>NW_027206290.1:11022500-11622500 GCF_024711535.1 Dipodomys merriami
ATTTGTAGATAGCCTTGGGAAGTATTGCCATTTTTACTATGTTGATCTTTCCAATCCAGGAGCATGGGAGATTTTGCCACTTTCTAAGTTCTGTTATGATTTCATTTTTCAGGTTTTTTTAAAGTTTTCATCATAGAGGTCCTTCACTTCTTTGGTTAAGTTAATTTCTAGGTATGTTATTTTGGGGGGGCTATTACGAATCAAGTTGCTTTCCTAATTTCAGCTACATTTTCTCATTGTTGCTATACAGAAAAGCCATTGATTTTTGAGGGTTAATTTTATATCCTGCTACTTTGCCAAAGTTGGGAATCACCTTGAGTAATTTGGGAGCGGAGTCCATGAGATTCTTTAAATACAAGATCATGTCATCTACAAAGAGGGAGAGTTTTATTTCTTCTTTCCTTATTTGGATCCCCTTTATGTTTGCATCTTGTCTTATTGCTGTAGTTAGGCATTCTAATACTAGATTGAAGAGCAGTGGAGACAGTGGACATCCTTGTCTCATTCCTGAGTTTGGAGGAAATGGCTTTAGTTTTTCACCATTAAGTATAATGCTGGTTGTAGGTTTGTCATATACAGCCTTTATTGTATTGAGGAATGAATCAACTCCAAATGGATCAAAGACCTTGGAGTCAAAGCAGACACTCTGAAAACATTACAGGATGGAATAGGAGAAACCCTAGGTCTCCTTGGCACAGGCCAGAATTTTCTTAATAGAGACCCAAAAACACAACAAATCAAAGAAAGGTTGGACAAATGGGATTGAATAAAGTTGCAGAGCTTCTGCATGGCAAAGGACATAGCTAGCAAGATCAATAGAAAGCCCACAGATTGGGAGAAGATCTTCACTAACCATACAATGGACAAAGATCTGGTATCTATAATATACTTGGAACTCAAAAAATTAAATCCCCCAACAACAAATCTTCAAAGAAACAACTGCCCAATAAATAAGTGGGCTAAAGACTTAAAGAGAAACTTCTCTGAAGAGGAAAGAAGGATGATCAATAGACACATGAAGAAATGCTCAACCTCTCTAGCCATAAAAGAAATGCAAATCAAAACAACATTGAGATACCACCTCACCCAGTTAGAATGGCTATAATCAAGAACTCTAATAACAACAGATGCTGGAGGGGATGTGGACAGAAGGGAACCTTACTACATTGTTGGTGGGAGTGTAAACTTGTTCAACCACTTTGGAAAGCAGTATGGTGGTTCCGCAAAAGACTCCACATAGAGCTCCCCTATGACCCAGAAAGATTGCTGGGCATTTACTTTTGGGCATTTACCCAAATGATCACAAACAAGACATTCTAAAGCTACCAGCACAACTATGTTTATTGCAGCATTATTTACCATAGCTTAGATATGGAACCAACCCAGATGCCCCTCAGTAGATGAATGGATCAAGGAATTTTGGTATATACCAAGAAAATGTGGCATATATACACAATGGAATTCTATGCCTCCATCAGAAAGAATGGCATTGTCTCATTTGTTAGGAAATGAAAAGACTTGGAAACAATTAAGTGAAGTAAGCCAGGCCCAATGAAACATAGGTCCCATGGTTTCCCTTATTTGCAATATCTAGTATCTGTCTGAGTCAAGCAGAAAAGGTCAGATAAGTTGATGTTAGGGGAATGAACCCCAAGATAAGTATTCAAATTTTTTTCATGCCATTGTTTCATATTTATAAGATGGTTTCATTGTTGCTTTGTATGTCCCTCCCCCATGGTATAACCCCTACTTTCACTGTATTTGATGTTGGTATAATTTGTGGAAGGGAAGAGCAAAAACAAATTGTTTAACTAGGGATACAGGTAGACCCATTGCAACAATGAGATGTACAAGTCATTATGTCGAAAAATGAACTTTACAACTTTGGTGGGGGGTGGGGGAGAATCGGGTGGGGGGACGGGGGATGAGGAGTATGGGAAGGGATGGGAAGAGGAAACAAAGAGGAGGCAACAATGCTTGATAAGAAATGTACTCATTATCTTGCCCATGTAAGTGTAACTCCTCTGTATGGTAGTTTCACAATAAAAAAATAAAAATAAATAAATAAATAAATACTCTCAGACTCAAAAACGTATTGTTATAGAAATAAAAATCAGTTGAAAATTTACTTCCAAGACAGACTAAAGGTGGGAAAGAAATCTCCAAGAAGCACCCTAAACATGTTTAGAAGTGGAAATAAAATAATGCCTATTTGTTCTGGTAATGGCATATCTGAAAGCTAAGTTAAGAAGAGGGGGGACTATCCTCAGACTTCTTCTGCTTACAATATCCCCTCCTTTCTTCTACCTCCTTGAATTCGACCATAGCAGAAGAGTTCAGAACTGTGACCACCAAACACAACATCTGTTAGACACCCTAATTTGTCACTGTGCAGAAGATCAAGTGGGTTGTATTTGTGCATTTAGTTTACTATTATGAAAATCCCAGTTCCTGTGCAGCCGTATCCAGAACTGAGCTCAGAGAGTCTGTAAAGTTCCCCAAGCCAATTTAATTCTTATTTGCTCTGTTTAATATGCATTACCAGTTAGATTTATTAAGCTTGTACTATGTATGTGTCAAGCACTCCAGGCCCTGGGTACTAGCCGTGAGTATCACAAGATTAATAAGAACTACTCTGTCCATGAGGAACACATGTTCTAGTAAACAGAATTCTAAATAGATAAGTGGCAGTGTAGTCTATTACACATTATTACTAAGGTAAAAATAACGTGTGAACACATTGAGGATACTGTCTTGCTGAAGGGGGAGAATCAGAATCCTATGCAGAATTGGGTGTCCCATTTGTAGCTTATTGCTTTCCATTTTAATTCATATTAGAATCCAGGAGAAAAAAATAATAATTTTACATATCACTAAATCCTACGAGGTAAAGGAAGATGGTCAGAAGGGCTTCAAAGACATTTTAAAGACCTCAACTGTATGTCATAGCAATAGAAATATACTGAGAGCATTTAGCAGAGAAACACTCATTAAAATGACATTTCCTCATTTATACCACTAAAGATGAGCCTCTTTGCAGCCTAAGTTCTTTATGTCTCTACTTGAAGATAATGATGGGTCTTGAAAGTATAAGATTCCAGCATTCTGCCTCCTCTTTCAATGTAGCCCTTCCTGTAATCCTTCCTAACTCCAAAAGGGGCATGAACATCTATTCACTGCTAGAACCAGGAACTTAGGAGTCATTCTGGAATCTTCTTTTTTCTTCATCTCCTATCAGCAAGTCCTTGTTATTTTCATAGTTCCGGGTTTCCTTGAGAATTTGCCCATTTCTATCTGCTTTCATTACTACCACCCCAGTCCAAGCCACATTCAGGCTACATTTTTACCCTGGCAGGACTTCCTCATTGTTTCTCCATTTCTGTTTGCACTTAGCCCAAGGCCATTCTCCACAGCAGGCAAAGGTGACTTCAAACTGGAAACTAGTGAAGTCACTCCACCATGCCTTTGTCATATCTTGAAGCAATATGCAAACCCTAGAATACCCTTCCTCTTATACTCAAAAGAAAACTCAGATTAAGTCATCAACAAGTCTTTGTGCCCCAGTTTCTAAGTTCCGTCACTGATTCTTATTGTCTGTAAATATGCTAAACATTCTCCCATACTATGATGCCACACAATGTTCTTTTCACAGTCACTTACTGGTGGCTTGTTCTTCCTCTTCTGTTTACTGCTTGAATCTGCCATAACCTTGAGATCCCTCATTTATTTCTATTATAGGACCTAATTGGTATCTTTTCCAAGCTTTGATTAAATAGAGGATGATCCATAGACAGCTGTTACTTAATATTAACCACCCCCATCAGATCTGTTCATTAACAGTTCTGTTTTGTTTACTGTATCCTCAACATCAAAGTAGTTGGTATGTTTTGGTTAAATGAGTGAGACATAATTTTTCTCTTCTTTTTTTTTCTCCAAAACTGACATTACAGTTGGGCATGGATGGCCTCACCCCTGTCATTCCAGCTGCTCAGAAGGCTGAGTTTTGAGAATCACAGTTCAAAGCCAGTCCGGGCAGGATAGTACATGGAAATTTTATCTTCAATGAACCCCCCCCCCCAAAAAAAAGCCAGAAGTAGAGCTGTGCCTCAAGTGGTAGAGCACTAGCCTTGGGAAAAATAGTTCAGAAAATAGTGATCTGAGTACAAGCCCCAGGACAGGTGCATACTTGCAGGTGTGTGTGTGTGCATGCTCACAAGCACACACACATACACTACAAATGATTTGCTCTGAAATTGTGTTAACAATTTCCATAGATTTCTGGTTATTTTGCTCTCCTGTCTGAAAACTTCCTGAACTTTCTATGAGGTCCAAAAGTATAGAAGAGACAACATTCTGTCCACCCTGATTCATTGCCAGGCACCAGCAGAACATTATTATAGGATATTTTTCAATATTACAATTGTTTTAATTCCCATTTTAATGACCATAAGTTTGTATATATTCCCATATATGGCTAATTTCCAGACTTACTAAAATTTTATTCAAATATACATACTTATCTTTTTGCATCAAATTGAAACACATATTGATATCTGTTTGTCTACACTGTCTTGAAAAATTACATGGTAATTCCATTTGAAATTTGTTTAATGTGTAATATAACTAACTTTCCATTGCAATGCAGTATTCATAGACACATTTTTATGTTGTATCACATCCAGGTTCTTGCCAAAACATTTGTTTAAAAGCTGCTCTTCCAATCTTTGCAGAAATTCAAGCCTTCGTCAAAAAAAGAAAGTCTCAGGAATCTTTACAGAAATCCTGTACGGGCATTATTCCCAGCCTGATTTTGTAGACCAAGATATTTGGGCAGTCTTGGAATGCTGCATATAAGCAGTTGAGGATTTTTATGTGAATCAAACCAAACCCCAACCCTAATTAAAATACCACAACATTGTTAACTCCTTGACTACGTTAGACATTGGTTTAGTTGAACTAATTCCACTTCTGGAATACAGCCTCACATTTATGTTCCTGCTGATTGCTTATATTTTCATTTCAGCTTTCTTCTTGCTTTTCAAAGGATAGAAGTCTTGTCCCACTTTTTGTTGCTATGCAGACATCCCCGGAGTTGCATAAAGAAAGCAAAATTGTGAAAGCCAAATGACACAGATGTGGTGACAGGAGTCTCTGATGCTTTCTGTTTTATACATTTTTCCTTTCTCATGACTAAGGATAGTGCAAAAAAATGCCACATGATGTTTTATTCATCTTACCTTTTAGAGAAAAGAATATGCATGCATACATATTGATATATGTAAGTAGATAAATAAATGCATTTTAATTGATAAATACATTTGATTTTGGGCATTTGAGTTCATGGTCTCCTACCTAGGAAACATGGGCTGCAAAAATCCATGTGTGTTCGCACCACCAAGCCTAGATATAATGGCTGTTTAGAACTACCAATCTATAAAAATATGCCCTAAATTCTTTGAAATCCCATCAAAGAAAATCAGCAAAGGACACATGTTCTCTGACCCTCTCTTAAGACTGCTCTACATAGGTATCCACATTTTGATCCTGTTGCCTTCAATCCTTCTAAAAGGCTCCACATTTCAACTTGCATTTACCTGTTGCCAGTGCTACGGCTACCCCCTCATTACTATTTCACTCAGAGTTCCGGAGCCTTGTATGAAGTCAAATATAAAGTGACAAGTGAAAACCAGAAGGCTTCAAAGAACAAATTGTGTATGATCTCTTTGCCATAAAAGAATAGAGTCATTGTCCTATAAAATTAGAGCATCTACGCTGTTCTGCTTCAGAGAATTAGCAACATGGACTTTATTCAGTAGCTAAGGGGAATCCCAGAGAGATTTGGAAATGTTTCCCAAAAGAAGGAGGGGATAGAAAGAGTTTCCAGATTCTCCAGATAAACTATTTCCTTAAATTAAAAAAAAAAACCCTAACATTTATTAAATTGAACAATAATTTACTGGGCATTTATCCTCCATGCTGAGCATAAAGCAATGAAAAAAAGAGAAATATCTCTTTCAGGGAGCTCACATTTTAGCTGGGGACACAGTTAAGAGACAAAGGAATAAGTAGAATTGATATGAGGTCAAAAGTGATAAGCATTAGAGAGAAAAGAAGATGGGCAGGGCTGGATAAATGGAATCAACTTAAAAATATAAAGTTCTATCAATTCTTCACTATATGATAGATATTTTGGAAAAAAAAAACTTCCTGGCAAGGCAGTGTGGTTTGATATCTGGGGGATAGAGAGAAAAGTGAATATGGAGCATGCCTGATGTGTTAGAGGAATGCAGAGAAGACTAGAGACTAGAAGACTAGAGAGGCTGGGGAAGTGTTTGGCATGACACAGGAGAAGACATGGGAAGGGAAGGATAGTCTCAGTATATTCTAGTAGGATGTATTATATCTTGTTGTAAATGAAGTAAGTCTTGGAAAATGTGTTGATTTCTTAGGGCTGCCACAACAAACTGCCACAAACCAAGTAGTTTAAAGAAATAGCTATGTCTAACATATATTATGGCAGGCTGGGAAGGTGGCTCAGTGGTAGAGTGCTTGCCTTGCATGCATGAGGCCCTGGGTTCAATTCCTCAGCACCACATAAGTAGAAAAAGCCCGAAGTGGTACTGTGGCTCAAGTGGTAGAGTGCTCCCCTTGAGTTGAAGAGTCTGACTCAGGGGCAGTGCCCAGGCCCAGAGTTCAAGCCCAGGACTGGCAAAAAAAAAATGACCCATAACATATATTATAGCAGATATGCCTCATTTATTATAAAGCTTTTGCATCTCATGGGTGAAGGTCATTTGCTGACTTCTACTCTTATGTCCATCTTAGATTGATATCGTTTCCTTTTTGCAGATTTCACTGATGACATTAACTTAGCTCTGCTCCATGCCCTAAATTTATTCCTCTTACTGATTTGTGTTACTTTACTTCTGTGAAATACCCCGAAAATCAGTGGCATAGACAATAAATGTATTTTTATTTATTTTATGGTTTGTTTTCCTTTTAATATTGACAAAGTTCACTAAAAAGTTCACTATTCTAATCTGGACCAGAGTCTATCATCTTGCGTGGACTTGCTTTTGCAGCTATAATTACCTACTAGGTCAGTAGCATTGGATGATTCATGATAGCCTCATCTGAGATTTCTTTCGTGTTATTTTTTTTTCTTTTTCAAAGTATCTAAGTATATGCTTCTTTTGAGATTTTTTGGGATGACTGCTGACTCTTTCCATTTAGTCTCTTATTTTGATAGGATGGCCTTAGACTGTTTTCATAGCTGTAAGAATTTTCCAAGGACATAAGAATAGAAGTTACAAAAACCCTTAAAATCCAAGATCAAAAGTAGTATTAATGCTCATCATATTCTTTTGGTGAAAGCAAACGACAAAATCAGTCAAAAATTGTGGGATAGGAAAATAAACTTCACTCATCTGTAGTAGAAATTATCAAGTATTGCTTAGTATAATTGCTTATTTTCTGGTAGCTAACAAATCCCAAAAGTAAAGGAAATAAGATGATCTCTCTTAATCGTTTCATATTCAGTCAACAGTGACTAGCTATTTCCTTTAAAAATAAGTGAAAGAATGTGTGAAAGAGTTGAAAGACAAATTTTAACTTATTTCAATATGTTAATGTCATTTACATTTTGGTATACTTCCACTTTCATTTCTCATGCATCTGAGTCCTTATACACTCAATTATACTTGTGACAAGAATGTTATTTCAAATGAAAGATCAGAACCTAAAAGGGCACGTGCATAAAATTGTCAAAATAAGCATTATTTATCAATTTTTTTAAATATTTGGGATAAATTTTTAATGAACATAGATACTCACTTGATTTACAATCATCTAAAAGGGGGAATTATTATAGTTTTGTTTGGAATAGATATGTTCCTATATGTAAGTTAACACTATACCTCTTTTTTTTATTGTGAAAATACTGTACAGAGGGGTTACAATTACATGGGCAAGGTATAGCTACTGCTGCATAGACCCATTTACTTTATGGTTCAAAGTTCAAGTAAATAAACTCTTTGTATGTCACTTGAATCTATTCACAAATGCCTTTCAAAAATCAAATTTTTTCAAGAGGACTATTTTCTTCCATACTGATATTCATAATATAATCTAAAATGCAAAGGAATTTCTTAAAGAAGATTTGCCTGCTTTGTAAAATAATGTCATTGTCTTTTGAAAACTTGTAGTATATTGCAAGCAGAATAAGGTGCATGTTAAAATCCTTTCCACACTGAAATCATATAAGTGCCTTGGTGTTAGCAATAAGAATTGAAGTAAAAATCCAATCCCCAATCATTTTCACTAATGACTTCATTCTTAAAGCTCCAGCCATTTTTCTTTGTTTCTCTACATACCACAAGGAATTTACACTACCTACCAGCAAGCTCCTTTTAGACTCTCTTACATCTTTCAAATCCTCCTTAATGTGAACTTCTTTTTGGCAATGAACCTGAACATCTTCCAGAGCCTTATTGATCTAAGTACATCAACGTGTTGTTTGTGCTGCTTGTCTGTCTGTTGCAGTTAGTCTAATAAGTCTATTGGACTACTCAGCTCTGTGTTTGATAGCGTGCCTGTGTTTTGTACTCAATACACCAGAAATGTGGAAACACATGAGTAATCTGGGAAGCAATTCAGTGAGAGCAACTCCTGGACAACTTTTTAGCTTTCCAAAACAATACTGCTCCAAGAATACGAACATCTGGGAATTAGAAACATGGTATGAAGCTGTCTAAGAGTCTGGGGATATATGAGACCACATGCCCAGTTCTTTTTTACTGAAATGAATCAACAAGTAAGATTTGGTTCTAGTTCAAGTAAAATAAATAAATAAATAGCTGATTTTAAAGGACTGTGTCTACTGTAAAGCAGACATGAAAGGAGACAGAGTGAAGGAGTGTAAGAATTTTCACCAGAGACATATTTAGGAAAGTCAAGGGTGCAAAGGCACAGTTTGGAGAGGTTAAGCCTCAGACCACAGTACAGGTCTGATGATGTCTTAGCCAATCTAAACAAAAGAGAAATTGTTTCTTTGAGGAGTCTTACACAGTGGGCTCTGGGTAAAGAGTTTCAATTTGGTCAACCGTTTTCTAAGACCTGTCTCATAGATGAGTTCTAGAGGAGCGAGAATCTGAAGTCTTTTAACCAACTCCACTTCTTGCTATAAATCCACAACTTTTTCTAGAAGGAAAGTTAGGTGACATATTGCTTTGGCTGCTATAGAAGTAATTTTATAATATTTGGAAAAGGGATGAATGTCAAATTAGGCCACTCTTTCCACTTTCACAATGGCATTGGGACAGAAGGGTGTCAGGAAGAACTATGATCAAAAGATAATTTGGAAAAGTCTTACTATATTCAGCCAGTCTGTGCTTTCCTTGTAATTCCTTAATCTTTTTGGAGATTTTACTTGCCATTGTGTTTATGGGAAATTGACAGTTATTAATCGTTTTTAAGCTTGAACCAGTCCTTATTAGAATTCAAATATATTTCCCACAACTGGATCCAATATCTATGTAATCATTTATCTTATGGTTAATTTTACTGTAAGCATAATATTTACAAGAAGTAATTTGTCATTCCTGGGTTAACTATAGAAAATCCAATATTTTCTGGACAAATATGTCAAATTAACTAAGATTCAAGAATGGGAAGCTTATAATATGGCATTTTACATTACAATTGGGAGGTTTGCTATCTGATTAGACTCTGTATAGCATTGTTTTTATAAATATGACTTTCTCCAATTATTAACCATCATTAGTATTAATGGCATTAATGCTGGTAATCTGTCTCACTAAGGATTTCAAAGTGCTATGGTATTTTTCAACACTAAATGAGTTCCAGGGCTCCAGCAGTGATTCCCATCCTGGTTTACTACACCCAAATCTCCAAACACAATTAATTTTAATTCGTAAGCGAATATGCAATACAACACTTTGGGCTTGGGAATGGAGTAGCCTATTTTCACAAACAATTCTGAAATACTTCAACTCATTAAGTTCTACAATAATTAGCACTATATCCCCATGTTTTCATGGAGGACATGAAAACATTGTCATTTAGACATTGTCCTGCTCGCTGGGCTAGGGAGCCTAAATGAACATATGCGATCACATACTGAGGCAGAGGAGAATAAAAAAAATGGGAGGCCCAGGAAATACAAAATTCATGTTTATGCTTGTGTCTCCTTTCTGAGTCACACTCCCTAATTCTTCCCTACTAGTCCCATTGCCTCCCATTTCACTCTCTGCTCATCCTTCCCTTTGTACTCTGATTGCCCCAAGTCATGGTGCTGCCACTCACTACCTGGCCTCTGTACCTACTTTCGCTCAACTTGGAACATTCCTACAGATTTCCATCCTTCATATCATTGTCCGGAAAGCTCACATCCAGCATGACCTTATCTGTAAAGCCCTGATTATGAACCCTGACTGTGTGTGATTTCTTTCCACTCTGCCATCTTCTTTTCTATGGTTATTTAACATTAGAATTAATCTATTTGCATATCTGCTCCCTTTTTATCTGCTGAAAGGTAAAGGCAGAACTCATATATTTTCACATGTAATCTAGATACACTGTAACAAAACACTGCATGTTTTCTACTGAGTGAATGAATGACCCTCTGCTCCTCATTCCATGCAGTCATTGATGGTACAGACACTAGCCTACTGCCAGTGTCTATCAGGACCAGTTTCCTACAAGCAGAGATGCAGTACCCTTTTGGTTAGCACTCCATCCCCATACAGTGATATGCATACTGGTGTGCTTTCTCTCTGCCTTAGTTGAAGTCTGACTTTTCTTTGGGATGCTGATTGTTAGTTAGTTATTAGAAAAAAATCTCTGATAGAATAATTAAAACTGCTTTAGATTTACATATTACTCACAGTACAAACTTGTTGTGTTGGTCCTGCCAGTGATGTGTGTACTGGAAAAAAAAAAAAAAGAATGGAAGCCAGTAAAACTTAGAAATGATCCCTAATGTTGGCATTTCAGGGAAAAGGAAAGGACAGATGGAAAGATATTTCTGGACCAAGGAGCTTCTGGGTGCCCTTCACATAGTACCACACAAGCCATTTCCTATTCGTGTGCAGAAGGTTGGATCTGCTGCCACAACACTCTAGCTCTCCTGAGAAGAGTATTTCTATTTCTGTCTCTTATAAAAAGGTGGAGGCACCATTCCTTCTGGTTATTGAGAACTAGGAACAAGCTCTTCTTATTCAATGGCCAGAAAAAGCCAAGAGCAAATGAAATAATTTTTCTTTTTTTCCCCTATATCAAATGGATACCACAATAACGTTTCAAATAAAGAGACATTTAAACTGAATGTAAACAGATTCATAATAATAGGTTAACAATACATTAGACCAATTAGTGCTTGCCAGGTGCTATGCTAAGCTTTTACTTTTGTTCTATATATCAACTACATAATAAAAGTCATCTTATTATTCCTGTTTTCCAAACAAATTAAATAACTTGCCTATGGTTACACTGCTGATAAATTTCTAAGTCCAGCACTGGTGATCAGAACGTTATTTCTCAAATGCTAAATATATGTTCTGGAAGGCATCCTGGTATAAGCAAACATCTAACTCTGCTTACATGTCAATATACAATCTAGCATTGCTACTGTTAGTGCAAATTATATACGGCAATATATTTATATCTGTTTTATTTCTTTTTGTTTCAGAAGTCATAATTTCTGAGTCCAAATTTTATGGAAAATAACTGATATTGTAAATATAAGAATTGGGACTGACAGTGGCTTAAGTGGTAGGGCACTTGCTTAGTAAGAGCAAGACATTAAGTTCAATCCCTATCATCACTAAAAGGAAAGAAAGAAAGAAAGGAAGGAAGGAAGGAAGAAAGAAAGAAGAAAGAAAGAAAGAAAGAAAGAAAGAAAGAAAGAAAGAAAGAAAGAAAGAAAGAAAGAAAGAAAGAAAAGAAAAGAAAAGAAATTTTAAATATATATAAAGGATTTGCTTGTATACCAATATCTTGTCTATAAAAATACATAAAACATATAAAATGGATAAAGGACACTTTCAAACTATTTGGGGAGGCATTTCAAAGACTACTTCAGAGTCTCTGACTTGAGAGGGTTTGCAATTTGAAATGTAAGACTTTAATGACATTACAAGTCCCATCTGTGAACAAGTTGTGTCCAAACTGAAATAAGCACACACACACACACACACACACACACACACACACACACACACACACACACACACACACACACACACACACACACACACAAACTCATCCATCCACTGAGAAAAAAACAGACTATTGGACGTTTCAGACATACTATTGTCTTCATCCTCTATTTTCAAGCAATTGTTTCCTAAACACTGTTAGGGTCATTGCAGAAATTTTAGATCTTTATTAAGTCTCATGGAAATGTGGTAGCACTTTCCTTGGGGTGTCTTTTAAAGTATCATTTCTGTCTTTCACATCAGCGTTCCATAACTGCGGTGTGTTTAAGTTCTTTATCTTTCCTGACAGAATACAAGCACCAGTCAAAAATCTAACTGGATTTTTTTTCCTATTCTCCACACATTTCACTCATATATTTATGCTGAAAGTTTTAATGCTGTTTGTTGAAATATGTTGAACCTACGTCCTTTGGTTCATGCCAAGCCAGTGCTGAGTTCTACAAGATGTGATCGATTCAGTCAAATAGCTGATTTGAGTGATTTTTTTCCTTCCAATTGACCATCCACAGGTACCTCTACACAAAGAAAAGACAGTCTTCATGTGAACTTATGAAAAAAGCTCATTTTTTTCTTCAAGGTTTTCTATGGATTTATCACAGGGGAGTTGACAAAAGTTACAATTATATCTCTTTCTCCTCTTTCTTATTTTTAAAATAAGGAATATGAATACATAACCATCTTGAGAAGCTCTTAAGACACTAGGTAGAAAAGTAAGTAGTAACTGAGACTTTAACAATACATGTGTAGTACATGGGGGCGGGGGAGGATTTCTTTTATTCTGAAATGCCAAAAAGCAATCTGGAAAATAAAAAATGCAACTTAAAGAGATTTTTAAAAAACAAACAAATAAAAACTCACATCCCTTTCAGTAATATACACAAGTCCTTTCAGGTAATTAATCATTAATACATATTAAAATATTATTTCCTGTTTACATTGATTGCACACCAGTGATTCTTTAAAAGTTAACAGGGGTTAATTTTCTTTCAAAGTAAATATTCCACTTTAATAAATTAGCTATGTTTTTTCACTGATGTCTGTGCCATTCAAGGCAAAGCACCGATATCATACAAAACCTCGAGTTTACCCAAATTTATTCACCTACCAGCTCATAAAAGATTTTTGGGATACTGTCTCAAATACCAATGGAAAAAAAAATAGAAAAAAATCACAAAAGGTTCACAAAAATCAGATCGGATGTAGCATTGGCTCATCTGAGTACGTTTTTTTCCCTACGATTAACCAGTTCTTAATGACAACATTTCTTATCTTACAACAGTGACATGAAGAGGGAGCTGTAGCTCTTCTGAGACACAGTTCTGCAAGAACCAGCTTATCCACGCTCTGCGATCTCGTGTCTGTTTCTTTTTCTCTCTCCCTCTCCTGCGCTGTCCCTCATTCATTCCCTCTTCCATCTTCTGGCCATTGTGCCAGCTCAATTTAAATGTATCTGCTCTGTATCTGTTCAAGTGGAGATAATCCATGCAAATCAGGAGCAGTGGCTTTCAATGCTTGGTTCACAGAGAGGACTCAGCTTGAGGAGGTCACCCGTTCACAGCCGCTCCTCCCATTATATTTTTCCCCTTATTACAGAACTGCTGTATGTATACAGTGACTGAAAGGACTCAATTGACTGCAACTGCTGCCTGGCTTTACTTACAACTTTTTGTTATAAAGGAACTTACCTCCATCTGCCTTTTCAAGGTAGGAAGTCTGATTCTTCTAAAGACGTGTGTAATGCCTCCACTGTCTGCTCATTATCAAATGTCACTTGAATGCTTTATCTTGTTGCTGGCATTAGGCACAAATGCTGTGATTTCAGGTACCTCATGCCTTTGTTATAGGTACAATTGTTTAAGTGCCGGGTATTATAATGTTTATTTTCCCTGCAGCCAGCCTTAGTTTTGCAATGCCAGGAAGATTATAGTGTGTCTCCTCTCTATTCTAGAAATAAAATACTCTATCAAGTTTCCCTCTTAAAAAAAATAATAACCTCTCTGTATGTCTTACTTGTTGTGTATCCTGGCCAATAATACCAAGTATAAAATTCAACCACGTTAAGGTTGCTCTGTTTTAGTCTGGAATATTCCTGCAGCGTTTGTGAAGGGGGGGGGGCGGGGGGGAGGGCAGAACTAACTGTTGAAATGTTTTTAACAACAGAAAGTAAAGGATAGATTTTACTTCATTGTACTACAAAACAAGAAGCTGAAGGCCTTGTTGCTAACAGGCCTGTCAAATAGATTTATTCTTCACAATTCATAAATTGTTGCTCGGCTATGCAGAAGTATTACAATTAGTTAGAATTCAGTGACTGTCATTATTCATGCTGTTATTTATTGTTTTGAAGTTGAAATTGTTTTATGAAAAGTTTAATGTAACAAAGCTTGGGAAAAAAAACCTTACGTTTGTGTAACTCTGTTGGAGGTCATTATTTAAGAATGATATTCAAGAATGATTTCCATAGTCAAATGGTTAAGTTTGAATTATAAATGTGTAGATGCATCTAACATTTTTGACTATATATATGCTAATTTATTAAAGCAATGCCTG
Source organism: Dipodomys merriami (assembly GCF_024711535.1). Lineage (NCBI taxonomy): Eukaryota > Metazoa > Chordata > Mammalia > Rodentia > Heteromyidae > Dipodomys > Dipodomys merriami. The sequence goes on from NW_027206290.1 coordinate 11,037,287, forward strand.
AACTTTACTTCTTACATGTTTCCTTAAAGTTACTTGTAATATTTTAATCATTCCTTAGTCATTTCAATTTTTAAAACACATTATAATGTCATAAAATTACAGAGTTAAAATCTACTTGATTAGTGCAAATATAATTAGGATATTCCAGGTTATAATTGAGATTTCAAAGAAAGTCATGGGTCTGTGAAAGTACTCTTTATTAACATGATTTTACATTGATCACATTATTATTTGAAGATTTGGACATGTGGCTATGACAAGACTATTTAATCTCTTGTATAAGATAGGACTGAGCATAAACAGTAAATTAAGTTGACAGTCCTGAAAAGAAGAAGAAACTGTCTTCTGGAATACTCAATAGTTCTGATGACATAAATCATAGATTTCATCTTCTAGGTAGATACTTGTAGTTAGTGGAGTTTGAGGAGGAAAAATTTATTATCCACATAAAATATCTCAGTGCCGAAAATGTGCAGTTCTTTTTTCCTTTTGATACAGACTTCTATTGGTGGGGGAAAAAAAACATACTCTGATTTTTGAGTACAGTAAAAAGCATGAAGCCCTGTCATTGTTAGCATAAAGAAGACATCTACACAAGTATCACCATGCAGAGGGCAATCTCTCTGTCTCTGGCATTTGTTAGGTTACTGTACGCAGAATTTAACAGATAAATATGTTCTGCTTGGTGGCATTTTAGTGATCCTATTGGTATGCAGGTTACTCTGCTAGGATAGCAACAGAGAGAAAAAAAGATATATGTTTTCTAGCAGTGGGTAATAAAAAGGCCCTTCACAGTGAGAGAAAAGGAATTTGGTTTTATTCCTCACACAATAATTAGAATTTCTTTAAAAATTCTTTGAAATACTGAGTTGTAACATAATCTGAGGGTGACCCAGGAAGGGCTAATTGAATTTATCTATTTGAACCCTGTAGTGGTCCATGAGGATCTTCTTCACATATATTGTCACTGGAGTATTCTGTTCACTATAGGAAGAATAAAAGGATCACAGGGTGATGATAAAGGAAAATATTTCCAATTCAAAGTGAGTTTGAGAATAGCACCTATATAGGAAAACCTTACCAGATGGAAAGGTGTGTGGGATTGCCTGGCTGGCTGAACTTGAAACTAGCATGAAACTAAAGGATGCCCTTTCAGAACAAAGGGACGCCATGTAATATTCTTGTGAGCAGGCAAGCTAAGGATAGAAAGAAAAAGTGGCCAAGAAGATCTTTGGATGAAAGAGAAAATGCAGATAAATAGCCACTCTCTTTGTAGCCAAATTGCCAGGATGTGATAGGGATCCAGATACTCCCCCTGGAATCTCTAGCTATCATTTCATAGAGTTATTTCAAAAGCGCACGTTTTATAGAAGCTCACATGTGTTTGCAAACCTCAGAAAAACTGTCTGAAAACCTAACTCGTATGCCTTTAGTTAAGTTTTACTATACACCCTAAATAAAATGGTCACAGCCTTCCATTCCCCTGGGTTTCTTTGGCTTCATCTGTAAACTTGCCATTCCTCGAGTAACTCATTCAAGCAACTGTTCAAGATAAGTTACATTTATTCCATTTTAGTGTGCCTTGCAGCAGAATCAGTAGAACTGGTAAACCTTGTGGCTGTATATTATCCCAGGTTGTTATTCCCACCTGGCTCTTTTCTGCTGGTTTTACTGAGTACAGTTAAAAAGATAAATTATCATCTTAAAAGGATGCTATGGAGGGTGTTAATAAGTTGTCTGTAACTTCAAGTAGTCATTGGACCCATAGAAACTTGCAGCCCTGCTTGCAGAAAAATGATGTGCTCTATCAGCAAACATTTAAATGCCTACCTCATCGGTAAGCATGCAGAATTTCTCAGAAAGGATTCTATTACACCATATCTATTATCTAAATATTTGAAGTGATTTTTGTATAGGATTGATGAAGACACTGACTGAAATCCCATCCAATTCTTACTGTTTTTTTCTGTATTCATTTAAATCTTCACAACACTATGAGGTCAATGGGACCATCCTTCACCTATCATAGCTTCATAGATGAAGACACTGAGGTACAGAGAAGTTAATTAACTTAGCCAATTCCACAGAGTTGTATTAGAACTTAGGTTTGAAACTATTTGTTTTGTGGCTGTCTTTGAAACATCGCACGATAATTCTTTGCTGGCTAATTACTTCAGATGGCATTTAAGTATACTAAGGACATTTCATTACTAATTTACCTGATTGTCATCTTGATTTGGATATCTAGTCCTAGCTTTTTAACACTTTTTATAGCCCTTCGCTTCAATCTGAATTAAAATTATGACACAGTTTTTTAAAGTTGTTTCTTTTTAAGGCAGCCAGGAATGATTACCCTTGCAGAACATTTGTGATACAGTCAAGGAGTTAAGAACTAATTCAGTTCTGTAATTGACTGACTTGTCTACTGACAGCCTTTGAAGTGTTACCACCCCCCCCCCCACCCTTCCTATTCCTTTCTTCTGTCTAAAGAGCAAGATTGACATCTCTTTATATGTTTGGAATTTGTCAGTGGTGAAAAGTATTTGGTAATAATGGAAATTAACCTGAGGCTTTATCTAACTACATTTCCCCATAACTCCATTGAAGTTGTAGTAACAATTAACATTTTGATGCAAAACAGTTTTCCACATGAGAAAAAAAAAAGAACTATATTCTACTGTTTTATTGTACCTTCCTTTAAAATCTTTCATCTAGGTCATGAAAAATAGCCTTCTTTCGTTGCCTTTCTTTACCCTGACACATCTGTATAAAAATTTCTCCAGATGAAAAACACCAGTATGTTAGAAAGTCAGATAGAATAAACAACTGAAAGTGACAATGAGTCTGTAAGACTGTAACATGATTAACATAATTATCTGTCCTTGTATCAGTCACAGGGGTTATTTTCATAAGATTCAAAGGAAGCATTTGTAAAGGAAGCATTTGTGATCTGCCTTCTGGCTGTTGGTTTGGAGGTAGTAGATACACATTATCTCCCAGTTATTCCTCCCAATGTGAGAATATGAGCTAGTGTATGCAGAACTCATAGGAATCTGACTCAAAGACGGTGTTCATTTGACCTGTGAATATCGCATAGGCGATGTTAAGAAAAATCTGTTTGACACCAACACATAATCACAGAAATGTGTGAATGTGGGTCAGTAGAAACTGAGCAAGCTACCCATTATTTGAGTAATGAGTGAAAAACAATTATGATGCCTTTCTGTGATACCAGCATTCATTTTAGATCTTATTTTGAAGTAATAGGCAGAGGGACTGCCCTACATATTCAAAAAATCTCTATCTGCTAGCAAGCAGAAGGTCCAAGAATCTCTCTTTACACTTACTTTAATGAATCACTTTTGCTAAGTTTATAATATAATGCTATATCGTTGATATGGGAAAGGTTAGGAGATCATTTACATTTAGGCTAGCCCTATGAGCCTTTCTTGCTGAGTGAGTTCTTTAGTCTATTAAGCATTCCTTTCAGATTTGCCATCTCCATTACATAGTTAATATTTCTACCTTAAATATATAAAAACAGTGAAAAGAGAGAAGATGGTGGTTAGGATCTATGTGATAATATAAACATTCAAAGGAGTTAAAGCTGACCCCAACCCATCTGATGAAGGTACCAATAAGCTGAACACCTAAAACAGATATCAGTTTCTTGAATTAAAGGTTTTTGTCACTGAAAGGAGTTTGCAAAAACATTCAAACAGCTTAATTCTCGAATGTATTAGCTATCAGTGGAAAGTGACAGTTGTCAAGGCATCACAGCTAAAAAGTAAAAAAAAAAATTAAAACATAAAATATAAACACTTCACTTGCTAATAAGATCTACAATTTTAAAGAAAAGCCCAACTATATAGCATTCGAGAACTAACCCTGGAAAGTCTCTTTGGTTGCAATTGTGCTGGTGGTGGTTGTTGCATTGCTGACCATACTTATAACCTATCCATCCTTGCTCAGAAAAGTTAATCGAGTGTCTCTTCCACAATGTAGACTTCTTTCACCTTATTTCACAGTGCTGTATTTTAGTTTATACAAGCCAGCCTCTAATTATACTATTTTCTTAGATTTCCTCATTTTGTTTTTTGGGTTATGTGATGGAATCTCAAGTTACTTAGCATTACTTTAGCAAAAAATCCTCATACTTGCTCTGATTTGATCTGATCTCTGTGCTAAGAAGAGAACATGTTGTTTTTTTTAACTAATATTTCAGAGACTGATTGAATATTTTTAATATAGCTAGATTATATGATATTCTTTAAAGATTTTGTTTTCTGGGCAATAAGAGTAAAGCTTGTTCATTCAAAATGTGGCTTAAGACCTAGCTATACTCTTGAATCTATGTTATAACAGAATGCAAAATATTTCATGTGTTCAATTTTTAAAATAACAAAAAGAAAGAAATTATTTCAATAAAAAGCATGCATCATGATGGAAAGGATGGCATTCGAGATACATTGTACTCATAAATTGTCATGTTCAGTTGAAACCTCTCTGAACAACTTCTTAAAGGTAATAATACAATTATGTATATGATGTTTCTCATTATGATTTCTCATATATAATGGTTTCTCATTTTTGAAGGTAAGGGGACGTCAAGAGACTTGGGTAAAGAGATCAGGGACAGGGAAAATGAAAAAAGCCAAAGGGGAAAACACAGACTATAGAAGACAAGACTTAGGAAATGAGGAAAGAAAGGTTTAGAAAATTTTAAACAGTTTAGTTCTGGGCATTTTGTATTAACCACAGTTTACATTTTTTAACTTCTATCATTAATACTTCATAAATTTTAAATGGAATAAAACCAGTAATTGATCTTAAAGATAAATTATTCTTTATCCTGAAGCTTTGGCTCTCTGGGAATGAGCACACTAGGAGAAGATAGGTTTCTGAGTTAGAATGGGGTAAAAGAAGATACAAGGTGGCCTTTTAGGAATATTATGGAATGGTCAGCCCTATGAGAAACCCCACACACAGAGTTTTCAACCAATAATCAAGGTCTAAAAGGAATTTTGCAAATGCATCTCATTTTCATTTTCCTAAGTGGAAATGAATTCTCAAAGAGCAGGTTCCAGGGGCTACAATTGTTAACCAATAAGCTGCTGGAGTAAGACTGAGATGCTGGAACCAGACAGGGCCTCAGACAGCGACACTGGACCAGCAGCTGTGGGCCACTTACCACACTATGAGGAGGGTCTCCAGCTCCTGTGTTCTCAGGGCCCAAGGGAAATGAAAAGCTTCCAGTTATGTAAAAAATCTAGTGTAATAAAGGCGCTAAACAACTTGGCTTCTCTACCTACCAAAGGTTTCTAGTGTTGTTTGTCTTGGAGGCATTTTGCTTTATCTCTCAATCATTTCATTTTTCAACCTTTAGCCATGACAATGTTAAAAACTATTTGTAAAATCCTTTTGTGTGAAAAGTTGTTGAATACCGGATATTGAGATTTTATTGGCTTTGGAGAGTGACAGAGCAGCGTGCCTATGACAGTGGATGTTTATTTCTAATTTAGGAAAGGATTTATATGACTGTGATTTAAAGTTCCATATCCTTGAGTGGAAAAAGGAATGGCATTTAAAAACCATATGAACTGAACTAGCAGATGACACACAAAGAACAATAACTTCCAGACGTAAACTTGTGTTGGAGTACTAGCCACCAGGAATATTAGTTAATCTCTCTGAACCACAGCTTCCTCATCTGTAAAATGCAAATTTTAAAAAATCTACTTCCTGTTTTATAGTAAAGCCCAGTCTTGGGCTAGGAAGGTGGCTTTCAGTGGTAGAGTGCTTGCCTCACATGCATGAAGCCCTGCGTTTGATTCTTCAGGACCACATAAACAGAAAAAACAGAAATGCTAATGTGGCTTAAGTGACAGCACCCAGACCCAGAGTTCAAGCCCCACAACCGACAAAAAAAAAAAAAAAAAAAAAAAGATAGAAAGAAAGACAAAAAAGAAAGATATGGATATGGAGTATCTGCTGGGCACTGAACTCATGGAAGATGTGGGAAAATATATTTCCAGCCTCATTTTGTTTTCTACCCTAAATTAAATTTATATAACACTCAGCCACTCACTCACATACAAATTTAAATAATATTTCCTGATTTCATTGTGTATTATAGCTTAGAAAGAGAAATATAGGTCAACAAGTCACTGATTCTAATCTGTTAACAAAATGAAATTTGAGGTTAGACTTAGAAAATTCTTAAGGTCTTCTTATAGGGATATAAGGCCATCATAACCATAAATAGCATAACTATAAAAAAATGATGCTTTCTAGCCTGCGGCTCATAGCTCTGTAATTCTGATTAAAATTAATATCTTCACCTAACACAGTTTCTCTGGTCTTAATTTAATATCCCTAAGGCCTAATGTCTATGGACCACCATGTGCTCATTTCTAAGGCTGTTAAAATATCATGTGTGTCCCTGCTCCTAGAAACTCGTTCAGGGCCATGCACTGATTTCACAGTTTTCTAGATTCCCTTCTTAGAGTGGTATCTGTCCAGATTGTGATGGGTTTCCAGGACCCAACCTCCAAAGCCAGACAGGTATCTTTTGAAAGAGCAGATTTAAGAATTAGAAAAATACTAAATTCATTCTAAGAAGACCCTTTTTCCTAGCTCTGTGTGTGTTGAGCACGGAGCACATGTCAGAAGAAAAGTAACATCAGGATGTGAGAAAATCAGGAGAATATCTCCCAGCTTGGTGGAATTTTTCCTTATTCCTTTGGAAACTATGTAAATGAATTCCTTAAACACAGACTGCCATTGATTTTTTTTCTGATGTTCATTGATCCCCTAGTCATTACTCCATGTATATGTTCTCCCAAACCATCTAGTATTGATATTTCTCTCCCTCAAACTCTGTCCCCAATCTATTATAAGAGTATCATTAAAACCTGCTTAATTTCCTATGAAAGATTATATTAAGGGCACTTTCAGTGTAATTATGTAGATAGTGGAAGATAAACACGTATTAGGCAGTGCAAAATGCTGATTATCTGTCAGGGTAAATCTGTTGATTTCAGATCTAACAGTCTGACAACCCCCTGATGCTAATCATGGAAGTACATGCCTGTGCCAGGTCCTCTTAGGTGGGTTCTGACAGTGAAATGTTCTCAGTGGCTTCCTGCTGAGACACAGTCTCCATTGTCTATATAATCCCAAATAGATGTGTATCTATGTAATAAAATGCACACTGGGAATCGTGTGTTTTAAACACGAATGGCATACTTGCATTTTTAAAATATTTTTTTGTACATGAATTTTCAAAAGTCTAATTCAGAGAGTAAGGACGTTCGTCCAGTTTGTATTTAACAGGGCCTTATATAGGACAGAAGGGCTTGAGAAAGCAGAGAGTGGATTATAAGATTAGACTGTATTTTCGCCTGTGCCCAGGGCTGGGTTTGCCCTCACTAAGGTCAACTCCTGACCATCTATAATAATCCACACAAAAAAAGGAAAAACTTGTGGAACGCAAGGAGAATCTAAAAAGGTAGGGTTAGTTCAGCATGCTCAACTATTTCTCAGTAAAACATAAAACTTTTATTCTCTTTTTTTTTTCCCTTGAAACAGTCATTTCTAAATATATCTTAGAAATACTGATGCCAGCCACCTGTTATTGGGCATAAAGTTCTTCTTTAATGAGCAAAAACAGTATTAGTAAGTCAACATGTTTCACCTGCTGCAGTCGGATTTTACCAGGTTTCTTCTGCACAGCAGGAAAATGATTCAAAATGAAAGTGAAGCAAATATTCAGTAACTTTATTACCTTGTCATTATTTCCTGAATGCCATAAAACGCTGAGTAAAATAATAAAAGTTGATGTGGGTATTGACATTTCAGTTTTCTAAACAGAAGCAAGAAAACACAAACAGCACTTGGTCTTTGACTTCTTTAGACCAACCATTCATGTGCTGACTGGTTCACTTACTCATGAATGTCTCAGTCTCAATGTAAATATCTGCTGCAACGATTTTGTTAGTAGATTATGCACATCTTTCATTTGATTCAGAATTTACATGTGTAGTTTGCATAATTGTGCATCAGAATGTCTGCTATAAATTAGGTAAAGGTCACTGTCATTCATAATCAAGAAGAAAGTGAATTAAAGGTCACAATTCAATCATTTTTTTAATCCTGATTAAAATATAGAAGTTTGTTCATGTGATTTCATGTCATTGGATAAGTGGAAATCATGAGTCAACAAATTAACCTCAGTATAATGATGAGTCACAAAATTTTCAATTAAAAGTCATAGTCACACTTTTTTCTACCAATGTAAAACATATTTGTCTCTAGGTAGCAGTGACAGATACTTTAGTTAACACTCTTAACACTGGGTGTCTTTTATCATGTCATTTGGTTTTAGGAATGACATAAGTGACGATTTTATCTCCAAAATACAGAAGTAAGTAATAATGAATTAATAATAGACAGATGTAGATTAGCAAACCCCTAGGGGCCAATTGGTTACTTCTACCATTTTTGTCTCCCTGAGGGAGTTCTTACTTCTCCTGTCTCTTTTTAGAGGATAGAGCTGTCACAGCAAATTTCTTCCCTTACATAGCTATTTTATACCTCTGACGGACACTTACAAGCTCCAATAAACCCTTCGAAATCCTGACATTTCCTCAGTATTTCTGTCTGTGATTAGAATGGATAAGTCTAAAATAAATGTAGCTACTATCAGCCAGTTAGGCATTCTCAATTTGTGGAAATTTTTGAAGGTGTTTGATAATGCCTTAAAAAAAATGGGAAGCAATTGAAAATAAACACCAACTTTCAGTAGTTATTTTGTCCATAAATCAATTTGACTATCTAAAAGAGGGTAATTAATACACCCTTGTGCTTGGAGATTTGGTGTAAGTATTGACAATATTTTATATAACAGTTTCTGTCATTTCCATAAATGTGAGGCTGCTGACTCCTGCATCTTGTAATATTCCTTATCATTTTCCCAATTTCTTTTTTCTTAAGGGGGAATCTTTTGCCCCTTTGTTGCTTGTTTGATCTATTCATTGGTATCTTACCATACAGAGGATCAACTACTAAAATTTAAACAAGATTTTAAAAAGTAAGACAAAGAAGTAAGAAGGCCTCACCTTTTTTTTAAGTAGATTATTTATTTTTCCAAAGAAAATCAAACACTTTTAAATAACTATAAAGGTTAAGTGGTTTAGGCAGATTATAATTAGTTAATTTTGTTAAACATATATGAGATCGATTTTACATTATTTTAATTACCTTTTAGAATAAATGGTTTGGTGAACAAATTCACTTGATGTTCAGGATCAAACAAAATTACCTTTCCTCTGGGTAGGCTTAAGTTTCACAAAATGATTTGGAAATGACCTCCTTTTCTTTCATCTAAAAATAACTTTGGATTTAGAAAATGATTAAAGATGGATATATTGTATTTTAGGCCATTCACATTTTATCATTTCCATAGCTTATTCTTCTGTTAAAGTGGAAAATCATGAGACTTCACTAAACAGATGTTCCCCCTTTAAGGAGACTCATGTAATTCATGCATTATCATGAAATTTGTAAGACTGATTCAAACTTTTATTTCTTCCATAAGACATGGATTATATTCTGGTTACTTTATGAAATTTTTTCTTGCAATACATAGGATTAAAAGCTAGATAATCATTAAATATCATGACTAAGTCAGAAATTGTCTGATTTATGTCTCTGTAGTATATATGTGTTTGTATATGTATGTGTGATTTATATTCATAACTACAGTTAAGCAGTTCCTTAATCCTAAACAATAGTTTCCAGGTACAAGGGAACATAGCAAAATCATATAGCAATCTCTCACCCAATCCAATTGAGGGCACCTAAGGAGCAACACGTAATTTTCAGAAAGTGCAAGGATAATTTGCCCTTTCTTTTTGTTCTTATGGAGCTAGCATATTATTCCAGTGCCCAATGATGCCTTTGTTCTTGATTGCTAACTACTTCACAGGGGATATTTGGGATGTTTACAGACTTTTTTTTTTTTTTACTTTAGTTGGATGTTAAAAGTGTTGGTACTGGTGGTATCTAGTGGAGGAGGGGGTCACTCAGGAGGGGGAGTCCAAGGAAATGGCATGCATTGTGAATACACTAATAAAAGTCCCAAAATAAAGTCTTACTCTGATCAAAATGACTATGGTACCAAGAACTTTTTAATTCTCTTTTACAGCAAAGACCAAGCTATTAATTCATTCTGTTTTCTACAGCACTAATCTCTCCACCCAATCTCAAATCATTTCATGTCATATCTATCATCCCTCAGAACCCCACAAAACATTCATTTCCTCAATCAGGAAAGCACTACTAACATCTGGTTGTGATAGCATTACTTCACTGTATCACTCTGAGCTTTAACAATTCGATTTGTTTCTCTTTTTCTCTATATCCCATACTATATTCCAAATCTCCTGGGAATTACACAATTGTTTCTAACATATAGTATTATTGACATAACTGATCCAGTAAGATTTCTAGTAGTTGAATTGATTCAAATTTATCTATAGAAACGGTACTACATGGAGTGTTTGAATTTCAACTAAATGATACTTAGCATACTATTTTATGCATTGAGGATTAAATGCACAAATTGTCATTACTGATCTCAATAATAGTCTCTAAAAATCCTATGAAACATTACCATTTCTAGGCTGGGGACTTGTGTATGTACTTATTTATAGCTACTTACTGAATTAATATTAAAACACGTATGTGTTTATGAAACATGGCTTGATTGTGTATGTATGTATAAATATGTGAATATATATCAATATATCTTTACAACATGGCATGCATTTTGATACTCCATGTTAATCTCATAAATAAATGCATATACCCAAGTCAAACATGCTTTGACATTTACACCATTAAAGTTTTCAAATTCTAGTGATGACATATATAAAACTTCATATTACATTTTCAATAAAACAGGAAATAACACTCTTCACATTTAGGAAACATGTGTTTCTGAGTTTACTTCAATATCTTATTTTCTTGATTTTCCTGCTTTTATTAAAAATAAAAATACCGAATTGAATAACAAGTAGATAGATTAGTTTGATATTTGTAATCAATAAAAAACATTATTTCTTTTTACATCAATTGTTACACTTCAACAGTGATACTAATAATCTTGCATTTGGTAATATTATTCCATATAAAGAAAGTAAATTCTGAATCTGGAATACCTCTTATTAATAAAAGACAAAGTAGGCAATTAATTAGGATAAACAGTAAAATTTATTCCCACATGCCTTAGGAATTAGGAGAACAGTTTCAGGACCAGGATAATTTTCTTGCTTTGTTTCAGATTCTGTTATTTAGAAGCTGTGAGATTTTAAACAAGTTATACAATCCCTTAAACTTTATGCTCAACTGGAAAATGGAGAAAAAAACTGTTATCCTCAAATAGCTACCTTGTATCATTGTTATATAAATAAACAAAAATTATTTTAAAGAGAAATCAGGTCTCGATATGTAAATTCATTCAATATATAGTGATAGGGTGAATACAGAAGTAACAACAAAGCTTCTTACAGCTGAATAGTGAATAGACAGGTTGATTTGATACTTTTTACTAATTGATAAAACATTATTTCTTTTTACATCAATTTTTATATTTCAACAGTGATACTAATAATCTTGCATTTGGCACTATTGTCCCAGAAAGAGAAAGTAAATATTAAATCTTGTGTAACTTTTCTAAATAAAAGTAGTCATGAAAGCAAGCTCAACAGTAGTTGGCAGTGTGAATCCAGGCTCTCCTCTAATTTGGGAAATAGATTCAATAATATTCTGTAACCTGAAATTGGATATATACTGGGAGGTGTTTACCAAAGAAATCCTTTCTTGTGTTTTCTTCTATCTGTAGTCATAATAAGCAGTATTTTTGTGCTGTATGAACCACCTCCCCTTGTTCAATGGATCTTCCCATCAACTGCTTTACTTTCTGTTCTCTATCATTTTCCCATTGTCTTAGACAAGCATGTGATCAGATATTGATATTATGATGTTTGATATTATTATGTCTGAAAGAATTTAGGAGTAGATTCCAGATTTTTACTTCTTTATGCAATCCAACATATTTCCTCTTCTTTCAGATCCTCATTACAATATAAGGTTAATACAATCCCAAATTCTTTTTCAGCAGATCATATCATGAAAACTAGTTATCAAACTAGAAGAACTTATGTCTCTGTTCCCCCATTTTCCCTAATAAGCCAATGTGCGAAACCTATCTTTGAGAACAGTATTTCTACTAACTTATTCACAATATAGAACACAAGAAAAGATTTGGGGATGCTGAACATTTTTTAATGATTAGTTATACAAAGGCTAAAGTAATTTCAAATTAAATCACTGTGTGTTTTTTATTCATTAATTTTATCTTACCATAGGAAATAATGTAGAGGAGCATAGGATCCAGGTATTATTTTGTCTTTTAGGACTTCTAATCTAATTTTTTTTAATTGTCCTTTTCATCCTCATATAAACAGAGATGAAATTCATAAGGTAGACTTATTATAATACTTTTTATATAATATATAGGTATTTGTACCTATATGTATTTCATACATATAAATTTATGTGTATATCCTGTGCATGTAAATAATATGAATAAAAGACATAATTTTTTAACCCTACCTTGGGGTGAGATACAAATTCCTGTCTTCTACCCTTGCTTTTTCTACATTTTTAGTATGAGTAAAGCAAATACTCTATGCAAATTCCATGTGAAATAATTTGAAAACAATATTGCATAATAATAATATCAACACATATGGCCTACTTAAGAGGTAAGCATATACTTATAACAGCTAAAAATATAAAGTACACAACTTTAATTAGAGCTTTTCTAGTGAAAAGTTTATTTTAGATTGGGAGGAAGAGACATAAGTTTTAGTTAATCATAATTTTAATATACATCAATGGTGAGAGGTATGATTGCTAAAAATGAACACCACTGCCTTTGGTTAAATTAGTAGACATTGTAGAAAAGAACAGTGGAAAGTATGGTCCTATTACATGTTCCAATCATTAGATCACATGGCATCTCTCCCTTGCAAGGAGAAACATTGAAAAATATTGTACACCAGAAGATACAGGGCTAAGATGGAAAAGAGATTTAAAAAGATGACTAAGCATAATTGAAAAGTCTGTGTTCAAAATGAGCTACACAACTTGTGCGGGAGGAAGATCGGGAGGGAAAAACTTGTAGAAAACTAAAGAAGTAACACTGTTCAAAAAGAAATATATTCTTTCTTTTTTTACCTGATTTATGTCACTGTAACCCCTCTGTACATCACCTTTACAATAACAATAAAAAAGAATAATTGAAAAGGACTTAAACTGTTTGCTTTAAATGAATGAAGACCAGACCAAGAGGAGATACAATAAACAATCTGATCACAATGGATATAATTCAGTAAATATTTATTTACTGCAGCAAGTACTGTACTTGCTTATGTGTGACATAAACAGAGAAAATGAAAAAATTGATCTTTCACACTGTTGTTAATGACTTTATATTCAAGAGGAAGGGCTTGTCTTTAAGTAAATAATCATATAAATAAACATTGGTAACAAGTAAGGAAATAAAAATCTACAATAAAACATAAATAAATGGAACAGATGTATTTGGAAGGCTTCTCCAAAGAAGTGGATTATTTTTCATTATTTTATTTTTTTAAGTGTCAGTCTTGGGGCTTAAACTCAGGGCCCAGGCACATTCCTGAGCTTTTTCATTCAAACCTAGTTCTCTACCACTTGAGCCCCCACTTTACCTCTGGCTTTTATTTTTTTTTTTTTGGTAGTTAATTAAAGGTAAGAGTCTCACAAACTTCCCTGCCTGGGCTGGCTTTGAATGTGATCCACAGATCTCAGGCTGGGTAGCTAGGATCACAGGCGCAAGCCACCAGCTACCAGCAGCAATGTTATTCAAATCAAATAAATAAAGGGAGCTGGGGAAGAGAGTGACTCAAAAGAGTGAAGCAGATGCAAAATCACATAATCAAAACACCTAAGGTGAGCAAAGACTTGGCAAAATTGAGGACTTGAAAGAGGAGATGATGTCTAGAGTATTACATTAGAATTAGATGATAGAATAAAGTGGAGGCTAGATTGCTAGTCCTCTGCAAGATTTAAGTAAAGGAAAGGGGCAGAATGAATCATTTTTGCAAAGATTAATATGGCTCTGTAAGAATAACACTGGAAAGGGGCTGAAGGTAGAAAGAGGTCCCTAAAACAAGCTACTATAGCTGAAGAGATAGGAGATGAAGTCATTTGACCTCAATTGCAGTAGGATGTGGAGATGAATGAAAAAGTTGGAAAGATATTTTGAGATAGTGCCCAGATTGGATTGAATGTGAATGAGAACATGATGTTAAGAAAACCTCTACTCTCTGATGTGAGTAATTACTTAGAATTACTTAGGAGGAGGAGGATGTTGAAACTTTAAGACAGAAGTTGAAAAACCTTCTTGGGGGCATAAGTTTTGGGAAACCAGACAATGTGCATGTTTGCGTGGCTATTTGGTGAATTGTTAGGCAGAAGAAAACAGAATTGTTCTGTGTACTTCAAGACAGCAGATTCACATTCACAAATGTCAGACTTGTAAGGAGATCAACTTTAGCGCAGAAAACAAAATAATTATTTTTGTGACAATGTCATGTCTGAACTACTGCCTGAGAAGGGAGTAAGCTATTGCTCATAGAGGCTCTGTTGGCATACATACATCTACAGAAGCATTTTGTGGCTTGAGGGAAGGGATTGTTTGGACATTGTTTTGGGTTTGTTTTTTTTGAGGTAGTCTTGCTATGTAGCCCAGTGTGGCCTTGCACATGCAATCCTTCTGCCTCCTGAATACTGGGATTTCAAGTATGTACAACCACACTTGTCTGAAATGCTTTTACAAAGGTATGTGTACTCTGAAAAACAGAACTTCCTTTGACATAATTGTTCTTTCAACACTACTGTGTTTTAAAACTTTGGAGAGTTTTATATATATATCTATATATATACATATATAGATATATATATGTATGTATACACACACACACACACACACATATATATATATATATATATATACACACACACACACATACATACATACATACATATATTCTCTTAGGTTACTACAGTTCTCCAGAAAATTACTTCATTGCTGCTTGCTAGGGCATCAAGCTATCTTTTTTTCTACCAGAATGGTTGTTGATAGTATCAAGCTGCTATTGGATGCTTTCTGAAATATGTGCATTTTCTCCCAGGTGAGTATAAGTCAGTCCCACACCAGAAGTGGGCTACAAAGGTTAGAGCCAGTGGTTCTCTTGCAATGAGATTTGAAATTCTCCCTATGGCGTATTTTCTTGCTCTGCCTCAAGCATCCTGTTCAATGCAGCCCTCCATACAATCAATAGCTACTGACTGGTATTGTCATTTGAGATGATATTCAACTCAGTTGTCATCCCTGCCCAGTCCCTTGACACACAACTTCTAAGAGCCTTTACCCTTCCAGGCTCCACTGGGGATGGTTCTTCTAGACTCAGGGGATCTTGCTGAGAATTTGTACTAGTTGCGAACCAGAACAGTTCTTTTTTTTCCCTCATGGGTAATGCTACATTTCCTCCCCTTTACAAAGCTTTGGAAATTTAAGGTTATTTACCACAGTCTCTATGAATGCACACAGTTGAACGTTTAAGACTGTCATGTTATCTTCATATGTAATGATACCTTAAGGAGAGTAGAAGAAAAAATTAGCAACATAACACAGATATGTTATGATACCTCCTGTTCTTAATCAGAGTGTATCTTCTTATCACCTTCCACCCCACCCCCCATCAAATAAAAAAGGCTTTTTTCCCCCATAGACTTTAGTTTGTGGTTCAGGGATACTACCTATCACATTAGAGTGCAATTTTAATATATCTAGAGCTCCTTAATAAGACAGTCTGTTAAGACTAGGGCACTGACTGATTAATAAGTTGGTTCAAGTAGACTTTCATTCGGGTCTCAGGAATAAGTGTTCTGTCTAGTTGATGAATTTCCACACTAAACACAAACGTTGTTATTTGTCATATACTAACTGTTTTAATGGGCCATTCTTCATGATCTTTAACAACCATCAATTGATCTCTAGGACTCAGATGTCGCACTGCAATGCAGCTATGTTCAAAGAATCTAAGTTCAAGTGAACTACAATATAAAAGGGGAGAAAAGACAACATTAATTTTCTCCAGTGACAGAGACATTTTATGCACTATAATGAAGATGTGACTCGGGGCTCTTTTTTTCTTCATAACCAATAAAATATAACCAATCTAGACAGTTATATCTTCAATTTCTAACATTTTAATTAAGGTTGAGTCCAAGAATTCTATTTAGATTTTCACAGGATTATATCTTAAACCATAAGAAATAATCAGATACGTTTTAAATCAGCTGAGAGATAAACTGATCGATTTTGAACTTGTAAAACATAAACTCTAGAGGTAGCTTAATTTCCACATTTATCATTTGTGATTATTCTCCCACTTCTTCCTTGTTTAAAAAAAAATGCATCAAACGCAGATTTCCTTTTAGCAGACTGGCAGGCCTAGGCCATTAAATACAAATAAAACCCAAAATGCTTAGAAATGAAATGAGTTGCTTTTTAAAGAGGTTTGGGGCAAACACTTAGGTCCTAGGAGTACAAAGGATATGCCTGTTTCTTTATCTGATACTCTCAAGTGGCAACATTAGCACACCAATGTTTTATGCATTTCATACATAATGCTCCATGAGATTATGAAATCCAGACTCGAGCTGCCTTAAGTTAGCTGAGAATAGATGGGATGGGAGGAAGGAGACTCACACTGGAGAAAGAAATCATTCCCTCCCTTTATCATCTAGGAGATAAGCAGAAACCCTTCCTTGGGAAAGTGCTCAAAGCCAGATCAAATGTGATAATAAAAGTTCTCTATCGGCACAATTTGCTCTAGAAATGGTGCTTTGGAAATCTGAGGTAGGAAAGAAAGGCAGTCTGTGCCAGAAACTGATTAAATTTCAGTCATCTATCCAAAGCAGTCCCTAGTGGCTTGTAAAATGCTTCATATAATTACAGTAACTACGGATTTTAAAGGAATTTACACATTAGCCTTTATCAAGGGACTTTCTTTGTGGGTGCATTTCAACTTAAAAATCAATATCCCTAAAATAAACTTTAATAAGATTTATTAATTTTATCTATGTGGACCTTTTAAAAGTCAATATCAAATATCTTTCTCCAGATTCCTCTTGGCATTTGAAGAAGCTTAGATATAATCAAATGTCATGCCCTCTGTATGTTACACGATCATTGTTCTATGACTTTGCTCTTGTATACAACTTAGCCCTACTTTAAACTTTGAGAGAGTTGTGAATCAATACTGCAGATTGTTTAAAATGGATGGGTCATCCTGATACATGATCTCAGTACTTTGGACAAGGCCCATTAGTTACTTCTTGAGCTGTTATCTTGTTCAGTGTTAGATTTGAATAACCTATGGAAGTAGTTTAACAGCCCCTAGCCTACCCCACACCATGGTGGCAAAAATCACTTCTTTGAAACAACTTATAGGTTCAGCAAACAACAAAACGAAAAGGCTTTCAGAAAGTAGTGTCCTAGTGAACAAGACCACACCTTTCATTCAAAATCCCATAAGGAGCACTTCAAATTTTCAACCTTTTGCCTTTTCAGAGGAGCCTAAAGGACAGTCTAACTCTCTATCCTTACAGTAAGCTTCAAAGAAAAGAAACCCTGGCAACCTCACACTCGGTGGCTTACTGATAAACAGCCATAATCATAACCAGAGAGTGATTTTCTTAGTCCATTTTTGTTGCTATGACAAAATACCTGAGACTGAGTACCTCATAAGGAACAGTGGTTTCTTCGGACTTAGAGTTAGTCAGGCTTAAAGTCTAGTTCAAGGGGCCATTTCTGGTGATGTCTTCACACTGAATCATCACTAGGCAGACACCATCAGAAGGTGGGAGTACATTTGCCTCAACTACAACAGAGCCAGACACATTAGAGGAGGCTGTATAACAGCCTTCCCTCAAATTCAATCTTTGTGGACCTAACCCACTTCAAAGGGAGAGCATTAAACCTTTTCTAGGTAGCTACCTCATGACCTCCCACTAGGACCCACTTCTTAAACGTTCCTCCAGAAACAGAATACAGGAAATTAAGAAAATGGCAGGAAACATAATACAGCTCTCTATCATAGCCCTAAACAGTAATAGGCTCAATTCCCCAATCAAAAGAAAAAGAAAACCAGATTGGATCACAAAACAAGATCCATCCAATGTGTGTATTCTATTTGAGGTTATTTTTGAATTGATTAAAGCTTCCCTTAATTATGATATATAGCTTTCAATATTATACTTGTATGTCACAGTTTTGGAATAAATAAAAGATGTTAATCTCTGACCTATATAAAAGAATGTAGATACAGACATCTGCACAAAATAATATACCTTTAAATATAAAGCATTTTATGAATCATATGCAATTCAGAAGTGGAAATACCTTGCTGTTAAATAATATTTGGAAATAGCTATTCCTTTTATTAATAGGTTGATTCTTGATGGATGTTATATTCAAGGTTAATAAGCAATCAATAGAAATAAAATTTCACACATACATCATCCAAAAAAAGGGAAAGTTTCATCCTTGTAATCACATATGATACTATTTTCTTCCTTTATAAATAGTGAATGATGTTTCATTGGTTGTAGGAACTACATTTTGTTTATGCATTCATCCACTAATAACATCGTTATGATTTTAAAGACTAACAAGTTAGCCTATAATAGAAAATAACCCTTCAAATCTGCAAATATTTCTCTGCTCTACTCTCTTTTTTCTAAGTCTGTTTCTTTTTTTTCAATAAATAAATAAATAAGTTTCTCTGCCTCTCAACAACATCACTTTGGAAGCCAAGCTCCCAGCATAAAACCTTTGAGGGACAAGTGAATCTAAACCAAAAACTGTAATAAATTTATGATTTTCATTGGAGAGAGGAGTCTTGAGGAAGTCTATGTTATGATCCTCACTGACAACTGAAAAATTTTCATCAGCAAACCAGAGGGTGGGAGGGAATGTCAAATTTTGCTACTCCTAAAAATAAAACCTGGATTAGTATTCATTTCATTTGTAAGTGGAAATTTTACATCACCATGCTAGGAAAGAAGTATGTCTCCACTACAAAGCCTAGAGCTTTCTGAAAATAATAACTATGCCTCCTGTCTTTTCTTTCTACCTTACCCTCCTCCCCAATGATGCCTATTGTCTTGGTATATAGTTTCTATGTTTTACATTTTTTTATAATAATCTAGAAACTTTTTCTAAAATGAATTCGTAGTACTGAAACTTAAACTATACTGGTATGCAGACTTTTTAAAGATACTATAAATCAGAGTACAGGTGGCTCACGCCTGTAGCTACTCAGGAGGATGAGATCTGAGGATTGAGGTTCAAAGCCAGCCTGGGCAGCAAACTCTGCAAGACTGTTATCTCCAATTAACCACTAAAAAGCTGGAAGTAGACCTGAAGGTCAAGTAGCAGAGCCTTGAACCACACAAAAGCTCAGGGACAGTGCCCAGACTCTAAGATAATATGGCACCAAACAACACCAACACCAAAAAAAAGATACTTTAATTAGCCAAGATAAAGTGTTTCTCTCCATTGGGTTAATGAAAACGGGGAGTTTTTGCATTATTTTAACATGACTACCCTCTGGTAAGCATCCCTTACTTTCAACATCTTTACTCTCTTAATTAATAAGCTATCTCCGACCACGCTACCTTTCCATACAGAGAAAATGTTCTTTGACACTGAATTTACTGCAAAACATCTGAGGGCACAAAAGTGCTTAATTCTATTTTCCAGTCTGCCCTTTCTTTATTTGGATGACTTAAATAAGCCTTTTCTTTGTTATTTGCTTGTAAAGGGCATATTATATGATCTACAGAGGATCTATATCTGTTTGTTTGGAATTGGGTTTACCTGCTTTTAATGTAAATCACAGTTATCAGTAGCTCAAACAAGTTCTATTTATCTCTCATGCATAGGAAGTGTGGAGATAGTGGGTCCAGGGTCAGTGTGGCAGCTCTATAATTAAAGGTATTGATGGCCCTGCTGTCTTTCTGCTCTACCACTATAGACAGAGATAGCCTCCTTTCTTTAAGGCACCACATGTTTACAGAACAGGCAAAGCTATAACAATTATTCTCATTTTGCCAAAGCAAAGAAAGAGCACAGAAGTAATTTAACTATACTCCTCCCACCACACTACATCTTTGTATCCTAAGGCTCAGATTTACATTTTAGTATCCACTGCTATTTTGAAAGGAGGCTAAGAGGTGGTTTGTAGACAGTAACAGGGAATCTGATACCTAGGCAGAAGAGAAAAATGCAGTGGTTACTAAACAGACAATCTCAGCTGCACAAGCTTTATATTTTCTCCATAATATGCTTCCACAGTACTTTATTCAGAGGATGTGTAACATCACAGCTAATGTAAAACCATTCTCCTAAAGCTAGATGGAGATTTTGTTAGCTAAGATCTTTTGGTTTCATATGCCTGTTTGAGTACCTGCACGTTGTAGATCTTAATGTGCAATTTTAAAATAATTTGATATAATCAAAAATGCCCAGATCATAAATTTATTTTTTAGGTGCCAACTTATTTTCCACTTCTGAAATTTGAAAATGACTATCTTTCAAGGTTTAAGCAACTGTAAGGAGGCAACAATGCTTGATAAGAAATGTACTCATTACCTTGCCCGTGTAATTGTAACCCTCTGTATGATATTTTCACAATAAAAAATTTTTTAAAAAAGAAGATCTGAGGAAAACACTATTGGTTTCACGTCATTAAAAACAAATTATTCTGCTACCAGTAAATTAACACATTGCTGTGCAAATTGCAGAGTTTTTGTTTTGTTTTGTTTGTTGGTACTGGGGCTTAAACTCAGGGCCCCGGCACAGTCCTTAGTTTTTGCCCTCAAGGGCTAACTCTCTACCACTTGAGCCACAGTTCCACTTCTTTCTCTGATTGGCTTAAAACCATGATCCTCAGATTTCAACTTCTTGATTAGCTAGGATTATCGAATATTTTACAGAATAATTGTTATCTCACAATTCTACTAGTGTATATTTTATTCCTTATCTTTGCTCTTCTTTGATGATTAGTTTTTAATTTGAGTCAAGGTGAAATAGAAATAAAATTTGTTTTGATTAAATTTGTCTTAAATAAATAATATTCTTTATTATTCAACTGGCTTTGACTTTCTACCTGGTATGTGCCATATATATCATTCACTACAACATCATAAGATTAAAGTCTGTTCCGTTCTGAGTTCTTACATCTCATCATCAAGGTCAGGATGACCAAAAGTATCTGAAATATGTTGCTCTGTACAACAAAATGGAGTTCAGAAGTTAATCCCAATAAGGATTAATTTATATTTCTAAACCGATCACATGTCATTGAATGAAACACACATAATAAATTTCCAGACTTGATATCCTTTGGTCAAATCTTATAAAACAAAATGAAGTCCATACATTTTTACATGAACACATATGTACAACTTCCTTGAGGAATATAATACTGCTAGGGAAAATATAGAGGATGAAACTTTTATTCTTCTAGCTACAATCCTAAAATAAGCATTAAGTCTTACCATATCAGAGTCAAAAAGCAGAGCAAGAATTAGTTACCTGAAGAGTTTGGATGTCCTGAGGTCAGGAATTATTATTTTAAACAGTAATGTCTTCAAAACTTAGTCAAAGGAAATGGCTCTTTCCTCTTCTACCATGCTGTTATCATCTATGTACACAAAAGCTGTTAACACATGGCATACCTAATCACTCTTACTACCAGCTGCCAACAGATGCATCAGTCAACAACAAATGTATTCTAATTGTGTCCTGGAAAGAACTGCTTCACACCTTTGGAGGCTGACATCTGCACCTTGTAGTAATGAAAAAAAAAAGGTGTGCATTTATTGACACCTGTTATGTGCATTTGAGACAAGTAAATGTTCTTCAAAAGATGTTTTAAAATGAGCTCGAACACATATTGCTAACACATATTGTCACTGTTAATGCTTTAAAGTTTAACAACAGCGTCCTTTGGTTGATAAGTCCATATATGACTGAGTCATAAATCCTACCAGTGCTGGAAACATTTATAAACACATTTGCATGCCCCATTGTGTCTGGCACAGTGCCTAGTATATTGTGTGTTCTCAATAAATATTTGATAATGAGTATTTTACTTTACATCTACATCAAACCAGAGTATCCAGCTGGCAAAAGAAGGAAGATTTTTTTTATTTTATATACTTTTGTTCCCTTATATTTGTACTGCATTAAGCTGCATTAAAACTATAAATATAAACATAAATATATCAGGCCATAAAGAACTGCCCTGAGTTATAAGGCATATTCATGAACATTCAAGGCAAATAAGAGACTTAGAGAAAGATTCCACATTTGCTTTCGAGATAATTCATGTTACAACATAAACTCTGAAATAATAATTAGATAAATGTTGATTTCACATTTCCAAGTAAAATAGATTGCTTTGGAAATAACTCATAACTTAAACTTTGAAATACTAATTGGATAAATTGTGATTCTTTTGAGGGTATGCTGGGGTTTTTTGTTTATGTTTTGAGACCATGGTATCCAGGTAGTAGAAATATATCATTCCACCAAGTCACAGTCATGGTAAGTAATCATTTTCTCTTATGATTACTGCCTCTATATTTATTTTCCCTGAATAATTATTTAGCTCCATATAAATAATATGCTTTATTCTCTTGCTAGTTGAAAATGATGTTTGACATTAAGAAAAGGTCGAGTATCATGAATGGGAAACCACAATGTGCATTGCCTTTACAGAGTATTGAATTAAGAGGTACATATATTTGACAAAGTATAGAAATCAAATAACTGCCATGTTAGTGGTGCCCTTTTGCATGCCATAGATTTATTGACATTTACTAAACATAAAAAAAGTTAAAAGTGTGAGTGTTTAGTATGCATTATGATGTGAAGCCTGATATCACTTCCCTGAAGATCGTACGAGAGCATTTTCATCAGCATAAACTCACCAATTGATTAGACATCAGATCTGAATATAAGTTCACAGGAATATTTAATTTTAGAAGCTACAGGAAAGGTGTCGCATGAATTAAGTTGCATCAGTTGATTTAGGAATGACTTAATTTATATTACACACACACACACACACACACACACACACACATACATACCATCTCAGATAGCTTCTTTGAGCTCAAGTTGTGCCTGATGTTTTGATGTGACAAATGAATTCTGTAATTCACAAGGATTCTTACTTCTATAGATGTCACAGAAGTGGCTTTCCAGAAAGGAATAAAAATATGGTGCTGTCCAATGCTATGCTTTTTACTGGAGTACAAAATCACAATATAGGTGGTTTCCTGATTGTTTTTGAGGGAGGGGGAGTTAAGAATTATCATGGGAATGTCAAAAAATATACATTTGGGGTCTAGAATATGTGCTCTCTAAATCTCATTTGTCCCACCCCCTACCACACACACAGACAACTCAGATCAACCTTAATTCTAATACTTTATTATGAGAAAATTCATACAGAAAAATGATCGTTAATATTATCATGATAAGTCCTAATTGTTATCATCACTTGCAGATTGACTAAAACAGTAAGCTTTGTAGAATTTTCAGGAAGCTTTCTATAAATCAATCAAATTGGACCAATATATTATAAGACAAATTGATTTACATTCATCTGATTTAGTGGTCTCCATGTTTCAAGAGTTTAGAAACACCAAACTCAAACCTCTTCATGGAAATAAAATGTAATCCCAGGTAAATGTCTTGTTTGCCATTACCAGAATGATTACCTGGCCTTTGAAACTTAGACAAGCTTGAAATATACCCCACATGTTGTACTCCTCTGAGGAAACATATATTTAAATGTATAACGATAATACTTTTATATGAAATTGAACCAAATACCCGTAACATATGCTCCTTTCACCTTATTTGCTCTAGTAATACATCAAAGCAAGAGAGTTAGTCTTAAAAAAAAAAAAAAAAAAACAGGGGGAGGGTGGTGGAATTTCATATGAAATTTGAAAATACCTGAGTTCAGGAGTTTTTGTGGATTTATATTTTCATGTTTTAAAACTATGTGTTGTCTCTAGCTTTGTTTAAGATTTTTTCTCCTGCAGGAAAAAAAATATCATTATGAGAGCAATATTTTACAATGAAATTAGTTTAGAGATGATTAGTGGTTTGAGGATCAAGAGATTGTGTCTGATGTAAGCTCTACCACCATCTGGTAATATAACTTCAGGAAAGTCAGGAAGCTTCTTTGAAATCTTATATATTTTTTTCTTCACAGCATTGTAAACTGAGGTCTTGGGAATTAACCATTTCAAGGGTATTTGTACTAGGGCTTTGTATCTGCCTCTGTACAGAAAGACCCCGAAGAGAAATTAGACAAAATATATAGTTTTTATCACCTTCACAACCTCCCATAGTAAATCTACTCTGCTATATACATCAAGCAGACTGAAAAAAATGTGGATATTTCAGAAACATATTCAGTTTTTGTTTGTTTGGGTTGGATTTTTTTTATTTTTTTATCTTGTGATTTGCTTGCTTGTTTTTGCTTGGGGTTTTTGTTTTGTTTTGTTTTTTGTTTTTGTGGGGGTTTTGTTGGTTGTGTTTTGTTGTTTGGGGCTGTACTGAAAATTGAACTCAGGAGCCTCTTCCTTCCTGGGCAGGCTCTCTACCATTTGAGCCATGCCTCCAGATCCTTGTCATTAGTTATTTTCAAGGTCTTACTTTTGGACCTGGGCTGTTATTCTTCTGCTATGCTTCCCAACATGAGCTGAGGATGACAGGCATGAGCCACTGTGCCCCATCGTTGTGCTTTCCTTCTTATAACTGGTGCTCACCGACACACCCAGCCATTCATTGAAACATTTTCTCATAAATTTCTTTCTGCTTGAACTCTCTACAAACTATAATCTCCCAATTTCTGCCTCCCAAGTAATTAGTGTTACAGGCTTGAACTTCTATACCAAATTGGTTCGTTCTTTCTTTTGAAAAAAATTCATTGTATTTGTTTTTTATAATTCAATTTTATTGTAAAGTTGTTGTTCAGAGGGTTACAGTTACTTAATAAGGCAATGAGTACATGTGCTGCCGAACATTGCTACCCCCTCTAGCATTTGTCTCCTGCTTTCCCTCCCTTCCATCTGACTTCCCCCCTACCCCAAGTTGTAAAATTCATTACATAGTGTTTTGTTGCATTGGGTCACCCTTTTTCCTTTGTCTCTCCATATCGTTATTCCCTTTCCCTTCAGCAAATCAGGTAAGTGTGTGTATATATAGATATAATTATAGGTATAGATATAAACACACACACATATACATATACATATAAGACTCAGGGTTCATTCTTACACCCTAAGTGTCAAGCCAGACTCTCCCTTTCATCCAGTTCTGAGTACCCTTTTCCAAGACAGAAATAATCATGCTTAAACCTAAAGATAGAGAGAGAGAGAGATAGAGAGATAGAGAGAGAGATAGATAGATAGATAGATAGATAGATAGATAGATAGATAGATAGATAGATAGATAGACAGATAGATAGATAGACAGATAGATAGATAGACAAAGATAGATAAGATCCTGCTTTGTTGTCCTCCATGCTCTTGGAATATTTTATTTCCAAAACCTATGAGGAATCTTTCCTTTCTACTACAAGTCTCAAAGCTACAGTTGAATAATCAAAGTTTGGATAAGAGTTTCCCAATATTTACAACTCCAATGGCATCTTTATGCATCCCAAGATTAGAGTGGAATGATTAAAGACACAATTCTGGAATTAGCCTGTGTCCTTGTCTCAGCTTAGCCATTTATTAGCTGTGTAACTGAGCAAGTTACTTGGTCTCTCAAGCCAATAAATAAGATCATTACTTATTTCCTTGCAACTCACAAACAGAAGACAGATAGCTGCTGGATTTAACCCCAGTGGCTTTCCAAGAATCACCATGATATACATAGGTTGACCAATCATGTGGTCAGAAAGTCAAGTAGACTCCGTAAATGACATGGCTGGTGTTTGGGGCTAAACTGAAAATTGAACTCAGGAGTCTCTGTAGGCCTGTGTGAAGGGCTCACCCTCCCTGTGTATCAGCATCCTCATTTCTAAAATCAATACTTGTATCCTATGATATTCTGTGAACACCAAGTAAATAATGTATGCAAGGTTTATATTACACAATTTTTCACATCAATTCTTAAACTTTTAATTATTACTATAACCCATAGTCTTTCTTTCATGCTATTTTCTTTCCTTCTGCTGAGTGTCAGTTTCTCATACTTGTAATCCTAATTATGCAGTAGGTTTACATCCGAGGATCATGGTTCAAAGTCAGCCCAGGCAGGAACATCTATGAGATGCTTATCTCCAATTAGCTACCAAACAAAACAGAAATAGTGCTATGGCTCAAGGTGGTAAAGCACTAGCCTTGATCACAAAAGCTCATGGACAATGCCCACAGCCAGAGTCCAAGCCTCAGGACCAGCACACACACACACACACACACACACACACACACACACACACACACACACACACACACTCCTCCAAATTTTAGAATAAAAATTTAGAAAATGCGCTCCATGTTGCAATTTCCCCCAAATATATCTAGATATTACCTACCATTTTAAAGAAATGGCTTAAAAGAAATATTAATTTCACAGTTATAATTTTCTAGCCATTAAAAGGCCTAACTGAAACAAAACAAAAGAAATAATTTGTAATTTAAGAAGTAATTTAAATGTGACCCCTAGGAATAGGGGTTGTCAGTTGACTTTTACTGTATTCTTCTTTTTTTTTTAATATGTGTCCTATTAACACTTTTATTTTCTCAGAATTGGCACTTGTAAAAAATGGTTGCTCACCTCTGCCTGGAGTCATTATCACACATTGATTATCAGTCAGTACCTTAGAGGAATTAGTTGGCGGTCAGGGACAGGAAGAATCCTCTCAGGGTGGATGTGAGGAGGACTGGGGGCAGTGAAGGAGCAGGGGAAAGCATTTCCAGGAAAAAGGAAATGAAGAATGTCTATGGTGATGATTAAATGAAGTAGTCTATGTCAGGAGATTAACGTGTTCTTTGGCTCAAAGTACATTTTCTATGACCACTAATGAGCCGTCCCTCACTTACCACTAATTCCTCCTTTTAGAAATGAGGTAGGTTATGTAACTGACTCAAGACTGCATGTGGGAAAAGAGAAAAAACATGGACATCAAAAAACAAAAGCTTTATATAAGCTTTCTGAGTTGTTTGATAATAAGATGAGCACATGCTTCTTAAAGTTTGCATGTTTCTTTTTTTTTTTATTGTGAAAACACCATACAGAGGGATTACAATTACATGGGCAAGGTAATGAGTACATTTCTTATCAAGCCTTGTTGTCTCCTCCTTTGTTTCCCCTTACTTCTGTAGTTACATTTTTTGTCACTGTTTAAGATACATTGTATTCACTAACTGACACAGTGAATTGAACCCCCTTCATACAACTACTTAAATTTAATAGTAAATAAATTATTTTTTTGAAAAAAAAAGCACTGTCTTATTCTAATAAAAAAAACAGAATTTTGAGCTGGACACTGATGGCTCACTCCTGTAATCCTAGCTACTCAGAAGGTTGGGATCTAGGGCTGAGATGTAGATCAATGGCAAAATGCTTGCCTAGCAGATACGACACTCCCAGTTCAATACCTGGTAACACACACACACACACACACACACACACACACACACACACACACACACAGGTTGGGATCTGAAAATCATGGTTTGAAGCCAGCAAGGTGGAAAAGTCTTGTCTCCAAGTAACTAGCAAAAAAACTGAAATGGGGAAATAATTCAACTAGTAGAGCAACAGCTTTGATCAAAAAAGCTAAGGGACAGACCCGCAAGCTTTGAGTTCAAGTCCTAGTATCAGCACCAAAAAAAAAAAAAAAAAAAAAAAGAACTTTGTGTGTGCTTGAATTGTGTGTGAAGCAATTCACATACACAAACTTTGTGAATATCATTTTGATGCTCCCATACACACAAACCTTTTCTGAATATAATTTTCCAGACAAAATGACAAAGGTCGTTGTGCAAGTTACTTGAAATTGTATAATCTGAGCCAGATTCATCTATAATTTATGACTCAGAACAGTATCTTTTAATCAATTGCAAAAAATCAAAATGAAATCTATACAAACTGAGCTCTCACTCCAAACCAATACTGTGATTGATGCTCACCAAAAGAAAAAAAATTTAACTCAAGAATTTAAATATGTTTTCTAATACTCAGGTCTCACTGAGAATATGGCTGAATAAGTATACAATGATATATAGTTTCCATACAGAATTCTACCTGCCCCTGTCACATTTCCCTACTTTCTGCTAATATATGTCACTCTAAATCAGGGAGGAATAACATAATCTATGCATCTTCCATTTCTCTCCACTATTACTGACTTGGAGATTCATTTCCTCCTTTACCCATTCTGTAGTTATTAAATCCTATTAATAGCCAAACTCTTGTTCCAGTCACTATTGAGATTACAGTGTATGGGGCTGGGAAGGTGACTCAGTGGTAGATTGCTTGTCTTGCAAGTATGAGGCCCTGGGTTCGATTCCTCAGTACCACATACACAGAAAAAGCTAGAAGTGGCGCTGTGGCTCAAGTGGTAGAGCGCTAGCCTTGATCTGAAGAGCTGAGGGACAGCGCCCAGGCCCAGAGTTCAGGCCCCCATGACCAAGAAAAAAAAAAAAAATACTTGAGACTACAGTGTATCAAAGGACACCAGTTCTCCCTCAGGAAATTTACCAGTTCTTGCAATATTTAGTGAAAATCAAATCATTTTCAACAAATAGGAAAACTCATTGGAATTAAGATCCCAATTTTTCCCAACATTTTCTTTTTTTTTTTTTCAGCAAGTCTCTGTTTTAAGTACAATTCTGCTTTGTGTGTCTGTTTGTGAGATAGAGATTAGTATCATAGTCCCATCGTGATAACCTTGGCTTTATCATTCTTTTCATTCCTGATGAATGTTCAATGGCCTTGTCAGAGATTCTCCTCCACCATGCCAGTCTGCTACCTCCACAACCGTTTCACACGCCCCTCCTGCTTCATGTCTGCACCATTCAGATCAAAATTTCTGAATCATTTTGTACAAGCTGTAATCATGCTTTTTGTAAATACACTGAAAAAATTAAAGCATGAATGTAATTGATTGTGACATTAATCAAGGGTTAGGAAAGGGAACAATTCCACAGTAGCTCTTTGTAATCCTTTATTTCCCTCTTCACGTTGATTAAGGATCATTTCCTAATTTCAAATCAGAGCCAGATGAAGATTGAAGTGAAATCGTAAATCTTGATAGAGCCAGCGAAGTGTGCCCAGTGTGCCCATTTCCTTGAAATTCCATTTGAGTTTGGACAATTCCTTAACTGCCTTTCTGGATTTCTGTGCTTGTTCTCAGATAAGCATGGCTGTCCATTCCCAAGATTGCACATTAATGCAATATTTCAGATGTCTCATATCAAGTTTACATATTATAGCCCTATGGAAGATGAGTGAGGAAAGCATCATGATCATTTGCTGTCTCGACATAATCCCCTTCTGGAAGACTTTATAAACTTTCATGTGACATATTAGTATTAGGAGATCTCTCAGAAAAATCACCCATTGTTTTGTGCTACCAGAGAATAAATGCTCCATGTTTTTATGGTTGGTGGTAGATCATTTTTCAAGTCCATCACCAAGTTATCCCACTGTCCACAGCTATTTTTTATTGTTCATATAAAAAAAGTGATGTACAGAGAGTTACCATTCCACAAGTCAGGATTTGAGCACATTTCTTTTTGGTGTCCACAGCTATTTTTTCAGGAGTCCCTTTACTCTAGAGTACTTGGTTGACAACAAAAGATGCTACAGAAACAAAAGTTGTCATACCTTTTTTTTTCTTTTTTTTGGGAGGGGGTCCGATCATTGGGCCTGAACTCTGGGTCTGGGCGCTGTCCCTCAGCTCTTCAGCTCAAGGCTAGCGCTCTACCACTTGAGCCACAGCGCCACTTTGGCTTTTTTCTTTTTGCTTATGAGGTGCTGAGGAATCAAACCCAGGGCCTCAAGCATGCAAGGCAAGCGCTCTACCACTGAGCCAACTTCCCAGCCCAGTTGTCATATCTTTTATACTGCCCTACTCTTTATTTCAAAGTGGATATTCAAACCCTGGGTTCTATCAAATGGTGAGGTCCAGTCACCGTGAGTCCTTGTTTAGTGCATTATGAGCCTGCTAAAGTCTTCAAATAATTTGCAAATGGAGACCCAAACTGGCTCCGAGTCCTTAGCTATATGGAAGAATATTACTCCCACATTTTGACTGTTGCTCACCACCCCCACTTATAATAATCTTCCATAAGTAGAAAAATATTATGCATGTTTATTTGTATGATTATTTTCAAAACTGTCTAACAAGAAAGTAATGTTAACTTACACAATTGAAACTCCTCGGGGCAGTAGCAAATGGGGAGATGAGGGATAGATTCCTTCTAAACATTCAGCCAACAAATATTATCTTAGTACTAAATCTAGAGTGAGCAATTTAATTAACTAATTAACTAACTGATAGTACAAAGTTCAACACCTAACTCTGAACTCATAGTGATACTGGCTAAATGGCTAGACTTGAAAAGAACAAAAAACATACAGAGCTTTAAGAAGCACCGTCATAATTGTAGAAGTCACTTTAACACTACCGCCAACCTTAATAGTAATAATAGTTAAAAGCATTCACCAAGGGTCAGATAGGTTCTAGGTAATGCCTTGATCTTCATCTAGAAAATATCACTATCTTTTTAAAAAAAAAAAAACTGGGAATGCAATTGGAACACAGATATTGTGTCACACAAGTGACTTCAGACTATTGAACCCAGGGAGTCTATCATCATTTCCAACCTCCTAATCACAGGGGACAGCCTCATTGAACTGTAACTACTTATCTCAACTACCTTCTTTCCTTGGCTTTGGAGCAATGTTTCTAGTCTCCCATGCCATTGCACTATTCTAAATGTATAGTATGCTCTCCCGTATTCCTTATAGCACCAGCTCTCTCTGTCTCTGTCGCTGTCTCTCCCTCTCCCCATCCCATCCCTCCCTCTCTCTCTTTCTGTTACTACCTCTATCTCTCCCCCCATAAACCTCAGATCATAATATACTCCTTCCTCGAATACTATATGTTCTCCCTTCTGTGTTCCCCTAGTGCCTGTGTATATGTATGTGCATAAATAATACTTACTGAGCACTGATAAGTGTAAAGAATCAAGATCTGTCTTTGATTATTTTGTTCTATCTTTGCAATCACTCAATAGGAAACCCAGTCTAAGTCAGAGAAATACATCAAAACATCATGTTAATTCAGGAATTTGCCTCACATAAGAATTAATAAATTAATGATAGCTAACAACAGCACAATTAATATTCAGAACATCTATTCCAAATACCTTGTTCTTAAAGCATCATATGCATGTGTATGTTGTACATGTGCACACAGACATAAACAATAATCATATACTTGCTACATTGTGTTTCACATCTAAACTAAAAGCACTATGACAGTGAGATTCGTTTCTTTTTGATTTTGTGTGATCAGATCCTAACGCATCATCTGCTGCTTTAGGATTTTAATTGCTATAAGTCTTTCTGATTGTTCCTCATTGGTGCTATCCTCTTTTCCCTTTCATTCTTCCCCTAATACTTATTTCCCAGGATTTCAAACCTTAGTTTTCTCACTCCCAGGATCCACTGCTATGGCATTAGCTTCCACCTACATTATTTGTATCTTTCAACTTCAAACTATCTATACTGACTTGACCTGGAATGTATCCTTCTTAACTTTGGGGATACCCATTATTCATTATCTCTTTCCTTGTTCTGCCTTGCAAACTCTTATGTTTCTGGACAAAAATCCTCTCTGACTTTGGTAAGGTTCACATGTTCCTTTTCATGTATTTTCTGCCCACATTATTTTTTCAGTCGTGGAACTTGAACTCTGGGCCTGGGTGCTGTCCCTGCCTCTTCAGCTCAAGGAGAGCACTCAACCGCTTGAGCCACAGTGCCACTTCCGGTTTTCTAGTGGTTTATTGGAGATAGGAGTCTCACGGACTTTCCTGCCGGAGCTGGCTTTGAACCGTGAGCCTCAGTTCTCCGCCTCCTGAGTAGCTAGGATTACAGGCATGAGATACTGGCGCCCAGATTTGCCCACATTTTTTAGTGAGCATAATTTTTGATTTGTATCAAATGGCTGTATCCATGCTGTATCCATTTTAGTGCTTCCATGCCGGAAAGACAGAGTATTCAACCATTTAGGAAATGAATGAATGAATAAGAAATATAAAGAGTACATTTTAAATAATATTATACTTATAAGAAGATGTTTTTATTTGGGAATTTATGCATTGATGCTCTGTCATTTTATAATACCAATAGTTTAAAGATGGAAAAAACATAGGCTAACTCCTCCAAGATATAGCTTTAATATAAGGAGAATACTTTATATGTTTATGCTTTTTTCAATGTGTAATTAATAAGAGGACACAGTAACCTTTATTACTAATACCTATGCTTCTACTTTTTAAAGAGTCAGAATCTTCTGCCCAACTTGTGCTTGCTCCAGGGTCATGAGTCTACATCACAGCTTCTGGTACAGAAGCAATTTTTTCCCGATACCAGGGTAGCAGGGTCATCTGATTGGAATTTCCATGGTCCTGGCTGAATAGGAAGGGAATTAAATTGCAGTGTCAAAGGAAATTACTCATTCTAAGAAGCATTCACACATTATCTATGGCCAAAACCATCTCTGACACTCATTTATGCTTAAAATTAAAAGTAAGAAAGAAGAGACAGTTTGGCGGCACTTCTATGACAATAAAAGGACCGAATTAAATCGATGGTGCTGGTCTGGGGCACACAAGATAAGAAAGTGGTTTTCTCCTCCATGATGCTTCCTAATTCAGAGGCAAGCTGAGAGATATGGGAGAAGCAAAGGAGCTCTTCCATGTGAGATGGTCTACACAGACATTTGTTCTAGAACAAACCTTATTTAGGTTGATGCCTGATAAAATCAATTTAACTAGGCTTTCTGTCCGGTGGTGTTGTGGTTACATGGAACCTAGAAGGTCTTAAAGGAGAAATTTCCCAAACAAGCTCATTCGTCACATTGTCAGGAAGTATGTACAATTCGGGTGCATTTTACTTTTGCCATATTCACATAATGTATTTGAAACCTGCTTCCCATGGTTTCAGGTAATGAGTAGTTAATCATAAATGATGGAAAAGATAATCATTTCTTGATAATGTATCCCTGAAATAACATGGAGTTGAGGTAAAATGTATATTTTAGACATTTCAAAATTATATATTATGGCTTTAAAAAAATGTGCTGAATTCTAAGCCTGGAGAGGAAATAAAATTAAAATGCTAGATTTAAAAGAAAACTCGGTATTGATTGTTAGGAGCAAAAAAATGTAGTTTTTGAAAGGCTATAAAATTATTTTAGTTTCAGGAATAAATATAGCAACAAAGATAGTTTAAATGAGCAAGGCTTTGGGATTTATTTAAAGATGTGTCATCTTTTTGGCCTCTTCACACAGCAGACAGAACAAAAATGATTTATCACCTGAGCTATTTGCCTTTTAGAAAACCGATTTACTTCTTACCTAAGTCTATTTTATACTTTTTCTTTATTGTCTAGCACTTAAATATTTAGGATAGGTTTTTTTTTCCTTCAGGTACCAGTTCTCTCAACCTAGTGAACATTTATGTTATCCTTAGAAAAATGGGCTCTTTTCAATTTTGAAGTAATAGTACACTATTTATTTTGATGCTTAAGGATTTTAATGGAAGTGATACTTTGGTTACTTTCATGTAATCATACTATTAGATGGCTCTACATTTCCATAAAAATATTGTTTATTGGGCTCACTGGGAGTTATATACATCGATATAATTAGTATGAATCTGTATGCTAAACTCCATTAACATAAATGAAGTATTAGTACCAATTACTGGAGTAAATATTAGTAGCACTATCTGTTTGAGATAAAAATTAAACTAAATTAAAATGTAAGGATTTTATATTTTCCTTTAGGAAGTGTGAATTCAATAAAAACTAAACTATTTCTGAGATATAAATAGTTAAGTCATGGTTAATGTTGTTCATGAAAATGTGGTCAGCTCAGACTGCAAAACTAACCATCTCTATAAGAACAGACTTAGAGTCATACTTACTCCACATTGAATCTGTAGGGCACAAGCGGGTTTTTTTGGACTCAGCTAAATAGCTGTAATTATAATACTATAGATCTTTGGTATCTCCAAGAATATGGTTCTAAAGCGAGCACAACTGAGGATATATACCATAATACCACCCAACTTCCACTAAAGATAAGATACCTTTTAACAAACTTAAACTATGCACTTGAGCACTTCAATTAAACACATTAATCTTTACCTTGTTATGTGGGCACCATTTGCTTTTTGGTATGCATAGTTTCACAAAATTAAGGACAAGGAAACATTCAGCAGCTCACACAACTAAAATAAAGCTTACAAGAGTAGTAGATGGATTGAAAGCTTTTCCATATCAAATGAGCTGTATAATGTGTGCAAGAATTTTCAGTATTTTGACATTTTTTTAATTATTTCCTTTTGACCACACAGTGAAAATCTTATTTCTTAAGAGTATGAGTAAGGCTGTGTTACTGTATACCAAGTATAGGTACTTAAGAATACATCTTATTTATCTAACAACCAAAATTCCCTGCATAACTTTTCCTTTTACTAAAATCATTATTGAAAAAAAAGTTTGCAGGGCACCTGTGGCTCAGGCTTGTAATCCTTAGCTTCTCTGGAGGCTGAGATCTAAGCACTGGCATTGGAAGTCAGCCCAGGACAGAAAAGTCTGTGAGACTCTGATCTCCAATTAACTGTCAAAAAAGATGAAAGAGAAGCTGTGGCTCAAGTGGTACAGCACTAGCCTTCTGCAAAAAATGTTCAAAATGTAGGCCCTGGGCTGGGAAGGTGGCTCAGTGGTAGAGCGCTTGCCTTGCATGCCTGAGGCCCGGGGTTCGATTCCTCAGCACCACATAAGCAAAAAGAAAAAAAGCCGGAAGTGGCACTGTGGCTCAAATGGTAGAGTACTAGCCTTGAGCTGAAGAGCTGAGGGACAGCGCCCAGGCCCAGAGTTCAGGCCCCGCGACCAGACCCCCCCCCCCAAAAAAAAAATGTAGGCCCTGAGTTCAAGCCACAGGACTGGCAGATATGAGTACACACACACACACACACACACACACACACACACACACACACACACACACACACACACACACACACACACACACACACACACACAGAGACTAAAATTAATCTACTGAAGAATGTCAGGTAATTCTCTATTTGTTTTAGATCCTATTTATGAGTCTATAGGAATTATGAGCCAAGTATAGTAGCTTAAGCAGGTAGTACAATCTACTTTGGAGGTAGAAATCAGGGAATCACAGACTGAGGCTAGCCAAGGCCATAAAAGAAGAAAAAAAAAAAAAGATTTCCTCTTGACCAAATGCTGGAAGAGATGCTATGAACTTATTATCCCTACAACATGGAAAGCAGTTAGGAGAATTTCAGAGAATCGCATCTCACAGAGATGGCTAGTTGAACATTAAAAGAAAATAATAACCAGGCTGATTGAGACAAAAAGCAACACTCTTAAGCCGAATCAATGCCAAAATGGTAGGGAAATGGTTCAAGTGGTAGAGCACCTATCTATCAAGCACAAGGACTTGAGTTCAAATCCCAATTACACACACACAAAAAGAAATTACAGACTGTTTTAGATCAATATTAAGAATATATATAAATTACAACAAATGTTGAGGAATGTTCATTTGATTAATCTGAATTAATCATACCAAATTAGATCTTTATTTCAGTTTGATCATAGAACCTTTAACAATTTTCTCTTCATTTTTGAAAGAAATTGACCGGTCTAACTTTGGTCATGTTACTAAATCATAAGAAACTATGCCTTATAGTCATTCATGATCAACCTACTATTTTCCTAACAAATGATAGCTGGAAAAAGATCACATCTAGCAACTGGATATAATTGTAAATAATACCTTTGGAATTCAAATTTACTTGGGTCAACTATTTCAGCAAGTTTCAGAAACGAAACCTAATAAATTTCCATTTCTATTAAGAAATTTTATTTTTCTTAGTTGAGTTATTAATGCAACTGTTAAGTATTTTTTGCCTTATTTCACATTTGGAGGCACCTACTAATGCCAATATCATTGTTCCTACCATAGAGATAATGCAGTCAAGACTATAAATAGTAGCCAACATTTACCCTGATAGAAACATAATAAAATTTGTATTCATGCTCAAATTTCTGTCTGCAAAGACTATCATATAAGTGATTTCCATATTGTTTTCTGTGATTTTCTGGAGATGTATTTGGGATTCTAGAAAAAAAAAGTAGAAGAATTTTTCTAAACAAAAATGTTTATGGGAGGAAATCAATGAATGCATGCCTGTTTTAGCAAGAAATTATTTGTTTCATTTATGAATGTACATGCAATTAACGAAAATAAGGCCAGTGAAAGATTAGCACAAACTTTAGAACTGTAGTGTCTTCATGTCTTAGCTTAGGTTGCCATAACAACATGCTCTAAACTA
Organism: Dipodomys merriami; assembly: GCF_024711535.1. Lineage (NCBI taxonomy): Eukaryota > Metazoa > Chordata > Mammalia > Rodentia > Heteromyidae > Dipodomys > Dipodomys merriami. Next base: position 11,074,176 of record NW_027206290.1, read on the forward strand.
AATATTCAGCAGGCAACACATTTCTCACGTCAAGATTGGGAGGATTCAGTTTTTGGTGAGGACTCTTTCCCAGGCCCATGGCTGCCTTCTCACTGGGTCTTCAACTGAGAAAAGAATCTGGTTCTATTTTCAGAATGTCACTAATGCCATCATGAGAGGGTTCTACCTTCACTAAGTCATCGAAGCCTCATAATATCTTAAAGGCTCCCATCTCCTGAAACAAGCACATTAGAGAAAGAAGAATTTCAATGTATCAATTAAAGAAGCCAAAACCTCCAGGGAGGGGGAGGGGGGATATACATGATACTTTAAAGAACATAAGAAATAACAACTCATTGTTAGTGATCCAGTATGGAGATTTGGTGTAAATCACCATTACATTATAAAGAAAAACAAACACATATGAATTTCATATGGATTGATGGTGACAGTGCACCAGGAATTATGATTTATATGATTTTATGACTGATCCAATACTGTGTGCCTAAGAGAGAAAAGAGTAAAAAGAAAGTCATTTTTTACCATTCTGAGAAATCCAAATATTCAAATGAGATTTCATCTGATATTCTTCAATCTTCATAAACTTAGAAACCTCTGCCAACTAATATTTAATACATATCTAGAAGATATATATATTCTGTCTATATCTTCAGCAGGTATCTGTAATCATTCATTTTTACCATACATTAATAATAAGATAACAAAGTTTTCTTATGAATTTGAGGCTGAACTATTTTTAACAAAAATGACATTGTACCTGAATCATATAATAATTGAAAATAAGGATCAATAAATGTAACCTTTTCTTGAAAATTATAAGGCAATTGTACTGTATGAAAGAATTATTTCTGAAGCACCTTAATACAATATGCATTTAGTATATGTCTGTCTGTGTGTGTATGCCATTTGATCTATAAAACGCCTAGGAAAATTTAGTTGGTCTACTTAGTATTATTGTCTTAGGGTTAGACTCATCTCATAAAGGACAGAAGGAGAAAGAGGAGAGAAGGCAGATAAGAGAGCGATTACTGCTTAGAAATTATTTCATTGTATTCTAAAATTTAATAGCAAAATGCTAGATATTCAATTGAAGTTTTGAAATATGTATTATACATTCTATTCTCTTACCTGAATGCCACTTCAAAAGATTTAAGCTTTTATAGGTACTATTCTTAGATTCTGAATATTATGAATAAATAATTTTTGTATTTCTAGCCTCTATTGTTTCACATTTTATTTTCTGTGACAAGATATAATACAGCAATATTAACACTTTGCTTTTCCATAATAGAATTCTACGGAAAGTTTATAAGACTATTGTCTGTAACCTAAAGTTAAATTGCTTACTTGGTAATATGACAGTTATTGGAAATGAGTCACAAGAGTTGAAATGAGCACAATCACATGGGAATACAATACTACATAGGCTTGCAAAATATTAACTAAACTATATTTATCCATTATAGTTATGAAGAAATAGGTAACGGTCTGATATTGGTGGTTTTATAGTCTCTGGTGCTAATGTAACCTCAACTGCATATCTATGGCATTATAATCTCAAAATTAAATGGGACAATTTGGTAAAACAACTTTTTCTCAAGGATATAATTTTTATTGAAACTGTACATAGTCCACATAGCAAATTCAATCACCTCAGTAGAAGTGATTGCTATGGGCAGTACTCTGGGTGTAACCACAAAATGTATATGTTAAGTCCTAAGCAACTATGTGACTTTATCTGGAAGTAACTTATTTAGGAAGCAATCAAGGTTAAATAATATCTAACTTGTATGACTTTTAGGAGATAGCACTGTGGCTTTTACTGCGGTCAAAGGACTTTTTTCTAGGCAAGAACCAATAATTGAGTTAAGTAGTGCAGTGTTCTTAGTCTTCCCAGCCTCTAAGACACTGAGTCATAAATTTCTGTGGTTTAAAAAAATGTTTAGGATATAAAATTAACCCTCAAAAATCAATGGCTTTTCTGTATGCCAACAATGAGAAAAGTGTGGCTGAAATTAAGAAAGCAACTCCATTCATAATAGTCCCCCCAAAAATAAAATACCTAGGAATTAACTTACCCAAAGAAGTGAAGGACCTCTATGATGAATACTTTAAAAACTTGAAAAAAGAAATCATAACAGAACTTAGAAAGTTGCAAAAACTCCGATGCTCCTGGATTGCAAAGATCAACATAATAAAAATGGCAATACTTGCCAAGGCTATCTACAAATTTAATGTGATACCTATCAAAATTCCAACCTCATTCTTCAAGGAAATAGAAGAGGCAATCCAAAAATTCATATGGAACAATTAAAAACCCCATATAGCAAAAACATTCCTCAACAGAAAGAACAGTGCTGGAGGAATATCAATACCAAACTCTACTATAAAGCATAGTAATCAATACCGTTTGGTACTGGCTCAAGAACAGACCTCAGGACCAATGGAATAGAATTGAAAACCCAGAAATGAACCTAAAGACCTATAGCCATCTAATCTTCCATAAGGGAGCTAAAAAAAATAGAATGGAAGAAAGACAGCCTCTTCAGTAAAAGGTGCTGGCAAAATTGGTTAACTACTTGTAGAAAACTAAAGCTAGATCCTTATATATCACACTGCACTAGAATCAACTCCAAATGAATCAAAGATCTCAGAGTCAAAGCAGACACTCTGAAAATATTACAGGATGGAATAGGAGAAACCCTAGGTCTCCTTGGCACAAGCCGTAATTTTCTTAATAGAGACCCAGAAACACAACAAATCAAAGAAACATTGGACAAATGGGACTGCATGAAATTGCAGAGCTTCTGCATGGCAAAGGTCATAGCTAGCAAGATCAATAGAAAGCCCACAGATTGGGAGATCTTCACTAGCCATACAATGGACAAGGGTCTCATATCTCAAATATACCTGGAACTCAAAAAATTAAATCCCCCAACAACAAATCTTCAAAGAAATAACTGCCCAATAAATAAGGGGGCTAAAGACTTAAAGAGAAACCTCTCTGAAGAGGAAAGAAGGTTGGCCAATAGACACATGAAGAAATGCTCAACCTCCTTAGCCTTAAAAGAAATGCAAATCAAAACATTAAAATACCACCACACCCCAGTTAGAATGGCTAAAATCAAGAACTCTAATAACAACAGATGCTGGAGGGGATGAGGACATTCGAAGGGAACCTTACTGCATTGTTGGTGGGAGTGTAAACTTGTTCAACCACTTTGGAAAGCAGTATGGAGGTTCCTCAAAAGACTCCACACAGAGCTCCCCTATGACCCAGCAATCTCACTTTTGGGCATTTACCCAAATGTTCACAAACAAGACCACACTAAAGCTACCAGCACGACTATGTTTATTGCAGCATTATTTACCATAGCTAAGATATGGAACCAACTCAGATGCCCCTCAGTAGATGAATGGATCAAAAAAATGTGGTATATATACACAATGGAATTCTATGGAAATGTTAGGAAATGGAAAGGCTTGGAAAAAATTATATTAAGTGAAGTAAGCCAAGCCCAAAGATACATAGGTCCCATGGTTTTCCTTATTTGCAATAACTAGTAAATGTCTGAGTCAAGCAGAAAAGGTCAAATAAGTTGATGTTAGGGAAATTAACCCTAAGATCTGTATTCAAATGTTTTTTTTTTCTTTCATGCGATTGTTTCTAACACATTTATAAGATTATTTCTTTGATGCTTTGTATGTCCCTCCCCCAGGGTATAACTCCTGCTTTCACTGTATTTGATGTTGATATATTTTGTGGAGGGGAAGGGGAAAAACAAATCGTTTAACTAGGGATACAGGTGGACCCATTGCAACAATGAGATGTACAAGTCGTTAGGTTGAAAACGAACTTACGAACTTTACAACTTTGGTGGGGGGTGGGGCAGGCGGAGGATAGGAAGGGATGGGAAGAGGAAACAAAGGAGGAGGCTACAATGCTTGATAAGAAATGTACTCATTATCTTGACCATGTAATTGTAACCCCTGTTTTCAGTATTTTCACAATAAAAAAAAATGCTTAAATAAGGATACAGGTTGACCCATTGTAACAATGAGATATACAAAACACTGTTGAAAACGAACTTTCCAACTTTGGTGGGGTGGTGGGCTAGTTGTAGAGGTGGGACGGAAGGGATGGTAGGGAGAAAACAAAGGAGGAGGCAGCAATGCTCAATAGGAAATGTGCTCATTACATTGTTCAAGTAACTGTGACCCCCTCCGTACAGCATTTTTACAATAAAAAATGTACAAAAAATAAATAAACAAATTGCCCAGTCCAAAATATTTCAGTACAACAATCTAAGCTAACTAATAAAGATTTGCTATTCATATTGACTTGGAACTTATTGGCGATAGAAGCTAGAAGCATTTTCAAGTGCATACTATTAGCCTAATTTCCCTGAAAGGATTGTTGGTATAAATATGGACATTAATACCAAATTCGGTGATAGCACAAAAATAAATGAGGAGCAGTTCCTACCTTGTTAGAGAACATATATGTAATAATAAAGAGGACACTGATAGAAATAAATAGAACATGGATGGAAGAAAGGAAGGAAGGAAGAAAGGAAAGAAGGAAGTCAGTCATCTACAGAGAATACTATGAATGAGCATAAGAAAAAAAAAATCCTAGATGTAGCTCTGCAGGAATCTGGAATTGAGATGGGATTATACCAGTAGAGAGATTGTCAGATTTAACTAATGAGGCAGAAAAAAAAAGAAAACTGAAGGTAGATCATTGAAATTGTTGAATTCAACAGAGCTAAACCCTAGAGCTATCCAAACTCAAATGTATACCATTCTTCATGGGAAGGAAGAATAATCCCAGAAGTAGTTAAAAGACTTCTCAGGTTGTTATTCCAACTCCAGGCCTAGAGGCAAGACCGATACTCCCCTGAGTCAGAAAATCAAGTGACCACCAGAGTTGTCAAGTGGTGCCACCTCTTAGAGGTGAAGGTGCAAGACCACCCTACAGAGCCACAGGGATGATACTGCCATCCCAGTGCACCTGGAGGCTAGAGCTTCAAATCTAAGAGAAATATTTTCAAACTTTAAGATCTAGAGCATTTTAGCTTCTCCTGTGGCTAAGATGATAAAAATCACCTCTTGCACCATGGACATAGCATGCATCCTGATTTCACTCACCTGCTTCTGGTTTTCCAAAACAAGATGACAACAAAACCAGCCTTTGGAACTATTACATCCCTGATGATACGCAGAATCTAAATTCTTACAAGTTATCTTGCTCCATGGCACATGCTCCAGTTCTCTGATACCAAAAGTACAATTAGATGATGCAGGTGGTTCATGCCCATAATTCTAGCTACTCAAGAGGCTGAGACTTGAGGATAATGGTTCACAGCCAGCCCAGTCAGGAAAGCCCATAAGACTTCTATTTCCAATTAACTATCAAAGCAGCCAGAAATGGATCAGTGTCTCAAAATGGTATGGCTCTAGCCTTGAGCACAAAAGCTTAGGAACAGTGCCCAGGCTTTGAGTTTAAGCCCCAGGACCAGCGCGCACACATGCACGTAGACACGTGCGCACACACACACACACACACACACACACACACACACACACACACACACACAGAGAGAGAGAGAGAGCTAATCACTTAAAAGATGGGGATGGAAATGGAGAATTGATAATAGAGGGTTAGTGTCTTAAAAGCTTGGGATTCATTTCCTGTGTCTCTCTAAAAGAAAAAATGAATTGCCCAGATGCAGCTGGGCAGAGGTGGCTCACACCTATAATCCTAGCTGCTCAGGAGGCTAGTATTTGAGAATCATAGTTTGAAGTTAGCCATGGCAAGAAGAATTTGTGAGACTCTTATCTCCAATTAACCACCAAAATCCAGAAGTAGAACTTGGCTCAATTTGGTAGAGCACCAGCCTTGACCAAAAGAATAAGGGACAGTGTCATGGCCCTGAGTTCAAACTTCAGTACTGGCACACACACACACCACACACACACACACACACACACACACACACACACACACACACACACAAACTAGAAATCAACTATTTGTTAGAAAAAATTCTCAAGTTTGAGAACTAAATTTTTTAAATATCACAAAAGAAAACAGAAGCCAATAATAGAATAACAGTAACAACAAAAGAGAAGGATTTTAGTGAATAGACTGTAGGTACCACAGTTTTTGTTGTCACTTAAAGATAAAAACATTCCACAGTTAGGAAAGTAAGAAACATGAGATGGCCCAACCAAGTCTTTCTAGTGTAATACTGGGAAATAGTAAACAATTATATTATATAAACCAACCATCTGAGCAGAAATGATAATTAAAGTAATGCATCTGCATGCTTCATTGATTTATGAATTTGTTTAATGATTCCTGTTCTGAGTAGCAAAAGCTATTATGCATTCACTGATTTCAAAAGACAATGTATAACTGTATGACCTTTTGTTGCCCCAAAGAAGTAATCTACAGTAATACTAAGACATTCAAACAGTCTCACTGATTTTTGATTATACTTAAAACCATATATATTTTTTCTTTCTTGTTTTGCTTTGTTTTTGTTTATTTTGTTTATTTTGTGTGTTTTTTTGTTTTTTGTTTTGTTTTGCTTGCCTCTTTGTTGCCAATTTCTCAAGCTTCATAGGAAGGTGGGTAGAAAAATCAAACAAAACAAGAAGCCCTTTCTTCAAACATCCTTTAGATACTCAGTCCCAAAACAGAAAAGCACTTCATAATCTCTTATTCTTATGTTGTTTTTTCACTTTTTGGGGGTTTCCCTTATACCTTCTCAACTTCTATCAAATATCATTGAAGATGCCATGTGAGTCTCCTAGGAAATATTCTGGCAATTTTATGATTTATTGGACATTATTCTTTCAATCCTCCTGTTTGGAGAATTGCCTCTGTTGAAAAGTTGATTGTGATTTTAAGAATGAATTTTTTAAGGAGGAAAACAATAAAAACTACTCTCTGAGCAATAATGCTGATTTCATTTTGTGCATAGCTGCAATTACACCAAACACCCCTTTATCACATGAACCACAGTATTTGTCATCCTAAGAATATATGCACCTCAAAACCTGCAATCACTAGACAAGGCAGGGAATGCTGAGGCTTGAGGTTGAGTCCAGTGAGTACTTCCAACTCATCGGTTTCTTCTGTAAACCAACAATAATATATTGGATCTTCAAGGAGTTTAGTAACAAATATCCAAAATCATTTTAGTGGCGATTTTAAGAAAAGAATTGCTAAGATCTTAACCTAAAGAATTATCCGTGAAGACAGCAGTGTAATGATAGAATATACCAAAAAAAAAATCAGATGAGACTTGAAAATTGAATTCCTTTAATATTTATAGAATATTTTGGTCTCCATTAGCAGAATTTGAATGTCATGTAGCCTAGAGATATAAAGAGGCCCTGGGTTCGATTCCTCAGCACCACATAAGCAGAAAAAGCCAGAAGTGGCACTGTGGCTTAAGTGGCAAGCACTGCTAGCTTTGAGCTGAAGAGCTGAGGGACAACGCCCAGGCCTCACAAAGTTCAGGCCTCACAAAGGATCCCCCCCCCAAAAAGTGAGAATTTTTGATAAATCAATGAACTTGAAATGGCATGATGATACTTGATAAATTTTACGTTTCATATTAATTTTTTTTAACTACTGAAGTTTGAACTCAAGACCTCATGCTTGTTGGATAGGCACGCTAACATGTGATCAATGTGACCACTCTTTTTTTGCTTTAGCTGTTTTTCAGGTTGGTCATGTCTTATTTTGTTTGTTTTTACCTCAGCTGGCCTCAGACCAGAAGCTAACCTAAGTCTCCTATGTAACTGGGATTACAAATGAACATCAATTTTATTAATTAAGAGGAGTATGTCACAAATTCCTTCTGAGTCTGGCCTTGAACCATGAACCTCCTGACTTCCATTTCCTAAGTGGCTGCATTTATAGGCCTGAGCCATTATACTGGGCATACAACTGAAATTTTTCATCTTTTTCCATGTAGGCATTTGTTTACTCATGCAAGTAACTTGAGTCAAGTGGAACATCAGACAAGAAAATTTACATGTTAACTTTGTATTAATAGCATGAAGTGTATATCAGCATCTCTCTGATCTTGGAATGAAATATTTACTCACTTTTATTGATTTACAACTCCATGTCATGGCTCTAAACAAACAATACTTATTACATCTTCATTGATTCTCATGAGTAACAAAAAAGTTATAAAACAGAAAATAGTGAAAATCTGGGATATATTTCTCACCAGATCATTACAATTTACAACATGGTCAAAATTTGACCCTACATTATTTGACAATGTTCCCTTTAGCCTTATAAGGGTCACTTAGATTTCCATTACAAATCTTAACTTTCAGAGGTTTAGCACTTGGCCATTTAACATTGCAGAAGTCTGGAACTTATACAAGTTGTCAGCCCAGATGTTTTCTATTTATTTATGTGAGCCTTTTCCCCCATCATCTTTTCTGTTTTACTAAAAGTCCTCCTTAAACTGCTGGTTACTTCCAAAGCATACAAAAACTACACGCTTTAAGCTTTTCCTCTCTGCACCAGAACTATAAATTCTTTCATTCCAAAATATGATAACATGTACAGAGTTACTCTCCATCTCATGATAGAAGTTAGGCAACTCCATTTCCAGAATCTTTTACATGTGTTTTGAAAGGATGATAAATAAAAATGGATTTTTCAAGCCCAATGAGAAATAGCAATCTAGAAATACTACACCAAATTAAAGAAATCCTATTGAATGGACAAGTTATTTGGCAAGTGTACAGAGAATAAAACGATTCCAGATTAATTGTGTGAAAGTCCTTGATGTCTTTTCCCAGCATGCAAACCCAGCAAGTAGATGGAAGGTATGAATCCTAAAGGGAAGGTGCTGAATACTCTGAATCAAGTTCAAATTAAATAATGTTTTTAGTGCTTACACTTTCTGTCAAAAAAAGGTATTTCTGTTACTGACTGCACTTGCTTTTGTAAGAACCTGAATGACTACATAGGTGACAAAGTTATAAACCCCTTCAAATAACTGACAAGTGTCTAAGTCAGCTTAAAAAGATTAAGAGTGGCTCCCTTGTTCTAAAATTATACAAAAGTGCCATTTCACTTTTCAAGCAATTTGAAAGCCATTCATTTCAGTGGCAGGTAGCCAAAACATAAAAATCCCAAAGAATGGCAGCAGAAATGTCACACAGGCATCCATACATGTTTTCCAAAGGCTTGTGCTCTGCTTCTAACCTCAAAGAGACAGCCTCAATAGGATGCATAGACAAAAGGGTCTCAGTCAAGATCTGCCTAGGTTTGCATGTGTTCCGGGCTCCAGCTCACCTTGTGTTCCCATTACTGGCTGCTGTCATTGCTGAACTCCACTCTTGAGCCCAGCAAAGGAAATTCAAATACTTCTGGTCACACACAAGAAAAATTTTATCATACCAAATATCTGATGAAAAAAGTCACCACAACAGTGAAACTTCTGGTGGGCAGTGTACCTGAGTTTTGGCTTCTGAAATCCTCTTGCAGTTTATTGACCTCTTATATTCCCATTAGAATGGAGAAAATTTTAAAAAAAACCTTAGCAAAATAAATGCAAGTAATATGCACTCCCCTCCCCAAGCAATGTCTTTAAAATGCAACTTGGAATATTGTACAAAAGGCAGCTTGGTACAGATTTAACCTTGGGGCAACTAAAGTAGTGTAAAGAAGAATTTAAGTCCTAAATCAAGCAATGTGCTAATTCTGGGGGTTGTGGAGAATCCCACAGTAGGCAAGCAAGATCTTTTATTGTTACTCAAAGTTCCACCTTCAATTCTTTAGGTCAAGACTGACTAAATAGACTACATATGCACCTGTTCCATGGCCCTTCTTCTCAACGTAAGATGAATGTGAGAGAGGAACGCATACTGTATTCCCTTAGAGGACCTTATGCACGGGTCTAGTTCATTGCCATTTCCCTTAGTCAGGGGAAAGGGAGCAACACACATAAACTACTCAACAGCTAAAGCAGTAACATTGGAAGTAAAGGGATTTATCTTTAAATTTAGCTGAGATTTATCGTTAAAATTTTGTAGTCATGGGTAGGGATGTGGCTCCATAGTAGAGGACCTACCTTGCATTCATGAGACCCTAGGTTCAATATCTAGCATCAAAAAGAAAAGTAGAGATAGCAGAAGCTAGGTTAGACCAAATAAGAATTAGAGAGTAGGCTAGAAGAACATATTTTATGCTTTTAAACATTCAAAGAGATGGTAGTAGCGAAATAGAAATTGAAAGTTGGAGGTATGGTGAGCATTGGAAATGACAGTCCATATATACAGTGTCCAATATTTTGCAGATATATGGTGGCATATACAGTACATTAATATTACATTTAATATGTTCACAAGCATATATATATATTACTATACCCATATATATATAGCCCTTTAATAAGTCATCACAAAAATATATTTTTATCTTCACTTTATTATCTCTTTACCCAATCTCTCTGATACAACCACACACTTATATACCATCCATACAGATAAAAGTTTTCCTGGGTCCTATTTGACATGTGATCAGTTTGCAGCCTGTCAGTCTATAGATAGTGAGAATTTTAGAAGATTTTTGACAAGGTGACTGCCACTCTCAGATCTGCTTATTACCCAAATCAAGAAGCATTGACAAGAAGCAAGCATGGAGGGATTTGGAAGGAGATGATCCAATATTCTAGGTTCTGATAGCTGGGCCTCAGAACACATCTGAGCTTAAAGGTGCAAATTGTTGAGCTTCATAGCACCTGTAAATGAGAATTTCTGGGATGATGTGAACTTTAATGTTTGACACAGCAAGGGAGTTAGGAAAAGGATGATGAATAAATATGGAAATGAGATTTTATAGAATGTGATGATTGATTTGCCGGGGAAGGTTGGGAAGAGGGGAAAAAAATCTAAGTTGATGCCAAAATTCATACCTAGCAGGCTATTGAGGATTAGTGTCTTCAAAAAAATTAGAAAACTAAAAAGTGAGAAAAGGGTGGATCCTGCCTCTCAAGTGGCTCTGGGATGGCAGAGTGGGCATGTCAAGAATGCTATGGTATAGAGCTCCAGTAGAAGCCTGGAACAAGGGACAGATCATCAGTGGGCAGTCAGCAACTTACCATTAGAAAAGGTGAGGATGCCCCAGAATAAAACACATAGAGTAAGAGAAGGGGTCAGATATGAACCCTCAAGAAGTGTAACATTTACTGGAATGTCAAAGTACAAATGTGAGGAGTGTTAGAGAAAATGTAGGGCTTGAATAAAGAACACTGCAGATCCAAAGAAGCACAATTTGAGAACATTGGAAGTAAGAGAATGTGTTTAAGGACCATGCACTTGAATTCCAGTTCACTGGATAAGTTCTATAAACCAGGAACAGCATGAATACCTTATAGAGATTGTTTAATTCAGTCTTTAGAAATAAGAAGATAAAATTTACCAATCTCATCTTACAAAAAGAGACAATAGGTCTTAGGTTGAAGAACTTGTTCAGAGTCACTACTCTAGTTAATGATGAGACCAAGATTCTATTTCTTCACTGGTGCCTAAATGCTTAATGGTAAACTGCCGCTTCAAATCCATACTTCAAATTCAAGGACACATGTATCTTGTTCAACATTATATTTCCTTGTATCTGTGAAAAAAAGAGCCGATTCTTAAAAAAAGAAACAACAACAAAAAGATTGACTGAAAGACAATACAAGCATTAAAGTCTGTATCATCCTACTAATCAAATCACTTCCAGAACCCCTTCCCACTAAGCTTAGTTGTAACTAAAGCATCTCTCATCCACATCATCCAGCCCACTGTCACCCTCATCCAATGACAGGCCTCCATTTCCTACACTCCTACATCTGCCATTAATTTCCTTTCCCATTAATTATTGGGGGCAGAAAGGGGGGTGTTTATATCCTCCTTCACAAGAAGGGAACGAGTTTTGCAAAGCAGAGATGTGCTTCTAAAATCCTCCTACTAACTAGCCCAATGCCTTTCATTAAATTGGTTTTCTTTTTAATCATTGATTAATTTACTACCCAGTTAAAATCAGAATATAAATGGCACTGAGCTCATTGCTATATTACAACTACCATGAGATGAGGCTTCCTTGTCTTTTTCAGAAAATGTCCAAAGGCTATAAAAAATTAATTCTAGGAAACACAACTGTATAGAAAAATAAATACATAAATGTGCCAGACATTCAGTTACTCTCTGCAAGCTCTTTGCGACTTACCATTACAGGAGACAGGCTTTTCCTAGGCTTTAATAAATGCCAATTTTCATAGCTTTTATGTCTTATGTATTCCAAGTTCAAGTTACATTTGGTTGAAGCTTGGCATATAATTTTCAGAGTTTCAAATATCTATATATACACACATATTTTCTCATCTATAAATACATTGGGATTAATGACCCTAAAAAGTAAATGATCAAATACTTCTGGTATGTAGTTATAAGACCAAAATGGAGACGTATCATTGTCTTCAGAAGGAGAGGTAATGTCTGCTGGCTTTTGGAAGGGAAGGCATTGTAGTACAGGAAGTATGCCATAGATAATGTATAGACACCCAGCCAGCCTGGGAAGATCAGGGCGATTACAGACAGATTCACCCCAGGCTTGAAACTTCACGGGCTCCCACACACACACAAGTGTCTAAGTTCCCAGGTGTTCTACAGACAATAAGGACCTTTTATCTGCCATTACCAGATGAATGGGGCACATACCCTTCTCAGCCTGACCTTGTCCCTATCACTGTAACCCCTGGATTAGACCAAGGCTCAGCATTTACACAGATAATACTGGTATCTGTCTATGTCCCTTACCTTGTACCAAAATGCTTTTGCATTGTCCTCATAACCTTAGCTATGGAATTGTAACCTCTTTGTACAACTATTTAATAATAAAATGTTAAAAAAAAAAAAAAAAGGGAAACAAACTACTTTCTGCTACTGGGACATATTTTCCCCCCTTCTGGTAATGTTCTTCAGTTCTAGGTAGAGGATGAACAATGTTTGCTTTAGGAGCCCCACTCAAATGCCTGCCATTGTCATAAAATTATTGAATTTGGGACTGATTTGCCAGTGAGTACAAATACAAAAGGATCTGAGATAGCAGATCAGGACAGGACTCAAATGCTGTCCAGCCTCCCAGTTCTATTATGTATACAATTGGACTCCTCAATTAGATTTAAAATGAACTAAGGGAAATGGTATCACAAATGTTAAGAAGTAAAAGATGTTTGTAACTGTAACCCCTCTGTACGGTATTTTCACAATAAAAAAAAAGAAGTAAAAGATGTTTAATTCAACATAAAATTGTACTAATGTTTAGGTTATATCTTGAAAAAGTTGCTAGCTCCTTTCAGGGAGAAAACACAATGATTCTCAAATCTCATTAGAAAGGGTGTGGCTCAACAGAAACAATCTGAGGGGCTTGCACACTGCCTCTCCTCATGACTGTGTGTGCTTGGTCACATTAGTTAAGTTGGAACTAATTTTTTGGAGAGCTTGTGACTGGGAATTTGAAAGACTCAGGAGAAAGAAATTCGAGAAGGATGGAACGGATCAGTGGTGAAACACTTGCCTAGCATGGACAAATCCCTAGGTACTATCTCTAGCACTGGAGAAAAATTAATTAAATAAATAAATAAAAGTAGCTACATCTAGCTCTTTGTAAAGGAATTTCTCTCACACTCGCTCTTTTTTAATATTTTCCACCATTAAGGAATTAAATGTACTAGGTTTCTTCCAACAGACACCTTCTAAATACATTCTCAGGGGAATGCTTCTGTCTGTCTTAAGGGGCACATTACGGTTTCCTTTTGAAGCCTATTAAGAGTCACAAATTTCCTTTCATCTGAGGTACTAGGTACTTAAAGCTCATCTGTCCAAGGCATGGCAAGATAATAGCTCCTAATATCCAAAGGTTTCCGAGAAAGCAAACACAGCAAGCCAGTCTCCCTGGGCAGCTCCTCCCCTCAGCCTGCAGAAGCACATGTGGGTTTGAATGTCTTTTGTCTCAGCCTTTGTCTCAGGGTTACATTCATTGTCCATGGAAGAATATTTTCTAGTCAGTCTCCCAGATTCCCTCCTCTTTCGGATATTAACATCTATAGCTAAAAATACAGCTGCATCTCCCAATGCATAAGTTTACATTCTAGGTACCTCTACATTAGGTACAGGGTTTTGCTAAGCCCTGTATCTATTAAAGTTATCCATCTTCACTCTCTTGCTAGTCATTCATTCAAGAAGTTTCTACACATTTGTTGAGAATTATCCCCTCTTTTTTTAACCTGTTTATTGTTATGAGGCATAAAGTCAACGGAAAACCAATATTGGACTTGATTTTAAAATACTACATTTGTACCACCACCTGGAATAATTATTAAAAATGCCAGCCTTATCTTATTAGTTAATCTTCACAACAATGATATTATATACAAAACATTAACATCGCCATTTTATAGGCGAAGTAAATGAAGTTTGGCTAGGATAGAAGTGAGAAGAGGTTGGGAAAGTTAATAAATAACTTGCCTAAGGTCTTTCATCCAGTAGCTAATCAAATCTGTATACAAACCCAGCTCTCCTGATTCTAATGTGCATGCCCTTTCCATTAAAATATTGTGTCTCTGAAGTTACTTAAACTCCTTAAGCTTTAATTCATTCATTTACAAAATGAGTATATTATTCTCTACATATCTCAGAATGCTCTTGTGAAAAATTAAAAAGTAAAAGTACCTGATAAATGTTAAAATATTATAGGAGTAGGGGGGAATAATAAAATAAATTAGCAATTGCTGAATAACAGTCATTCTCCTATATGTCCTAATGCATACTAGAGTAAGAGGTACTTATTAGTAAGTATTAGCCTTTTTGCTCTGGGAAAATCAAGCCACCAACTGTGGAAATTAAACCTCCTTTAAGTCCCTTGTCAACATAATCTTTAAAAAAATTACAGAAGCTAATTTATGGAAACAGAGTAGATATTACTGTTTTTTTAAACAATGTAACAGAAGGCGAATTTCCAAGGTAATATGGGAAAAGACAGATTTTTCATAAGCAGATATGAGAATGTTTTTCCTACATCATTTGATAAGGGGCAGGAGAGAGAGCAATGACCTCTCTCTATTCGAATGAATGTGTCTTGATGACTAAGTTGAAGATGCCACTTCCTGTCCTATGTGTTCAGGGTAATGTACAAACATTGAATCCTGATTTTCCGGAAGCTGATGATGTCCTAGATTTTTACTATATTAAATTCAGTCTGAGTCCCCGAATAATCTCAATTCAAAAACAGATATGTGAGCTATGGAACCTCTGCCTTCGCATTCTTTTACTTCTTCAAAGAGACCACATAACTGAAACTTTCTGGGGCACGAGTCATTGATAAAGTTTGAGTAAGTTCCTTTGGTGAAGTTGAAAGTCAGCTCTCATTTTTTTTAAAAAAAAAAAAGCTTATTTTCATCATGTATATTTTTTGATCTTGCATTTTAGAGATTCCCTAATTGTTATACTTTTGAAAATTATAAGATAATTTAACTTATTTGAAGAACCCTATTGTTGTCTAACTAGAGTGGTTTAAATCACAATGAGTAAATCCAACCCAGTAGTTTAAATCACAATAGAAAAGTAGGATTTATTGTTGATCAATTATATGAACGCATGAGTGGAAACTTTTTAAAATTCTATCCAGGAAGATTACCAGATGACAGGAGAGAACTACTCTGTGAGACCAAAACACTAACCCTAAAAAAAAAAGTGACACATGAGCTGAAATCTGGACAATGGGCAAGAGTGAGTCGGAGAAAAACAACTGAAGAACAGAAGAGAGAAGAGAATTAGGGAAAAGACAACTCAAAACCCTTGGATATGTCAAGGTCTGTGTATTTGAGAGGAAAGTGGAGACATGACACATGCACAAACAAAGCAGACTGTGTGTGGAACATATGACTTCAGTGACAAAGAACAATAAATATGTGGGCTTTCAAAATGATCTTGTCAGTCTTTAAGAGTTACACTTGATTATTTCATTGTTGGTGGAATTATTAACCACCTACCATTGTGACTCATCATGCTACATGGTAAACTGGATAAAGAGCTGTAAATAAGACAGAAATGGCTTCTAGATACACGAGTTTGCAGTGTATATTTCCACTTCAAATTTGGACCCCCTATGTTTTTCAAAGTATAATCATTACCTGTGAAATATTGTCTATGGGAGGAGGAAATGGGGTTTCAGATAAGGAACAACAACTTGGTACATTACATACAGTATTAATTGCTTGTTTATTTTCTTAGCACAAACTAAGATGTCTCCAATAAGACTGATTTTTTTGTTGTTGTTTGGGCTCAAAGTTTTATGTTGACTGCATACTTTCATCTCTACCTAAATATCTAAATAGCTTCTCAAGCTTGGCATACCCCAGAAGAGTACTTCACATTTATCTTTATGAGTCTCTGTTACCTCATTTTGCATCTCACCTAGTCCGCCAACACTTACTGAGAAAAAGCCATTACTCACTTTCTTGAGCCAAACCTGACAAGCCCTCCTGTAGCTCTTTCCCTTAGTCTTTCCACATTCAATCCATTGAGGAAATTCTTTAATCTGCACCTTCAAATTTTAATCTAAAACTTGTCTTTACTGCCATCTTCACCTGTTACTGTAAGTAGCAGCCATTTCTACACAGCAACAAGGGTGATTATGTTATAATAATCATAATCAAAATGTCACTCTTTAACTCTCCAATTATTTCCCATTAGAAAAAAAACTGGACATCCAACAAGCTGTCAATACTCCACAAGGTCTGTTTTTTCATGTGCTTCTCCTACTTCATTTGATGATACAGAAAAAGCTCTTTTGTGCTTCTAACATCACTCAGGCTAGACATGAAACTATTCTTTAAACAAATTAAGCACAGCCTTTGAACTGTGGTTTCTCTGTTTGGAACTCTCTGTCCTCAGCTCTTTGCTTGACTGTGTTCTTCTTGTGCGTCATCCAATTCTCAGCTCTGTCATTATTTAATCAAAACAATCTTTAACAACTACAAATATGAGCTAGTATCTTGCTCATTTAAATCATTCTTTATAATTTTATTCAGCTTCATTTTTACATTGTTCTTATTATCATTTAATAAATGTGCTAGTTCAAGTAAAATATATATTTCATAAGACCAGAAATCATATCCATCTTCCTGTCTACATTTCCAATGCCTAGCCAGCAGTCTATAAATGTTTATCAAAAGGAAAAAAAAGAAGGAAGAAAGGAAAGAAAGGAGAGAGGGAGGGACAAGAAAATACAGAGTTATTTGTCAGAACAAAACCCAAGTTGTTATCATTACCTTCTTTCTCCTCTTGTTCTACTAGAAATAGTGTAAAGAATATATATTTACATGGATGTATATATATGAATGTATATATAACATACATATGAATATATGTATACACACACACACTACCAAAGCTTCTCAAAGTTATTGCAATGTACCCAAGGGAACAAAGTCTAGCTATCTAATATATACATAGACAAGCTAAGTAGTAAATCTGTTGAGACCAGAGAAAATCAAATGATAACAGAAACAGAAAATATGAAAAGGTCTTAATTTTGCACTGTTGGGATACATTAGTTCCATTATCTTGTTTTCTTTTACCTCTATGTAAAAGAAAGGAAAAAGAAAGACAACAAACCACAATGACAACTCAAATGCATGTTTATTCTGCTGGGGACCATCCATTAGACGATACACTGGGCTACACTTACACACTATGTATTATCCCCTCTGAGTGATGCTCCATTGATTTCAAAGTCTCTAAGCTGCCATTTTGGAGACTGCTGAGTGCAAATAATATAATGCCATTTGGGATACTCTAATGTGCTTTTTAGGAAAGTAGTCTCCCAGTAATATTCAAACTTTCCCTGATTGGGGTTTGGGCTACATTCTTGTTCAGAAAAGATGAAGCTGATAGCTCTTATACTTTTATTTTCAACCCTTTAAAATTGACAGATCTTATCATCAGAGACTGGCCTGGGACTTCATTGATTCTAAGCAGGGTGGTCAAAACCTCCAGTAAGTGCTCTTTAAAAACAAGGACACCATGTTATAAAGCCCTGTATTACAGAGACTTTACAGTAGTGGTGCTCAATAAACCTTTGTTGAATGAATAGACGAATAAGTGAATGAATGAATTGATGAGTAGATTTTAAATTAAATTCCTTGATAGAAAATATGAGCAGCAAGCTGGGCGCTGGTGGTTCACGCCTGTAATCCTAGCTACTCAGGAGGCTGAGATCTGAGGATCATGTTTCAAAGCCAGCCCGGGCAGGAAAGTCTGTGAGACTCTTATCTCCAATAAATCACTAGAAAACTGGAAGTGGTGCTGTGGCTCAAGCTGTAGAGCGCTCCCCTTGAGCTGAAGAGCTGAGGAATAATGCCCAAGCCCCGAGTTCAAGCCCCATGACCAACAAAAAAGAAAAGAAAAAGAAAAATGAGCAGCCTATCAACTATCAACTTAACTAATGTCCCACATTCGTCATGAATTCTTCATATAATGACACAAAACAGTATAATTCCTCAAATATTAATTCATGGCTCCAGAAAGTGAATATCACAAACTGGCACTTGAAAGGTCTAGGGGAGGTGAAGAGAGGGGACAGACACATGAAGAGAGGAAAGTTGAAAGGGGAGGTAAAGTCATAATAATAAATGCATATGCTATGAAAGTGAGAACCTTGAGTGGAGGTTTTGGGTTGGGAGGAATGGGGAAGAACAATGAAAAGATAACCCAATCAAGCTGCCTTTTACTTCCAACCTAATTTGTTGAATGGTAACTCCTTTGTACAACTACCAAGACAATGAAAATATAATGTTAAAAGTTGAAAAGTAATGCATTCTTTTTTCTGCTTTTCATTAAGAAAAAACAAACATTCATTAATTATATATAAAGTATTGGGGTTTTTTTGTTTTTTGTTTTGCGTCAGTTGTGGGGCCTGAACTCTGGCCTGGGTGCTGTCCCTCAGCTCTTCAGCTCAAGGCTAGCACTCTACCACTTGTGCCACAGCGCCACTTCCAGCTTTTTCCATGCCTCAGGCATGCAAGGCAAGCGCTCTACCACTGAGCTACCTTCCCAGCCTTATATATGAAGTATTGGAATGAAAGCAGGTCAATTGAAAAATAAAAATAGGGTCTAGGAGGTAACTCAGTGGCAAAGCACATAGAGCACATGATATTTTTATTTTTCAGAAATAGATTTTATCCCAGGAAAGTCACAATCCTCCTGATTTATGGATTTGAGTAAAAGAGATTGTTCTTCAAGTATTAATATACACCAGGTCTGGAAGAAGGCATCCTTTAAACCTAAACCCCACAAGTGTTGCTTAGGGCTTCCCTGGGATTGCTTACCCAGGACACCTGGAAACGGCTTCCATTCATCCTGGGAAACAGGGTGGAAGTCTTATCTTGATATTGAATGTAGAGAGGGTTTTTCGGGTTGACATTTTCATTACATAACTCTCTTTCCTCTCTTCACATGAAGTGTCACAGGAGAAAAGTTTTCAAAAGTAAGAGTTTGCTTCACTCAGAGAATTTTTCTTGTTTATTTTTTAGCCTCACATGTACCACTGCTCTTTAACATTGTGCTTGCAGTTAGTTAAAACATTTTCCTTCCTTCCTTTCTTCTCTCCTTCCTTCCCTCCTTCCATTTATTTATTCATTTGTCAGAAAGCTGGAAATACAACAAAATGTTAGCCATTACATGGAATTATATTGCTCCACTATCATGATACTAATGAGAAAATTGGGAGACAAAGCAGGCCAGCAGTGGCTCACGCCTCTAATCCTAGCTATTCAGAAGGCTGAGATCTGGGGGTTGCAGTTTGAAGCCAGCCAGTCAGACTCTTATTAACACAGAAAAAGCTCAAGTGGTAGAGTGGTAGCCTTGAGCAAAAGGAAATTAGGGGTAATGCCTGGGTCCAGAGTTCAAAGCCCAGGACTGGAAAAAAAAAAAAAAAAAAAAAGGGGAGGGGGGAGAAAAATAGGGACTGCAAACTTATATGTAAATTTAGCAATTAGACTTGGTACAGTTGTTTAAGTCTAATATCAACCACTTGAGAAGCAGAGATCAGAGGATTCAAGGCCAACTCAAGGAAAAAGAAGCTCAAGAGATTCCATCTCCATCAACTTTTCGGCACAGTGGCAACAGACTGTTATCCCAGCTAGGGGAAAAGCATGACTGGGCTCAGTGGAACCTCCCTGTCAACCTCAGTGACATAAGGAAACACAACCAGAAGGATCAGATCTAATAGCCTCGGGCATAAAGCATGACTGCCTTGAAAAAAATGCAAAGAGGGGTTGCTCAAGTTATAGAGGGCCTGCCTAGTGAGTATGATATATGATTTATAAATTTAATCCTCTGCACTTCCCTTCTCATATATAGATATTTACATATATACTATATATAATTTAAAAATAAAGCTAATTTTAAAAATAAAAAGTATGCATTCCAACTTGTACTGTTCCCTACTATTTATTGACTAGTCATCTTCAGGAAAGAATGTCCATCATTTGACAATTCAAATAATTATATAGCACGAATAGGCTGTTACATGTGCTTATAACCTATCTAGAAGTAAACCTTTTCTATCTTATTAAAATTGTTTCTCAAATGATGGGATAATATTCCATCCAGGGGTTATAGAAATCATCCACTTAACCAATCCTAACATTTAAATGTACAAATTAATTTTGTTTTTAAATAATTGTAAGCCTCTTATGTTTTGGGGTCATTTAACCTACGGGACCTTCACTTTTTCTATGCGATTATTAAACATGGTCATATTCTCTTACTATAGTCACTAAAAGCAAAGGTTTCCTCCATTTATCAGCATTTATACACCATTATATTGCTGCATGCTTTAGATATATGTTATTAGACACACTGAGTATCATAAATTATGTATTTGAATCTAACTATTGAGATGAAATGTATTACCAGGAGAAGATTTAAAAGTTAGTGATAGGTCTTATTTCTGAAAGATATGAAAATCAAGAGTAGGAAACTTTGTTTTAGTCTTAGAAACAGAGCTTTCTGTGATATTTCAATAATCTCCTTGCTACAATCAAGCATGTTAAAGGGTAACTTAGTCATTATTCAAATTAGGTTATTAATAAGTCAATCCTATGGTAATCCAGCTGAATAATTTTTTCTCTAGAGATGTCTATACATAACAACTTTCTCATAATTTTTGACAATTTTTTAAAGAAAAAAATGTTCTAGTACAGGATTAACTCCCCACCACTGGCTCAGAAGGATGACAAGACTACCAAAGCGATCAAATTCTCACATAAGAATAATCACCAGAATGAATTATGTTCGCCCTAGGCTGAAATTATTGACTAATTGAATCAAATAAGTGACAAAGTCAGTTAACCACTGAATCATTTAAATATTATCCATGTGTAGAAAATATGTCATACAAGAGTTGTTTCTTGTTTATTTGTTTATTTATTTAGTCTCAATTCAGAAAAGACACCTTCTTACTTGACAAGAGGTTTTCATTGGCATATAAAATTCTATTCCTGTGTATTTTACTTCGGAAAACACAGAATCAGATAATAGAAATCTATGTATATTTATACTATGGTATTTTTCGGATCCTTCTGAAAGGAACTACTGCTTTAATGCTTTCCTATTCCTAATCTGAAAGAAAAAAGAAAACAAAATACGTCAGATAACCATACTGCAAATGATTCTTCTATGGGTATTTGACATTATCAAAATACTTGTTTATTTCTTTGGAAGGGTAATTGTTTTTAACTTCTACAGCAGGAAATAACATAGTCATTCCCCAGTATCGTCTCTACTGGCTTTGTTGACAGTTACGACTCTCTTTTTCCTCTTACCCTTTCTCTTGTAGACACTACTTTAAAATCCAAAAGCAAGCCAGACTGAAGGAAAATTATGAGAAAGATCTAACTTTCAGTAGGATGAACTATAGAGGCCTGTGAAATTTTCTTTCATTCTTGTCTGATTTCCTCTTGGTCTGGAAGCATGCATTCTTTCCTTTAAGCTTGAGTCAAAAATTACCACTTATATTGACTTATTTTCATGTCCAAATTGTCATTCTTGGAGCGGGTGCTAATCTCTGTTATCTATCTCTTTATGAGTAAAGACACAGGAAAGTACATGTAGAGAAGTATAGAACCTCATTGCTTTTTTATGGGCCATGTGTGAAACAATTAAATTGGGCAGGTAAAGAGGGTTAACTCAGCTTTCCAGATCCTACCATTCTTTATTTTTTTAATTGTGAAAATACTGTACAGAGGGGTTACAATTACATGGGCAAGATAATGAGTACATTTCTTATCAAGCATTGTAGCCTCCTCCTTTGTTTCCCCTTCCCATCCCTTCCCAGCCTCCCCCCACCCCCCCAATCCAATCCTCCCCCCCCACCACCAAAGTTGTAAAGTTCGTTTTCAACATGACAACTTGTACTTCTCATTGTTGCAAGTCCACCTGTATCCTTATTTAAACGACTTGTTTTTCCCCTTCCCCTCCACAAATTATACCGACATCAAATACAGTAAAAGCAAGGGTTATACTGTGGGGGAGGGACATACAAAGCAACTAAGAAATAATCTTGTAAATGCATTAGAAACAAATGCATGAAAAAAACATTAAAATACATATCTTAGGGTTCATTTTCCTAACATCACCTTATCTGACCTTTTCTGCTTGACTCATACATATATTAGATATTGCAAATAAGGGAAACCATGGGACCTATGTTTCTTTGGGCCTGGCTTACTTCACTTAGTATAATTTTTTCCAAGTCTTTCCATTTCCTAACAAATGGGACAATGCCATTCTTTCTGATGGAGGCATAGAATTCCATTGTGTATATATACCACATTTTCTTGATCCATTCATCTACTGAGGGGCATCTGGGTTGGTTCCATATCTTAGCTATAGTAAATAATGCTGCAATAAACATAGTTGTGCTGGTAGCTTTAGTGTGGTCTTGTTTGTAAACATTTGGGTAAAAGCCCAAAAGTGGAATTGCTGGGTCATAGGGGAGCTCCTACCATTCTTATGGTAAGACATTTCCTAGGATTCTCCATAGGTGAGCGCTATACTTTGAATTATCTGCATAACCGTGGGGTGTGGGGAAGGGAGTGAAATAAAGAACTGAAACAATTCTAAGTAGTACGTTTTGTAGTCAATGTTTATTGTAGTGAATGCTTATTAGAAAATGTTAAGATATATAAAAATAAATTCTTAAAAAATAATCATGTCTTTCCGTTTTCTGCCATGACAATGCATTTCCTTCTCTCTGCTAAATAAAGGAAATAGGAAGGATTCCGGTGGGATCTCAAGAGGTATGCTTACACTTTCTTCTTTCATATACCCATGAAAATCTTTAGAGGCTGTTTTTCTTCCATCATAAATTTCCTGTTTCTTTCCTTTGGAATAACGGCTGAATTGGTTACTACAGTAGCATTTTAAAAAGGCAGTTATGGAGGCAGAAAGAATCATATGCATCTATGTCATCCTCATGAGTTCTTTTTTTTAACTAAAGAATTTACCTGGATAAGATACATGTGTTTCTAGGAAAAGAAAAAAAAAAGAAAATCCTATTTGGCAAGATTTGTTCTTTTTTTAAAAACCTGTTTTATTCAAAGAAGCAGGTTCAGTGCACAAATATTTATAGGAGTATGCCAGAAACCCTACAAAACCACTGTCGCCAGAGAGTAGTAAAGCAAAAGATTGTAAAATTAAATGCAGAGCTTATTTTATACAGATGGTAGGTTTTCTACCTATTTTCCTAGTGTTAATGCTGCTGTTTCTACCCTTTTCACTGACCTAAGTTCACATACTCTTTAATATATAGTAATGTTAATGTTTTAAACTCTCTATAGCTTCTGATTTAACAAAAAAAAATCCTTTATATCAGCCCAAATTTCACACTTGGAGTGTGGATTCAATCTTTTTCTGAAATAAAATAATATGAAATGCTTCAAAATTTAGGGTTTGGCCTTATATATATGTATTTTTTTAATTCTCTAATGTATTTTAGTTATCTGTTTTCAAATCAGTAATTCTTGAAAGCTCCCCAACTGCAGGAGCCTATCTTCATTTTCTATTGCTTTGGCCATTTCTATCTCTCCTCTTCTTTTTTTTTTTAAATAAGTTTTTTTTATTGTGAAAATACTGTACAGAGAGGTTACAATTACATGAGCAAGGTAATGAGTACATAATAAACACATGAAGAAATGCTCAACCTCTCTAGTCATAAAAGAAATGCAAATCAAAACAACACCAAGATACCACCTCACCCCAGTTAGAATGGCTATAATCAAGAACTCTGATAACAACAGATACTGGAGAGGATGTGGCCAGAAGGGAACCCTACTGCATTGTTGGTGGGACTGTAAACTTGTTCAACCACTTTGGAAAGTAGTATGGAGGTTCCTCAAAAGACTCCACGTAGAGCCCCCCTATGACCCAGTAATCCCACTTTCAGGCATTTACCCGAATGTTCTACCTCTCCTCTTATCCCACCTACTCTTAAACCTGATGTTATCCCTAGTGGTTTGTTGCAAGCTTAATTCTCTTGTATGCTCCTTTTCTTTCTTTCTTTTTCTTTCTTTCTTTCTTTCTTTCTTTCTTTCTTTCTTTCTTTCTTTCTTTCTTCCTTCCTTCCTTCCTTTCTTTTTTTCTTTCTTCCTTTCTTTTTTTTCTGATCCTGGGCCTTGTTCTCTGGGCCTGCATACTATTTCTAAGTTCCTTTTGCTCAAGGCTAGTGCTCTACCACTAGAGCTACAGCGCTACTTCCCGTTTTCTGGTGGTTTATTGGAGATAAGAGTCTCATGAACTTTCCTGCCTAGGCTGGCTTTGAACCTCGATCCTCAGATCTCAGCCTGCTGAGTAGGTAAGATTTAGGGTGTGAGCTACCAGTGCTGGCTATACTGTTTTCAGTAAATGATTATAATCACTCTCTGAATACTTAATGTTTTTTTCCACATTTTTATTAGCATCAATTAGTCCAGGAAGTTTCATCTTGATATTTCTACATATGCTTACAATGTACCTTGATCAGACTCATTCCTTCCACCTCTCTGTCTCTCCTCCTTTGCCCAAATACCAAAAAGCTTCACTGTTCCATTCTCACACTTGTACAATCTCATTTACCCTCCTTCACCTTCCCCTTCTCCCACTAGTATCCACACCCTGGACAGCACCTGTTTTTTATTACTGTCATTCTTTTTTGTAAGAGCACATTCATTTTCAAAGGGGTTTCACTTCATGTTTAACACATGTTTACATTACTTTAATTAGATTGTCCTTTGCTTGCACTCATTTCCTCATTCCCACTGCACCCTATTCCTCAACAGCTTTCAGTGAGTTTCATTAGCCCATCTTCATTCACAGGTGCAATGTGTTTTGGTAGTACTCACCCTCTAACATTTTCTTTTCCTCTCCACTCTTAATCCTCTTAACAGTCCCACAAAAGTACAAACATGTTCTACATTTTCAGGCCTAATGCTTAAGGTATATGTTTATCTTTTAGGTCTAATGTGCTTATGTCTGAATTTACCTTTTTAGGCTCAATGATGTTTTACAAATTCTAATACCATTAACTTCCTTCTGAGTTCAAGACCCACATAGTCAACTGGTTACAGAGTGATTCCACCAAGAGTTTTCATAGTGACACTAGATAAAATTGTGTAGCAACACTCCTGATTCCCTGTAATTCCTCAAATATATCTTAACCTTGGTATCACGTTTTCCATGTAAGACTATAACTGATAGGAACACTGACTTAGGAATTCTTCACTGACTTTGCCTTTCAATTATTTAATGATTTGGCAATTCTTGTCAATTTCTTTTTCTTTGTTTTTTTTTGTTTTGTTTTGTTTTTTAATTTGTGTTGGTGCTGGAGCTTGAACTCAGGGTCTGGGCACTGTCCTTTAGATTTTTCATATATATATATATATATATACATATATATATATATGAAAATATATATGAATATATATGAATATATATACATATGACTATATATTCATATATATATGTATATATATATATACCATACAGAGGGGTTACAATTACGTGGGCGAAGTAATGAGTACATTTCTCATCAAGCATTGTTGTCTCCTCCTTTGTTTCCCCTTACCATCCCTTACCATCTCCCCCCCACCCCCATTTCCCCCCCTCTCCCATCCCCTGAGCCAAAGTTGTAAAGTTCGTTTTTCGACATAACGACTTGTACATCTCATTGTTGTAATGGGTCCACCTGTATCCCTATTTAAACAATTTGTTTTTTCTCTTCCCCTCCACAAATTATACCAACATCAAATACAGTGAAAACAGGGGTTATACCGTGGGGGAGGGACATACAAAGCAACAAAGAAATACCTTATAAATATGTTAGAAACAATAACAAGAAAGAAAAAAATTTGAGTCCTTATCTTGGGGTTCATTTCACCTAACATCAACTTATCTGACTGTTTCTGCTTGTCTCAGACATATACTAGTTACTGCAAATAAGGGAAACCAAGGGACCTATGTTTCTTTGGGCCTGGCTTACTTCACTTAATATCAAGGCTGGTAATCTGCCACTGAAGGTACAACTCAAATTTGGCCTTTGTTTTTTTTTTTTGTTTGTTTTGTTTTTTTGGAGGGGGAGTGGTGGGTATTTTGTTTATTGTTTTTTGGTTTTGGGGTGTTTTTTTGGTCAGTCATGGGGCTTGAACTCAAGGCCTAAGCACTGTCACTGAGCTATGTTTTGCTCAAGGCTAGTGCTCTATCACTTTGAGCCATAGCTCCACTTCCAGGGTTTTTTTGGTGGTTAATTGAAGAGTCTCATGGACTTTCTTATGCTGATGGCTTTAATCCTTAGTCCTCAGATCTCACCCTCTTGAGTAGTTAGGGTTACAAGTGTGAGTCACAAATAGCCAATTTATTTTCTTAATACCACTCAAAAGGATCTGTTATTTCCATCTTCACTGGCCACTCCCTCAGTTAAGTTCATATCTCTTTTATATTTCACTCTTCAATCATATTCTGGAGCAATCACTCCATATGGACATATCAATTTAGTGTTTAAAATCTGTTAAGAACTTTCTGCCACAACAAAGACAAAGTCAAAACTATAAGGGGTCTACAAAGTCTGTTATCATCTGATCTCTAACAATTCCAACATCCATCTTTTTTTTTTCTTTTTGTAGGTAGTGGAACTTGAACTCTGGGCTTGGGTATTGTCCCTCAACTCTTCAGCTCAAGGCTAGTGCCATAACACTTGAGCCACAGCACCACATCTGGTTTTGTGGTGGTTAATTGCAGATAATAGTCTTACAGACATTATAGCCCAAGCTGGCTTTGAACTGTAATCCTTAGATCTCAGCCTCCTGGGTAGCTAGGATTACAAGTGTGAGCCACTGGCACCTGGCCATCTGTGTCTTTTCATCATACTTTATGCTCCTCCCTTTCTTGACTTCTGGAAGAATATTTCATGACCTCCATGTCCACGCTTCTTTAGCACACTATTGTTTTGCATTTCTGCATCCTGTTGATTTCTTCATACTTTTGTGATGCATGAAATGTTCTCACTTACATCTCTATATGCCTACTCTCTGTAGGAGCTCATTCTCATTTTTTTCACTCCTCTTATAAACTCCCTTACAAACCTCTTCTGCAACCCATGAATAATTCCATGACAATTTTCTTCTCCTCCTCCCTCCCAATCCAAAGTTTCTATGTATATCTACTGTGATAGTCAACATATATCATTCAAGAAACCACAGTGAAAGTAGTTGGCTCTAGATCTATACAAAGTCAAGTGATGAAAGAGAGAAGTACATGATTGTATTTGGGATTGTGTGTGAGAAACAGACTAAGGCTAAGGTAGAGCCAGATGTTCTGATTCACAGAGAAAACAGGAGAAATGGAGAAAGTAGGACAGAGTGCATGCACAAACATATTTTTGAGCACTCAGTACACATAAAATATGACAGCAAGAATACAAATTGTCATTAAAAATTTTGTGCTTTGAGCTACTGTTTTTTCTTGAAATACTGCTAAGGAATACAAGGGGAAAACTCACAAAACTCATGATTAGCACTAGTACAATGATATTAATTCATATACTTCATATACTGAAAATTATAGCTCATATTTTTTCTTATTAGTATATTTTCCTAATATGTTTTTTCATGAAACAAATTTTACAATATAGTCGATCTTATGTATTTCTGGAAAATCACAACTAGTCATGGTAGTAGGGGAATGATTACACTTGTCTCATCAATATATATATATACTGGAGGTACAAAACAAAAAGAAATAGCTGGACACTGTTAGCTCCCACCTGAAATCCTTGCTAAATTTAGAGGATCAAAACCAGTCAAGGCAGAAAAGTCTGAAGCCTTATCTCCAATAACCAGTAAACTGCTGGGCTATGTGACTCAAGTAGTAGTCAGATGTGAGCAAGAAACTGATCAAGAATGAGAGGAACTGAGTTCAAGACCCAGAATGGCTATACACACACACACACACACACACACACACACACACACACGCAAACACACAAAAAAGTATGGATATATATGAATATATGGTTACTTATATGTACTATAATTATGTGTATGTGATTATGGTTATGATTATATATGATTATGATTATATATGCATATACACATAATTCAAATACACACATACTTACCTGTGACTAGTAGCTACTTGGAAGGATGTAACATTTCCAGGTTTGTTTTTGTTGTTTTAGTTGAGATTAAAGAATTTTTTTAAAAGACAGATATAGTCAACTTCTGCCAAAATGCATGCTCCTCTATACAGAGCTATTGTTCTGCTTCTAAAAGCAATCTTGATTCAGCTCAATGGATGACCTTATTCTGAAGTGAATGGCTCATTCGAAAGACTATGTATACTTCTTTTTCCATGCACAATGAAAAGCTAGACTAAATCAATTTATATTTCCTATGAACATGAAACAAAAATCCTTTGACTCAGAAAAGCCACAGCCCAAAAATATGTTACATAAAGCAAGGCATCATTGAGTTTGAATGATGAATTACAAGAGCAATTGTAATCTCACAGAAAACACATCACTACATTTGATATTGGAATTAGGTATTTTTATTTATTTAGATTTTTTCATTATCACTAAAAACATCTTGGAACAGGGGTATAACAAATTAGATAGCAGTGTGTACTGATTGGCAAAGCCAGTGAAACAGACTTAAGAGTTTCCTCCTGACAAGGTGATATCATCAGCCAGCCAGTTTCTGCAGTGTCCATACCTAACCAAAGAAGTTCCCCTCTGTGATACCTCTTTCTCCACCTGCCAAGAAAAGAAAACACATAACTTCCTTTACCCTACAGTGAGACAAAGTGATTTGGACACAATTTAGAAGAGACCTGCCAGAGAAAAAGAAAAGGATTTACCATCATAATGTTTCCATGCATTTAGGTGATCTTGTAGAATATATGCCTTTGATTTGAAATCCAATGGATATAATAGAAATAGAATATCAGCATTGATACAGAATTTTAAGAAAACAATTTTCATATAGGTTTTTAGTATTCTAAACTATTAAACTAATGTTGGAAGGATTGGGGTATTTTTTCCTTTAATGCCTTTCACAACATAGTACAGTACTTATTGTAAAGAGAAAATAATCCAAATCTAATCTAGGATAGTGGTATTGTAGTTTAACTGAAACCAAAATTCTACATAAAATTATTCATTAAAGTCATATTGTGAGCTCAGTTACTGGTGGCTCAAACCTCTAGTCCTAGCTGCTCAGGAAATTGAGACTTGAGGATCTCAGTTTCAAGCAGTCCAGGCAGAAAAATCTGTGAGAGTCTTCTCTCCAATTAACCACAAAAAGACTAAAGTAAGACTCTGGTTCAAGTGGTAGAGCACCAGCCTTGCACATAAAAGCTAAGGGACAGCCTCCAGGTCCTAAGTTCAAGCCCCAGTACTGGCAACCAAAAAAAAAAATTAAAAAGCCATATTGTATATACAAAGAAACTGAAATAAGTGCTATTGTTTCACAATGGTTCTTTTTTACAACTAAAGATACTTGTGTGGTGGAGTCTCCGAAAACCCTTTGTCCCTTCCCAGTAAAAGTTTTCGGGTGTTAAGATCTGAAGACAGCTAAAACTTAACTTACCATTAGAATGCTAAGGGCAGAGTATTTGAGAAATTTTGAATGACTTGAATCTTTTTAGGAACACATTGTGGCACTTAAAATCATCTCATCCTTCATTAAATACAATTTTGCCCCTTGTGCTTTCAAAAAACTTCACTTGTATGTAATAAATTTTCATTTTGGAGATACCAAAAGAATTAAGTTATGCTAAGTATAATAGAATCATTGATATTAGAGATGAGAAAAACGTATTAGGCCTATCCTTTGAAGTCTCATGAAGGACAGTTTTCAATATACTGTGTGACTTAGCGAGTTCTCTAGTCTAGCGGTTAATGGGAATTTGCAGTATGCTAATAGAATGCTTTTTAAAAAAATCTATCTATTTAGGCCATGTGTACCCGAGTGAAGCAGACATTACTGAAAAGTAGAATACATTCTCATTTTCTGTAGTTCATTTATATCAGCTTTGGGTGGAAAAGGCAGCATATTTAGTGTCTCTACCACCCACAGAATCATTTAATGAGCCAGTGAGACTAAAGCCAACCACCTCTTCCTTTTTATGCCTGTTGGACCATGGCTACAGGATCAAACTTTAGGGTTTACAACAGATTTTGATAGCAGTTCCTCTAATTCTGCTTTTATATCTCAAGTTAGGTTGAAGTAACATAAAGCAGAAAAGTAAATAGATGGGGAGAAAGACAATGGATAAGGAGTAGGGTGCTGAAAAAAGAAGAGTATGAATGCAGAGAATACATTTGTTAGGCAAAAACCTGTTCTAAAACTAGCACTTCCTACTGAAAATATTATACATGTCTTACTAATATTGTCACTTCTAAGTACTTGCTTGTTAAGAATATAAAACGAGATAAGAAATGCCAAGTGTTTAACAGAGCATAAGTACATTATTATTAATTACTTTTGTTCTTTGCAAATGAAACATGTCATAGTTACAAGAAGTAACCTCAAACACTGTGAAGTTATAGCCTTAAATCTCTGTGATAGTTTTACTAGAAAATATAGAAGCTATTATTCAAAACATATACTATGATTTTGAACAGGAAAATCACACATTTCATCATGGGTTATTTGATTCCTCTATCCATTCAACCATTAGTTCATTTTTCAATCAATACTTACAGAACCAATCAAGTCAATATTGTATTTGTTTCTGGGAATATAGAAATTGGCAGAAAATCTACTACACTCAAATTCTAGTAACATTGACAGATGTGTAAGCAGATTTTTAAAAATGGAATATGGGCTAAGATGGAGGTGTACTGGTACAACTGAGGCACGATCATATGAAAAGTGTCACAGTAACAGGCTTCAGATACCAATGTGTCTGTCAGCTATAGCAGATGGCCACAAAAACCAGACCCCTATATGAAACAAACAACCTGTCATTATTCATAGGAAGTAGGAGGTCATCCCTGTATTTACAGTGTCAATAACACCTTTCAAACTCTCTATCAATGTTTAAAAACAGAAGTGGGATGGAGGATTGATGGGGATGTCGCTCAGTATAATATGTACTTTTCTACCATGCATAAAGCCCTGGGATTTATTCCCAGAACTGCCAATTAGTAAGGAAATGGAAAGACTTGGGGAAGAAATGTATATTAAGTGAAGTACGCCAGACCCAAACAAAAGCCTTTGTAATAACTAGAATATGTCTAGGATATTCTTAGGAGAGGATCACAATGGCTTAATAGTGATGTGAATATGAACATATAAAATGATGCTTAATAAAATGAACTTCAAGAAATGGAAACAAGAAGTGTGTTTTAATTGTATGGTTTGCAGTCATTTTTTTTCTTTTTTTCCCCTTTGGTTTATTTTCTGACATCAATTTTGCTTTTTGTCCTTTTTTTTAAATTTCTGTGCCCTTTGTCTTCTATATAAGTTTATCTGACTTGGGAAAGGAAAGAGGAATCACAGAAATGATGGGACAAAGGATGAACCAATGTAATAGTGATACTCACTAGAAACTATGGAGGAAATGAACTGTACAACTTAGCAGGGAGGGGGAGAGAAGCAGGGGAAAAATAGTAGAAAATGGAGATGGGAGTAACACTGTTCAAAGGTAAATGTACCTCTTACTTGACTTTTATAACTGTAACCCCTCTGTATATCACCTTTACAAAAAAATTTAAATTTGAGAAAGAAACTATCACTAACAAATAATCTGAGAGTAAATATAAATAAAGTCAAAGCCAAGTACCTTGGCTCAAGCCTATAATCTTAGTTACTTAGAAGGCTGAAATAGGGTGGATCTGATTAAGAACAGCTCCAGAAAAAAAAAAAAAAAAAAAAAAAAGAAGAAAAAGACTTTTCTTAACCAATATAATAGTTGTTGCCTATTTCCCAGCTATGGTAGGAAGTGAAAAATAGGAAGATCAGCCGGGTGCTGGTGGCTCATGCCTATAGCTACCCAGGAGGCTGAGATCTGAGGATTGCGGTTCAAAGCCAGCCAGGATAGGGAAGTTCATGAGACTCTTATCTCCATAAAGAAATCACCAGAAAACGGGAAGTGGATCTGTGGCTCAAATGGCAGAGCACTCACCTTGAGCTGAAGAGCTGAGGGAGAGCACCCAGGCCCAGAGTTCAGCCCAGGCACCCACCTACATAAAAAAGATCCTATCTCAAAATAATCCTTGAACGAAAAAACAAAACTGGAGGTTTGCTCAGTGTTAGAGTAAGTGCTTAATCACTCCTCTGCTTTCCAGAAGAAGGTTGACAATGGTCTGTCTACACCTAGCACCAAAATCTGCCATTCTGACAATGATAACATGACAATATTAACTTGAGACTCTTACCTTGATAACCACCCATCTACCTAGGACTTAATAGATACATAAATGGTAGTAAGTCTTAGCTCTTTACGGAACCTTTTAGACAGTATCTAGTAAATGCTGAAAACACTGAATAAGTGAGTGATTCATTGCACATGGTTTAGTCATTCAAGACAGAAAGAATTGATAGCTCTCAAACCCACATCTCAAAATGTTGACCTTTGAAGAAACTCTAAGAGGAGCCTAGGGACTAAAGTCTAGTGATAGCTAGAAATCTCGTGCTAAATGTCAGTTCCCCCCAATGACACACTCATCCTGGCAAAATTCAAAACATTGCTAACAGGATGATTAGGAAAACCCAAGGGAAGGAAATAGCGATTGAAAGAATCTAACAAGTAGGCTCCTCAGGAACAAACTTTGGCTGGCAGTATTTTCACTTATTACTTACAGGTCACATCAGCAAAGTGCAAAATCTTAGGGTACCTGCAGTCACCAAGTGGCTTCACTTCTCTTCTACAACATTAAGAAAGATAAGTTAAGTGTTCGGGAAAATTAAGTAGATTAATAAGGACTTACACAAATGTACAAGTGTCAGCCTGAAAGATGCTTTCTAGGTGCATATCATAAGATTTGCACCTAATTATTTAACTTTTAGTGTTTGTCCTAATTAAGAAGGTAGATGCAGACATTGAAGGTAGACCAACAAGACTGCAGATGACTTAAAACAGAAAAAATCAACTGCCCTTAAATATACAATGTCAATCAAGCTATACTCAGACAACTAAAGCAATGATTTCAAGCAAAGATCATATTTAATAAATTTGATGCTGAGAAAATGTAACAAGTTCTAATATTGATCATATAAATTTTATGTTCAATAATTCTATATGCAAGAAAAGTTGGTAATCAGCCATAAATTCAAAAGAGTCCAACAATATTTTTGATCTTTAAGTATATATATGTATATGAAAGACATATGAACATATATAAGAATGTATGTCAATAGTATTTATGAATATGTATACCTTGGCTATGATATGTGTGGTCTGTCATTGTAGCCAGCTGTTGTTTCAAAACATTAATTAACACATAGAGTGCCACCTGCCAGTGGCTCACACCTATAATCCTAGCAATTCAGAAGGCTGAGATCTAAGGATTGTGGTTCATAGGCAGCCTTCTGCAGAAAAGACTCCCCTAAGATTCTGATCTCCAATTAACCACTCAAAAACTGGAAGTGGGGCAGTGGTTCAGTGGTAGAATGCTAACCTTGAGCAAAAACTGATGAGGGACAATGCTCAGGCCCTGAGTTGAAGCCGCAAACCGACAAAAAGAAAAAAAAAACACCAAGTGAATGTGATAATAATATTTAATCTCAAAAAATACAAAGTTGCCTTGGTAGAAGACCAACAAAAAGACTAATTGGGTTCAGCTAATCTATTGGTGATTTGGGGTATCTTGGCATGCAATTAAAACATGCAAATCCTAGCCATGGTAGCAATTATCCCAGTCTGGTTTACATACCTACTCATTTGTCCATTGTGGCTTATACATCCACCAGGACCCGTTAAGAATTACTGAGAACTACTGAGAATCCCATGACAGCAACAGCTGTGTTCAGCACCTCTCTATTTGTTGGCACCCATTTCATTGGTCCTGTCTTGGAAGGTGTCTGGAGGCATAGAGAATTTGCTTGTAACATATTCGGCCCAGAAAGTCCCTTTCCATTGTGGGATGTGTTGAAAGTTTGGTGCCCAGTATAACAGTGAGACCATTAAGAAGCAGGCCTATGGTTATTTAAGTACCTGCCTCCAGAAATAACTGCTATTGGTCATGTGGCTCATTATTCTCAAGAGAGAGTTCTTATAAAAAGCCAAACCTAGCCTCATCCCACTCCTCCCTCTGGCTTCCTGTTTCACCTCTTCTTCTTTTATGTTTCCACCAATGTGACAGAGTGAAGCCAATACTAGCTCCATGTCCTTGAAACTACAGAACTGTTATACAAACATCTTGTCTTCATAAAGCTCCTAGCCTCAGGTATTACATTACAGCAATGGAAAATGGACCAATGTGCGCCTTTATCCGGTCAGTACTCATTTGAGAGCTGGGGTAGATGGAATCATGCTCAGAAACAATAATATCATGTCTGCTTTACGGTTTCTATGGGAGGCAATTTTTATGGAACTTTGTTGTGAACAATATGCTAGGTTGCTGCCTCACAAAAATAAAGCAGCATTACCTTTGTCCTCAGGAGGCATGAAGTCAGCTGAAATGATGTGCACCCCTATGAGCAGAATTAGCTTAATATGTGTCCTAATAAATACATAGAAACTGCAGTGAGGACAACATATAGCACTTTAAGTGTGGCTAGAGAGTAAGAAATCTTCATAAATGAGATGTTAAGCTCAAGAATTAAACAAAAAGTGATGCCAATGGCTCACACCTATAATCCTAGCTGTCCAGGAAAGTCTGTGAAATTCTTATCTCCAATTAACCACCCCAAAAACAGAAATGGAACTACAGCTCAAGAGGTATAGCACCAGCCTTGAGCAAAATACCTAAAGGACACTAACCAGGCCCCAAGTTCAAGCCCCAGTGCTGGCACACACACACACACACACACACACACACACACACACACACACACAGAGGGGCAGAGGGAAAGGGGGAGAGAAAGAGAAACAAATCATCAGGAGCAGATGTTTATTAGAAGATAAATATGGGATTTCACCACTCAAAAGAAAGATAGTTAAGGGAGACAGTAAACCAAGATCAAATTGTGGAGGGCTCTGAATTTTATTACTGGTTAGGAGGATACTAAACAGCTGCAAGAACTGATCATTTCCAACAATGTGTACAAGTAAGAACACTTTTAGCAAGTAAGCTATCAATGAACTAACTATATAGTAAGAACTATAAACTGTACATTTATTCTTTCAAAAACATGTACGCAAGTTAAAATAATAAATGAGTATTCAATCCTCAGCACTGTAAATAAAATTTAAAAAAAAAGAAGAAAGACATTACTAGTGCTTATGATACACTTGGGAAGAAGACCTTTAGATGTTTGTAAATTTCTGCTATCAGTTCTGAGATTGGGACATTTTTAGGTAGATTACTGAAAGGATATCAGTACTTAGACTTCTTTTACATTATTTACTGGCATACCGTCCTGGTTGGTACCTTGATTATGTTTAAAAGGAGTCCCTTAGAAAATGGAATTTCTGGACCTCACTCTGTGGAGGCTTGCACTAGATTCATGCTATAATATGGTAATGGCCTCAGGGATAAATTCAGCTCTGGTTCATCACTTGGACTTAATGATTTTTTTTTTCAAAATGCTGTACTCGATGCTATTTTTAAAGACAAGAATACATCCTTTGACATTCTGTTAATTGGACTAAAAAAGACCCATATTGGGCCTTATACTTACTATGTTCCATAAAATAAATGAATTCATTTTTAATACAACTACAACATCATTACCAAAATAGCAGTAACTATTGGCTTCTCCCCTCAGGTGGGTTTGCCTTGACACTCCTGGCATTGGCATCATTCTCTCTTTCCTTTACAAGAATGAAGCCAATTAACAAACTTTGAAAAAAATCTCCCTTTGTTCAGTTCAAAACTATGAGGTCCAAAGTTAGACATCCTAGTTATTGCTAATCTGTTTCAGAGAAGCATTTAGGCATTTTCCCAGCAGCCTGGGGGGCCACTTTTATTTTTCAGACTTCTCCAGAAATGAGAAGGGAACAGCAGGCAGAATGCTGCCAAGCAAGGAAACATTGCCTAGTAGCCTGGCATTCTGGGACTTTTTCCAGCCTGTTTTATAGAGGGAGCCCAACACCACAGTGTTCCCAAAGTGCTTGGCTGAGTCGACTAAGCCTATAGCAATTTCACACAATTAAATGGTATAACCTTGTTAATAAAAGAGTCTCACCACTTCCTCTATCTCTTTCCTTTCTCCTCCCCATTCCTCCATATTTTTCTTTTCTGCCTCCTTCCCTTTCTCCCTTTCACATTTCCTAGCAATTGTTACCCCTCATAAATTTTGCAATCTGGCCTAAGTTGCACTTTATTCTTGCATACCACACACCTCAGAAATTGGTCAGAATTTCTTTGAGACTAGCTACATTGACTATGAGCCAGAACTGTTTTTGATGGCTAGTCTATTTAGGTACAGTCTGCCAACATTAATGACAGAATACATTGGTCAGGAAGATCAATGCATATTTTTTTAATATTTATCAGTAACCACCAAACTGAGCAAAGAGGCAAAGAATTTTCAATGGAAACAAAACTGTCATTAGCAAATACATAACCTAAACATAACAATAACAGTATGGAGTTCCTGACAGCTCAATATACCAATAAAAAAGTAAGTGTTCAGCACATTGTCTGATGTTAATAAATGTTCATTAAAAGGGCTTATTGTAATTTTTCTCATGAGTATCAACACCTTCCTCCATCTTTGGTTATCACAGCTTCAAGATTAGCAAAATATTAAACCAAAGCCCGCTTTAATAAGACCATATCTAGGGACTGACTGTTGTTCAGTATATACTTATATGAAGAGGACAGAAATAGTATAATCCCAGATGGAGTTTAGGTTTGAAAACATTCAAATTCAAGACTTATACTACCTCTGAAACTCTTAAAAAGATCTTGTTATACATGTCACTAGCCAAAGGAAAGGTTGATTATTAGGCTTCCTGTTAGGTAATGACTGTATAGTATGTGGAAATATACTCTGAAAATTAGTCATTTTTAAAAGTTTTACTGGTGTTATATGCTAATTTTTTAATTCAAAAAAAAGAAAAATAAGCCAGAGGGTGGTGGCTCAGGCATGTAATCCTAGCTACTCAGGAAGATGGCCTCTGAATCCCAGGTCCAGGCATAAATCCATGAGACTCTCATCTCCAAGTAATCCCAACCCCCCAACACCATCAAAAAAGGAAGTGGAGCTATGGTAGAGCATTAACCTTGAGCAGAAGAAACTAAGGAAGTACATCTAAGCCACCAATACAAGTAAGAGAGAAAGAGACACAGAAAGAGAGAGACAGAGAGAGACTCCTCCCTCCCACCCTGATACATACCTCTGAGCATTTTGGTGTGTTGCATGTTGAATATTAATGTACTTTTAGAACTATAACAGTAACAATGTGGTGTTTTACATTAGCTATATAGTACACAGAGATTAAGAGAAAGTTTTTTTTATTTTATTTTCTTGTAAAGATGCTGGACAAAGTGGTTACCGTTACATCAGTAAGGTTATGAATACATTTCTTGTTGAGCATTGTTACCTCCTCCTTTGCCTTTCTCCTACTATCCCTTCCCTCCCAGCCTCCCCACTCTTCACTCCCCTCCCCGCCCACCCTGCCAAGCTGTAAAGTTCATTTCCAACATAGAGTCTTGTAAGTATCATTGTTGCTATGAGTCATCCTTCCCCTCCCCAAATTAGATAAATGTATATACAAGATGCATGGCACCAAAATTAAATACAGTGACAACAGGAATATACCATAGGAGGAAAAGCATACAAAAGAAACAAAAACAAAAATCACATAGTACATTAAAAACAACAACAACAAAGAAAAACTTCTTTTTTTCCCCTCCCTCCCTTGTTAGAAAAACCTCTTGTGTCCTTATCTTGGGGTTCATTTCGCTTAGCATCATCATCTGCAGAATTTCTAGGTTTAGATTGCAAATCTGTTGTGTATTAGCAAGGCAACATTTACAAGTCTCCCACCTCCCTGAAACTCAATTTCTACTTAAGTAAGAAATGATATTTAGTTTTCACAATGTGAGAAAATCCATGTCAAGTATGACCTACAATACTAAGGACATTCAATAAACATTGTACATTTTTCCCCAATTTAATTGACATTTCACTGATTATTAATGACTTCAACATATTCTCATGTTTGGTTGCAAGTCATATTTCTTTTTTCATGAATTGTATTCATCCTGTGCTGAGAATTTATGAATGTAAATGGGCTTTTTATTCATTTCAAATGTTTCAACCCTCTATCCTCTCTAGTGGTATACTCTTCTTTAAATGAGGAATTTTTACATTGATAAATCCAAATTTATTGATGATTCTGTGATACGTTTTGACAATTTCTAAATTTATCATCTAATTGGAAGTGTAACAGTTTCTTTTACTTTATGTAGTTTAACAACGGCTTGACTTTTTTTTTCCACATTAGTGTTTTAGATCATCTGGAACTTATTTAACAATACTATGAGAAGTGGAGAAATACACAGATTTTTTTTTTCCCAACTTGCTAACCAATTATCCAGTATTGTTTGTGACTAAGCCTTCACCTTCTTATTTATTGATTGCAAATGACTTTAACATACATGATTTTTTACAAATAATGACATCTATTTCTGAGTTATTTCTTTCCTTCCTTTGAGCTGTCTGTTTTTAAACAAAAGCCAGAGATTTGCACATCCTAAGTGCTTGGGGATGTGGTGGTGGTAATTCATTCAAACTTACCTTGAAAATTTTGCATTCTTTCTAAGTACATGTTAGAAAACTTTTAAATTTCCCCAAACCTATTACTTTGACTGACTGAGACATGTAAGTAAAGCATGTGGTAAATCTGTAAAATAACAAATTAACAAGGCACTATCATTTCTTTCAGAATCATGTTTGTATCTAACTTTAGATCTCAACAAGGTTTTAATTTTTTTATATGTGTTATGGATAGCTTGCAATAATAGTTGCAATTTAGTCAGGTGCTGGTGGCTCACACCTGTAATCCTAGCTACTCAGGAGACTGAGATCCAAGGATCACAGTTCAAAACCAACCCAAGCATGAAAGTCCGTGAGACTCTTATTTCCAATTGACCACCAAAAAAACAGAAGTGGTGCTGTTCAAGTGGTAGAGTACTAGCCTTGAGATGAAGAGCTGAGGGACAGCACCCAGGCCCAGAGTGTAAGGCCCGTGACTGACAAAAAAAAAAAAAAAAGTTGCAATTTCTGTATAGATGATATAAAGATTTCTTTATAAAACTTTTTTATATTTATATGTTCATTTTCACTTCTCCTTTTAATAGCATTTCTAACTTTATACAAATACAATTATATTTCATTCATATTCATAATTTTCAATTTCATGTAATTCTTGGAAATTAGCTTTGCCCAATGTTTAAACTTCATACTAATTTTATATCACACTGGATAACTGTTGATCAGAAATCCCTAAATAATAGTAAACATTACTGGTAGTAATGAGATCTCTTACCTTTGACCTAGCTCTCAACTTTAAATAAAACTGCCTGTTGGTTTAGACACTTGATTATATTCAAGAAATAGTCTCCATTCATTTTAGTGTTTCATGAAGTATAGAATCTCCCTTACAGTTACACCTGATGTAAACACATTTTCTTCTAGTATGCTGATTTGTTCTTGTCTGTGAACACGTCTTATAATAAAATATCAGCTTTCTTTCCTGTGATTAAACCATTAAACATGATTGCTGTTATTTTCCCCATACCACAATGAAAGGTATAACCTAAAAGTTTAAACATAAATACTGGACCAATCATTCCCTAAAGTTTATAATCCTATATAATGAAAGGGTTCTTTATCTATCCAATAGAATATCCTAAATCAAGAAATTAAGCTTAAGAGGCCTATCTCTGCCTAGAGAATTCAAGCCGTTCATTGGTCACAACAGCTTCTCTGAAAGGAGCTTCAAT
Source organism: Dipodomys merriami (assembly GCF_024711535.1). Taxonomy (NCBI): domain Eukaryota; kingdom Metazoa; phylum Chordata; class Mammalia; order Rodentia; family Heteromyidae; genus Dipodomys; species Dipodomys merriami. Next base: position 11,114,869 of record NW_027206290.1, read on the forward strand.
TTTCTTGGATAATATGGCTTCCAATGTTTCACTAATTATTGACATGAAAAAATCATGTAGTTTTTCTTCCAAGTGTTAATCTAACTGAACCTGTGTGTGCTTTAGTTCTAAATAACTTTCAGCATATTCATGGCATTTATATTATCATCATTATGTACTATCTCACAGGGGAGTTCTTGTGCTGTTCACCAACAGTTAGCAATTCCTCAGCTTTCACACCAAATTTTATCAACAGTCACTACTATAATGTAATTCTTCTCCTCTGCCTGGATTAAAAAAAAATTTAAGTCACTCAGATGAACATATAAGATTTTTCAATATACCATTATTACTGAAAATATTATTACTATTTGAGTTTGAGTTTAGAATAATCTGGATGTCCTTAGGCAAAGATTAACCCATTATTAAGGGAAACTCTTGTGAGTTAACCATTTGTTAAGTACATTGTGTAGACATCTGGCAGCTCACATATACCAGAGACAAAAATGAGCTATTTTTTTTATTGTATGCCATTGTCTAGAGTGTTTACTTTTTAACATTTATTTTTTTTAATGAGAGAAAAGAGAAGTAGGAAAAGTATGCATATGTAGATAAAAATCACAATGAAATGCCCTATATTTTACAATTCATATGCATTAAGATTCTTAAAAAGTGGGGGGGGAGGGGCGGGAAAGGCTTGGTTACATTGCCCGAGCTACCAGTTTTCATAAAGAAAAAGTGAGAAATGAAGATATAAATTGGATTGATATAATTGTTCTGAACTGAAGATTTCAAAATAAGTCAATGTAATGGGAAATACAGAAAATGTTTATTATGTGTGTAGGGAGACCCTGCCTTGCTCATTTGATACAGCATTTGAAAGTTTCCATAAGGATCTTGATTAACATTCTAGAATGTTTCTGTTTATCAAAGACAGTTTCTAAGAGGCTTTCAGCAAGATACATTCCTAATTACTTCATTTGCATGTTGAGTGCTTACAGTGGTCCATGCATCTATGCAGCCTGTTTGTGCTGAGCACAGGTAAAACCTGAGGCTTCCCTGGGTTTTGGAGCTGTGCCAGACACAAGAAGCCCCACGGTTTTCACTGTTTCTTATTCACACACCTTTCCATCCACTGCTCCAACTGTTTCTATTGAACTATATTGGAGGAAAGTGTAGATATATAGAAAGAATTATTCCCCTAGAGTTATTTTAAATTGGCAACTCGACTCTTTTAATATTCCTTTTAAACTGGTTATAGTTGTGTATCAAAGTGATTGACCTGAGCCAGTCCCACTGAAACATCTCACCAAAAACATAAAAGATTTGCTTTAAATTAGTGTCTACATTGATAGATTCAGCAGCTTTAAAAAAAAAAAGGGGGGGGGCTTTGAAAAGGCTTTCAGGATATAGAGAGTCCATGATGTAAGTGGGGCAGAGAGAGAGAGAGAGAGAGAGAGAGAGAGAGAGAGGAAAGATGAATGTGTGTGTGTGTGTGTGTGTGTGTGTGTGTGTGGTTATCATCATACGTCTTGGTTTTGCACAGCAAATAGTCCACTGGAAAAGAGCTTGACACATATGCTCTGCTTCTCTAATAATTAAGGAAATGCAAATGAAAACAAATCTAAGTATTACACGTTTATGGCAAAAAATGTTTAAATTTTATATTGCCAAGTTTTAACCAAGGTTGGGGAATACAGGCTGTATCCTACTGTACTAAAAAAGCAATTGTTACATTTTGGGAAGGAAACTTGATAATATCTATCAAAACTGAAATATCCAACTCTCTAATACTTTATTCTAAGAAGCTTTTGTATGAAAATGCAAAAAAAGAAAAAAGAAAATGCACAAAGGTATAAGTCAAAATGTGCATGGTGGCTTTGTTTACCATAGAAAATGTTTAGAAACTATCTAAACCCATTGAAAACTAATTAAATTATAACAATTTCATACAACAGTGTGTTAGTCTGGAAAAATAAGAAAAGTCTGTATGTTCTACATGTTGGGTAAAATGTAGATAATTAAAAAGTAAGTTGATGAGGTATGGTACAATTTCATTCACAAAGAAAAAAGTGAAAAATTATCTGTGGGTGTGTGAAGGAATATCTAGAATAGTGCCAGAAAAAATATCTAAGAAACTCTTAAAACATTTTAAGAGTAAAGGATGCAGAAAAAAACAAGATATTTATTTTATTTTTTACTTTATGCTTTTTTACCATTTCAAACTTTGAAAACTAAATCATACATGGGCTAGAGTCATGACAAAGTGGTACAGTGACTGCACAAAGCTGTGAATTCAAACCCTAATATCACACACACACAAAAAAAAACACTATTCTCTTTTCAAATTGATTAAAATAAAAGGCTGATAACAGATGTGAGATCAAAATGCTCTGCTTCAGTCACTGTCACTGTAGTATTCTGTGCTGCAAGGAAGTTCCAGTAGCATAGGCTCTAATATGACACCAACAATATCTTCTCTGTTTAGAAAGGCTATTTTCTGATGTTCTTGGCAACAGATAAGGGTAAAAGAAATAGCCAGGTTATCTATTTTATCAACTCACTTACTTTTTTAGTTCTTTAATTATTTATGATTTAAAAAAAAAATTTTAGGGGCCTGGGAATGTAGCTAAGTGGTAGAGTCCTTGTCTAGCATGCATGAAACCCTGGGTTTGATTCCTCAGTAACACATAAACAGAAAAAGCCCAAAGTGACGCTGTGGCTCAAGTGGTAGAGTACTAGCCTTGAGCAAAAGAAGCTCCAGACAGTGCCCAGGCCCTGAGTTCAAGCCCCAGGACTGGCAAAGATAGATAGATAGATAGATAGATAGATAGATAGATAGATAGATAGATAGATAGATAGATAGATAGATAGATAGATAGATAGATAGATAGATAGATAGATAGATACATAGATAGATACATAGATACATAGATACATAGATACATACATAGATACATAGATACATAGATACATAGATACATAGATACATAGATATATTTTTAATTATCTTTAAGTAGCTATACAAAGGGGTTTCCTGTCAGTACGTCAGTGTAAGACTACAAGGCATCTTGACCAATGTTTCTCCTTCCATCATTCTCTCTCTCAGTCCCACCCATTACCTGGTTGTATTTTCACATGTACACATTCAATATTATATTTATATTTTCCCACTCTTTCCTCTCTATCCATTCAGTTTACTTGCAAAAGGTTTCAAAACTAATGTTAAGATAAATCATCTTTTCAGCACATGTTAATGCTTCTTTACGTTGAATGCCATTACCTAATTGTAACCAAAACCTCCACAGTTGTCGAACAAGATAGAAAGCTATGTTCAGTTCTATATATGTTGCCTGTAGTTAGGTAGCCTTTGATAAATATATAAAAAGATGAGATAGCATCCCATTCCTTTGTTCTTCTGCATACCTGAAAAGAATGCTTAAATTGCTTCAATACTATTTCCACATATTCTTTTATGACATGGCTATATAAAAGTGATGGTCCTATAAATTTATTTAAAATCTACTAGTTTTCCTTAGTGAGATACAACTTTGAGGGCTGTGTAAATAGTAGAAAATCATAAAGCCATGTGAATATAAGCCTAGCACAAAAATATATGTTTGAACTGGCTATATTTCCAAATTTGAAATTTATTCCAAACATGAAAAGATGTTCATATTGCTACATTTGTGTAATGTGAAAATTTGTAAATATTTGATCTGTTTACAATTTCTGGTTGATGCCAACTAAGTTGGATCAAAGAGAAAGGCAAATGAAGAGATGTATCTGTGAAAAAGAATGAATCTAACAGTGATTTAGGTAAAACAAAGAAATAGCTCCTGATGCATGGGGCTACTAACCACTGGGAGAAAGTTCAAGGGATAAACTACTTAGCTATTACTTCACCAAACTGGAATACCCACTAGGATGTGTCTCTATTTGTGGTTATCATTTAGGAGAACAAATTGGAAAGTGTGTTAACAGTGTGTTGATAATGAAATATGTGCTATAATTTATTAAGAACTGGAGACTCTGAAATATTCATACCCAGATGATCCTAAAAAGGAAAGCAAGGAGACAACTCAACTTTTCAAATCTAATGTTGCTGCTAAGCAAATGTAAAGATTTACACAAATGCAGAAAAGAAACAGGCCTGGAAATAAATGCAAGAGAAAAATGAAGTCCTCAGAAACCAGAAAAATAAGTGTTAACTTGAAGTGTAAGACCACATAGCACAGTATATTTCTATAATTGTCTAATATCCTCTAGGAACTTGTGGCTAATTACAAAAAAAATGGCTCCACAGCAACCTTAATTTGTTTTCTGTTTAAATAGCACTATCTATTAGGTTTCAATCTCTCCCACTTGAAAGAACTTTATTTCTTTTTCCTGAACAAAAAAAAATAAAAAATAAAAAGGCCCTATTCTTTACCATAAAAAATGACAAGTACAAGGTCAGATTCAAAGGTAATCTAATGACATGTCTGACTGTTCTTCTCTCTAAATGAAATAAAACAGACACAGTCTCTTTTATAAAGGATCTAATAGAATAAGCCTAGCAGGAAACCATTTCATTTGGCTTAGCTAGCTTGGCCTGGGTTTTGGAGGTGACCAGCAATCCTTGGTGTGTGGTAAGTGGCAATTAAGTTGGTTTTATGTGTTTGTTTCCAGAACTTCTTCTCAGAACATTTCTGTATCCAATATGTCCTCAGATTTCTTTCTTCTCAAACCAAGTTGGTATAAATAATTGGTATCATATTTTTTAAAACAATGACTCAATCAACAGTCATTATAAAATGTGGTTATGACTACCACCTTCAAGAATAGAAATGTACTTTTGAATTATGCTAAATCTCTTATCATTTGTAGAGTCCTCAATGTTGTGTGTTTTTCTACATTTTTGTCTGTCAACATTCATTCTAAATTGTACAAGTACAGCAAACACCTGTGTTCTTCCATTACCCTAAGGAGTACTTATGCATAGGTCACAAATTTAGACAGCCATGCTGTTTAATCAATTTTAATGTAATCCTAACTTTAAAGTAATTGATGCTTGTTTTTAGAATTAACATCAACTACTATTGCCAGGGATTTGAGATCCTAAAGTTATATATTCTCCAAAAGCTGGTAATGCTGGCAGTCGATCATAAAATGATATATTAAAGCACTGAATTATAAAACCAGTGTTAACCAATATTCATTGTTACCATTATTATTATTGTCTTGGATTTGTACCAAATCTCACAGAATATTTCATTTGCCGATTGTTTTTAGCAACTCAAAATCAGATGTTGAGCATATAGTCCTATAATGGCCTATACGGGTACCAGCACATGTGGAACCAAGTAATCTAAAATAACTAGACATTAAAAAGATGCAATTTGAGCTGGGTGTTGTGGTGTATGCCCCAAAATCTTGACTACAGGGATAGGAGGATCACAATCTGATGTGGTCCCCAAGCAAGGGGGATAAGGGAGAGAATGAGAGAAAGAGAGAGAATGAGAGAGAAAGAGAGAGAGAGAATGAGAAAGAGAGAGAGAGAATGAGAAAGAGAGAGAGGCCTTACCTAAAAAATTAAGCAAAAAAAAGGTCTGGGAGCTGTAGCTCAAGTGGTGGAACATCTGTTTAGAAAATGTGAGTACTGTTACTATATATATATATATATATATATATATATATATATATATTACTATATATATATATATATATATATATATATACAAATTATACCAGCAAAGTGAGAATAAAAGAATAAAATGAAACATTATACAAAAATGGTAAATTACCCATACTGGCATCTTATTTTGTTTACTAACAATAATGGTAAATTACATTTGTTATATTTTTTCATGTAAATTAATGTTCACATTCTTTAAATATCCAATCCCTCCAATAATCATATGAAGTAAGTAGAATTGTTAACCCCTTTGACAGCAGAGCAACTTGGCAGCTGAGCCAGAGGTAACCACACCTACTACCATGACTGAGCAAACAGACTAACTTTAAAGCCATCAATCCCAATAAATTATCTAAACTTATTTATTAACCAATTGCTATCTGCCAGGCCTGTGGTTTTGGCAGTCTCCAGTTTCACAATGTGGTAGACAGAATATCTTTCTATTTTTCCTGTCAGGGAGTAGAGAAGGCTTCTTGAGTCTATGGATTAGTGTCTTGTGTCAATTGAGAAAAATCCTTACCTCTTCTCAAATAATGCCTCTGTATAATCCTCTCTAACTCTCGTTTGAGGCTTTAACATGAACTGTCATTCTGTGCTGTGTATCTTCATCTTGTCTTCTAGATTTTCCATCTTTATTTCTCTATGCTTCTGCACAATTTTTCTAACCTACAATCACTGTTGGGGATCCTGATTCTGTGTAGGAAGGATGTCCTATTGTTATTATAGTACCTTACTTGACAGTATACAAAGCAGGCTTGCATTGGAGGTACATGCTTGTGATCCCAGCTACTTTGAGGTGGAAGCAGGAGAACTGAGAGCCCAAGGCTAGCCTGGGCAAAGTTGGGGAACATTTGATTTCTCAAAGCAAAATAAAAACAAAGGCAGTGGGGATGTAGCCCTTGTAGTAGAATCCTTACCTACCATGTCTGAGACCCTGAATTTGCTCAGTCGCCACCACATACACACAGATGAATGAATGAATGAATGAAAGAATGAATGAATGAAAAAACACCCTGGGACAAGAGCACTTAAGTATTCCGGATTCCCAATTTTCTTTATTTTTGTCCAGAGACATTACTCTCTTGTCATCTCCATGATACTTTAAAGAAACACTTTTTAAGTTGGGCATGGTGAAATAAGTCTATAATCCTAGCATCTAGGAGTCAGATACAAGGACATCACAATGAGACCCTATCTTATAAAAATAAGAACTGGGGATGGTGTTCAGTGGTAGAATACTCGACTAATATATGCAAGACTCTGGATTCAATTCCCAGCACTGAAAAAGAAAGAGAGAGAGAGAGAGAAATGAAAGAAAGAAAGAAAGGAAGGAAAGAAGGAAGGAAGAAAGAAAGAAAGAAGAAAGAAAGAAAGAAAAAGAAAGAAAGAAAGAAAGAAAGAAAGAAAGAAAGAAAGAAAGAAAGAAAGAAAGAAAGAAAGAAAGAAAGAAAGAAAGAAAGAAAAGAAAAGAAAAGAAAGAAAGAGAGAGGAAAGAAGGAAGGAAGGAGAGAAGAAGAAAGGAAAGCGGGAAGAAAGGAAAGAGGGATAAAGGAAAAGGAGGGATGAAGGGAAGAGAGGGAGGAAGGAAAGAAGGGGAATGAAGGGGAAGGAAGGGAGAAAACTTTTTTGTGTGTGTATGCCCGTCCTGGGGTTTGACCTCAGGGCCTCAGTGCCATCCTAAGCTTCTTTTGCTCAAGGCTAATGCTCTACCATTTGAGCCACAGCTTCACTTCTGGCTTTTTTGTGGGGAGGGGGGGGGTTCGGTCATGGGGCCTGAACTCTGGGCCTGGGAGCTGTCCCTCAGCTCTTCAACTCAAGGCTAGCACTCTACTGCTTGAGCCACAGCACCACTTCTGGCTTTTTTCTTTTTGCGTATGTGGTGCTGAGGAATTGAACCCAGGGCCTCATGCATGCAAGGCAAGTGCCCTACCACTGAGCCACCTTCCCAGCCCCTGGCTTTTTTTTTTAATTGGTAGTGTAGTGAAGAGAAGAGTTGCACAGACTTTCCTGCCAAGCTGGCTTTGAACCATGATCCTCAGATCTCAGCCTCCTAAATAGCTAGGTGGTATGAGCCACGGGCTCCCAGCTGAGAAAGCATTTTTTTTTCAAGAAGAAAGTTTTAGCAAGAAGAATTCTCCAAACTGAATAATTTAATCTAATTGAATACTCAATATTCAACAATGTAACCACCCTTGAAAAGGAAGGTTCTTCACACAGTGGCAACAAAGTCTCTTTCTGAGTAAACATTCCATTCAAAGAATCATACCAAGAAATTTTTAAAAAGACAGTGTGATTATTAGTTTTAAAATGGGACAATATTTGTTAACAGAAGTATGTAAAAGAGAGAGGCATATTGAAAAATAGGTTGCTATATTTATTAAATTTAAAAGGCAATTGAAACATCAATAAACATTTAGAAGGGAAATTGAATTATATTGAAGCTAATGTTAAATGCTATGTACCAAATGAACTGAGACAAAGAATAATTTAGGATTGAGTCTAGGATTGGAAATGGGGTTCATTCTCATTTCTTGAGAAAGTCATCTACACTAATAAATAGTGCAGCCGCTAATTAACTGCACCTGTGCTGATGATCTATAAATACAAGGCACTGGGTTAAACATGAGTTTGCACTTACTACACAATGGGCCAACCATAGTTTAAAAAGAACTATATACACAGAATTTCACCTCTGCTAATCTGAACTCTGCCAGATTTCTGGGTTTATCCATTCCAGTTTAGGAATTTGCTGTACGATTCATGAGCAGAAGCCAAGAAAGGCACAGCTAGCCAACACTTCAAAACTCACCACTTGATTGGCTGACTTGTTCTAAAAGGTAAAGGTGTTACAATAACTGTAAGTTGATTTCCATTCTGATGACCAAAGAGATTCTGGGGAATCTGCAGAACTATTGGTTGATGTGTCTTTTTCTCAATCAAGAGATAATTTAAGAACTCATGGAAATTTTTGACATTTAAAGGAGATACTTGTACTAAAACTCTTTGGTATCTATTGAGTTAGAAATTCATTTTAAGTTCTAAGTTTGCATGAGCTGCTTTGAAGTATGACAATCAAGTTTAAGCTGGAAACACCCCCCAAATTGACTCATTCATATATCAAACTCATTTTTGGAGCATTTATTCTGTACTCAGGACTGTTGATTCAGGAATCCGATGTGGCTATGTGCTTAGAGCATTAGTGAGTGGAGATAAGCATGTTCATGTCAACAGCAGCACAATGCAGCACATGCTGACCTGGAGGAATTGCCCTGTTCTTTTGCTGTTTTAATGTGAATACTGAAAATAAGGAACTGTGGTCATTCTCCAGGTACTTCTAGTAACTTGCCCATAGAGAGGAGAAAAAGGAAATTTGGTAAATAAGCTCTGGGTTTGCAATCATTTAGTTTTGATGTATCTTACTTATTTTTTCACTAAAATAAAGGAAGGATTTATTTTCCTAGTTATTCCTCTCTATCAATTCCTTTGCTCCTCTCTCCATCTCTCTCTCTGACTCTCTCTGTCTCTGTCTCTGCCTCTCTGTCTCTCTGTCTCTGTCTATCTCTGTCTCTGTGTCTCTCTCTGTCACTTTTGTCTCTGCTTCTGTGTGTGTGTGTGTGTGTGTGTGTGTGTGTGTGTGTGTGTGTGTATGTGTGTGTCTCCTTGTTGTGCTGGTATTAGGACTTGAATTCAGGGCCTGGGCACTGTCCCTTAACTTTTTCACCAAAGGCTGGTGCTCTACCATTTGAGGCACAATTTCACTGCTGGCTTTTTGATAGTTAATTAGAGATAAGACTGTCAGGGACTTTCCTACTTGAGCTGGATTTGAACCTCAATCTTTACATCTCAGTCTCTTGAGTAGCTAGGGTTACAGACAAGAGATACCTGTTCCCAACTTCTTTTCTTTATCTTTATGTGCTCTTTGAATGCATCTGAGGGCCTGTCCTCATTAAGAGGTAGAGGAGGCTAGCTATGTTGAACACAGGCTAACCTCTGACATTTTCCCATTCTCCAAATCTATGCCACCTTGAATGCTATTTAGCAGATTTTCTCAGATAGGGGGATGCCTATCTGGCTTCCTTTTCTGGAAAGGTCAAATAGAAGTTATCATGTAGAAACAAGTGTTTTACTGTGGTCAATGAAGTTTTGGAATATAACTAAAATAATAAAAATATTAATTACTACCACTAAATTCTTACCATCATGATCAGTACATTGCTTACTATTCTATGTATTTTATTTAGATTGTACTACTTAATTTCCACACCAATTCTTATGTCTAGTTTACTACATATATCACCTTATTTAATATCCACTATTTCTAGTTTACTCATGAGAAAGAAGTATAAAGCATGAGAGATGGTAACTTACAAAGACACATAAATTGCTATTCAAAGGCCAGGTTTAATTCCAGATCTACCTCATTCTACTGTCCATATGCTGATGCACATGTCATATAGTAAAAGTGAATTATATTGATACTTGTAAACCATACATAATAACAAATCTATGCCTCTTGCCCTTCCCGTTACATCTTATAATGCCACAAAAAAAAATTTCTGGGTTTACAAAGAAAACTTCTGCTTGGATACACTGAATAAAAATAAAGTTTATTTTGGGAAGACAATTTTGAACATATTCGACATAGTTAAGCTTCATACTGGCCTTCCCGTGTAACTTTGCTGCCTTAGGGTCTTTATGGATTCTAAACCTCATCTATTTTTACTGATTTCTGCTAAATTATGCTCAAGGAGCAAACTAACACTAACAAAGAGGCTAACTTGACAGATAAAGCCCCAAGGAAGATATATATATATATATATATATATATATATATATATATATATATATATATATTAGAGTCACATTAGTCTAATCCCACATCCCAGAATGCCATACTTGGATTAACCAATCTCCAGTAGATAAGCAGGATATAAATTAGCAATGGAAGGCTTGGCCCAACCTCTCTGCTGGAAGCATATTATTAAGCGACCATGCCCAATAGTATTAAGAAGATATGTGCTTGACTATGAACTGAAATCCAAAGGGAAATAGAATGCCAACTGGCACAGTTTCTCCCTATTAGTTCAGCCTCTCTTATATAATGTAGTGGATGATAAAAGCTATATGTGTTTCATGAAGTCAGTCATCTAGTATGGCCTATTATATTTCTCCAAGTCAGAAAATCTTTTGCAAAATCTAACTCCAATTGCTCTCATCTTATTGATTAGCAATGTTCTTCTGGAAAAAGGACAAATGTAACTTTTTGTGTCCCATCCAATCAAATCATGTTTCAATCAAATTGCTTTCCTCTTTCCTTGTTTGTACATATTTTTTGATTATCTGATAACATCTGCACATAGGAGTGTAAATTTCAACATTGTGATGTTTCCAAATAGTTATAAGTTCCAGCTGTTTATCCTTCTCTCTCCAATGGAGTTCTAATGTTACAAAGGAAACGAAAGAGGAAGAAAGAAAACAAAACTAATTCCCTGGTCTCTCATTACAGAAGAAATAAATTGTATTGTAAAAAAATTCTATTCGCAATTACATTTTTAACAAATCGGAAATTCACAGCAAGCAAGGTTTAAATATTCCCGGTGGTCTTTATCATTTTGGGGTAGGAAGGGGATTGGTGATTCAGCCTGGCTATGCAGGCTCAATGCCCCAGAAAAAATCATTGGATGCATGCAGAATTTCATGAGTATCATGAAGAACATTTATAAAGTAAGCACACAGAACTTCATGGGCAAAATCCTCATCAGCTAAGCAGTTTCTGTTCGATATTGCCCTCTAAATAAAAGCTCTGGCATCTTAACTGTTGGTAAGAAAAGTGGATGATACCAACTACTTCTCATCCTCCTTTTCCTCTCCTCCCTTCCCTAGCCCCAGACAGAGTCTCACTATGTCCCCTGGCTCAAATTTAGGACCCTCTTATCTCAGACTCCCAAACACTGGTGTTAGATATGTGTACCACTCACTGTCTAGCTGCTTTTAAATTTTATTTTTTGTTTCTCAACTCTTTCTCATCTCCTTCTCCTTCTTCTGGTGCTGGTCGTGGGGCTTGAACTCAGGCCCTGGACACTATCCTTGGCCTTTTCTTTCTCAAAGCTAATGCTCTACCTAATGTAAGTAGAGCTAATGCTCTACTTAAGCCATGGATCAACTTCTTCCTTTTTTTGAGTAGTTTATTGGAGATCAGAGACTCACAAACTACTTGGCCCAGCCAGCTTTGAACTACGATCCTCAAATCTTAGCTGCCTGAGTATCTATAATTATAGGCAAGAACCAGCAGCTACTCTCTCTCTTGTTTTCTTTGCCTCCCCCATCCCCACTTTCCCGCCACACCCTGCATAAGCAACAGAGTCTTGTTGTGTTCTGCATTGACCCTGAGGCCCCTGGGCATAAGAAATTCTCTTACCCCAGCCTCCCTGTAGCTGTACTTTCCCTTTTTAATTACTTGAGTATCCTATTGTCTTTTAATTTAGTAGTGAGGAAAAAAACTCAAAGACATGTGAATCAAATAGTGGTTGATCACCTCCAAGTAAGACCCTCCCAGTCACCGAGTCAAATTGAGAAAAACTGCATCAAAGGTGTGCATGAAGTTAATATGGAAAGATTCTGCACGATAGAAGAAATCTACCATGCCAATACTATGGGCCTGCTCATTTTGAGAGTGATTATATATGATTTGGGGAATTTGTTTTGATCTACTTCAAGAAATGCCTTGGTTGTCCATGGTAAATATTCATCTTCAGCTGCCTGTTCCAACTCACTACACACTAAGGATTGTCTATTTAAAAGAACACAATCCACATAATTATGTCAAAATAACTTTTGAATTTAAAATAAAATAAACCCAAATGTATATTACCCTCAAATCCCTAGAGACATTCTTCCCTTGAAGATAATCACTTGTTCAACCATAGAAAATAAATAATATGATAACCAGACTCTCTTTATAAAGGATTAAAAGCAGTAGTTGTTGTTTTGTTGTTGTTTTGTTGTCTTGGTTCTTTTTTGCCATTCCAGGAAAAACAAATGAAAGGCCATATGAATAGTCAAAGACAAATTTAGTAGATGACATACTTTTTTTCAAAACTGATTAGCGCTGTCTTCTTTCTCAACTACCACTGAAATCTAGTCATTTTCCTTGACTAAATTTAAACAAAACTATCTCTCTAGACCAGGATAGGTATCTGATAAGATCCTGTTGTTTTTCTTACCCTGGTGCTTTTCCCATTGAGTATGTCATACACACAAACAGAAGACATAGTGTCTGGGAAATTGAGGTCAGGATGGAATATGCCACTCTGCCTGCTAGGCTCCCTAGTATGTTATTTCACCTGCTGGGTACAAAAACTTCTCTCTAGAGTTCAACAAAGAAAGTGCTTCCTGGATTAATCATATATGAGTTCCTGCGCCTAAGGGTCACTGGGTGCTGATCCCTCATAGGTACAAAGAGAATCTACCCTATAAAGGTGATATTACTGTTGCCATGATCCTACTGGTATACATTGTCCAAACCTATAGGTTCTAACCACAACTGGCTTGTTTTAATAAGATTACAAAGAACCTCAACTCAAAACTGTAAAACAGACTGGGAAGAAAGAACAAACAAAAAAATTCCTCCTTACTTCCCTACCCTTCTCTGAAACAAAAATCACCTGTGTCTGTTTCTTAAGTTGATCTTATGGTTTTCATTGTCTCCAATTTCCTTTGGCCTGTGTTGCATTCTTAAAACAAGCATGACATAGTGTTTTCCACTCAATATTCTTGTTCTGGTGTTTTCCAGTATGCAATCTATGTGCACCTGTCTTTGTTTATTCTTACCACTACCCTTATCCCCAGCCACCCATTTGGTCAGGGAGCTTCATTCTTCATTAATAGTAGCTATCCTAGTTCATACTTGACATTTTGAATACCAGAAATAAAAGAATGACTAAAACAATGGTCCTTACACTCATGGATTTCAATGGAGAGGCTTTCCCTTTCTCCAGCAGTAGTAGGAAAGGGTGCATGTACGTGTGTGTGTGTGTGTGTGTGTGTGTGTGTGTGTGTGTGTGTGTGTGTGTGTGTGTGTGTGTTGTGTGTGCTCAAGGCTGATTGTCAAGCACTGGAGCCACACCTCCACTTCTAGCTTTTTGGTGGTTAAGTTGAGATAAGTATCTCAAAGAATGTCCTGTCCCTGGTGGCTTTGAACCTCAATCCTCAGATCTCAGACTCTACAGTAGCTAGGATTATAGGTGTGACCTACTGACACCTGAATCAATCGATTCTTTTTTTTTTAGAGTAATATTAACTTAACAAGTATAAGATAGTAAGGGTCAGTTGGTTGGTTTGTTTCAACTGAGCATTTTAATGAACAGGTCTGCTTACTCAGAGGAATCTGGGAAGGTGTCTTTGGTGAGAAAACCTCAGAAATAAGTGATTAATAGCAAAATTGAAACAGAGTTAAAGTTCTATTGGAATATGAATAACACTTTTAGTTTCCCATATCAAAAGTAGTGTTATAAAGAGAAAACTCAAGATCAAACCCAGAACTTAAATTCTGTCACTTCACTCAGTCTTTGAATAACAAAGCACTGAAGGAAATGCTTCTCCACTTGTGAGCATTTGAAAATGCTAGCTTCTGTCCTGTCTCATTCCACTGTCTAAATATGCATGTTGTTAAGAGGAGATGTCGCAAAATTTCTCTATTCTGATACTTTTCTCCTCAAGAAAAAAAGTAGCTTCTTTTTCTTCATTCTTTGCTCTTCCATTAAAATAATCACCAAACTGAGTGCCAGTGACTCATGCCTATAATACTAGCTATTCTAGAGGATGCTGAGATCTAATCATAGTTTAAATCCAGCCCAGGCAAGAAAGCCCATGAGCCTCTTATTTCCAATTAACCAACAAAAAGCCAAATGTGAAGCTATGGCTCAAGTGGTAGAGTGCTAGACTTGAGCAAAAAAGCACAAGGACAACTCCCAGATCCAAGGTTCAAAAATCAGGATGAACACAAAAAAGTTAATATTACCCTACTCTTTCTATCTGTCTGTCTGTCTCTCTGTGTCTGTCTGTCTGTCTGTCTGTCTCTCTCTCTCTTTCTAACCTATTTTCAGAAATTCCTCTTAACAGGTATATAGCAACTCCTCGGTTTTCATTCAATTACAATAGAATAATTGACAAAGCAAGGTTACTATATAATAATTATAGACATTTTTTTACTATCTAAATTGAATGTAAACATGGCTTTGAGCAAGGACTCTAAAACTCTGTTGACATTCCAAGACTCCATTACTCAAATCAATCTTTCAATGCTTCTCAACACAGACATTACTACATTGGTTTAAGTCACAGAGTACATAAACTGCAATGAATTTTGAGAAGAGAGGAAAGAAGGCTGTGGAGAGGATATGCAAGTACTTTCTGAGGAATCCCCACTCTGAAAGGGGGGTGGGTAGGGGGAAGGAACATGCTTTATTTCACTTTCTCATTGAAAGTAAATTTCAGTAAGATATTATCACTTACTCAATACCACAAGAAAGCTGGAATAATGAAGTCGTCTTTATAACATTTGCCAAAGATTCTGTGCTAATTTAGAGCTGGTTGTATTTCCACACATTCAGGGAATCACTTGGGGTATAGAAATAAACTCTTTTATATGCATGAAGCAAAATATCTCACATTTTCAAAATAATAGAGGTTGTTTTCATAAGGCCTTTTGTAATTTTCCAATAAGTTTAGAAAAAAATCAATTGGGTAATCTCCTTCCCTTCACCTAAAAAAAAAATAGTCATCATGGAATCATGATTATGGCAAGTGAGGGAATTGTTCTTATATATAATAATTTTATTTCATTTCCTCTTACAATCCAATAAAATGTTATCTCCACATGCAAAGTTATAAAGTTGTAGTCCTCTTGAAAAAGATTATAATTAATCCTAGGTTTCACACACATATTTAATCTATTAGTAGAAAATGTTCTCATCTGTACTGTAGTTCTCTTTTAAAAGAAAGAAGAAGAAGAAGAAGAAGAAGAAGAAGAAGAAGAGGAAGAAGAAGAAGAAGAAGAAAAGAAGAAAGAAGAAGAAGAAAGAAGAAGAAGTAGTAGTAGTTTGGGAAGAGATTTTTAAAACCTTTAACCATACATTAAACCTTTGTGGTGATTGAGAACAGACAGAGGAAGTATGTTGCTATCTGCAGCATGAAAGATTTAGGCTAGAGAAAGAAATGGCCTCCAGGAAACTTTTTAGTCATGAAATTGTTTTATCAGTGGAAATCATAGCCCTTCTGTGTTGAGAGCTTCACAATAGAATTTTCACCTTTCAAATACAATTTAGGTTTAACGCTGTTTTGAGATAAGGTGTGAACTGAATGACACTATGGCTCTTAGATCCTTCACCTTGAAGGAATGCCTACACAGAAACATAACACGAATCTTGAGTGAAGAAGTGGAAATGATTTTGCTAAAACATCTGAAATATACTCTTCCTAAATAGTAGCACCTAGCAGTACATAACGTCCCAAGGAGCTGTTGTTCCCAAGAGATATCCCAGACAAGATGCCTGTCACCAGAGGCTTTGGTTACCCAACGAAGGACAAAGAAAGGCAGCCACAAGTCCAGCATCTGGGCTATTCTTGAAATAGATTTGCTTCTCGGATGCTCCTCTGGCTCAAGTTTTGAGCACAATGAAATTTCCACTATTGCTATTGATATTTTTCTGTTAATTAAAAATAAGAAATGGCAATGTTGTCAGAGAGGGGTTGTGTTCTCAGTAGTAGATGCCACAAGAGCCTGGAAATCACTGACTTTGGAGAAAGTCGAGAAGTCTGTTCCCCAGTCAGCAACATCTGCAATATGAAAAGGGACTCCGGAGGTTAAAACCAATTTAAGCTTGTCAGTCTCTAGGCAAATGCGACAGTCTTCAGAGAAAGCTTGTGATGAGGGAGTGTTGAATGGCAATAAGTACCATCAGCCTAATGGATTGGATCATTGAGAATAATGCAGTCTTTTAATACATTTTCATTTATTTATTTCTTTATTTATTATTGTTCTGTTTTACTTGTTTTTTTCTCTTGAAGAAATGCACATTTCTGGAAAAGACATTTCCTTCTGGGCCTAGAAACCTTCATGGAAGAGAAGTTCATTGTTACCATCTGTATTTGGTTTAGAAGCGCTTTTGATTAATAAGGACCACCCTATTGTTCATTTGTCTGACATGTGGAAATATTTGTAATCTGTTCCTGGTGCGAGAGATTTCAACAAGGACCTGGCTTGACTTTCCAACCCACATTGCCAATGAAAACCAGCCTCCTGAATCTGGAGGTCAGTGGGGAACAAGCGGAGGTGTTTTATCCTCCCCTCCTGCCCTCCCCAAACAGCAACACCTGTTAGAAGTGAGGTTGAAACGGTTCTGTTGGAACTCAGGGACAGAGACCCAATTCCATCCTGAAAAAGACTCTGATGTATGGTGCATAATGAGAGCTGGAGACTGCCCACTGTTACACATCATTATCATTCAGATCCTGAAAGAAAATGAAATGGTTCAAGCAGATAACAGCTGTTTTTATTCTGGCTTTCAAAGATTCTCTTAAACAACCTGATCTCATGGCTTTTATTTAAGGGTGAACACCCAATTGTAAACATAGAAGCAATGCATTCTTCATGATGTCAGTAATAAAAGCATGTATAAAGCAGCATGTGTATTCTGGAAAGCTAACTAACCATTAAAGCCAAGAAACATAGTCTGGCACAAATCTTATTATGTGTCCAAGAGGACTTGATGGTATGCACATAAGAAAATGTAATGAAACAGCAGGAAAGGAGGAAAAGAGGGAGGGGGAGGAGCCGGGGGTCTGGATTGCAGTTCCTTATCTGTGAGATGTTAGCAAAATCAGAAAAAATAAAATAAAATAAAAAATAAAAAAGGTAAAACTGCCAAGATCATCCAAGAAAGGGTTAGCATAGCAAGTAGAAATGAAACCAGTTCTGCTTCTGTTTCTCAGTGATTTTACAGAATCACTCGATTGCATTTTTTTGTCTATTAGTTACAGACAATGAGGCTATTACCCAAGACTCACCCAGGAAAAGGGAAGAACCCCCCCTCTTTCTTTCATCAGGAGTTCGGATCTCATTTGGGGTGTTGTACATCTATTGTGTTTGTAATTGCTGTGATCATTATCATAAGCATTAGGTCTAGCTCGCTTGAGGAATTTCGCAGCACCACACACTGCTCATCAGAATTCTGTAAAAATAAAATTGCATGCAAGGGAATTTTGATAGAGTAAGTCTTACACAAAGCCAATCTACTACATGTTGGCCATAATGTTTCACTTTGGTAAATATATAACAAGAATATAAGCAATACTGGAGAGCTACACTGAAAGACAGCATGCTTGTTTTTAAAATGTTTTCATGTTTCAGTACAAGTAACATTCTTTATTAATGAGTTATCATATTCGTAAAATAGAAGCAAATCATTATTATACATGATAATAAAATTTGGGGCATCAGGAAAATAAATGCAGATATATCCATATAAAGTTTACACCTAATGCTGATTTATGAACCATATAAATTATAACATTAAGCCAAAAGATGAGTTCAATAAGCAGCTTAAAATCTAGAAACTGCTGTTCATATGCTTAGATTTGTGCTTACAAAAAAAAAAAGACATAAAAATGTCAGCTCCATTGATTTGCTGCTAAAAGATCCTTGTTCACATGTGCATAAAACACAATAGTCCCCAATGCTGTGTACATTTACAAACACAAATTAATCTTTTACCTGCCCAATGCACAAGCTGCAATGGATTTCAAAACTCAACACACAAACCACTAAATATGGGATTATTTTAGATATCTCTGCCAAAGGACAACACTAATGCACAGTTTGGGGTTCTAAATTATAGCTGGTTTTCTGCTCGTTAGTCTGTATGTAAAGGGCTAACAAAACTAGTAATAGCTTGTACTAATATATGGCTTCCTATTTCTTTGAATCAAATAGGAAATTATGTGAAGGTTTAAGCTGTTTTGCAATAGACTTTTCAGTTCTGTTAAATCAATGTTCAGATTGAACAAACTTTTTCATCAGTGTGATAAATGCTGATTCCATACACTTATGTGAAAATGTATACACACACACACACACACACACACACACACACAGTAACCTAAGTTAAGATTCCATCTATGTTAGTGTTGTAGGTGGTATGGTTTTGAGATTACAAAGCCTTGTGAGGGTTTTTTGACTGTTTGCTTTTTGTTTTCTTTTCCCTTGGGATCTGTGTAGTGGTAATTTGTCCGCTTCCTGGTAGATCCACTACTAAGATACAAATAACAATAAAAGCCTTGCGGAGCCAGAAAAACACACACCTTTGTGCCAGTTATCAGTTCTGAATATCTGATAAATAAAGAATTTTAGATAGCTGTCCATAATAAGGATTTTTGAACCTGCAAACATCTCCTGAAGCACTGAAGTTACATCATTTAGACACGTCCGCTGGACCCAGAGTGTAACTCTAAAATTCAATGGCTACCTCTGGCTACAGCACACTGGATATAGTTACATGGTGATGAAATATTCATCTGAATGTCAAATGTACAACAGGTGACTTGGAACAGTGAAATAGCCTTTTACCAAGGCTATTAAGTATTGAGCACATAGACTGTTCCAGGTCATTTTCTTGCTTTAGATAAAGAATCTCTCATCTGATGGGAGCAGGTAGAATGATGGCTTTGTGAATCTTCATGAATCAAATCACAGGTGGACACCTTTCTTTTTTTCTAAATCAATGGCAAGTCACTACTTTTTAATATTTCAAAAACAGAAACTTGCCATTTGTTACCAAGGAAAGATAAACTTTACCTCTCCACTCCTCCAGGATTCCTAGTAATCCAAAATCAAGAAAGCAAAGACATTTTGAAGACCTGCCCCTTTAGCCCCTGTCTTTGGTATATTAATGTCTACAAGATGTTGGAAGCATGTTTGAGCAAAGAAAAAGTACCTGGTTCCCAAAAGGAAAAAGAATCTGGAGGTAGGCCGAGAGAGACAATAAATTAGTGGACAGGTGGAGGAAACTGAATTACAGCACGTTCCAAAGCTTAGTAACAAAGCTGAGACTGGTGCTTGAGCCCTCTATGAATGTCAGTAAATACTCTTTCCTTCATTGTGTCTTTAAGAGCAGAATAATTTTGGGTTTGGGTTTTTGTTGTTGTTGTTTTGTTTGTTTGGGTTTTTTTCTTTTTTGCATGTACTGAGACTTGAACTTGGGCCTGGGTGCTGTCCCTTAGCTTTTTCACTCAAGACTGGTGCTCTGCTTATATGAGCCAGAGGTCCATTTCTGGCCTTTTGCTGGTTAATTGGAGATAAGACTCTCACCAATCTTCTTTTCTGGAACAAAGATACACAGAGCTCTCAGTCTCCTTAACATCACAGGTGTGAGCCACCAGCACCCAGCCAAAAGTACAATATAGTTTTATGAACAGTTACCTTCCTTACAATGTAATTCATACTTCCATGCTAACTAACAATTAGTATTCTGCTACTGTCTTTTTTTCTTTATCATTATCATAAAATGTACTCTTGCTAGCTAAGAAAAGAAGGATTTAAGAGAGTCAAGGTTTTGATTTGGGAAGATTCTATCCCAGGTGCCATTCTTCCCTTCTTGTACATTGCTTTCCATTGTTTCAACTTTTCCTCCCAGTATCCACAATGCAGATTAGCATGGCTCCAAGCCCCAGGCATCAAAGGAATTAGGTCAGACCTAGAAGAAAGCAAGTTGCCATCAAGAAAAAAAAAATTGGCAAAACAGAAGCTATACCAGCTCAGAACTTCAGTATCCTTCAGGCAGACTAATAAGCACCAGCCTTAGATGTAAACAGTATTAAGTAATTGGTATGGAGGTGAGAAAAAAAAAAAACCAGAAGATGTTTGAGTGAACCAAGGATTTAATAGTATTTGTAACATGATAGGTTGAATTTATTTAAAGCTAGTCTGTGTATACTGCTTGACTGGGCTGGGCTGGTTTCTCAGCCTTCAATTAAAAATATGCTAATAATAGTTCCAGGAAAAGATTTAGTGCAGTATCTGTTTTCCTATCATTTAGATTTTTAAAAATCATCTTAAATTTGTATCCCACATGAGATTAGTAGTCTTTTAAAGCATATATTATCTGTATACAGAAAGGCCATTTTATGTTAGCATGTTTAATGCTTATTTATTCAAATAGCATTATATTATATTCTTTTGGGTTAGTGTAAGGACAAAAAATACATATAGAGAAAGATTTCATTAGATGTCCATACTTAGTTCATTCTCCAGATGACCATTATTACTGTCTCCAAAATGATTGGAGGAGTAATTCAAATTCAACCTATCACATTATCCAAGGGCATTCTATGAATAGCAGCTCACTGAGAGCCAGTTCTGGCAAAGATACAAAGGCAAGCTATCAAAGTCAGCAGTAAAATTCAAAAGTGTTTGCCAGAGTTGGCGCATGCAGATGAGACTATTTATATGTGATCTCTCAAAGTATGGAAGGTATTTTAGGAAAGATATTTTTCACAATGCTTAGATTAGCCATAATATAATTTCTTAGGTTTTTAAGGGTTTCTTGCATGACCAAGTAAACCTTTGGGTGACACATGTCACATTTACACATCATGTCATTTAATTGCTCTCAGCAGCCTCTGGAGGGAAATATTTGTCATAAGAAACCATGGCATAGGCACTAAATAATAGTTTTGTATCCCCCATTTAAAAGGTAATAGAATTTGAACTCAGGGTATCTGAGTGGATTTCTGCTATTTTTTTCTGTTTAACAGTCTTTTAAGAAAGATGAAGCATCTGACTCCTTTATTAAACCTTAGTTGAATGCTACCTCTCAGACATCTTTTCAAAAGACAATATCATTGTGAATTATTAATATAATTTTAACCAAAAGAGAGCATTTTTCTAGCTAATATATATAATCGAACTTGCTGTCACTATGGCAAATATCTGAGTAAATCAACTTATAGAAGAAAGATTTCATGTGCCTCATGATTTCAGAATTTCAGTCTATTGTGGGGGCGGGGGGGTTGGGAAGACATGGTAGAACAAAACAGCTCATGTTGTGAAGACCAGGAAGCAAACAGAGAAAGAATAGCTATGGTAATGGGCCTCCACCTGAGTCCTCAGCCCACAGAATGGTATCACTCACTTTCAGGATGGCTCTTCTACATTTAATTGGCTCTAGAAACACCCATGGACACTCAGTGGTATGATCTATTAATCTTTAATGATCTTCTACCATCGTTCAATCCAATCAAGTTAAATTAAGCTTCACCACCACACCCATATTGAGAGATTATTTCAGGTTTTATATATATATATATATATATAATTTCAGATAGGATATATATACACATTTTTCATGCATATCTTCATTTAATATTCACCCTCTGAGCTATACTATTACAATTTTTAAATCAAAGAAGAGAAATGTTGAGTGATCTCCCTAGATTATTAGATGGAAAGAGCTAGAGCCATGATTTAGTCCCAGAAAACCTAGAGAAAAGGCAATCTACATAAACTGAAAACTCTTGTCTCCTCAATTCATTTGTACCTGAATCATATAGCAAATTTCACGCAAAAGAATAAGTTCTATTAAATGATTGGATACCAATGATTACATGTTTTTCCTACCTCCTTTGTCTAGAATCGGTTTCTTTTTGCCATCTACCTAATTCTTATTAATCACCTTATAGAGGTCAGATTTTAAGTCAGACTTCATAGAACCAGTGGTCTAATTTATGAGCACTGTCATATCACCTAGTTGTACTAATATACTTAACATTTTCTCCCATGGGAATCTAAGCTCCTTGAAAGAATTTCCACTCATATGTGAAAATAATGTCTATCATGTAGCAGCTACTCAAAATAGTTTGGATTTCTTAGCAGATAAAAATATATATAATAATGGGGCTGGGAAGGTAGCTCAGTGGTAGAGTGCTTGCCTTGCATGCCTGAGGCCCTGGGTTCAATTCCTCACCACATAAGCAGAAAGAAAAAAAAAAGCCAGAAGTGGCATTGTGGCTCAAGTGGTAGAGCACTATCCTTGAGTTGAAGAGCTGAGGGACAGCGCCCAGGCTCAGAGTTCAGGCCCATGACTGGACCCAAAAATAAAACAAAAAAGACATATATATATATATATATATATACATATATATATATATACATATATATATATAAGTTATAAATACTTGGTTGAAATGGATGGATGAATAGGAATGATGGGTGGATTAGAAGAATGTATAGAAGGAGATATAGAAAGAATAAATGCCAGAGCTATATGAATCCATCCAAAATAAGTACCAGTTATGCCCAGATATATTTCTGATCATAGAAACATTTTAATAAATCATTTTCCTTTCTTTGTGTGTGTTTTGTTTTTTTGTTTGTTTGGTGCTGTCCTGGGGCTTGAACTCAAGGCCTGGGGGACTGTCCCTAAATTTTTTCAGCTCAAGGCTAGCGCTCTTTAGTTTGAGTCCCAATTCCACTTCTGGCTTTTTGGGAATTTATTGATATAAGAGTCTCATGGGCTTTCCTGCCCCAGTTGGTTTGAAACCATGATCCTCAGACCTCAGCCTCTTGAGTAGCAAGGATTATAGGCACAAGCCACCAGCAGCACCATGCTTCATTTTCCTTTTTTATTATAAAATACTGCTCATTCTTAATTACTAGCCATTAATGGTTACTCAGAAGCTGGTGATTAAAAATGCTCTTGGAAATGTACTCTTGCTACATATATGTCTATATTTTTGAGCTTGATTTTACTCCTTTCAAAGGAAAGGGGATGTTTGGTCCTTTAAAGACAGGAGCTGCTTTGCCTTCCTAGCTGTTTGGATGGAGACCTCTTCCTCCCTCAGCTGTTTGTCCAGCAGTTTCTACTTGAGCTTTGGGCCTCTATGACACCTGATCAATTTAGCAATGAAGACAGTATGACAGCCTAAATCTAAACGTGGGTCTGTCACTTTAGAATAGAAATACCATCCTGGTACTAACAAGGAAAACACCACATCATGTTTCAAATATGTGTTATTATATTCATGTGACAAAAAATGTTGCCTAGCAGAAATAAAGAATAAATGGATCAATCAACCAAACAATAAGTAGAAATCATAGTTTTGTTGTCAAAAACCACAAATTAGAAGAAAATATAAATTTTATCAACAAAAAAGATATAAAACTGTAGGCTATCATGATGGATGTTTATTAGACAGTTAATGAATACTATATTCATGGTTTGGGCATGTAGCTCAGTGGTAAAACACTGTCTTGCCTTGTAGATGCCAAGGCCCTGGCTCTGTAAACAAAGAGATAAATTAATAAATACAATGCAACTTCATTCCACACACACACAAAAATTCTTATCTGTCTATAACCAGAAAGAAATGGTCTACTGTTTTAAGAGTTGCTTTAGGCAAATTATTGTCTAATGTTTTAAAATATAAAGGGAAATAAAGATTCAGGTTTTTATTTTGAAGTCAGTAGTTCACTGAGTTTTGTCGAGCAAGGTTGACCAGACTTTCCTCTATACTATGGACAACTTATCATTGTTTTATATGAGAGACAATTTATTTTCTGCAATGTTATCAGTCACCATTTGTTATTTCATCAAGTATTTATAGAATGTCCACTGTGTGCAAACACTGGTCTGCATACATTGTTAAGACAATCCGTGACTGGTGGTTATTTTTTGTCTCAATGGGCCTCATGCTTATAACTATGGGCTACACACACACTAACAAGAAAATAGCACGGAGGGCAAAATCTTCTTGTGAATATATGTTAATCAATACCCATAGTACTTTGCTCCTAAACTATGAATCCAAAAAAATAACCCCAAAGTTCAAAGCATTTTTTGTTACTCTAGAATAGCAACAAGAATGGTTAAAGTCTTTTTGACTTCTGGTTGCAAATTACAAAGCATGCAAAACTTCAATGTTGTTTAGTCTGTTGAATAAGTGTTTATAAAACATAGATACTTCTGTGTGTACATATAATATTTATACACATTACATGTGTGCACATGTACTATTTACTGTGACTCTAAATTTGTCGTCCAAGTGAAACCTCTTTAGATTATTAACAGGAAAAGGGGAAAAAGAAAAGTAGCCACATTGTGTGTGAAATTGGCCTGAAGATCTATCCATCAACATTACAAAAACAAAAACAAAAAAATCACAACTTTTAAAGGCTTCCAACATAGTCTTTTTGAAGCAACATTTTTTAAGAATATATGTTGGAAAATGTGAGTTACCCTAACATTCTTTACCTCTGGCTCTCTGCTCTGGGCTGTCTCTTATTCTTGCAAGTCTCATTGGGATGCTTCCTAAACACACTTTACCTTCTTTCTTCAGTTCCAGGGTAAGAAAGAAAAAAAAAGGAGTCCCTTTAACTTCAGAGGACAGTAAATCACGGTTTGTGTGGTGGTTCTCAGAAGACACTTAAAGGACTGAATTGGATGCTCTACACAGTACCCTTTGCCAAGAGCGTTCGGAAATGACTTCCAGCTTCCCACAGTCATAAAATGGCACTGTTTGGCATCTTTAAGGTAATAAAAGTGAATTTTTTTTTCCATTCAAGAAAATGAGAAGAGAGGCCTGGTTGTTTTAAAAACTGATTAAAATTCATGTGTTTTCCTCAAATTATAGCGCGTGATACGAACACACTCTGGTGAACTTCAGACCACCTCCGAGCATTAACACAAACCTCTCGGGGGGGGGGGGGGGGGGGAACCGGTGTGTTTGCTGATGGGTGGGAGAAAGGGCGGCCAGGTGCCGACAATACAGCGGTCACGGTCGATAGGTGGCGCTCTTCCCTCTGAGTCAGGTTGGACCAACTCAACTGCCTTCTATCTTTCAAGAAGGAAATGTCTTGGAAGTTCATCTCGGTTTCTGGCACTGTGAAACGTCTGCAGTCAGATGAGAGACTCTGACTGTGTTGTGGTGATGGAAAAAGCACTAGAAAATAGGCTTCGTGACTTTAAGAAGGAGGCTTATTCACCACAATGCCATTTTTTTTTTTGGTATAAAGACTTAAAAATTAGCTTTCATTGTTTCAAAGGAATTTTTTTGTCATTTCTATTTGACTCATAGGAAGTTTGATCATCTCCCATATCCCTTCTAGTTGTTCACAAAGGCGTCTCCATCCCTGTGATTTCTCCTAGACTACACAACACTACTAACTGAAAACAAACACTTTCTAAAGGAAGACCACCTTGAGGAGGCGGGGGAAGGGGGAGGGGGACTGAACATTAGGAGCTTGTCAACCCAAGACAATTTTCTGTTTCTTATTTCAACTGAACTAGAAGTGGAAACTATGAGCTGTTTGACCAGAAAAAAAAAAAAGAAAAGATTAATACCTTTCACATAGGGTCCAGCTCGCATTTGTCTTTGTTTATATGCTGCAATTAGAAGGCTATTACAAACAAATTAGTAGTATCATGGAAGAATTTTTAATGACTTGCTAATTTCAACTATTGCCAAATACCTTCATCTAGTCATCACATTCTTAATTAAGAGACACCAGTGTGTGTGTGTGTGTGTGTGTGTGTGTGTGTGTGTTTATATAATCTATTTGTTAAAATTATGCAATAGAGGCCTCAGTTGTTAGAGACCAGTTCATTAAGTAGACAAAACTATTACAGAGCTTTAAAAGCTTATTACAAAAGAAGCAGGATGTAGGCACACCCAGCTTAACAATGGAAGGGAAGGAGGTCTCCCTAACAAAAGATATGATAAGAGGAAGAGGAAATATCCCTAAGATCCTAATGATGGTCTGTAAACACTTAAATACAAGTTTATTAAGCCTAGGATAGTTTAGTTCAACAAAGAGAAATTGGATACAAATGCTAATGCCTTTAGCTCACAAATATTCCCAGGGAGTGTGACCTAAATCAGAGCCTCTGACTTCTGGGAATCACCATCTGTAATGAAAAAGAGTGTTTCCTTTTGGGCTAGTCCTGGAATACCAATGGAGACAGGACTTCAGAAGCTAGCCCTTGACCTTCACCTTGAAGTACATAATGTAGTTACCTCTAAATGATGAGGTCCCGAAGCCCACTCAAGGCCGACGTTTAAGAGTGAAAAATACAGACCCTAACAAGCAACTGATCAGCCATAAATTATGACACATGTATAACTTCATTGCTTTGTAATGTAAGTTACTCATTCTTCCTCTTATTTGAAACTATGTGCTTTCAAAAGCCAGAAGCCATATCTTATTGAACTATTCACAGAGTAGAGAGTAAGTATTTGCTGACTGACAACATAAAAGCATAAATAAATGAAAGTGAGTATCTCATTATTCTTTTTGCTAAAGTAGAAGTAATCTGACTTTCAGTAAGTGTATATATGGATAAAAACAATCATAATTTTGAACTTTTGAATTTAGCAAACTAATCCATAAATACAGAAGCTGTACTGTGCATTCAGTAAACATTTTTTTCTGTTTAAAACTGAAATTTTAAAAATAGGAACTTGCTAAAGAGTTCAGGCTTGTACTTAATTTTGTTCCTCACATCCTACCCCCTAGGTAAGCAATTATCTATTTATTTTCTAATGTTTCTAATATATTGAATCCATGTCATACACAAAATGCCCAATTCTCTTTGAATATTCATAACTTTAGTTTGCTCATTTTAATGTTATAATGCGTGAAGACACATAAAATGTATATTTCCATGTGAATGGTATTCTCTTTTGTGTAGTTGGTAAAATTCTTTTTATCCATTTAATATTATATATATGTATACACACACACACACACACACACACACACACACATATGTATATATATAGGTTCTGTGCCTGGCATGTACAAACTAAACTACCAAATGCAAAATGCTCAAGTGGCTCATTTATGGAATGTGGTGGCTTCCTTTTATTTGGCCAGCAGTTCCAAGCTAACATATAAGCTAAAGGGTCCATAGCTATGAAGCATCTGTGTGACTATATATGTAGTAAAACAGGTTCTGAATATAATCCTCTTGGAACAAGCTCAACAGACCTGGCATAGATCCCAGGAATTTGCACATTTCTAGCAAGTTTCCCAGGTAATTCTCAGGCAAGTCATCCTTACAATCACTGCCTTAAGAGTTACAAAGGTGGTTTTGTTTTTCCTTTTCATGCCATGCTGTTTTCTAGGTACAGCAAACATCTTCCTCTACATTATTTTTCCCTAGAAAATACAATTTAAATTTTTCTGAATTATATTTCATACCTTCCACAAAATCTGTTGTGACCTAGGAGGGAGGCGTGTATATTTTTAAATCTTTTTAAAAGGGGTAGGAATAATTGAAAAATACTGAGTGTGATTTTTTTAACTCACATTTTAATGATAAGAAAAACACTTTAATTGCTAGCATGTGATTCTAAATTGGTGAATCATTATAGTGACAATTCATGGCTTTTGATCATTAACTTTACCACTATTTTACAAAATACTATTTAAAAATTCCCACTATGCACTTCTGTTAATTGCTTGCTTTTATATTTCTCCAGTCAGAATACTCCATTTGATTCCCCTGAGTTTTTCCTATAACTTTACAGGAGAGTAAAAGAAGTGTGATCTATTTTCTTCCTACATTAATAAAAATCTTACTTAAATCTCTTTGAATGGACTGCTTCTCTCTACCGAGCCTGTTGACAATGGGACATCACATTTTTGGGGGCTTTAAAAAGGATATCCCAAATTTTGGAGCTTTGGTATGCTGAAAACATTGAGCAGAGCCTTTGGACATGGGCCAGAAGCAAGGCCTACTGCCCTTCTGCCCTCCTTTCCCCTGTTCACTCCTCTTTCCCACCTGAGACAGACTATATAAACTGAATTCCTCTTCCCTAACATTAGTTATAGAATCTAAAACCCAAAGCAAACCATAAACCTAAACGTATATTACTTTTAACCTTCTTTATCTTACCTGATAGTAGGTCATAGGACTATTCAAAAGAGCCCCACGCCAGAAAAACAAACAACCCTCCTTCAGTCTGACGCATTAAGCCACACCTTCTGTCCAGTCACACTTCTACACAGAAGCCAGTTGTCATCAAACTTAAGCATAAAAATACAGGCTCAATACAAGCCAGGCTCTCTTTCCTGGCTCATGTCTCTTATCCTAGTTACTTGGAAATCTGAGGCCTAAGGTTTGTAGTTCGAAGCCTGCCCAGAAAGGAAAGTCTGTTGAGACCCTTTATCTCTAATGAGCCACTAAAAAATGCCAAAATGGAGCTATATAGTTCTAGTGGTAGTGTGCTAGCCTCGAGCCAAAGAATCTCAAAGACAGAGCCCAAGCTGACTCAATGAGAAGTCATGAAGATTTCTGAGGGCTTCTGTGTCATAAAGAGCTTGAATAATTTTTTGTTTATGCTTTCTCTTTGTAATCAGTCTTTTGTTACAGGGGCTGTTAGCCATAATGACTAAGGAAACATATCGAGCCTTTCAGTTCCTACAATACCATAGGTTTGAACATAGTGCCATTAAATAGTTAAGGGAGGTAGAAAACTCATGAATACACTTTACTTGTATTCTAGTCTACAGTTCTCCCACAGCAACATTGATTTGTCATTTTATAATGCAAGATCTGGAATGCTTTCATTGCTTCTCAGTTTGATAGATTCTTTAAGAAGATTTGAAGCCATGTTCACATTGTAATCCCAGCTTCTGAGGAGGCTAGGAACAGGAGGACTGAACTTCAAGGCAAACTTGTGCAGAAAAATTTGTGAAACCCCTTCTAAACTCATAACTGGAAGTAATGGGATGCACCTGTCGTCTCAATCTTTATGGGAAGCTGAGATTAGAAAGATCAAGGTGTCAAACTAGCCCTGGGCAGAAAAGTTCAAGTGGCCCCATCTTCAAGGAAGACATTCCCTATCCTGTTGCTGGATCTGTAATCCCAGTAACAGGGAGCCTGAAAGTAGGAGATAGTACATACCCAGGCAAGAAGCAAGACATTTTTAAAATAACTAGTGAAAAACAAGCATCAGGTTTTACTCAATATATCACACATCAACCCAGCATACTCCAGCCCTGAGTTAAAAGCCCTAGTGCTACAAGAGAAGGCAAAAGAGATAGGGGAAGGGAAAAGGAAAAAAACAGAAATAGAGAGGAAGGAGAAAGAAAGAGAAAGGAAGGAAGGAAGGAAGGCAGGAAGGCAGGAAGGAAGGAAGGAAGGAAGGAAGGAAGGAAGGAAGGAAGGAAGGAAGGAAGGAAGGAAGGAAGGGCCAGAGGGAGGGAGAGAGGGAAAGAAAGAGTGAAGATCTGATACACTTCAGATCCTTTTTATTTTGAATATTATTAGTGCATGGTTTGGTATGTTTTATTAAAACAATAACAATACTAGAAAACAGTAATTTCTAAGCTAAATTGGGAAATCTCAGTTAACATTACTGACCAAACTACTAGCTCCAATCAAGTATATTGGCATTTAGACAGTATCATTTCTATTTGTATTTTCATTTTCTTCTTTAAAAAAAATAAAAATATAATTGTAAGACTTGCATGATAACAACTAATACAATAGCCAGTTATGAAATGTTCCTTTCCTTTGGGTGTTCTAACCATGTTCACCTAAATAACCTAGCACAACTAAGACTGAAATCCTTTCTGGCTATACATGGAAACATAATCTAAAATGGTAACTACCAAACTTATCTGTCAGGGCTAATCAAAACAAAATGAACCAGAATATTTGCCCTTCTTTGAAAAAAAATTTTTTTTAATGGAGTTTTGTTTTCAAAGGTTTTAAGAGGCTAAAAAAAATTGAAGCACTCATTTTCAAATATACACTTCTCCATAATAATATGCCCTTGGGCCTGAAAACAATTATAATAAAATTTTGTGATGGAACTCCTCCCCCACTGTTTCTATGGTGGTATTTCTGTTATGCTTTGAATTAGAGCTCTTATAAATCTTGGAATTCAGCAAATAGAGAATTAAAAATCTCATAAAATACCTGTCTGTGTTTGGACCCAAAGAATAAATTGGTGAAAGATCCTAAACCCTACTTACTGATTTTGATGCATTAATAACTTGATTTTCAGTTTGAAACAACTTAAATAGACAGATGGATGCTTTTTCTTTAAGTCATGTTTACTTTGATCATTCCTTTTTCTAATAAAATCATGAAAACTTTGGCCCAATCTTCCACACCAATGTATGCATTTTCTCACCTGGAAATCTGCTAATTAGTAAAATAAACAAGCAATTAGGCAGTTTTCTACACAAGTAAGGATAAGGCTGAGAATCCAGGAATCTGATTTCATAGACCAATGATCCACCATACCATAGAATTTAACCTCAAAAAGGACAAGGAAACTTTTAATCAGTAATTTTGATATGGCAAGGTAGAAGATTGAACATGTTTACAGACACATATCAGAAATCTCATACACAAGGTATTATATATGTGTGTATGTGTGAATATTTTCAATTATAATTGTTATTGTTAGTATTAGTCATGGGGCTTCAACTCAGGACCTGGACACTGTCCCTGAGAATTTTTATTCTGGGCTAGCTTTCCACCACTTTGAGCCACAGCTTTATTTCTGGTTTTTAGGTGGTTAATTGGAGATAAGAGTCTCATGGAGGACTTTTCAGACTGGGCTGGATTTGAGCTGATATTCTCTGATCTCAACCTCCCTGAGTAGCTAGGATTACAGCATGAGCCACCAGTGTCTGACTTTAAATGCCACAATTACATACTTAAAATATTATGTAAATTACCTATTTCTTTGCCCAGTAACAAATTCAAATACTAAGCAACATCAAACTTTAGAAAATACAAAACTATCTCTTATAGTATTTTTAAATCATCCACAGATGTAAATACAAATTATTTTGTACTATGGGCAAAGCTTAAATTTATTTATATTCAGTCAGAAATTCTCTAAGAAGACTAACTCTGGCTTTATGTATGAAAAGGGACACAGCTAGGCACTGGTGGCTCACGCTTATAATTCTTCCTATTCAGGAGGCTGCAGGAGATCTGAGGATTGCAGTTCAAAGCCTTCAGTGGCAGGAAAGTCCATGAGACTCTTATCTCCAACCAACCACCAGAAAACCAGAAATAGCACTGTGGTAGAGCCTTGAGCTGAAGAGCTCAGGGACGCTAGGCCCATAGTTCAAGCCACATGACCGATAAAAAAACAAAAAAAAGAGAGACAGAACATATATAGTAGTTGAGCCACCTAATCTCATCAGACTGTAGAAAACATGCTCTGATAGCCTTCTCCATATTTTCTGAATATTTTGCTGGGAAAATATATTTATTTATTTATTTAGGTCCATTGAAAACAGTTAAAGGATTAGATAAGATCACAAAATGGTAACAGTTGTTTGGTAGATCTGTAACTATAATCAAGTTCATAATCCTTTTCTTGTACATCCTAATTTACAGATGTTAGGATTTTAGCAAAGAAAAGCCTTACCCCCAAAAAAAGAAAAGAAGAAATTTCAAGAAAAAAAGAGGCAACTTGGTCTACATTTTTTTTTCCAGCAGCTTGTTGATGTCAAAATGAAAACAAATACATGGATTAGGATACAGAAAATGAGTTTAAAGTCTTTAAGGGTTTTTGTTGTTGTTGTTTGGTTGGCTGGTTTTCTTATGCTGATACTGAGACTTTAACTCAAGACCTGGGCAATCAAGACTAGTCCCCTACCACGTAAGCCACATAGCTCTACTTCCCAGCTTCTTGTGGTTAATTGGATATAATAATCTCATGGACTTTTCCTGGCTGAACTGGCTCAGAATAGAGATCCTCAGATATCAGCCTCCTGAGTAATATTGCATGCATGTTCCAACAAGCTGCCTTAAATTCTCTTTTTTTGGGGGGAGGGGGCTTTGTTTTTTGGTCGTGGGGCCTGAACTCTGGGCCTGCGCGCTGTCCCTCAGCTCTTCAACTCAAGGCTAGAGCTCTACCATTTGAGCCACAGAACCATTTCCGGATTTTTTCTTTTTGCTTATGTGGTGCTGAGGAATCGAACCCAGGGCCTCATGCATGCAAGGCAAGTGCTCTATCACTGAGCCACCTTCCCAGCCCCTGCCTTAAATTCTTAATCTCATTAAACATCCATCTCTTAGGCTTTTAGGTTTTTTGTTTTGGGGTTGTTTTGTTTTTGTTATGTTGTTTTGTTGGTTAATCCATCCATCTAAACATCTCTCTCTCTACATTCCTCTAGATAACCTTCTAAACCTTTTTAGAAGGGCTTTCAAATACCTTGCCAGAACAAGTCTTACATTAATGAAAACAAATAGAAATTGTAAAGAAATGTTTGTCTTCCAGATTTTAAACCAGGGACACCTCTGCCCTTTGAATTGATTACAGCTCAGTATGACTTTCCATGCTTCCTCAGTTTTCTCTGAGTTCCTTTGATGATGAGATAAAGTGCATTGTTTTGTCCTCTAAAGTTGCAGAGTGATATTAACACAAGGAATTTTGACTTGAAAATCTTTATCCAGCATAATTATACATTCTATCCAAGACTCCATTTACAAGAAGTAAACGGATTCTCTCGCTCAGTTGTGCTTAGGGGAAAGGCCAGATGAGTCCAGTAGCTAAAGCTATAGAAGAAGCTTTCGTAGGTCATTGGTGGGAAGTTCAATATTATTACATGCCTAATAGCAGCTACTTCTGTTTGAACTCAGGGTTATAAAAGATGAACTGCATTTAGTGGTAAATCATTAAATATCAGCTACTGAGTAAAAAGCACCAGGGTATATTCCCCTGTTTAAATCACTGCTCTGTCTTTTCATATGCAAAGAGTTGCCCTTTAAGGATCATGCAGTGAAACACTGACAAAAGACCCAAGAATGAAACACACACACACACACACACACACACACACACACACACACACACACACACACACACACACACACACACACACACACACAACATCTTTTGGATTTGCACTTGGCCAGTAAAATGATCAGCAGCAAATATTCAGCAGTGTACTAAAGCACAGCATTGCATTTAACACAGCTATAAAATATTTAGAAATGCATAATCCCTTTAGAGGTTCGTTGTTTTCACCCATTATGTGTTTATTCTTCAGGAAAAGAGAAACAACTGTTTAAATTATGTCCACCTAATACCTTAGATTTATTGCAAAGCCTACAATTTGCTGGTTTCCTCTTGCTATTGATCCTCCTCTTACTTTAGGGGGATGTGAACATCATAACTAGAGATAAAGCTCCTACACCTGAAATTGTGCAGGAATAGATGCCTGAAACCCTACAGTTTCAGTGCTGTTTAAAAAACAAAACAAAAAAAAAAGCTCTCTCTCATCTACTTGATTCAGACAGTAGAATCATCATACATAGCCAAGTTAGCTAAAAAATCCCCTTGCCTGAGCCCAAGCAGCTACCATAAGACAAGTCTTTTCTTCATCCTTTTTGGATGCGTGGCATTTTATGGTTCTTGGATCTGTTATCTTTCTCATGTCCACATTAAGTCTGAGCTAGATTCACTTCACTGTAAGATAGCTGTATATTTTTCATCATCCCTAAATGTACAACCTTATAATAAGAATCAACTAAAAATCTAATTAACTTTTAAGTTTCTGACTAGTTATCTCACTTTGGCATAAATCAGACTTTAGGGGTGATGACCTACAAATTGGGGGGACAAAATCTAGATCATTATTACCAATCATTTTAACAGCATGCTTATTTTGAAAATACAACCTGTCATGTCATTTTTCTACCATCTGAGCCAAGAACATATTACCTTCTATATACTATTGGAGGAAGATCTAAAAATTGTCTTAGTAGTTTGCTAACAAATTTGTTTCACTTAATAGATAAAAGGAAGAATTTCCCTTTAATTTCTACTAAAGGAAATCATAAACATTCTTTGTTAATCATAAATGAAATTTTTAGGAAAAAATTGTCCTCTAACATTCTCATGGTTACAAAGATACCAGAATCTTGCAAAAGAACATGTTTCTATGTTTCTCAAACTTATTTTTCTGTAGGAATTGTTGAAGTTTATGAGGCATAATGATCCTGGAGCCTATGGCTCAGACCTATAATCCTGGCTACTCAGGGGCTGAGGTCTAAGAATCGTGGTTCAAAGCCAGCCTAGGCAGGAAAGTCCATGAGACTCTTACCTCCAATTAATCACCAGAAAGTTGTAAGTGGTGCTGTGGCTCAAAGTGGTGTAGTACTATCCTTGAGTGAAAAAGCTCAGGGACAGCACCCAAGTCTTGAGTTCAAGCCCCATGATCAACAACAACCAAAAAAGGAGGTATTATGATATATTATATTTTACAAATAAATGTACTTTTTAGTGTTTTACTAATTAGCAGCTACATCCAGTAATAGCATCACAGACATCTTAAGCACACACAGTCATATTATTATTTATCAAAGAAACAATTATACTATGTGGAAATTGGAAGCTTCTAGAAGATCTTCTTGTGTGACTTTGGCAGATTGTGTCTATGTTCCCATTTTTTAAAATCAATACACTAGAACTAATAATGCCAGTCTCACCTAAGTGTGAGAACCAAATCAGACCACACATGTAAAACATTTATATAATGTCTGACATATACTAAACTCTTACAACAATTGAAATATTATTTTTGTCCTAAAATACATGCAATGTGTTTCAAATCTATACAATGTTATTTATTTCAGCCTGTATCTCTGTTTCTGTCTTATTCATTTAGTAATAAATAAATAAATAATAGACTCCCCTTGTATAATCTTTCATTCCCTGTGTTTTATCCACTGGGCGTCTTTCAGAGACCAGCTGGTGAGACTAACTGGCAACTATATTAATGGAAAACATATATGGCATGTGGTTACCTCTTCTGGGACATGAATAGACAAACATAAAGTGTCAGAGTGTCATGTTTTAGAAGAAAAATAAATCTTAGTGAACTGCGGGACACTATTTTGTTAATGTGAGAAAGGAAAGACAACAATTTTGACAAAATTAAACATAAGCCTGTGGGACGTGGCTAGCCCCATGTTGCCAGTTTTTAAGGTTTTATGGGCCATACTTGTATTTAGGTTAAACAAAAATAGACAAATACCAGTTAGGGGCCTAAAAGGGTAGATTGAGCTGGCAGGCAGACAGGCCCAGGACACATTCTAGAACACAGAGGCAGGACCTGTACTCAATATTATGTTGTTAATTCATATATCCAGACAGCCCAGAATGTTTACTAGTCAGAAGTGAGGCTCTAGAACTGGAAATCCTCCCTGTAATGGACAGGCAGGAACTCCAGTCACAGAGAATCTGTAACTCAGATTATAGATACTAAATAATGGAGCACAATTATAAGCATTGTTCATCTATGTAAATGACTTTCCTTAGAGGCTTCTTTTTTTCAATTTTTATAGTAATTCTGTACACATATACATACTGTATAAATAATGAAGATCAAGTCATAAGTGTGAAAAATGCTACCTGAAATGTAAAATGAAACCACTGAATTAATGCTCAAGCCACTCAGGTTAGTTTCATTATGGACTATGCTCCTCAACATACCATGTCATTACTGAAGCCAAGGTTAAATTGCTCTTTTAAATATATATAGCCAATCTTCATTAGAGCCTTGGCAAAGAGGCGAAAAAAGTACCATCTGACCAATCTTGTCTCACTCCCATCCTGAAAAAAGAGAAAGAGAAAGAAAGAGAGACAGAGAAGGAGATCGATCTATTGATATATCAGCCTCTCCCTCTAGTCAGTCATTCTTATCTATAATTGTTCAAACATTTCTAAGGAGAATATATCATAGCATTCTACTGCACACTTCATTTCTTTGGACAGTTGAATTTGTCTTTCTTCCTGGAGGAAGACTCATTTTGTTCACTCAACCTTCTAGACCTAGTGTGAAAGGAGCCACTTGTACACCAGTGTTTATAGAAGTCTCAAGCTTGGGTGTTAGACCATTTCCCAAAAAGGAGACCACATCACCACACAACTGCCATCTGTTGAGTGTTTTCCCGACAGCTGGATCTCTTGACCATGGCAAGTGCACATAATCACGAGAGTCACAACGGAAGTGCACAGCCGGCAGTCACAGAGGGAAATTCCATGTTCGCCTGTAGAACAACATTGCTTTTAATTGCACTATAATGATTTTCTAACAGACACAATGGTATGTAGTGTCGTCTTAGAGCTGATTTAAAGCACACAATAAACCACAGTGCAGCTGAAAAACCAATTGAGATTGCTTAGTGC
Organism: Dipodomys merriami; assembly: GCF_024711535.1. Taxonomy (NCBI): domain Eukaryota; kingdom Metazoa; phylum Chordata; class Mammalia; order Rodentia; family Heteromyidae; genus Dipodomys; species Dipodomys merriami. The sequence goes on from NW_027206290.1 coordinate 11,151,749, forward strand.
CAGGAAGGTTTTTGTCCTACGTAAATACTTAAGAGCATTTTCTCCAGCAACTACATCCACAATCCACTTTGATAAAGAATAACTGCATCTATCATTGTGTCCTGGCTGTTTTAAATGTAAATGTACATTTTTATTTCAAATATTAAAGCAACTAAGTCTTGACTTTATTTTTCATCTTTATGAAAAACAACCCTGTACTAAGTTCATCGCTGGAGGAATAAAAGTTCAAAATCTTACTTTTACAAACTTGTCGGGGGTTGGGGATTGTTTTTGTTTGTTTTGTTTTGTTTTTTGATGCCAGTATGGGGCTTGAAGTCAGAGCCTGGGCCTTCTCTTTTAGGTTTGTTTTGTTGTTGTTGTTTGCTTGTTTGTTTGTTGCCATTCCTGGGACTTGAACTCAAGGCCTGGGTACATCCCTGAGTTTCTTTTTGCTCAAGGCTAGCACTATACCACTTGAGCTACACATAGCACCACTTCCAGCATTTTCTGTTTATATGGTACAGAGGACCAGGGCTTTATGCAAGCAAACACTCTACCACTAAGACACATTCCCAGCCCTGTCTTTTAGTTTTCATGTTCAAAGTTAGTGCTCTAGCACTTGAGCTGCAGGTTTACTTCCTGCTTTTTGGTGATTAGAGATAAGAATCTTATGGACTTCGTTGTTCTAGCTGGCTTTGAGCCTTGATCCTCAGATCTTAGCCTTTGAGTAACTAGGATTACAAGCATGAGCCATTGGCACTCCTGAGTGATTTTTTTTTTTGGGGGGGGTTGTCCAGTTGTGGGGCCTGAACTCTGGGCCTGGGCGCTGTCCTTCACTGCCTGATTTTTCTTAATGGTTTCACATTCATATCTTTATTTTTATTGTTATTATTTTTAAGTAGTTGTGAGTTGCCATTCAACAAAACAGTTTATGAATATAGTGCATCTTGATCAATATCATCCTTTTCAATATTCTTACCAATCCCTCCCAACCACCCATTCCTTCACTTTTCCTTCAATTAATTTAGTAGGATATTCACTACATTTTTTACTGCATCCCCACCTTCTTCTTTTACATATCTTTATTCATACTCATACTCAGTATAAAATGAGTACAACTACATTATGTCTTTAGCTCTTAATAATCTAACAAAAAAGTTGCAGTAATGTTGAGATGCTGGAATTGGCTGGTTGTTCATTGAAATCCTGTTTGTTTTTATTTGTTTGCTTGTTTGTACTTCTGAGAATTTAATTCAAGGTCTTCTACATATTAGGCAAAGGTTCTACCATGTTTAAATGACACCCTACCCTGAAATCCTATTTCTTAATAGGAATAATCATCAATATGTTTTACCACCTTTGTTTAGCATGTGCTATGGGGTATCCCTCCACTTGGTTCTTTAGAAGTTTCTACCCACAATGATTCCAGTCAAAATGTCACTGTGTATGGAAGTCTAATTCTCTGTTTCTGGGAATTGAGTTGTCAGAACATGATGGATTACTCATCAGAGGCTTTCTAAGTCCCCATCTGCATTGCATTCTGAAACATAAAATAATGAGACAGACTGACCAAGACAGAGAAGGAAACTTCAAATGATCTGCATTCTCTCAGTTTTCATATATTTTACTGTAGTCATTATAATGAAAATATGTTGACTAGATCACATATGTCCTCCATGCAAATACAAACTCACTAGCATACACACACACACACACACACACACACACACACACACACACACACACACACACACACACACATGTATTTGAACTCTAAGCTCTCATTTGCTTCATCTACCTCCAGTTCTCACTTATTTGCATACCATCTTGCAATGTTGGGCCAGTTGATAAGAGAAAAATTTGTGTTAAACTTACTTTGGTATATTGGAGTTCATTCCCTTCTTACTAGAGATTTAACTACCCAGGGCCTCATACTTGCTGGCTAGTACCCCATCAAGTTGCGACGTCCTCAACACTTTTGCTTGTAATTTGGTTTTGAGATAGGACCTCACTACTTTCCCTGGGGCTGACCTAGAACGAAAAAAAATCAACTTTTTCTCAAAAGTTTTATGGAAGATTCCTTGTAACAAAAGACAGAAGATATGCTTTTCTCCACCACACACTACAGAGAGAGGCAGATGGCTTTTATTAGATGTCCCAGCATCTTATCTGTGGGCTCCAGGGGCCTGGGATATCTCCATTGTTCCATGTTGGGCACAAAACTGAAGGGCTAGCTGGGCACTAATGGCTCATGCCTGTAATCCTAGCTAATCAGGGGGCTGCCTGCAGTCTGAGGATCATGGTTCAAAACCAGCCCAGGCAACAAAATCCGTAAGACTCTTAATTCACCACCAGAAAATATGAAGTGGAGCATGGCTTAAAGTGGCAGAGCTCTATGTGTAAAAACAGCTCAGAAACAGTGTCTAGGCCCTGAGTTCAAGGCCCATGACAGACAGACAGACAGACAGACAGACACACACACACACACACACACACACACACACACACACACACACACACACACACAAATCTGAAGGACTAAAATAAGTAATATATTCTTTTTTATATTCTATTTATTTTTAAGAAAGTTAATATCTGATAAACCTCTAGCAAAGGAAAAAATTTAAATGCATGGGAATTTAACCATGTCTTCTGGGGTATACAGCCTTCAAATCAAGGCCCAAACACTGGAAAACAGCTGTGTATTTTTATGGAGAGGCCTAATAAAGAATGGCTAGTCTTATGGAAATAATCTAGAATGAACAGAAGGTAGGAGCTACTGGTAATAACTTGGAGAAACTTAGGAAGATCTGTTTCTTAAGATTCTTCTAGCTTTCAGGTAATCGAAGCCAATTATATGAGACTCTCTTGGAGGTAGTAGTTCTGGGAACTTCCTTATGGTGATATTTTGGGGGAGAAAGGTGGGAGAAGGTAAGTGAGAAGAACCTTTGGTTTCCATGGTTTTCTCCATTTTCTCCAGCTTCAAGTAGTATGTCAGTAAGTCTGGAGGATGTAACTCAGTGGAAGAGCTCTTGACTACTCGTATGAAGCCCCAGGTTCCATCCCCAGCATTCCAAAATTAAAGTAAAATCTTACGCTGAGGTACACAATCTGGGGTATCATGTTCTAAGCCTGATAAGTAGAGATAGTGTTACGTTTTGTTTTGATTTTTTTAAGACAAAATATGAATCACTCATCCAGGAACTCAATGATGGACAAATTTGAAATATCAGCTTTCAGTAGCTGCTATCTGTATTTATGTGCTCTCCAAATGCTTTTCAAACAATGGCCTAGTGTTCCAGTTCTTGGTTGCTTGTCTGCACACCTGTTTTTCCTGTTCCAGCACCTCACATTGAATAATTATGAGAAATAATATTTCACTGTGCTTCACCTGAGGGCTATGAGGAGCTTTCCAAACATTTTATCCAGTAGCTATTTACACACAAAGAATAAGTGAATCTCCTCTTGTTTGATAATTTACAAACAGAATTCAAGAGTTGTAAATAAGACACAAGGTTAAGAAGCAAGGTGCTAGCTGGGCACTGGGCACATATCATCCTAGCTACTCAAGAGGCTGGGATCTAAGGATCGTGGTTCAAAGCCAAACAGGGCACAAAACTCTGTGAGAATTTTTATCTTCAACTGACTATCAAAAAATAAAAGCTAAGAAACAGAAGAGTACCTGTGTTTCAAATGGTAGAACAGTATCCTTGAGTAGCAAAGCTCAGAGCTGGTGCTCAGGCCCCAAAACTGACACACACAAAAAGAGACTAGGTACTAAACCAAGCACTGATAGCTCATGCCTATAATCCTAGCTACTCAGAAGGCTTGGATCTGAGGAGCACATTTCAAAGCCAGCCCAGATAAGAAAGTCTATGAGACTCTTAGTTCATCTCTCTTCTTTTTGATGGTTACATCAAAAAGCAGGAAGTAGTCTTATATGTTAAGTGGTAGAGTGCCATGCTTGAGTGAAAGAGCTAAGAGACAACCTTCTGGCTCTGAGTTTAAGCCCAGTACAGGTACAAAAGCAGAAACAGAAGCAGAAGCAGAAAGACAAGGCAGAACGAAGGAGGAGGAGGAGAAAGAGGAGGAAGAGGAGGAGGAGGAGGAAGAGGAGGTAAAAGAGGTAAAGGAGGAGGAGGAGGAGGTAAAAGAGGTAGAGGAGGAGGAGGAGGAGGTAGATGAAGAAGTCAATGACAGGTTGTGGGGCTTAGAAAAAATAAATGCAACGTTACTGAGTCCCTTAAATTGAAAGGCATTAAAAGGACCTCATAAAATCTCTCTGCTGCCTTTTCCTGCCCTCCTATACCCAACCACCACCATCACCACCATCCACCCACTTTCTGGCTTCTCTCCTCCCCCAGAGCAATTTATAGAACCCTCAATTCCTCTTCCCTAGGGCAGATCATAGTACGAGGAATGTTGCTCTAACCTTCCACTGCTTTTCTAAGTGAGTCCATAAAGACATTGTCTGAACTCCTTTGATAGTACCTGGGAGGTCCTGGCCTGTACCTGTGAGGAAGGAAGGCTACACACAGAGATTAAGAGGACTCTGAGCAGATAAACCATGCTGGGTTTTCCCTCTTTGCTTATTACCTTCAGATCACTTCCTTTTGTCCAATCACTCTGCTGTATCTACTGCTGCCTCTCATCTGTGTGTACACAGTGTTGTTAGTGCATGTGACTGCTACTCAGAAGGGTAGTACACATTGCTCCATCGCTGTCTTTTCTTTATCAATCTAATAGCTTTCCCTGACTCTGACTCTTCATCTTTGGAGGCGTTTGCATTAAGTAAAACTTTGGTGAAAATGAATTCATGCTTTCCCTCCATAAACCTGTCTTTTGTTACAGGAGTGTGGGCCTCTGATAGAGAGGAATGGAAGTGTTCCTTTCCATCTCTGCTCTATCTGTGTAATTTACTTATTTGGGGAAGAAGGAAGAAGGCATCTACATCTAAGCAGGCAGATTCTGTTGCAAGAATATTATTTATAACAACAATATTATAATATTGATGTAATATTGATGTGATATTATATCATTTATAATACTATTATTATCGCCTCTCACTCTCTGGTTGCTGCTGGTCATAAGAACCATGACCCTCACTCCTGCTATCCATATCCGTTGCAGAAAACAATGCACTCACCAAATGTCTACCATGCCCAGTTGTGCCACCAGGGCCTCTTCAGTCTCTTTGTTAAAACAATCCTCTCCGCAGGCTCTGTGCATTTTTTTTTTTTGGTCAACACTAAAATTAGGAAAAACAAGGACTGTGATATTATATTCACATATACATGGAGCAATAGGATATTAATCCCTTCTCAAGAACCAGGCAAGGTGTGAGGTAGTGGACAAAGAGAGGCCAACAAAGGACATAAAACACCCACCAACCTCACAGGCTTGGGACTGTGACAGGATATAGCAAAGCATCTATGGCCAAGAAGTCCTTGAAGACGCATCAAACAAGGCAGTGGGACCAGGGAGGGCTTGTTGGCAAGAGGTCTAGGGAGGGGCTGTAGCAGAGTGGTTAGAGAAACCCCACTTCTGCGGTCACATTTAGTGAAGAGCTCTGTCAAGGTCCCAGGGAATAGATTTCCAGTCAGAGGACTGGCTCTTGCTAAGGTGATAAGGTGGGAAGGGGTTTGGCATGTTTCAGGAACTGGCTGCTTCCGGAAACCTTTGTGGCAAGATGGCAAAGAGGTTGCCAACTCCTCATTCTTGAAAAGGCCTCCTTGAATTCTGAGAGTAAGGCTTCCACAGCCACCCCACCCCCCACCAAGGTTGTTCACATGGTCTTTCTTTTAAGAAATGATGTAAGATTTCAATGTTAGTTGTTGCTGGTGTTTTCTTTCTCTTTCCTTCCTTCCTTCCTTCCTTCCTTCTTTCTTTCCTTCCTTCCTTCCCTCTTTCTTTCTCTTTCTTTCTTTCTCTCTTTCTCTTTTTTTCTCTCTTTCTCTCTCTCTCTCTCTTTCTTTCTTTCTTTCTTTCTTTCTTTCTTTCTTTCTTTCTTTCTTTCTCTCTTTCTTTCTTTCTTTCTTTCTTTTGGAAAGCCTAACTTGGCAATAAACATTGGCAACCTTACATTATTTTCCCCTTCTTTTTTTTTTTTTTTTTTTTTTTTTGTCAGTCGTGGGGCTTGAACTCTGGGCCTGGGCGCTGTCCCTCAGCTCTTCAGCTCAAGGCGAGCGCTCTACCACTTGAGCTACAGCGCCACTTCCAATCCCCCTTCTTTTCTTTTTTTTCTTTTCTTTTTTTTTCATGAAATGCTAAACTCTGTTAAGCACTGGCTTAAGATATGTGCAGAAAGTGCCAGATGTCCCTGTGCCCACAGAACAGGACATTTCACCCGCTCCTAGGAAATTGCTGAGTTTTTTTTTTGGGGGGGGGGGTTTCTTTGTTTCTTATTTTCTTAGGTTTATTTTGAAAGAATGAGAAATACGGTGGTTTAAACCTTCACACGGTATAAGTTCAGTTTATTTTGTTTTAACATGAAAAGACTATAGTAAAATTTATCCCTGATCCTTTAATAAACCCTATGTTCGCAGAGCAGGTCCAGGAAACAAGACCCTCTCAAGATCTTTTATAGTCTGACATCAAAATTAAATTGGGATGTTGAGAACATCTGGAACCTTCTTCCTTCTCCAGCTCCCTTCCCAAGTTTTCCAGCCATATCTATGTTTGTTTTGTGTTGCTATTTTAAGAAGGTGAGGCAATCTGCTTTTTCTTTTTTTCTTATTATTTTTTAAATGTTCTGTTTAAGGGAGAAAAAAAAAAACAGACATTTTCAAGGGAATTGACTACTATTGGCCAGTCTAACAAAGAAACCCCACTAAGCCTAACCACAACCTGACAGAATGAAAAGTGAGACCAAAGCTGCCACTCACCACAAATCCCCAGGAAACATGCCAGGAAGCCAGCTGAAAGCTGGAGAGAGGCTGCCTCTGAAGGGCCACAGACCGTGGCCCCAGAGGATCTTCAGGTTCCATTCAAATTCAAAGTGGAGCCATGGGGGGAGATGGGGGGCTGGGAGGTGGGGAGAGGGGAGAATTAGCAGCCCTGTGATCACTTTCAGGGGTTATGATGGAACTGATTTTGAGATGCGGAAACCCCATTCTATTGTAAATACAGAAGACAAAGTGGGAGCTGGGAGGAAATAAGATTTCACTGGGTGATTTTCAATTTTAGGATTGAAATGAGGACCAGGAAGAAGAACACTATTTATTTTTTATTTATTTATTTTTATTTTTATTTTTGCAGAACAGAGATTGCCTGTTCTTTCTCTGTTGTAGAAGTGAATGTGGGCTGATATATTTCTTCTTTGAGGTTTCCATGCTAATAAGACATACTTCCCACAGAATCTGACAGTTAGGATGAATACCTTGCCCCGCTAATGGTTAATTTGTAGTGGCATGTGTGTTTCTTGAATGTTCATGAAGTTTTCTAATTCTTCAGCCCAGAATTGGCCTTCCCCACCTCCCCTCTCCCTTTAAACAGAATGAAATGCCAAGAGGGTAAAAGGTTTGGGGTGTTGTATTATTCCCCCAGATAGAGTATTTCTTTCCCAAAAGTTATCGCTAATTTTTCTCTACCCCAGGAACAAAGCGGTGCTTCAGCAAATAATTTAGTACTGACCACACTTTAAAATGTTTATTGCTGTTGAATCTGTCACAGATTGCAACAAGCCACAGAGATGCTAATCTATCTCTTGTATTTGGAATTCCTCTGGGAAACATAGATTCAGGCTTACTGCTGAGTGAACATGACTGTTAGGATTATGGAGACCATACGTAGTGAAGGAAAGCAGCATCGCTTTCCTGACTGGAGAGTAAACAATAGGGTGATTGTCAGCTTACACATCGGGGCCCACAGCCCAACTGTGGAGAAGCGGTATGTAAAATCCACCATCCGCAAGCAGTCTGGAGGTTTTCTTGAAGTTGGTTGTTGTCAAGGATTCAGATGAGCCACCCCAGTGAGTATGCAGGAAACAAAACAGGATATTCTTGTTTAAGGATTGCTTTCTGTAATTATGTTGATTTTTTTTATTCAGCACTTGAACTTTTAAAAACTCAAGGATGCATAAGAAGTACTTTAGAGGAGAATAAATAATTGAGATTATTTTTTGTCTTCAGTGAAATGTTATCATGCATTCTTAACAAAATTAACTTGTTTGTATTTGTGATTGGGTCTAGGAATTAAGTATACTTAAGGTCATGTCTGATTCATCTCCCTGTTTTGTCACAACTCCCCTCTCCCCAACTACCACTATTACCTACCCACCCACCCCAACCTATTTTCAAACATGAGGTCAAGTTGTCTTTGGAATATCATATTTCCTGCCTGGAATCCTCACTGGATTGTAAAACAGTCTGACAGGAAAGTTTCTAGAATATCTGGAGTTTCCCGGGGAAGGATTGGGGAGGGGGATGTGAGGTGTGTATAAACTTATTCCTTTGAGCTGTCAGGAGCTGTCCTATTGTTGTGTACACAAAAGTCTTCAGAATGGAAAGAGCTAAACTAAACTGTAAATACCCTGAGGAAAAACGTCTTTGGAAATATGTACACTGAGCTTGCTGGGGACATTTTACTTTTATCTGTCCTTCCAGTGAGGAAGGAAACTCTGGCTGAATGATATGCTAGCTAAGACTAAAATGCTGCAGACATCCGGTCACTCTCTTCCCCCTCCAATATCAATGCTCTGTATTAGGCCAGGGATGTTACATATTTATATGCCAAGAAACTCGATTTTTATGACAATTATTTGCCCTCCATTGAAGAAAATTACTTTGTGCTCCCTTTTCTTTTATTTAATCAAAATGCCAGGCAATTTCCTATTTCACTTGAATAATTCTCATAATTTTACCACACAATGAAAGGATTATAGATTAGTGCAGGTCAATCTCTCCCATAGCCTCCTTATTTCTCTAAGATTCCAATCCACAAAAGGTCATACACAGCATAATACTTCCGGGTCAAGGACACCACAAGGTCCCTTTGCTGGGAAAGCTGGGTGATCTTGTGCCATTGGCAGTAGGCCTGAGCTTTAACCATGGTGATTCAATAGAGAAAATGGAAATACACTACTTAACAGCTGCCCAGCTTAAACAAGGGCACCAGGGGAATGTTGATCCCCTCTCTGGGGACTAAAGGAGTAGTTTAAAATGGTACTTGAGGGCCAGCCTGCCCAAATTTGAATCTAGAAGCTACCATTTGGCAAGCATATTGTTGTATGCTTCTTTTCTTTGACTTTCTGATCTATTCAAAGAAAAACTAGACTTGTTCCAATTATTCATATCTCCAGAAAGAAACACATTGAAATTTGGTGAGTGAAGGAAAGTTTTTTCCCCCTACTTTTCTGTAGACTTGTCACAGGGAGGATATTGGGGAAAAAAAAGAGATTTCCCTGATAGAGGAGGGGCATATTCTATGCAATTCTTTGATAACATACCCAAACCTCAGGAACCTGTACTAATTCAAACCCATCCACCCAGGAGGCACACAAGGTAATACCACCAGGGAATGGATGAGGGTTTCAATCGGCATCCTAGTATCCATACAAAACCACACCTGAAAAGCATTTCAGGGTGTCTCAAAGAAGCAGTCTTAGAAAGTGAAAGTTTAACAAGAATGTCTTGTTGCTTGATGAGAAAACAGAGAAGCCACATTTTGAGAGAGAGAATTTTGGAATCTTTCTTAAAAGGCCAGTGACTGCATGGTGGACTCCTGTCTCAAAGACCAGCAGCCAGCAAATACACTTAACAATGTGAGGAAACAGAGCCATGAAGGCTGGAGAGGAAAGAAAGAACAAAAACAATATCAACAAACCAATTCAGTTCCAATGGAGAGCTGAAGTGGGATTCTATGGTGACCCGAGAAGAGCCAGAAGACAGGAGATGGGACACAAACATGGAGACAGGTGGCATGGTATAATGGCGCCTGAGCTGGTCTTGGCCTAAATAGGGTCTGGTCAAGGGGCAGGGTCACTGGAAACTGGCCTCCAAAGCACTGAACTGAGAGATTTATCATCCAAGTCCCCACCCCGGCCTCCATGGTTTTAGGCCCGCCCATCACCTGGGAGGTGGGAGCTTCACCTTCCCCCACCATGAAGACAAGATGCCAGACCCTACCATCCACCATGTGGCTAAGATAACGCCCGCCAGACCCGATCTCTTACTTCATTATTTTAGTTTAACCTGTTAAAAAAGGGATAAAGAAAAAGAAACATTTCCTGCTCTCCATGCAGGAAATGGTAGCAGTTACTTGCTGCCTTTACTCTTTCTGAGCTGGGGGAAATACATAAGGGCCAGAATTCTAGTAACCTCCAACCACTAGACCATGGTTCTGGTTAGCCCAAATGCATGTTACTAATTTTCCTAAATGCCTCTATACCTAACCCAGGCAGCTTACTATCTCTACTTAACACCTTACTGTCTCTATCACAGACAATAGCCAATTTTTTACCATTTCAAGGGGAGGGCAGTTTTAGATAGACACTTAGAGGTCTCTAGAACCTTTTATCTTTGCATTTAAATAGAAAGAAGGTAACTGCTAGGTTAGTTGCTTCCTGGTTCCAACTTCTGAGTCTGATCCTTATTATATTTATTTTAAAAAATAATATAAGTTATCTGTTTCCTCTCCTATTTCCCCTGACACAATAAGTAGCAGGCCAGCAGAGATGGGGTAGGATGAAGCAGAGGGAAAAAGAAAAGAAACAAATAAGAAACAGCTAGATCCCCCTGGCAAGCAGTCAGTGGTAGGAGGTAAAGCACAACTCCTGGGGGAAGGAATAGGGGGAATATTTAAGTCACCTAACTAGCTTGGGATTTCCAGTTCAAAATCAGTCGCCTGGATGCCTGTATATATTATTACTTAGCAACTTTCATCACCCTGTTGTAATACTTTCACCCAAACAATGGAGGAGATCGGTCTATGTTGGCCTTAAAATCAGAGACTTAGGATCTGGGTGTCTGTTCTCTGTGGAGTTGTTTGGCTTGGTCTTATTTTGTTTTGCTCTGTTTTGGTATTGCATTCTTCCTGTCCACAGATTTACAAACACCAGCCACTTCTTATTCTTGGATTCAACTACTCATCTAGAGGCATTTAAGAAAGAAAGGAGGGTAGTGGAAGGAAAGCAGTTGATTAAGGTTACTGGCTCTTCTAGTGATTTGTCAAACTTAATTCTGTGATCTGTCTCAGCTTCTGGAATTTATTGTTATTATTATTATTACTATTATTATTATTTTTTTATATTGTCCCCTTACCCTACCTTTCCTGTCTCAGACTGACAGGACTCTGTTGGGAGGCTCTTAATAAGGGCTTGCCACTCTGGTGTGGGCAGCAGGAATAGAGTCCTGTGAAGGGTCCTCAACAGGGTGCATTCACAAGCCCATAAGCTGGGAACTCAAGCTGAGACTCACTCTGCATCTGCCCTCTCTTGTGTTGCTTAGTTTTTTTTCTCTTAATGTTAACGTCTTGCTTGGAATTGTGAATTAGAGGTCCAGGGCTCCAGCAGGACAAGGCAGCAGTTGCTGAATGACATAAAGGACAGGCACTGGCCCAGCGTATTGTTTCTTCTGCATCACCTAATCCATCAACCAAGTCAATAAGGCCAGCCCAGATTCACAGGGAGAGGAATTACACTCTACATCTCAATTAGCAGAGTAGCAAATAGTTTACTGCCATTCTCCGTTCAACCCAAATACAGTATTAACCACATCTAATTGTGTGAGAATTAAATGATATACTTAGACCAGAATCTCATGAATGTAGTATACCTATGAAAAGTTTGCTGATGATTCAAGCCTGTAATCCTAACTAATCATGAGACTGAGATCCAGAGGATCATGGTTCAAAGTCAGCCTAGGAAGAAAAGTCTTCAAGATTTTATCTCCAAAATAACGAAAAAAACTGGGTAGATACAAGGGGCAGGTAGTATGTCAGCTGAGCAAGCAAACTGAATGAGTGAAAAATTGTGAATTTAAGCCTCTCCACTTCAATATTATTATTTGCTAGCTCTTTGTTTTATTTTTCTTCAATGAATTTATCATTGTCCCAATTGTTATTTAGTTATCCTTGTAAGTAAGTATCATTGGGTTTTCTACCTTAATACAACCTTCATAATCATAGAAACTACTTTCTAGGGCCTAGTAGCCTCTAGAACATAACAATGGTATCATACATATTTGACAAATAAATGGGAGTGAGGACTGAAGAACTGACTATAGAAATGAAAGAAACAAATACTGTGAATGTTTGACTGTGGAATATGGGGGTGAGAGAATATTTTGAGCAAGAGGTCAACATTATTATTTGCTTAAACCTATTAAAAATTAGGATTAGCTGGGAGCTAGTGGCTCATGTCCATAATCCTAGCTATTCAGGGGGCTAAAAATCTAAGGATAACAGTTTGAAGCTGGCCTGAGCAGAGAAGTCCCTGTGAGACTCTTGTCTCCAATTAGGCACTTAGAAACCAGAAGTGGCACTGTGGTTTAATTGATAGAGCACTAGCCTTGAGCACAAAAAGGCTCAGGGACAATGCTCCAGCCCTGAGTTCAAGCTCCACCACTACCACCACCACCACCAATAACAACAACAACAGAAATTAGGATGAGCCAAGCATGATTGTACATGCTTGTAATTCCAGTACTTAGGAAGCTGAGCAGTGTGCATCATAGGTTTGAATCCAGCCTGAACTACATAGCAATATTCTGTTTCAAAAAAAGGAGGACTCCGAATGTAGCTCATTAGCAGAATGCTTGTCTAGTATTTTAAAGGCCATTGAACATTTCACATCGTTTTAAAAAAATGGATGAGAGAGTTTTTGTACTGATGAATCCATGGCCTCATGTTCGAAGCAACTGTTCTACCACTAAGCTACACCCCAACTTCTGTGTGGAGCAGTTTCTGTGTGAAACTGTTGTAGGAAGCACAAAATGACCCAGGCCTACTTTCCTTTGAAAATTGTTATTTACAAGCCTTAGAATCTGACAGGTCTTACCTTAAGCCTATATTCTGTTACTGGTTTGCTGTGTGATAAGAAAAGGTTGTTTTTATTATTATTGTTGTTGTTCCTCTCTGAGTTGTGAAATCAGATAACATGACTTATTTTGTAAGATTCCTGTGAAAATTAAATACAGCTGACAAAGAGTTTCAAAAGAAAAAAGCCTTGGATATATAACTTACAGAAATGTACCTATCCTCAAAAATATGAATGATAAGTAAACTATATGGACGTGAATTTTATTTTACTTAGACTTTATGTGAGATAATATGGCTTTTGAAGTTTTCAGTATTCAAAAACTCCCTGTATGTTTCAAGACACATTAAAAGACATTAAAATGGTACTTTTACTTTTTACTAACGCAACATTCAATGTGTGAGCATACTGACCCGTAAGCTGACCTTTCTCCTCCATCAGTCTTTTACACAGGAACTTGAAACCAAATACTGAATACATTTTAACAACCCTGTTAAAAATAAATGTTTACATTCATCAAGAGAAATGGGAACATGAGGGAAGTAAACATCATGATGTAAGAACAACTTCCTGTAATTCTGGGGAAATTCCCCAGCTTGGTTTCCTTGGTGAGGACATCCAAATATAAATTGCTCCAACTTACCAGTGATTGCTAAAAGTTCACTAAATTCAAAGCACTATGCAAACTCTGGGAAATTTAAAAAAAGTGTGTGTGTGTGTGTGTGTGTGTGTGTGTGTGTGTGTGTGTGTGTGTTCAGTGCTGGGTCTTGAGTCTAGTGATGGTCTGACGACCAAGTGTAAACCAGGATGAACCACTCTGAGTTAGACCTTCAGCCCCAAACGTGACCTACACATTTCTTTTTTTCCTTCTTAAGGTAATCGTTTAAAATCATCTGTAATTAGTTTACAAAGAGGTTTCAATTGAACATGTCAATTTATGTATACAGTGCACCTTGCTTGGTGTCACCTCTTCATCAGGCCGGGCTCCTGTTTACCTCAACCCCACCAATCCCTCAAATTTCCTAGTTTCATTTTAATAGGATTACATTGAACATTATGACTGTATTCTCCCACTATTCCTTTCTCCATGAACACATTCTTTATTCTTCTTTTAGTACCTATTCCCCTTGGGAGAACTTTTTTTTTTTGCCAGTCCTGTGGCTTGAACTCTGAGGTTAGGCACTGTCCTTGAGCTCCATTTGTTCAAGGCTAATACTCTACCACTTGAGCCCACAGTGCCACTTCCCAGCTTTTTCTGTGATTACTTGGAGATCAGGGTCTCAAGGACTTTTCCTATCCAGGCTGGCTTCCAACTGCAACCTTCAGATCTCAGCCTCCTGAGTAGGATTATAGGCATGAGCAATGTGAGCAACCCGCACCTGGCAGGAGAACTTTTTAAAGGAAAGACATTGCTTAGCTTTTTAGAATTCCTAGTATTTTAAAATAAATCTATTGGCAGAGTTAAACTGATACATATAAAATGTATTCTCTCAAAATAATAGAATATATATTCATTTGATTCAAGATGGTTGGTTTACAAGTAGATAAATCCGTATTAATTCATGATGACTACATTGGGCAGAATGTTTGTATTCTTGCTTTAGACAAGTTTACAAAGATTTCTTTCACTGTTGGGGTGGAAGTGAAGCTCAGTGGTGGATCAAGAGCTCAGCATGCATGAGGCCATGGTTGTAATCCTAGAACCATTAAAACTAAATGAAAGAAAAAAAATATTTCTTACATTGAAAGATTGTTCTGGTACCTGAGGAAAGTGAAAGCCAGAAAATAAAAATATGTTTCACCAGGAAACTTGTGCCTCAAAAAAAATATTTGGTGCAGCTGACTCATGACTAAAATCCTAGCTACTAGGCAGGAGGCTGAGATCTGAGGATCACAGCTCAAAGCCAGTCTGGAAAGGAAAGTCCATGAGACTCTTATCTCCAATAAGCAACCAAAAAAAGCCAGAAATGGAGTTGTGACTCAAGTGGTAGAGAGCTAACCTTGAGCAAAAGAAGTTCAAAAAACACATTAAAAAATAAAAATAAAAAAATAAAATTAAAGCACCTTTTTCAATACATTGAAAATAAGAAGAAAAAAAAAGAAGTTCAAGGACAGTACTTATGCCCTGAGTTCAAGCCCCAGGATGGGCACCACAGAAAAAAATAAAAAGGAAAATACTCAGCCCCAATATTCCCTACTACTGGCCAGTAGATAGTAGAGTTTATCCAGTTTTTTAATAAGCAAACACCACCATAATGTAGCAGGCACAATAATCTTCTAACCAAAGGGGGACTGCAATTGAAGAAGTGATTGTAGAGCATAGCAAAATTCAATTGAGTTATTTCTGTGGATGACTCTCAAACCTAGGACTTAGAGGTTTGCTATGAGACAGGTGGCAACACTAAAATTATGAATACTTAATGTAACAAACAAAGGTACTCGGTAAATATTTGTCTTCCTTTGGACAATTTTATCTTACCTTTTGTCCATTACTATCATGTCATGATGGGCCCTCTAACCAATAGCATAGCCACTCTGATATCTATCTCCTTATGGTCCTTAAACCTCAAGGACAATTCTATCCATACAGGCAGTAATCAATGGCTTGGCAGTCACTGCTACAGGAAAGCAGAGACTCAGAGGAAATGTATATAAAATAAGTTCGCATGAGCACTTCTACCCATCCAATCTAATCTATTCCTAATCCATATATTAGGAAGATTATTTTGCCAGCTCTCTGCCTGCTCAGTGAACCCCATTTTTTGGGACTCCCTGCTAGAAATTGATTGGATTAGATGATACAGCCTTTGTCTCTTTAGCTTATACTGATGTTCATGTCATAACTGTGATTCCACCAGTAATGGCAAAAAGTCATTTTGAGTATCTATTTTCAATTTTTCCATACTTTAATCCTTCCATATACAGTTGTTTATAATTCTATTCTTCAAAATTGCAAATCCAAATAGTAAGAATCCTTAACAAAATGATTTACTAAACATTTACCTGTTTCTTTCATATTCATAGAAATGTGAACAAATGCCTACAGTTTGGTGATAACTTGTCCAATTACATCAACCAGGACAAAAGACTTTCAGGGGAATTTCAATGTCTGCCAATACTCTGGCTCATGATCAAAAACACTGTCCTTTTCCCCTTTAAAAAGATTTATCACAAAGGTTAAGAAAAAGAGAACTAATTTTTTTCTAGTTTTAAGAAAATAAGGAAGGAAGGAAAGTAGGAAGGAAAGAGGGAAGGAAGAAAGGAAGAAAAGGAAAAAAGAGCAGAGGAGAGGTGAAGAAAGTGAAAGAAAATCTGGGTGCCAGTCATACCTCTAATCCTAGTTACTTAGGAGACTGTGATCTGAGATTGCAGTTGAAAGCCAGCCCAGGCAGGAAAGTCTATGAGACTCATCTCCAATTAACTACCAAATATCCGGAAATGGCAATGTGTCTCCAAGTGATAGAATACCAGCTTTGAGCACAAAAGGTCAGGAATGATGCCCATGCCCTGAGTTCAAGTGTAAGGACACACACACACATACACACACACACACACACACACACACACACACACACACACACACACACACACACACACACACACACACAGGCAAGAAAGAAAAGCAAGAGGGAGGGAGAGAGAGAGATAAGGAAGAAACAAGGCTCTTTTTCACACTAGACAAACAGCAACTGGTTTAGTCTCATAAATTTACATATCCTAAGTGCTGTCAGTATTTAGGCAGATTAGATTAACAGGCCTGGTGTTATCATCCAAGGGAAAGAAAAAAAGGGGAAAATAAATCTGAAGTCATCTGGTTAATTGAAGGAGGTGGGGAGATGAAGTTGCTTCCATTAAGTTCTTTTGGAACAGTTGCAAGATCCACAAAATCTGTTTTTAGCTCAGGCATTCATCCTCTTGGATATGTGATGTGTTTTCAATTTAATGATAATTGCCCTTTCCATTTCTTTGATAATTGCCCTCTCTATTATCATTTATGGAGATTCAAATTATAAATCAAGACAAGACAGCCAGAAAAATATTATGATTGTCCCTTCTGAGGCCACAGCAAACTCAAGTAACACTGCCAAGTCTGAGAGCTTAAGCTATTTTCATTTGCATGTTTCTGAACATTTTATTTTAGGGTCCAATAGTTTTCCTGAAGAGGAGGTTGCATGACAATAATAGAACTGAATGATAATGTGGACAGAGGATATAAATTTAGCTCTGATTCGAGTTCTTTGCTTGTATTTGAAATGAGAATCTTGCTCTGCAGATTGAAAGCAAGTCCAGGGAGGAGTCACCACAAATGTTTGCTAAGAGTCACCTGTGTTCCTGAGGGGGCCATTGTATACTCCTGCCTCCGAAGACTCCCCCAACTTTTAACTCTGCCTGGTTGAGGGGGGGGGGAAATGTATTCTTCTCACTGAATATGCTCCATGCCAACACAATGAGGTGGGTAGAAAGACATGAGTGAGCTGTTGTCTAAGATTCTAGGAACCTTCTCACAAACAAAACCAGGAAAATGAAAATGTATACCCAAGAATGGCTCTTTGACATGGTAGCAGCAGTGCTTTGTCTTCAGCTTAAATTATTAAAATTGCAAGGTTTTGGCAAGCTGTTCTGTTGGAGAACCATTAATAAAAATTCAATTGCACAAATTTAGAATGAAAGGTTATATTTAAATCACAGATACTAGAAAAGGCATGGTGGCATATGCTTGTCATCCAGCCATTCAGGATGCAGAGACAGGAAGATTGTAGTATGATGTTAGCCTGAGGAAAACCAAACTAAAAGCAAAAGAACTGGGAGCATGGCTCAAGTGATAGAACATAAGTATGAGGTCCTGTGTTGAATCCCCTTATCCCTCAGAAATAATATAGATAGTAAACATGCAAAACATACCTTTCCTAGTTATTGGAGTACATTATATTACTATCTACATTTGTTTGTTTGTTTGTTTTCAGAACTTCAATCATACTAGGCAAGTGCTCTACCACTAAGCCATACTTCGCTGCCTTCTTGACTATTTTCATTTATTATATATGTGTGTAAGAATCACCATCAGGGTACCACCTGGCTCATCTCTTCTTGACTTTTCACTATTAGTAGCTAGTATTGTGAATATTAGAAATTGATATAATATTTATTCTATCCAGATAATCAAATACTAAATTTACTGTGTGCTTTTTCAAAAAATAAAAAAGATAGTCAATCATTTTGAAGGTCAGCTTTGGAAAATAATATAGTTCCATGAAAGAAAAGGTCCCAGAGCAGGAATGGCCTGGTTTCCCATTTGCCTCAATGAGTAGCTCCATGAATGTGAACACTTCTCAGCCTCTCTGAAGTGTAATTCATTGCTCTCCTACTTATTACACTCAATACTTTCTATTACTATGAGAATAAAGTCCAAAATCCTTTGAGTCTTTCCCCCTATATCTTTGCCCCAGATTTCTTTAAATTGAATCCCCCCCCAATTCTTCTCCCTAAAGAAACTCAAATCAGACACGAGAGCACATCTTTCTTTGTCCCGCTACCTCTACCCATTATTCAGGTCTCAGTTTAAATTTTATTGTCTCAAAGTAGACTTCATGGGTTGTAACCCTATACTCCCTCCCTATTATAAGCACGCATCGAACCTTTAGCACTTCTCAAGTGTAACACCATATTTTAGTACATTGGTATGAAGTTAAAATAGTTATTATATATTTCCTCTATAGTTTTCATACTCCCTGTCACTGTCAAGTTTAGCTCAATACCTGTGGATATCTACTTGCCTAACTTAACGACTTAACCTCATCTGCTACTAGGATTTTGTTATTACTAAGAGCAAACTATGTCTTTAAAACCCACCCATCCACCCATCTGGACTGGGATATGTAACTCAGTGGTTAAAACAAACAAACAAACAAAACAAAACAAAACAAAACACCACTTGCTCAGCGTGTTTGAGGCCCTTAGTTCTGAGTTTGATCCTTAGGATTACAAAAACAAATTAATTAAAAAACAAACAAGAACGATCATGCATTATACCTTCAGACTAGCTACTGACAGGAACTCCAGGCTGAACTCTCTAAGCTTGAATCTTGACTCTACACTTCTGAGCTATAAGCAACCTCTCTGTCCCTCTATTTACTAACTTATGAATTAGAGTTAATGAAACCTGTTTCCCAAAAGGTGTTGTAAAAATTAAGTAAAATAATCTCAGTGAAGGTCTTTGACCAGTGAAAAGTAAAGATCAGAACTTACTTGTTTGATATTACCCTGCTTCTTTGAACTGTAGTTGGATTTTGCCCTAATTATGCTTTTTCCCAGAATTCCTGACTCTCATGAGTCACTTTAACAGTTGTGGGCAACCACAGCTTAACTATCTCATTCACTGAAGGATGCTGAACTCTCTAGCTCTAGTTTCTCCTTTAACTTACAGCCTTAGAGTGCTGCTGCTTACCACATGTTCACAACATTTTTGAAACATCTAACTCATGCTATAATCCAGATCCATTATTACCCTTCACTCCAGGTTGGTTTGTTGTTTGTTGTTGTTGTTGTTATTGCTGTCCTTGAACTCTTTTGTTCAAGGCCAGCAATCTACTACTTACAGCCATAGCTCCATTTCTAGTTTTCTGGTGGTTAATTGAAGATAAGAGTTTCGTGGACTTTCCTGCCCAGGATGGCTTTGAACCTAGATCTTCAGATCTCAGACTCCCAAGTAGCTAGAATTATAGGTATGAGCCACCAGTGCCAGGCTCCAGTTGTGGTTTTTGTTAGTTTTTTTGTGCTTTTTAACTTTTGTTTTTGACATTTGTAGTTTTGTTGGTAGCACCCCAGTTTATTCTGTGAGGGCCCTGTTTCTTCTTTCCCCCTCACTACATATGTCAGCAGTTGCCAATTCCTATTGATTGTCTCTGAAATACCTCTTGCATCTTTTACTTCCTTTTAATTCCCACTGTTACCTCCTCATCTAGCTTCTCATTAATCTCTTTCTTGTCTGGACTACAACAGCAGCCTACTATCCAATCTTCACAGCTTCAGCTTAAACAGTGGGGGAAGAATTCTAGAGTTAGACATCCATGTGCCTGCTTCTTGCTGCTTTATTGCTATCTTCATTTGGTGATATCACTGAATTTGACTAACTAATTCATTTCTGTATTCTATTCATCTTGAGTACTGAATAATGCTATTTACTATTAAACATGGCATTGTTGTTTCATGATATAATTGCAGTCCAAACATGGTATACTATTAATATGATTCATTTGTTAGGTTTTTAAAGAGAGGTGGGTGAGTAAGAACCACACCACACACGTGGTATTCAGGGGTAGGTTTATTCATCATTCTGGCTGACACCAGGCCAGGTTGGCACTCCACGCAACTGGCATAGAGGGCATCTGGCCCTGGGTTAGGCCTTATCTAGGGTAGGGGTGGGGAAAGGTGTGGCCACATCGAATCCAGATGTGACCTCAGAGGATGCAGATGTTCCAGTTGCCTGGGTAACGCAGGTACTGGGCGGAGACTTTGCTGCCAGGAGGGTGGAGTCTGCTCTCCATCCAGGAGCGGACCTTACAATATTAATATTCAAAATGATACTATTAGGTTTTAAATATTGCCAAAATTATTGGGGTTAATTATTTTAAATTAATCCATTTTTTTCTGTCTTTGCTTTGACCTACACTACACAAACTCCATCTATCTAAGCCAGATTTCTGGTTAATCTATTTCTTGCTCAAACGTCATCAGCTCTCACAACTGATTGCTTAGTGTCTAACATCCTTATCCTGAACTAAAAACCCCAATTAAGAAAACATACTTCCAAGAAAACTCCAATCTGCTCAGAATAGTGTAGGAATTGTTTTAATTAGAGAAATGACAGTATTAATTGTGATCTCCAAAGCTACCTCAGGCTATGTCATGTAGGGCAGTAGAGAATGCATAGCTATTTCCTTCATCAAGTCTACCTGCTCTGAAATGAAAAGGCCTGTTAGGCAGATGGTAGTATCATAATCTAGGCAAAACAGAATTTTTGTCAAGGAAAAAAGATGTACATTTTTAAGTCAAAAGTATGAAGAGTACAGAGTTTTCATAAAACTTTTTAAACTAAACTTTTGCTTTGGGATGTAAGATAACCTGAGATGATAATGATGTTTTCCTCTATTTTGCTTAAAGTTACTTCATTTTGAGTCTTCTCTAGATGACACGCAACCACAGGTACTTTTTCCCTCAACTGGTTTTCCCTAAAACCAGTTTACTGAGTATTTATTTATTTTTGTTGAATCCTGTGCTCATTTCTTGGGTTTACTCATAATTGTACTCTTCCCATTTGCTTTTGGAAGACATAAATGCCCTTTTCATATTGTTTGGTCACATTGTTTTGGAATCTTTTGGAATTTTTCACCTGCATCACAGAATAAAGTATACTTCTTAACAGGTTTTAAATGTCTTGACCTAGGATTTTTAAACTACACGACAGGAACTATGATAATTACTCAAACATCCAATTTATCATATAATCCAACTTAAAATATAATTGTATTGAGCCTAGACACTATCCCAGAGAAAGTGATTTCAAATTTTGAAGAAGAAAAGAGGAGGACTCAGTGTAATATACCTGTATTCTCAATTAATCAGGATACTGAAACAGGAGGATCAATAGAGCTCAAGAATTTGAATTTCAGATCAAGCTGAACAACATACTAACTGCTTTTTAAACAAAATAATAGCTTTTGAGGAAATACGTATTGTTAAATAAATGAGTATTGTTTATTTAAATAATAATTATATATTATTTATTCAAATAATATTTATTTATTCAACAACAGTAATGAGGGTAACATTCAAAAGATACCAGTAAATCATAAACTTTAGCCAAAGAGGCTTCATTTGTTTGTCTGACTATTTCTGCTATCTCCTTTATTGCTCACAAAGTTAGTATAAATGTTATGCATTCAAAAGAATTAATTATTGGGCCCCTGATTCATGCCTATAACCCCAGCTACTTGAAGCCTGAGATCTGAGTGTCTTGGTTTGAAGCCAGACCATTCAGGAAAGTCCATGAGACTATTATCTCCAATTAATCACCAAAAAACCAGAAGTGAAGGTATAACTCAAGTGGTGGGATAGTAGCCTTCAGAAAAAAAGGAAAAAAAAGAAAAGAAAGAAAAGCTCATGGACATGGACAGCACCCTAAATTCAAGCCCACAAAAAAAACGAATTAGCTGTCTATGATAATACTTGTTACTCAGTATGGTATTTTGTTGAACTTTATCCTTTGTCCCTAATCACTCAAGAAAATATTGAAAATTCCTTGAAATCTATGTTTTCAAATTCAAAGGCTAACTAAAAATACAGAACTTGCCATCATCATCTCCATGAAGGTGGCATAGTTGCACAGTGTTAAGTACTTCAAAAAGATGAGCTTTGCTCTATTATTACTACAGATGAAAACAAATCCTTCTTCCACAAAATTACCCAATCAAAATCAAACATCCATCATTTCTTTGAAATATTACTTATACATCTATTTATTTATTTATTTATTTATTTATATTTTTTATGGTCGTGGGGCTTGAACTCTGTGCCTGGGTCCTGTCCCTCAGCTCTTCAACTCAAGGCTAGTGCTCTACCACTTGAGCCACAGTACCACTTCCAGTTTTCTGAGTAGTTTATTGGAGATAAGAGCCTCTCATACTTTCCTTCCAGGGCTGGCTTTGAACTGTGATCCTCAGATCTCAGCCTCCTAAGTAGCTAGGTTTACAGGAGTGAGCCATCAAAGTCCAGCTTTACTTATACAACTATTTCTTACCCATATTTTTTTTAAATGGCAAGAAAACAACATGTTTCTTTATCCTATATAGCATTTTCAACAGAGCCTAAGATTTTCCCTCTATAAATATACTTAATCAAGAGTCCGATGAAGCCTAGAGGCAACTATATATATAAAAAAGTTTTGCTTTGTTATTTTGCAATGAAACCTCACAGTTATATTGGAAACTCACCACCATGTATAGTACTAGGGAAGAAAATTCATTATTAGGCAGATGTGCCTTTCACTACAATTTTGATGCTGTTTTCCCCAGAGCAAGGTCTTCTGAATGAACTACAGAACAATGTCACGGAAAAGCCACACTGCAGGAGAGTATGACTATTCCTGTCCATCATTTTAGAAATAGGTTGCAGCATCAGGTAACAAATTGGTATAGCCTTTACATTCAGAAAGCACTTTGTTACACTATTTCAATTCATGGTCTCTAAAAACACTCTTTAGTCTCTCACCATTAATTTATACACATAAAAAGAATAAGATTCTCTCTCTATATATACATATATATGCTATATATATACTGTATATATATATACACACATATCTATGTATTGTATATACTGTATATACATATATTTTTTTCTTCCTAGATTCAGGGTCTTACTAAATTGCCCAGTTTAGCCCAAGGTGGCTATGAACTTTATGCTGCTACTTTAGCCTCCCGAATAGATGGGATCATAGGTACCACCACACTCAGCTCTAAAGATATGTACTCCTTACAACATCTTTCAATCAAGGATATGAGCAATATTTACAAGCACCTTTATGTTAAATAAATAATTGTAACCCCTCTGTATAGTATTTTTACAATTAAAAAATTAGTGATTAGTCAGAACTCTAAACTATCATGTATATATATACATATATATATACATATATATATACATATATATATATATATATATATATATATATATATATATATATATATATATATATATGGGGGAATGTAGTTCAGTGGTAATGCACAGGCTTAACACGCTAAGGCCCTAGGTTTGATCCCCAGTACTATAAAATAAGTGGTTAGCCCCTCTTGGAATTCTATAGTTTAGAAATTCATTGAGCAAGTCTTTTTAATAGGCAGTTATTTCTTGGACTGGAGTCTTGATTAAACTTATTTCTGTTTCAGAACAGAGATAGTGCTGCAGAGATTTTTCTGCTGTAGGTTTAAGACTCACTCGGTAGAAAATCCATCCATCTACACATTGCTTTATTAGGAGTGAATTTTAAGTATTCAGGACTTACATATAATACTTTAACTTCTGAGGCTAAAATGAGCAAGAGAACACAGATTACTAAACAGGCCACAACAGCTTCAGCATCCCAGGGTTTTAAGAATGTGTTGTTGCATCTTAACATTTCTACCCCAAGTTAGCATTTTACCACTTCTAAGATGTGATTGCTTGGATAAGAAAACTTAAAAAGAAGAGACCCAATTAAATACTAATTATTCAACTATTAATAATAAATAATGCATGCTTATAATATAAAGGGGGATAAATTAAATATACTCATTTTATTTTTTTAAGCAGAAATGAGCCAGTGTGCCCATTTGTAATTGTAACATTAAAAAATCAAAGAACAGCCAGGCACCAGTGGCTCCCATCTGCAATCCTAGATACTCAAGAAGCTGAGATCTGAGGATCACAGCTAGCCTGTGAAGGAAAGCTCTAATGATGGCTTTAATTAACCACCAAAAAAAAAAGCCAGAAATGAATCTGTGGTTCAAGTGGTAGAGAGCAAAAGAAGCTCAGGGACCCAGGTCCTGAATTCAAGTCCCAGGCCTGGCATTCACACACACACACACACACACACACACACACACACACACACACACACACACACACACACACACACACACACACACACACACACACACACACACACACACACACACACACACAGTCCAAAAATTCTTAGTGCATCCTGTAAACCCAGAACTTGGGAGGCTAAAACAGGAGCATTTAGACTTTAAGGCAAAGTAGTGCTACATACTGAGACCCTATCTGTAAAGATGTAAGTAAATCAATAAATAATCCAAGAAAGCAATGACTATTTCTCTGCTACAAATATGAGATGGTCTGCAGTTCTTTCCTCAGGCATCTATCAGATGTCTAATTGTAAGTGTCAAGGATAAGAAAAAGTCAGGAGGACTGCTTTAGCTGGACTTTGCAAAAGCTTAGGAAGTTTGACAGTAGCTGCTACTAGAAAACATTCCCTTGTGTGGTAGCTGAATCTCTAACTACAAACACCACTTAGAAGGCTGAGGCAAGAAGATTAGAGTTCATAATACCACGTGAACCTCTACTTCTGGCTTTTTGTGGTTTGAGACAGGATTCCTATGAACTTCTCTGTGATCCTCAGATCTCAGCTTTCTGAATAGTGAGGATTACAAATGCCAGCCACCAGCACCTGGCCGAACTTGCTTTTTCCCTCCCCTCCCCTCCCCTCCCCTCCCCTCCCCTCCCCTCCCCTCCCCTCCCCTCCCCTCCCCTCTCCTTCCCTCCCCTTTTCTTTTCCTTTCTTTTTCACTTTTTGTCAGTCATAGGGCTTGAATTCAGGGTGTAGGTGCTGTCCCTGAGGTTTTTTGTTTTTTCTCAAGGCCAACACTCTACCACTTTGAGCTACAGCACCACTTTCGGTTTTCTGGTAGGTAATTGGAAATAAGAGTCTCACAGACTTTATTGCAAGGGCTGGCTTGAACGGAGATCCTCAGGTCTCAGGCTCCTGATTAGCTAGGATTATAGGCGTGAGCCACTGGTGCCTAGCTACACTTGCTTCTCTTTAGGAAACATATTTGTTTTGAGCCTTTAGTCTTTAGCAACTGACACCACAGCCCAGAGAAAGAACAGTTGACGAACAAGAGTCAGTAGTACTTCTAAAAGACCATTGCAGTGAATACAGGAAAAAAGTGGCATCAGCAGTGTATTTTGAATATGTTACCACTTTTGATCTGAAGTATATAATTACTTAGAAAGAAAAAAATCCCCTAAAGCATTTTAATTTTTATATTTAAAATGCTTCTTGAGTCCATGTAGATGTTCACTTTGTCAGTTCCCTCTTCCCTGCCCTACTGGAGGAGCAGATGCTCAGCTTCTCAGGGTCAGAGTGGGCCCTTTTCCTCCTATCGCTAGAGAAGTAAGACAGGGGGTTCGGCAGGGGAGGTGGCAGCTTTCCAATGATTGGTCTGTATTTTTACACTTAAAGTGAGCAGGTGGCATCAATGGGCTGTCTAATGACTAACAAGATAAGAGCTCAATTGATCTTTTTATTAACCCAACTCCCCAGGTGGGTGGCAGCCTGCTCCTCCCTCCTGGGTTCAGTTACATTGTTCACTTCCAGGAATCATTTTAAATCTTTTGCTTTTTTTTTTTTTTTTTTTTGGTCTAAGCTGATATGTAAAACATACCGACACAAACGGATACTCTGTTTTCACTAAAATTCTCTCCTCACTGTATCTCTACATCGGTAAATATTTTTCATACTTTGAATCTAACACACACACACAAATCTAACATACATGCTAATGCATCTTCACTTATATCGATTCTCTCTTCCTGCTGAATCTGAACTGTGGCTTTATTTGTCTTGCAGGTCACAGACCACTTACTCTAAACCTCACAACTAGTTCTGAAGAGTATGGAGCCTACATAGTTTCCTAAGGTAAATGATTGTTTTCAAAATAACTAACAATGGAGTCATTTATGGTATGAATTCAAGCACTGTATAAATGTGTTGTGTTTTAGCTATTTGTGGCCTTTGGACTTAGGGCATTGAGTAACCTGTGAGCAGAAAGTACAATCTGTGATTCTAAGAAGAACTATAGGTTGTGTAATTTCCTCCTCTTCACTAGTCAGGTTATCTGTTGTATGTTGGCTCTGGATGCCTGCTATTCTAGATTTCCTACAAGACATTTTTGTGATCTTAAGAAGTAATGATCATTTAATGACTAATTAGAATTGCTGTTCTCATAAATGAATGCAGAAATCACTATGATGCATTTCTTTGTAGAGGTACAAAATATGCCATTGAGGCTACTTCTACCATAGGTAGTGTTAGTTGAGGTAGTGTGGTATAAAAAGATTTATATGAAGGCTGGGCTCATGTTTCTAGTTCCCTAAATCATCATTTGCTTTCCTGGTTGCTATTAAATAGTTTTATATTCCTAGAAGCTACCACTTCTGAATTAAGATAGACTCATACAAGATCTTTGGTACTATCTATAGAAAAATGATTAAAAGCCTAGACTTCATCGATAACCTAAATTAAAATGTGTGTGTGTGTGTGTGTGTGTGTGTGTGTGTGTGTGTGTGTGTGTGTGTGTGTATACTGGTACTGGTGCTTGATTGCAGAGCCTAGCACTGTCTTTTAGTTTTTCTACTCCAGGCTGACACTCTATCACTTGATCCATACCTTCACTTCCAGCTTTTCTGGTTGATTGGAGATAAGAATCTCATGAACCCGCCGGGGTGCTGGTGGCTCACGCCTGTAATACTAGCTACTCAGGAGGCTGAGATCTGAGGATCGCAGTTCAAAGCCAGCCCGGGCAGGAGAGACCTTGATATTCCTATCTCCAATAAATCACCAGAAAACCGGAAGTGGCGCTGTAGCTCAAGTGGTAGAGCACTCGCCTTGAGCTGAAGAGCTGAGGGACAGCGCCCAGGCCCAGAGTTCAAGCCCCACGACCGACCAAAAAAAAAAAAAAAGAATCTCATGAATTATCCTGCTCAGGCTGGCTTCAGTGATCCTCAGATCTCAGCCTCCTGAGTAGCTAGGATTAGAAGCATGGGCCTGTGCCAAAATTTGTATTATGTTAATCACGCAAACAGTGTTTCTGTCATTACTAGCTAGGTGATTGTGGGCTACCTGCTTCTTACCTACAAAGAGACAAATATAATAGGACCTACTTCATTGACCTGTAGCACAGTATAAATATGTTGCTAAATATAAAGCTCTTATACTATTCCTGGTATATAATAAGCACCATTATTCTATGTCCTCACTCCATTTGTCTTAGTCTCTCAACATTCATCAGTTCACAAACATAATGGCTGTGCTTCTTCTTCTTCTTCTTCTTCTTCTTCTTCTTCTTCTTCTTCTTCTTCTTCTTCTTCTTCTTCTTCTTCTTCTTCTTCTTCTTCTTCTTCTTCTTTCTTCTTCTTCTTCTTCTTCCTCCTCCTCCTCCTCCTTCTCCTCTTCCTCCTCTTCCCCCTCCTCTCCCCTCCTCCTCCCCTCCTACTCCTCCTCTTCTTCCTCCTCTGCCTTCTGTCATGTTGAGGATGGACCTAGGGTCTCATGCACACTAAAATACGCTCTCTCTACCACCAAGTTACATCCCCAACCTTGTGGAAATTATTAAGAGACTCAAATTCCCAAGTCCATTTTAGCAGTCTCTCCCCTAAAGGAGTTACATTATACTTTCATGAAAACTGCCAGGAAGGAAAATAACTCACTCTTTGAATGGGTCCTGGCTTGCTTTAGGTGGTGTGATGTGTAAAGTGACCTGGAAGTGTGGTGCTTGCCATATCAACACACAGAGTAGTCCCAGAATCACTTAGAAGGCTCTTTGCCATTTTGGAAACATGCAAACATCAATTGGCATAGAGTTTCAGAAAGCAGAATTAAAAAGGAAACTACAACAAAAAGCCTTTCAGGACGATGTAGGAACAGTTCTTCCAAATCACAGTGGTGCTTATCATCAACATTAGAGCTTAATGAGCCTATGCATGCTAATGACTTCATCTCTCCAGTAGATATGCTGGTAGTCCATTTCTCTACTTATATGCCTCCTTCTAAGAAGCATAGCCATGGTGCTAGCAGGTCAGAAGAGTACAAGTCATGGGGTTTCTTTGTCATAGATTAGCAGAAGCAGATTTCTCAGTTCCATTATGTTTTCTTTTGGGATAGGAGGTAGAAGATCAGAGAAAAGAAAAATAACACTGGGGAATGGTTTACAGAACCCTGGAACACCTGTGTTCATTCAAAATTCAATTACTTTCAGACCTATGTTTCTCATTTCTAAATTGTCATTGGCCACTATCCTGATTATGTAGTGATACATTACTATTCTATAGGAAACCTAAAAATAGGTGAAGTGGTATTTTTACATATTTAGAAATACTATTTCATTTAGATATTTATTACAAAGCCTATCATTTATTTTACATACACTTTTATTTTAATAATCTAAATGTGGAATATTGTATAACAAGGTTAAATAAGCTATTTACTGAGCCACTAAAAATACACTCAACTGAAGGTAAAATCGTTTAAGTTAATCAAATTACTACAGTAGTTTATGTGTATAGTGTTAGGACTCAATCCAATGGCCATGCTAAGCTTACATTCTACCACTGAGCTATACCCCAGACCTTTAATATTTTATTTATTTATTTATGTGCCCATAGTGGGGCTTGAACACAGGACTTGGATACTGTTCCTTAGCTTTTTCACTCAAGGCTGGTACTCATTCAAGCCACAGATAACATCACTTCTAGTTTTTTGCTGATTAATTGGAGATAAGAGTCTCACAGACTTTCCTGCCACAGTTGGCTTCAAACTGAAATCCTCATATCTCAGCTTTCTGAGTGGCTATGATTACAGGTATGAGCCACGGATACCTTGCCTAACCTAATTTTTATATTGTATACATTGATTAATAGCAATATTCACAATTAAGGTCATGTAAAAAGGTAAAAGTTGGCAAAGAAGAAATGATGTTATTTCTAAAGTACATCTCTTAATAATAGGTTATTGGAAAAGAAACTTTTTTTTATAAAAACAAAACAATAGATGCCATTTTCAAACATGATTCTTCTGTATTTTTTTCATTTCCCTATTTTCATAATATAATACAGTAAATATAGTAATTCTTAAAAGTACATATTATGTTTAAATCAAGGCAAGTAATAATTAATGTAGAAAGGATAATATCAGATATTAAGACAATGATTTGGTATAATACTTCAGAATGTCTAAATTGCTCTATGTTAAAATATTCCAGTGTAATTTTTCTGTCTAATGCTATCAATAAACTTTGACTGCTATGGTAATGTAAGAAAAATGAATGGATAATGTGTGTTTCCTGTAACCATCATTTCAAAAAGTGTCATTGTCAAAAGTACATAGCAGGGGTAGTGTTTTGAGGGCTCTCATCCCAAATTTGCATCTGAACTTTCTGAATGATTTTGAGTAATTAGCATTCATCTAATTAAAACTGCTTGCTATATTTGAAAGAATGAATAAAGGGGTTTTCAACCAACACAAATATTTAGTAGATTGTTACATTCACTGCTCATTATATATCCACAGTCCTACCATTTTTAGTTTCAAATGATTTCTCTTCATATTCACTGAATATTGGAAATCTGAAAAAAAAAGTATAAGCTATATCTTCTTCTTAAAATCACTCATTAGATACACAACTTTTCTTTTTTCTTTTTTTTCCCCCCTGTGCTAGTCCTGGAATTTGAACCCCTTTTGTGCTCAAGGCTGTTTTTCTACCACTTGAACTTGAGCTCTGCTTCTGGCTTTTTGGTGTTATTTGGTGATAACAGTCTCACAAACTTCCCTGTGAGGGCTGGCTTTAAACCACAATCCCTAGGTCTCAGTATCTAGAATTATAGGTGAGAGCCAATGGAACCTAGGCTGAAAAAATGTATTGAGAGCTCATGCCTGTAATTCTACCTTCTCAGGAAGCTAAGATCTGAGGATCCCAGTTTGAAGCAAGCCCTGGCAGGAAAGTCTATGAGACTGTTATCTATAATTAATCATAAAAAGCAAGAAGTGGAGCTGTGGTTCAAGTAGTAGAGTACCAGCTTTGAGCAAAAAAGCAAAAGACAGTGCCCAGGACCTGAGTTCAAGCACTAGTACCAACATGAATAAATATTTTAAATTAATTGAAATTTTAAAAAATTGAAATATTGTTTGGGACTCCAGGTTGTAGCTCAATGACAGAGCATGGCTTGATAGACTTAAAACACTGAGTTCAACTCTCAGGGTCAATAATAAATAAATAAATAAATTGTATTGGGCTCTAGAATATATCCAAAACTTTTCTATAGCAAGGAATAATAAAAAGAAACTGGGTGTTGATGATTTAGAACTGTAATCCTAGCTATTCAGGAGGCTGAGATCTGAGGATCATGGTTCAAAGCCAGCCTGAGCAGGAAAGTCTGTGAGACTATTATTGCCAATTAACCACCAGAAAATGAGAAGTAGTGCTGTAGTTCAAAGTGATAGAGAGTTAGCCTTAAGCAAAAAGGCTCATAGACAGCACTAAGGCCCTGAGTTCAAGGCCCACTATGGACAAAAAAAAAAAAGAAAAATTATGAGAGGAATATGGTCCCTGCTCTCTAGAGTTGCTTTATAGAGATGAAAGCAACGTATTAAAAGCAATGTATGTATGTAAACACATACATACATACACACATATCTGTTCATCTTTTATAGGACTTGAAATGTTCATTGATAAATACAATTTGATATATGGTCATCTTTCTGGGCTAAACAATCAGAGATGACTACGCATTTATATTATCCAAGGTATATGTCATGAGCTATGATCACTGAAAGAAAAGCAAGAAAAGGAAGTTTTGCTGAGCTGGAGTGATTTCCTCTGAAGCTGGATAGATCCCAGTAAATCTTTGTCTTTCCTGGCCTGAGGAAATCAGGAGAGACATCCCACCCAAACCCCAGCTTCCGCTCTGTTCAGTTCACAAGCTCTTTCCTCAGATGGCAGCGATGACAATTTCAGAATGAACAAAGAGATGTCATTCACTCTCTGGAGAGAACCATAGCTAACCCAACTGAGTTCCACCCACAAAGACCCCAAAGTTGGCCTTGTGAACAAACCTCAGCGAATGATGCTTCTTTGCTGCAATGGAACGCAGAGGTCCCCCAGACTCCCCACGCAGCAGCCCAGCAGCCGTTCCTCCTGGAGGAAGCCCTTTTCTTTCTTTGCTGTGGGCTCATCAAGCTGCTTTCTTTTGTTTTCTGCCCAGCCCCAAAATGAACCTGTTGAGAAAGCTAATGCCATTAACCTTGATAGAAAGGTTGAGAATGTAGGTGACTCAGTATCCTTCATGGTTCTATCAATGAACTGTTTGCCAGCTAAGGTAAAATAAAAGGTAATTATTCTCATATCAATGATCCAACAGTACAGCAGTGTAATGATTGGTTATAACAATGTATGTTACATTTCAAAATAACTAAGAGAGTATGAGACTTCTCAACACAGAAAAACTATTAATGTTAGAAAAGATGAATGTGCTTCACCCTAATTTGATTATTGCACATTCCATACATGTATTGAATTATGGTATTATGTTGTAATTTTTAAAAAATAATCTGAATTACTGCTGACAATAATCATATTACCATTACTGAAAGTTTACGGGAGGCTTACCATGTTTTAAGGCATGCATGTTTTCATTCATATATATCTAATTGAAGTCTCATGAAATTTGTATTAGGAATATTGTTCTTGGGTTAAAAATAAATGAAGTTTCTGGGCACTGGTGGCTAATGCCTGAAATCCTAGCTACTCAACAAGTTAAGATCTGACGAATGCTATTCGAAGCTAGCCTGGGCAGGGAAGTCTGGGAGACTCTTATCTCCAATCAACCACTTATAAACGCTGAAAGTGTATCTGTGGTTCAGGTGGTAAAACACTAACTTCTAGCAAAAAAAAACCTCAGGGACACTGCCAAAGCCCTGAGTTCAAATCCCAGGACTTCCACTCCCCCCCACCAAAAAAAAAAAAAGTAAAGAAAGAAAAAAATAAATTCAAAAAATTTCAGAAATTGGATCAAAGGTAACAAGTAGCAAATAACAAGAGGTTTTCAGGATTTGAACCCATACCTCTCTGAGGCTCAAAACCATGCAGGCTCCGTCCATCATGCTTATTACCTTTCAGACAGTGTTGCCTTGCTGTCTAATAATGCTTTTCTCATGTACGCAGATAGAAGAAAATGACTGACTTGGTGGTTTTATTGCATGTATCTACATTAACATCAACCAATACTTACTATTTAGTCCCATGAAGTCAATGAAGGTTTTGCAAGCAGATGGGCTAAAGATTCAGAAAAAAATCAATGAATATTTGAGTTAAGCAAGTGAATTATGAAGTAAAAAACCATTATATGTGCTTTTTCTTAGAAGTAAAGGGAAAGCTTCTGTGTTAATAAAACAGATCCAACGCTAATGACTTAAAGCTCCCCAAAGTAGAAATCAATCTGCCTGTAAGTTAGGTTGATTTTGTTCATTCCATAAACTTATTTCCCAACAGAGTTTCTTCATTTTGACATGCAACATACAAAATCCTGTTTGTGGCTTTTGAATTCTAGGCCAGTGTACTTCCTAATCTTTCTCATTTATTATTCACTTTTGTATAAGGTTCACTTTGCCTTGTTTTCATTCTCCATGTTCTTACACACATGCTAAAAGGCTCTTCTCGCTGTCTGAAAGATCTACTATTGATCTTTCCTTTTCTTCTTTGTGTCTATCAAACCATCATCGTACTCAGCATTCAAGATCTGAAGTTGATTTTGCCCAGAGCCTTCCCAATTAATTAGATATAAAACACCATAGTAGTGCTGCTATGGAAATCATCTTTCCTCTATAGCCACAGGCATTCCCAGTAGTAAGATGTACTCATTTTATATAGAGCAATCTTTTCAGCTGTTAGATTGTACATTTCAGTCATCGAGTTTTTCTGACTATAGTACAAGTATTATTACAGAAAATTTGTAAGTAGTGAAGCATACAAGAAAGAAAATAAAAGCCATTGTTTATACAAACACTCAGACATGTATGAACATTTTGTTGCCTTTCTCTTCTTTTTATGCCTTTTTAACTCTCTCTGCCTTAATATGTTTTTAACCCACAGGCTGGGGAATTTGTTGCAGTGACACAGTGCTAGTCTAGATTGCTCAAGACCCTGAGTTTGGTCCCCAACACTAAAAAAAAATCCATATATTAGATGCATATTCTATATGCTATAAAAATTGCATTATGTGTATGCTACATATGTATTCAATATATGTGTATGCATGTAATATTAGTGTGCACAGAAATATATACATCTAATCTATCATCTTTCTCCTAAAATTAGAACCTTTAAGGTTCGGCTTCATCCAATTCTTTGGTTTCATACATTTCATAAGAAATAACCAGAACATGATTTTTTACTGTAAAGTACTAACACCTAGAAACATTCAGACTTATGAACTTGTTTACAAAAGGACACTCCATTTTTATAACACCTGAGTGAGGATTTTCTTTGTTTCCATGATGGGTTAACTTTCTGTTAATTAAAGCTGTCCCCTTATTTCATAGAAGCCAGAATAATATATTAATTTCAGATTATATAACAATACATAGTATTACAAAAATAATATGTCTTTCTTCTAGCTTCTTAAATTACTGATCTAAAAAAAAAACCTATCACGTGTTTATATAATTTTGTAAACAGCCTTAGCTGATCCCTTCCCCTCTGTGGCCCTCTTTTGCTGCCTCCCACCACATCCCAGTTTAGTCTAATAAAACTTCATCAGCTTTTATGTGGTTAAGAATGTATCTCCTCGCACTATGTGATTTTTTTTCTTTTGTATGTTCTTCCCCCATGGTGTGACCCCTGTTTTCACTGTATTGTACTTGATTCTGGTACCCTGAATCTTATATATACATTTTTCTAATTTGGGGAGGGGAAGGGAAATAGCAAAATGCTGAAATAAGGATACAGGTTGACCCATTGTAGCAGTGAGATGTACAAGACACTATGTTGAAAATGAACTTTATAACTTGGGTGGGGGAAAGAGGAGCTGGGGAGGTGGGGAGGGAAAGGATGGTAGGGGAAAAACAAAGGAGGGGGCAACAATGCTCAATAGGAAATGTATTCATTACCTTACTCATGTAACTGTGACCCCTCTTACAGTATCTTTACAATAAAATATATATAATTAATTTTTTAAAAAAAGAATTTATTGCCTGAGCCAGGTGCCAGTGGCCTCCTGATTAGGAGGCTGAGATCTGAGTATCTTAGGTCAAAGCTAGCCCATTCAAAGAAAGTCTGTGAGACTCTTATCTCCAATTAACCACCAGAAAGCCAGAAATGGTGCTGTGGCTTAAGTGGTAGAGTGTTCACTTTGAGCTAAAGGGCTCAGGGACAGTGCCCAGACCCAGAGTTCAAACCCCACAACTGACAAAAAAAAATTGTTTCTTGAAATCTTTCTCATATGACTTATCTGATCACTTTTTTTCTTTTTGTATTTAAGCCTTTAACATTTAGTCACTAGGAAAGTCTTTGTTCTCAGACATTGCTATGTGTAGTATTTCTTCTACCATCCAAGTCTAGACATTTGGCCAATTTGTTTTGGTTTACTAACCAAATAATTTGCCCCTCCAGCAAATTAAAATGTGACCCTCATAAAGGTAACAGTTTTACCATTTTACCAAGTAAATTTTTGTCATTTCCTCTGATGAAAAGCACATCTTCAGCACTTAGCACATAGCATGTTACCATGAGCTATTTGTAAATGAATAAATGGTACCCATTGAACTATTAAAATCCATCCCATACAAGCATAATTACTGACTTACAAGGGTTAAAGTTTTCATAGCTTGTCTGAGAAGCAGAAACCTTTCATTGTATAAAAATGTTTCTTTTAACACTGTGAATCTCCTCCTTATACGAAACAGAAATAAGTCAAAGAGGCCTCAGCGATTATTCAGGTGAAACTTGGAAACTGGGATTATTGGAAACCACTAACTATATCAGGCATTTGTAAAGTAGATACAAAAAATGCATTAATTGTAGCTTAAGTCTGAGCACTGTAGGAATGGAATCCAAGAGAGGAGCAGCTATGAGAATGTTGAGGTTTCCCAGGCAATGGGGGTTCATGAGGACAATCACAAGACGTCAAGACAATCAAGACAGTACAACATTTTCAACTACAGACATTCTGTTTCTAGGAAGATACTGCCAGCAAGAGATCTGTATTTTATTGAAGTCTAAACCAATTCCCCCTGTTTTATGCTACCGAATAGTTCTTTTGCTTCAGGAGCCTCAGGGGGTCAAGGGGAGGGAAACAAATTAAGTCAAAACTGTAAAGACTTGTTAAAACTACAGAAGGTGTATCTCATTCTCTCATTGTTATATGATCCGATAGGGGAAAAAATTGTGGGAATTCAACTCTGACTCCATAACACTCACAGCTGATTAATTCATCCTTTGAAAACAGAGAAAACCAGACATACACTGCAACAGCACAAGCAAATCATTGTTCTGTTTTCTGAAAATTGTATTAGCACTGGGGTGAGAAGTAGATGAAAAACTCCAAGAAAAACAAAGCCGTATCTCTGTAAATCACTAAATTTACAGATTAATGAAGAGCTAGACTTGGCTGTGAAGGACTTAATACTCAGTGATTATGAGCATGTTCCTCCATAAGAACAACCACTTATGAGTTCCAAGAAGGGACTTGTATATGTGCCTGGAGAAAGAAAAAGGAAGGAGAAACATTTATGATTTTTACACCATCCAACATACACAAAAATAACATCCTCCCCTGATCCTGCCCATAAAATTTTATTTACATAGTTAAAAATTGGTAAATCTCTAGCATAAAATTTTCTATCTATCAGATATACAATGGTTTAATCGACTAGTGACTGTGGCAGGCCTTCTTAGCTTTGCTTTTCCTGGCAGCAAATGATAAGAAATTACAGATAATTCATATTTCTAAGGGCAAAATAGCAGCTCCCAGTCATCTGTGTTATCATTAGCCGTGTTATAATGTCCCTTAAGGACAAAACATATAAATGTTGTCATGTCACTTACAATTGTGTCAAGGAGAAAACTGAAATGAACTTGCAAAGTCATGCACTAGCTCAATTTTGGAAGGAAAAAAAAAAAACAAACCAAACATCTTCCTTTGAAGGAAACGAAATCAATCCTCTGTTCAAATTAAATTTGGACTATTCTGTGAAGCTCCAATACACAGCTTCAATAACAATCAGTACTTACAGACTTAAGGTACAGGCAAATAATGTTTCATTTAGAAGAAATTGAATGAGGATTACTGACAGGGAAAGTTTTGATGCTATTTTGTCATCAGTTAAAGTTATATCATAGCATTATTGGCTCAGTCTTAGATCTTAATCCTCCTTCTCCTCCTCTTCCTCCTCCTCCTTCTCACTTTCTGTCTCTCTCTCTGTCCTTCTCTGTCTCTGTCTCTGTCTCTCTGTCTCTGTCTCTGTCTCTGTCTTTCTCTTTCTTTCTCTTTCTCTTTCTCTCTCCTTTCTCTTTTTAAATGCAATAGAAGCCCTATGCCTCACTGAACTTCTGTCTTAATTCTATTAAAATATTGTCAGGCAATTGTATTATAAGTGTAGCCTGAAGATTTCTGTCTCCTGCAAAAATTTAGCTTAAATTCTACTACCGTGAAATATTTTGTTATGCACAAACCTTCTGTTTGGTTTGCTGACATTCTTCTTAGTCGGCTCTCATGGTGATTCATTATCTTGTGATATAGATTTCCAAGTATCATCTTTGTATTGATTTTTATATCTTTAATAACCACTCCACAGAAGATGGCTCCACTGGTGTCATTGATCGCATCAAAAATTCAAGGCTTACAGAAATACTAGAGGGCTAATTGGTAGCAGTACATTTCAGACTTAATCTTAATGCAGTCTTAATCTTCTGCATTAGACCTACCTGAAGAATTCCTCTTGGAGTCAATCAGTAGAAGTTTAGAGCTTCATTATAAAACACCTGGTAAGAATATGCAATCACAAGAATAAAAGGACCACAAACTTCAAAATGTCACCAAAGACAATATTCCAATATCAAAACCAAGCCTTCATCAGGACTCCACACATAGATTGTTCCTTGCTCTCCGCCTTTGTTTCACTTTGGTCTTACCATGGTTGGCTCATGCCTTTTAGGAACAAAATAGTCTAAAATAAGCCCTTATAATTGTCAAGTACAAGCCAAGCTGGCACTTGATAATCCCTAATTTAACAGTAGGTAAGAATCCTCTTCTGAATCTTGAAAGGAACATTCAGGTTGTTTAACTGACTTTAGCAAACAAATTTTGGTTTTGTTCCTCTCTATAGGAGTTGAAGGAGTCATTTAAGAGAAGTTGCAAAAGGAAAGCAATATAAAAGAAAAATTGTGGATGTTCTGTTTCTTGTCAGTGTTAAGAACAAAAAAACATACATGCTAGATCAGCATCATCAGAGATGTTGAATCTAACACTAAACATAGCTTGAAAGATTTTTAGAATTAAAGTTGTCATGTCCAAAACAAGCTTTACAACGTCGGTGCTGGGGGGGGGGGGGGGAAGGGGAGGAAGGAGAAGGATTGGGATTATGGGGGACGGGGGAGGCTGGGAAGGGATGTGAAGGGTAAACAAAGGAGGAGGTTGCAATGCTTGGTAAGAAATGTATGCATTATCCTGCCCATGTAATTGTAACTCCTCTGTACAGTATGTTCACAAATAAAATAAAATTAAATTAAAAAAATAAGATTTTTAGAATTAAAGATTGTAGAAAGATTAGAAATAGAAAGAAATGAATGAAATATTATAAAAGATATACTGAGGTTTTATATTCAGCATCCAGATTTTATTTCAGTACTGGGTTTTGAACTCTACACTCACGCTTGCTGATCAAGCACACTTACCACCACTTGAGCCATGCCCCAAACCTCAGCAGTTAGATTCTTGAATCTTAGTAATCAAATAATTTACACTACCAGACATTACAGCTACAAATTTTAGAATGTATAATTTTTAAATTGGGATGCATGACCTTATAAACAAAAGAATAATAAATCTGTCAAAGTCATCATGCACTAATGGAATATTTTGTTAAGATGATCTGAAAAGGGTAACAATTTAAATGTGGATGCCCATTGACTGAGGGAATGATGTTTAATTCAAGCTTGAATTAAAATATTTTTCTTTTTCTTTTTAATTTCCTTTTTAAATTATTATCTTTTTTTTTGTTGTTGTTGTTGGTCATGCATAGGGCTTGAACTGAACTCTGGGCCTGGGCATTGTCCCTCAACTTTTCACCTCAAGGTGAACACTCTACCACTTGAGCCACAATGCCACATCCAGTTTTCTGAGTGGTTCGTTGGAGATAAGAATTTCACAGACTTTCTGCCTGGGCTGGCTTTGAACCAAGATCCTCAGATCTCAGCCTCCTGAGTAAGCTAGGATTAAAGGTGTGAACCACCCGTGCCCAGCTTTAATTATTATGTTTATATAGTCTTAGAAAGGAATTGCTATTTATCTTGATCAATGTCTCTCCCAGTGAAAGATTTTTCTACCTGACTCATTAACAGCTTTACAGAGTCTTTGAACCATGTATATGGTACATGATTAGCTATGTGCTGAGGAAATTTGCATTTATACTACTGCCTTGCCATCACATCTTTATTTCCTAAATAGAACATAAATTTCAGACCTGGGAGAGGAAAACATTTTCAAGCCATTTCATTGTGGATGTTTCAACCTTGTTATAAGCCACCCACCCACAAAATAGTTCCTAATTTTCTTGCCATTCTTCGAAGATCCTGTCATGCCACTGCGCTGCCTTCCTCCTCTTCTATCATCTTCCTCCTTTGCTTTCTTCCACCCCTTTCTTTATTTCCCAATTTGATACTTTTCTAAAGGTTCTGCTTCATTTCCATGCTTCTCCCTTTCCTTGCTTTCTCATTCCCTTATCATGTTATTTCCTGACTTGAAACCCAATGCAAAAAGTTTGAGTTTGAGACAAACTATATTTATCCTTTGGATATTTTAAATATCAACCCAAGAAGTCCTCTGATATCCTTCACCAGAAAGGCACATGAATATATGAAATGAAGGGAAATAAATTTATACTGAATTCAGCTGGTATAAAATTGAATTCAGCTGCTCCAAGACACAGTGAAGATAGTTTTACAAGTGCTGAGAATTTCTTTTTTTCTTAAAGTCCCCCCCTCCTTAAAAAAAAAATAACAGATAGGAATAAAATGCTTATGGTCTTCAGTCAAGAGAACACATGTTTTTATTAATAGTAAATTAACATGATATATGAATATATATTTTCAATTCTCCATTTGCATTTACATTTTGGTTTTGGGAATTGGACTTGGGGCCTTGCATATACAAATATCTATTTTTTAAGACTTCAAAATACTACAAAAGAAAATATGAATCTCCACTGTAATATACTAGGAAAAAGTTATCTATTCAACATTAGTTAATTTACTGCTTGTGAATTTATATTTTTTTTCTTCTTTCCTTTGGTTTTATGGGGTTTGACTTCAGGTCCTAACACTTGCTCAACTTGTTTGCTCAGCTGGAGCTCTACTACATGAGCCATGCCTCTAGCTCAGCATTTTGCTAATTATTTTAGAAATAAGTCTTGTAAGACCTTTCTGGTGAAGCTGGAGTCAAACTACAGTCTTCTAGATCTCAGCCTTCTGAGTAACTAGGATTATAGGCATGAGCCTTAGGCACCAGCTTTCTTTCTTTTCTTAATAATAATATTATCTAATCAAAAAATTAAGCTGGGCTCCAGTTACTCATGCCTGTAATCCTTTCTACTTAGAAAGCTGAGATCTAAGGATCATGGTTCAAAGCCATCCCAAGCAGGAAAGTTTGTGAGACTCTGCTCTCCAACTAACAGCAAACCAGAAGTGACACTGTGGCTTAAAGTGGTAGAGTGCTAGCCTTGAGTGAAAGAGCTCAGTGACAGCACCTAGGCCCTGAGTACAAGCCACACAACTGACAAATAAAAAATTAAGATTTTTCTTGTTAAATAATAATTCTATTAGCAGTATTTCATTACTAACCAAGAATCAAATAGTTGACATAGTAAAATGTTACCAGTAATGGCATATATCTTTTAAATTCTGTATTATTATTCTGTATTAAATTTTGTAAAATGTTACCAGTAATGGCATATATCTTTTAAATTCTGTATTATTATTCTGTATTAAATTTTGTATTATATTTCTCATTTTAAGCAGCACCTATTCAAGTAATAATTAACCGATATTAGCCCAATTATTGTTATTATTATTATGCCACTATTAAGGCTTGAACTCTGGGCCTGGGCACTGTCCCTGAGTTCCTTTTGCTCAAGGCTAGCACTCTACCACTTGATCCACAGCACCACTTTTAGTTTTTTCTAGTGATTTAATTGGAGATGAGCATCACAGATTTTCCTGCCTGGGCTGGCTTTGAACTGTGATCCAGATCCCAGCCTCCTGAGTAGCTAGGATTTCAGGCTTGAGCCACTGGCACCAGGCCAAATTAATTTTTTGTAAAAGAAATGTTAAGACAGAATCCTTGGGACTGGGAAGGTGGCTCAGTGGTAGTGCTTGCCTTGCATGCCTGAGGCCCTGGGTTTGATTCCTCAGCACCATAAGCAGGAAAAGCCAGAAGTGGCTCTGTAGCTCAAGTGGTAGAGCGCTAGCCTTGAGCTGAAGAGCTGAGGGACAGCGCCCA
This sequence comes from Dipodomys merriami, assembly GCF_024711535.1. NCBI lineage: Eukaryota > Metazoa > Chordata > Mammalia > Rodentia > Heteromyidae > Dipodomys > Dipodomys merriami. The sequence continues at coordinate 11,193,024 of NW_027206290.1, forward strand.
GGCCCAGAAGTCAGGCCTCATGACCAGACCTCTCCCCACAAAAAAAAAGACAGAATCCTTTGAAGCTTTTCTTGACCTCTTCAGCCTCCCTCCTTACTCTCCCCTGGACTGGAATTACATGTCATCATATTGGCCTGATTTTTTAAAAATATTATTTGTACCTGGATGCAGGTGGCTCACACCTGTAATCCTAGCTACTCAGAAGGCTGAGATCTGAGGATCACGGTTCAAAGCCAGCCTGAGCAGGAAAGTCCAATTAACCACCAGAATACTGGAAATGGTGCTTTGGTTCAAGTGGTAGAGTGCTTGCTTTGACTGAAGAGCTCAGGGACAGCATCCAGGCCCAGGGTTCAATCCCCGTGACTAACAAAAAAAAAAAAATATATATATATATATATATATATATATATATATATATGTTTATATTTGTATATAAAATGACCAGAAATGAAATAGGAAAGTTATGATGTTTTCAGAGCTTTCATTTCAAGCTTTATCTTTTTGGTCATTGATACCTGGTACACTCTCCAAATGGAGGCTCACCGCCTCCTTTGGAATATTTATTGACTCAGTTATTGAGATAAAATTGCATGTGTTTGGCTTTGCTGCTATGGAATTGATATAATCTCAAATTACAAATTCAATGCCCAGCACACAAAACTGAATTTCCAGTCAGATAGCAACAATAACTGCCATATTACTGTTACTTGTAATATATCGAATTCTTACAAAGCTCCAGTAGACGAAGTATTGTCATCTTCATTTTACCGGCAAGAAACCTGCAATTAAGCAATGCTGAAAAATTCACAGAATCAGTAATTATACACACACATTTTCAGTTCCCTTTGGCAAATGGCAGGATGCCAATGGGTAGTAAATGCTTTTGTTTTGTTTTGTTTTGCTTTGCTTCTTGTGCCTGAGTTGGCTTCTCACTGCCACCCTCCTGCTTTCCACCTCCTGAGTGGTTAGGATTAGAGGCTTGAGCCACCTTACCTGGCATTGAATAGCGCTTTCAAAAGAGAAATTTAGAGGTGAGCTTCCATTTATGGATAGTCATGAACATTCTAGTTAAACAGGGACCTAGAAACCAGATTTCCTGGCTCTTACCAAATGGCCTCTGAATGCTGCTCCCAATTAGACAAAAGACAAGTGAAGACATGGACTATAAGAAACCCTTCTGTGGCCTCAGTCTTGCTTGCAAAATTGCTAGTGTTTCCTTGTTTGAGGCCCACTTTCTCACATGCCTCAGACAGGTGCGCATTCCACTTCAGTTTAAATGGAAACAGCAGCACTCAGGCAGACAGATGAAAGAAAACCCACAGTCAGGATTTAGATGAGTGGATATACATGCACCATGAAATCAAATAGCAGCACAAGGGCCCCTCCTACTTGCCCAGAGAAGCTGCCTCCTGACCATCCAGTTGTCTCCCTGTCTCCTCTTTCCTATATAACCTTCCTTGTTTGATTTGGTCTTCAGTCATATTCCTAAGGTTTTTGGGTTTTGTTTCTTGGGTTTTCTGTTTGTTTTGTGCCAGTCCTGGGGCTTGAACTCACAGCCTGTGTGTATCGCTGAGCCTTTTTTTTTTTTTGTCCAAGGCTAGATCTTTACCATTTGAACCACAGATCCATTTTTGGCTTTGATGAAAAACTGCAGAGAAGAGTCCCATGGACTTTCCTACTTAAGATAGCTTTGAACTGTGATCTTCAGATCCCTGCTCCTGAGTAACTAAGATTACAGGCATGAGCCACCAGTGCCCTGCTATTCCTAAGATTTTTAAGGGATACAAAGAGCCCAGGATATAGACTTAAATATTGTTTTTAAGCAGGAAAAAAAAAACATGGTACCCACTGATCTGTCAAAGCTTGTCATTGTTTTAGTCTTTTTTTTTTTTTTTCAGTCCTGGGACCTGATCTCAGGCTGTGTTTCTTTGTGCTCAAGGCTAGCACTCTACCACTTGGGCCACAGCACCACTTCTGGCTTTTTCTGTTTATGTGGTACTAAGGAATTGAACCCAGGGCTTCATGCATGCAAGGCAAGCACTCTACCACTAGGCCACATTCCCAGCCTATTTCAGTCTTTTGTAAGGTTTATTTTTCATTAGCTTTTTCAAGTACATAACAGATTGTTATAGCAAACTCTGGTCAAAAATGTTAAAAAGTGTCAGCATATTGTTCAGATCCACTAAGGCAGTTTTAGAGATGTTACAGAGAGCCAATAATGTTCTCTGTTGGAAATTCCAACTTTCGCATCATGTCAAGTGTCCACTGAGTACATTTTATACTCAAATCTAGCCCAGTACTTACACTTGCTCCCTACTAAAGGATCTTACTTGACCTTTTCTAGATACTTTTTCTCTCCCTAGGCATGTCAAAAAACCTCTTAGTACACACATATATGTATGTATAAAAAGATAAAAATAAAGAACCCCAAGACAAGTATTCAAATGTTTTTCTTTCATGCAATTGTTTCTAACATATTTATAAGATGATTTCTATGTTGCTTTTTATGTCCCTCCCCCACGGTATAACCCCTGCTTTCACTGTATTTGATGTTGGTATAATTTGTGGAGGGGAAGTGTAAAAACAAATCATTTAACTAGGAATACAAGTGGACAATGAGATGTACAAGTCGTTATGTCGAAAAATGATGGGAGGGGAGGTGGGGGGAGTATTGGAAGGGATGGGAAGGGGAAACAAAAAGGAGGCAACAATGCTTGATAAGAAATGTACTCGTTATCTTGCCCATGTAATTGTAACTCCTCTGTACGGTATTCTCACAATAAAAAAAGATAAAGATAAAAAGATAAGATGTTGCAAATATGTCATGTTTATCATGCTTTGACAGTAATTAATAATTCAAAATCTCCCATATGGTTTTATAAAATAGGTCAATGAGAATGGAAAGTGGGAGGGCAAAAAGAGTGGTTCAAGAATAGAGTAGGAGGGAGGGAGGGAAGAAGAGGAGAAAGGAAGGGAAGGAAAGTTAGTTTGAATGGCCAAAGATTAGTCTTCAGTATGTGGTCAAAGTAGCCACATAGAAGCAAAGTTAAATTAATGAGAGATGGCAGCTGGTAGTGATTATGTTTTTTCCCACGTGCTCTACAAGTGTGGCATTTGACATAAAGTTATAAGGTAAAGTAGTCTGTCTAATTTCTACCCAATTATTCTGTTACTTGGTCCTTGTTCACATCAGTGCCTTGCTCCTGAGGCTTTCGCAGTATATCATTAACTGCTTAAGTGCTTGACTTCCATGACTTTTCTGGTCAGGCAATAACTAAGAAAGCACTTCATATTCTGAAAAAAAAAATTGTTGCATTTATTTAGTCAAAAGTAACTTTTCAGTGTTAGGGAAAATAAAATTAAGATAGGAAAACAAAACAAGTTGTATATCCTTCATAGGAAAAAATGTAAGCAGTTGTAGTCTTCAAGTGTGTGTGTGATGTCGGCAGACACAGGTCAGATTTCTCATTCCTTCCTTCCAAGTTTCACTCTTGGTCTCTCTGGAGCCTAACTTCCTTCCTTGGGAAAAGGCAGAATGAATATAATTATTTTAGGGAACTTTAAACCCAGCACAACAGCATAGGAAACATATTTGGCACTTGGCCAGTTCTTATTAACGTGATTTTTTTTCCACGCTAAGCTTTTTGTTATTATTATTCAAAATATTTCTAACATTTATTCTAGATGCTGTTACCCCCCCTCCCATCAAACTGAGAACTTTTGTTCAAAGCTCTTTCAAAGGCCGCCCTTTCAAATGCAGCAGCTGTTGTGTGGTTTTACATTGAAAGTAGTCTTCACCTCTACTCCCCATCACAGAACTATAAAGGTGTTGGGAACAATTTGGCCTTGTTTTATTAGTCAAAAGTTATCTTCTTTTGTGATAGTTATATAAAGTAATAAAATACAGGGCAGAAAATGAACCAGAAACACAGCACTACCTGAATGGCAATCACTCCTTCACAAGGTGTCCCCAGATGCATTAGAAGAAGTGGTGTTCAAAGCCAGTCAGAACAGGAAATTCCATAAACCACCAAAATGCCGAAGTGGAGCATTTTATCTCCAGGAAACCAACAAAATGCCGAAGTGGAGCTATATCTCAAGTGGTAGAACTCCAGCCTTGAGTGCAAATGCTAAAAAAGCTCAAACCCTGAGTTCAAGCCTGAGTACAAGCATACACACGTGCATAGGCACACACGTGTGCATGCACACGCACAAACACACACACACACTCACACACATACACACAAGAAATGAGGTGGTGAAAACAGCTTCAGAAAAGTAACTTCACTGTCACTATTTATTACCAGTAAAGATGAACAATCACCATTACTGCTAGTAAAGAAAACTGAGGAAGTGGTGCTGTGGCTTCATGGTGGAGGACTAGTCTTGAGCAAAAAAGCTCAGAGACAGCACTCAGGCCCTGAGTTCAAGCCCCCTGGTTGACAAAAAAAAAAAAAAAAAAAGGAAAGAAAACTGAATGAGATTGTCTTTCTTGTCTTTTAAGTTTTTCTAGGTAATTAAAAAAATTCCTTTGTCCCTTTTATTTCCCCATTTTTAAAATAAAAATGTACACAAATTGAAATAAACTCTACTAGCACTCCAATAGCCAAAGAAAGGGAATTACCTAGGATATACTATATAAAACCCAAAATAATAATAATTATATGTGTGTCTACTCCATGAAGAACTCTTGAAATGACTGATATTCTAAGTGCTATGATATTCAAAGTGGAAATAGAATTATCAAGCACACATAAATAAGAGTTCCGTCTGCCCCCCCCCCCTTTTCTTTCTTTCCAGGACACATGTAGAAACCAAAGAAATTGGGCCTGCCAGCATCCTTTCTCTCTATTCTGTACCTTCTTCTTCCTCTCTCCACTGCTCATTATCCAGCACCAATTTGTACACACACAAGCCCTCCCTCTCCCTCCCATCTCTGGTAGTGTGCAAAGAAAAGCCTTGGAGTTTCTGGGCAGCCTATCCGTTTGCGAAGGCTCATTTTAGCTAATCCAGACATCCTGCACAGCAGGGCGAAAAGTGCTGTATCTAGTGAAACAAGAGCATGAATAATTAAAACTCTGTTATTAATGAACTTCCAGTCGTTATGTAAATGAAACTGATTTCAAGTCTAATTTGTCAGCCTGAATTCTTTTTCTGTTCTCCCTTTGTCTGGGACAAGAACTCATCATAATAGACTTGATAATAAACACTAGTAGACATGCTGTGTGCAGGGCCCATCTGAGTCAGAGCTTTTAGCGTGGTTAATTGATACAGTTACTCCAGAATAAGTCTATAAGGCATTTTGTATGGCTCTAAGTTTTCAAAGCCACTCTTTTTTTCCCTTTGACACGACAGACAGCCTATTCTCTGCACATATCTCATTATCATTTACCTTTACACGAGGGGTGGCATATAATTACTGCCTAGTAAATAGTTTCTTTTGCAATATCCAAGATGTTCAAAGACAGCAGAGTTCACAAAGGTCTAGGGGAAGGGAAGTCTGCAGACTTGGGAGAATGACAAATAGCCACCAGGGAGAGAAATGAGAAAAGAAAAAGGAACAGTTGACAAAGCACAAGACCAGTACGTTCCAGTTGCCTATGGTTCTGCCATCAAGTGTCACTCATGCTATTGGTGGCATTGTCCAAATGCTAGCCTGATGTCAGTGGTCACATATTTTAGCCACATTGTCTAGATTCACTGTATTGTTGGTAAAAGTATTCACTAGGAGGGTGACAGCTTCAAATACAACAATCTACTTTCCTCCGATTACAGATATTTCACACAACAACAACAAAAAGCAATAGTGTTTTCAACAGCATGATATTTAGCAGTGTCAACTCACTGATACTTTAGTGGCCAGCAATTTTTAGATTTGAATTTTGAGAATAAACGTATACTATTTCCAGGGAAATGTCAGAATTGGACATTGAAAGTTAAAGTTTTGACTATTTAGTATATGATTCTATTTTTCTAAGGCACTATGTAAATTAGAAATTAACTCATTTATATATCAGATACTTTCAATCATTAATTTTATTGTATGTTTAGAAGGAGAAAATGGAACTTTTTCCATCCATACTTTTTTTTCTTTAAGTTGCAACAGTTAAAAGTAAGATTCTTGATAATCTACTAAATTTTTCACTGTTGGAATCATGGTATATAATAAAACTTGAAATTGATAACTTTTTTCTAGATTTCTCCTATGTTGGTACACCAACTACTACTAGCGAGATTTTTATGTCTGTGGGCATCTACAGACAACTTCCTTTGAATCACTGAAATCAGAGAAGTGTTGTTCATTGTTTAACTCTGCTGTCTTTGTTATTCTGTGCCCACTGAAATCAGAGAAGTGTTGTTCATTGTTTAACTCTGCTGTCTTTGTTATTCTGTGCCCTTGCTTTGTTTGTAGTGCCAAGGAGTGAATGGTATCCTAATCACTTTTGTCCAAATAATGAAAAATGGAAATGAAAGCATCTGTGGACTGATATGATCAACCCTGTAGGGGTTGCTCATTATAGACTCATTTCACACACATTTTACGTCGCTGAAGGTGTTCCAGACCCAGATTGAAGTGATGAAAATAAAAATTCCAAGCCAAAGAATCCTTTCTTAAAAAGAAGAAAGTCCAAAAAAAAAAAAAAAGAAGAAGAAGAAAGGCCAATTAACCAATATGATGCAAATGGTGCTAAAATGGAGAGTTATATAGTGTATCAAAAGTGTCACAGAAATATTCCAAAAGTAATCTGTAGAAAGCCCGAATGAGAAGAATACTATCTTTCTACTTTGCTGATGGCAAATATTACACAGCTGAAGCCCATAGTTCATGTTGTCAAGTTCAAGGGTCTCCATTCAATTTGATTCTTTTTCTCCTGGATGCATTATGTAGCAATCTGTGCTTCAATTTCCCAGTTATTCTGGGACAAGTTTGAATTTCATGGTATCAAATATAAGTTGAAGGCGTAGATGAAATCAATTCAGCTCCTCACAGTTTCACAGGAACTTGACTGGACCATGACATCACAGCAGGGAAAGCCCAAGTTGATGTCTGATGATGCCAGCCTGCCCCTGCCGGGGTGACTGTTCTGCACATTTGTCACGGCTGCATAGAGGATTCTCATCTCTATTGTGCTTATGCCAAACCATGCTGTAACCACTTCCCAGTTTCACACTGTGATAAACTCTGGAGTCGCTCCAAATCAATCTAAACCTAACAACTCCCTGCATTAAAAGACAAAAGCAATTCAGTGATGAGTACAGGATATTCAATGACATAAAACATATGCTATCATGCGCTAGCGTGTGTGTGCGTGCACACACACACACACACACACATCTTTCTACTTTCTATTGATAATATGGCTCAGGGGGCTAACAACACTGTTCATTTTAATTCTAGACAACTCCAGAAGAACTCATAAAAATACGTAATCTGAAATTAAAGTCAATTAAACTGTGTTGCTTCTTTGGAAAGTTAAAAGGAAAATACACATAAGTAATAGAAATCAATTATTGTGTATTCCCAGTCCTGTTCTTATAAAACAAAGAGGTAATCGATCACTCTGGAGATTCCTACAAGGTAATTACTATTTATTCTTTAATGATAGTATTGTCCTCCTCTCTTCCTTCACACCAGTCCTTTATAGCTGCCACCTTAAATAGAGCAAGTAAGCTATAGTTAAAAGAAGAAAAAAAAAGAAACATCTCACAGAATAGAGCTAGTACTCTGTGTAATGTGGGCTTAGTAAGATTGCCAAAGTTCATCCCTTCTGTGAGCTGAGTCTACTCTACTCTGTAGCCCATGTTCCATATACACATCCCAGTAGCTTCTCAGTAAGAAATGCAGCCATGGCTTGGAGAAGGGGCATCGCTGCACTGAGCAGATTCATAGGAAATGTCTTTCTTGTGGATATTTAGTCACTTAAAAAAAGTTTGAAAATAATAAGCAACTCACAAAGAACACGGGCCAATTAAGAATTTAAAACAACTAGCGTCCAACTCAGCCTCTTCTTTATTTTTACAAAAAGAAGAGAGAAATAGAATAAAAACAAATATGGCTGCTATTAGAGAAAGCCCAAAGCACTAACCAAGAGATTTCACAGAGCTTCAGTCAGAACCTAGCTAATGAATATAAGTTACCTTAGCTGGTTTTCGCTGACTTTGAAATTAAGGTCTCAAACCCTTGCATACAGGGAGAGCTGGACTCGAGCAGAATGGCCTTAATAACCTCCATTGTGCCCTGAGATCCCTAGTGAGAGTTCCTGCCCATCCATGACCAATCGGTATTATTTTTTCAGTGACTGGTACTTTTGTGAGCAAGATTGGGGTTTCTGGGAGTGATTAGCACTTTTCACTATTGATTGACAGGTTCAAACAGAAATGAGACAATAGGAGGAGTCATTAAGAATTCAAATGTAAGGTTAGTGTTTGCCAGCTTTGGGATTGATTTTAGTAGAAAGGAACTATATATATATGAGAGGAATTAATGTTAAAAATGGGAACTTGTGAAGTGTAAATTAATCTTTTCAAATTCAAAAACTTTTTCAGAACTGAAATTAATAAAAATAATATGAATATGAAATAGCAAGCTTTTAGGTGTTCTTTCTAGAAACTTCTCATGTCAACTATAGATATCTTTGCTTTGCATATTGAAAACCTAAAGACTTTAAATCTTAGACATATCCTCAGCAGTAAAGGTTTAGATTTCATTTTTCTCAGAGTGAAAATTTTATAGAAATAAAAGTATGGCTTTTCTTAAAAAAAAAAAAAAGAAAGAAAGAAAGAAAGAAAGAAAGGAAAAGGCTACAGCTCTTTATTATATCTAGGACTATTCCTTAGGGAAATAATTATGGTGAATGATTCTAGCATTGACCAGTAATTGATAATTGGCCACAAATAATTAGGATAAAAGATCTTCACTGGTGTAAATTATGCTAATAGTTCAGTATTATCCCAAGGTGCTGATGTTGATTTCTTATAAGTAACTTTGTTTCAAATTCACATTACAAATTTAGCATACTCTATTTGAAAATTTAATTTTATTTGATATCAAAGCAAAATAGATAATACAGAATTAAACAAGCCTAATCAAAGAAAAAAATTATGATGCTCCTTTTTCCTTTATGGAGATTTTTTTATAGAACTCGACTTCTAAAGGGAAAAGAAGTTTGTTTTACTGACAGCATTGAACAATTAAAAAGCAAGACCAAAGCCAAGGAAAATGTGATTCTTGAAGTCACCACAGACATTTGAATGGAAGTAGTTCCAATACCTCATAAGTTGTTAATATTTGAAGGATGATAGCATAAATCTAATAGCCTGTGTATAAAATAATCACAGCATCAGATTTTTATGCATATCCCGTGAGAAGCTCAGTGTTCAGGCTGCATTTTTGAATATGTTGTGACTAATTTATGCCAAGTTTTCATCAACCTAGCATTTTTCGTTTTTCAATTGACACACAAGGTTCTGTAATTTGTGTGCTCAGTATATTAATATCCTGAGATGGTAAGAGAAAATCAAGTGCATTACAGTAAACAACAGAAATAAACCCAGGTAAGGAACATCCTTGGTTAAAAAGAAGGGATCAAGGAAACAAGTACAATCCAGGGAGTGGCTACTAATTAGGTTTATGTAGGTCATTAACCAGCCACACCTTGCATATCATTAGATGATGTCTATCAGGAAAAAAAAAGAAAGAAAGAATGGAAGGAAGGAAGGAAGGAAGGAAGGAAGCAAAGAAGCAAGGAAGGAAGGAAGGAAGCAAGGAAGCAAGGAAGGAAGGAAGGAAGGAAGGAAAGAAGGAAGGGAGGAAGGAAGGAAAAAGAGAAAGGGAGGGTGGGAGAGAAAGAAACTATCTACATACCATTTCTCTTCCATTTCCCCTCAAAATTTCAATGTATGTTCTTTCAGTATCCTCATACTTTGCTACAATTAGAACCAGCTGAAGATCTTTTTACAAATCCAAAACTTGGCTGAATGGTGAAACACATACCTAGCATTCATGAGTGACTGGGTTCAATCCTGAATACCAAGAGGAAAGGGGAGAAAAATAAGAAAGGGGAGGGGGGAAATGAAGATTGCTAATGCTTAACCCCCATTTCTACTGCACACATTCTGTGTGCACAATCTAGGAGATTCTAATATGTAGTAAGAACTAGGGAGCAATGCTCTCAATTCTTTCTGCCTATTCTCTCCAATATAGAATGAGAAGAAATGTTTCCCATCTTGCAGTTGATTTCAGATACAGCTCTTTTATCTGTCTTTTCTGAGAGGGATTGTATCAACATTCCCAGAGTTTCTGTTAAGGGGGCTTGCTACCTCTCTCTGCTCTGCTCTTGACTTGTTTCCTATTTTCCATTTTATACTCTTTCATCCCTTAAATTACTACAGATCAACTGCTATCCCTCTGAGTTTTTAGCTCTTATTCAATTTCCTATCTTAAGCTATCTTTGGTATCTTAACCACCAATTACAGCATGACAAACTTACCTATTTCTTTCTTTCCCCTTAACCAAAAACCCACAGGCAAGCTCTATTCCCTTTTTTCAATCTTCATCCCAGAGCTAAAATCCTCAGTGATTTTTTTTATCTCATTATAGCAGACTTCTCTGTTTCAGACTACTTTTCTGCCTTCTCCCAGTAGTCTCATCACTTTCCTGTATAAAATACTACTGCCAGACTTCTTGTCATTTCCCTTATGAGCCCTTCATCAATAGGTATCTTAAGCCTATCCAATTCTTCCAGTCTTTGGTCCTGGGGGCTCTTTAGCTAACCCCAACATTCAGGATGTGATGGGAGTCAGCCTGTGGATTGACAGCAATACTTAATAAAGGCTGCTACACGGAAGGACTGTGTGCCAACGGAAGTTTCATAGCACAGGTGACAAGAGTCTCAGCACAGTTCCTGCAATGATGGTAGATCTTAGAAAGCCTTTCTTCTTCCTTTCCTCAACTCACTTTATCCAGACATATTCAGCTAACTTTCAGCTAAGATTATCCAAAAAGCCAAGAAGGGAGATTATGTACACCTATATCTGTGTTCTATCCTGTATCAGCTTATGTGAACTATGAATTTACATAAACATTCTGTATAAAGTATAACCTATCAACCTATATATAAAAATTATTTTTAAAAATAGGTTCCCTTATGCCTATCACCTCTAAGACCTGTTTCTTACACAAACTAAGTTTTGTAAAACCCATCTTTAGGCCTGTTTCTCTTTCTCAGGGTGAACTCTCATTATCCCTTCTCATCAAATTCTAACTGTATCTCTTCTCGCTTCTTTCTACTGCTTTATTCCATATACTATATCTCTTTTGTCTGTTAACACCTAGTCTATTCTCAATTTCCTCTTGTACAATGGAGCTTTTTTTTTTTTTTTTTTGCCTGAGTTGGGGCTTGAACTCAGGGCCTAGGCACTGTACTACTTGAGCCACAGCTCCTCTTCTGGTGTTTTGATGGTTAGTTGGAGATAAGAGTCTCAGGGACTTTCTTGCCCAGGCTGGCTTCAAACTACAATCCTCAGATCTCAGCCTCCTAAGTAGCTAAGATTACAAGTGTGGGTTCCTGGCACCCAGCTGACTTTTTCTTTTTCTTTTTTTCTTTCTTTCTTTTTTTTTAAAATGGTATTGATGAGTGAACCTAGGCCTTATTCACACTGTACCACTGACCTATATCCCTCACTCCAAATTCACTTCTTGCCTTAGCATTTTTCTATGATAGCTTTTCAAGTAAGTCTGCTTTTACTGGAAAAGAAACAAAATATTTATTAAGCTGAAAAAATACATAATCAATGAATATGGTTTTTTTGGGAACTATTTAAAACACAAATAAATCACATGATTAAGTATAAATTCATATGTAAAAAGAATAATTGCTCAAGAATGGGGCAGCTCTGATATGAGATTCTTATTCAGATCATCCTAAATCCTTCTCTGGAACTTTCATATCAATTCAAAGAGATATTATAATTCACTGTTTGGGATTGTCCATTTTTTCATTTAAATGATTTTAAAACAGAAAACATAATAAGCCATGTGCTTTCCACTAGTATATCTGTTATCAGCCTCTGTAGCCACTAGATGTCAATGCAATGTTTATCTGGAAGGTTTAATAAGGACTCATTAGTATCCCATTTAATGGTTAAATAACGTATTCCCTTTGCAAGGCATTTTAATATTGAAGACTTTCTAAGAATTTTGCAGTAATAGTACATGACTGAATATGGAACTGATTCTACTTACAAAGTGAAATCTCCCACCTTATCTGGGCATAAACAGTTATTGAATAGAAACAGTTTTCAGCCTGAATCAAATTTAATTTAGTAAGAAAATGTATACCTGCAGAATATAATTGCACTAACTAGCTGTTACTTTCAGAAAGAGCAAATGAGATCTCTATTATTTAAAAATAAACTTTATTTTACATAAAAGGCAACATCCCACCTCATGTTCACTGTAGTATTTCAGAGAGAAGAAGCGATAGATTTCTAAATTTCTAAAAAATTTTACAATCATTTCCTTCTGGATTGGTGTTTTACAGTAAAGAAAATTTAAATTTCTGTCAGAGCTCAGGAAGCTTGGGTATTTACACTCTCATATTTAACCCTCAAATTACAATCTTTTTTTCCCAGAAAATACTAAATAACCTATTTTTGTTAATACTATATAACAAAGTATAATTCAATACTGTATAACAAAGTATAATTCAAATGTCCTATCCTTTACAATTATGAGTTCATAGTTTATTTGGAAATACAGAGGAAAGGCCCTTAAAAAAACAGAAACAATAACAAAAATCAAAGAATAAAATATCTTTATATAGAAATGTTATTACATGGATGTTTTCCCCAATCTCAAATTTATGAATTTTTTGTATGACTTCCTTTCCATTTTTTCCTTTTTTGTCAAACATATATTATTAAAACATTAACTTATTTCAGCTACCTAAGCTAACAAGAGAGTTTGGAAAAACCCACTAGCATAAAAAAAATATTTAATCTTCAGTGCAAATATCCCTTAGAACTTAGCCATAGTAAAACTTTCTATTTCCAATCCCCTTAGCTAAACATTAGGAGAACAATTATAAAATGTTAGGACAGGAGATACAATTTTAGGACAACATTACAAACTTTACAACTTCGCCTAAAGTTCTTTTTAGGCAGGTGTTCTAGTGCTGAGCCATGTCTCCTGCAGCCAGACATGCTACCTTTCCACATCCCCACAGTAAGTTAGCAATAATATACTTATATAAGATTTCCAAGACATAACATTAAAAAAACTATGAAAAATTAAATTCTATTAAAACAATAGGATTTTGAGTTAATTTAGTTAAATGTAATATATTTTTTAAAAATTTTATTCTTTAAAAATATTTTTGATGCAGGCTGGAACTCAGGGCTTGGACTCTGTTGTATAGATTTGTTTATTCAAGAATATTATCATATTATCATTGTACCACTCAAACCACAGCTCCATATCAAGCTTCTTAGGGGCTAATTGAAGGAAAGAGTCTCAGAGGTCTTTCCTTCCCAATCTGGCTTCTAACTGTGATCCTCAGGTCTCAACCTTGCGCATAGCTAGTGTTACAGGTAAGAGACTGTAACAGCTCTGGAGCCAAGTTCTCAGTGTCTTTTGACTGTTTGCACATGATTACCCCAGAAATTCAGCACTCTATATGTGGCTTGTATATTTACTAAATAGCAATGTACAACACTATCTTCAACCATGCTGCTGAGAACAAAAGTGATCCTTTCCCATACCCAATTCCAGCTTTATAATGAAGAATGAAGTAGGACTAAGGGTAGAAAGGTGACATCTTCCTCTCACTAGGGCAAGGGATGTGCCCCTTTCTCATTTCAAGATGAGTGAAGATAAACCCAAAAGAGAACCATTTATTCACAGAGCAATGCAGGGCTAACGCAGAAAGTGTTGGTAACTACAGAGTTGCAGATGCTCTGTTACATGGAATTGAGAATCCTAAGACAGCCCTTAGAATAACTCCATGTGGGTTTATAGGGCTTGGGAGAAAATCAGAGGTCTTGTAAATGAGAGGGTAAGAAGAGAAAGCCAGGAGACCACCGGAAAGGAATACATGCCCTCTCCATACACAGGGTCTTCTAATGTGAGCAGGCTTGAGTTGGAAAAGAGAAATAAACTTCCAATTAGATATGAAATAGACATCTGAGTCTGGATAGGACTGAATTTTGACTGCAAGAAAGTGAAGGAGGAGTAAGGTAGGGAAAACCTTTAGAAAATCTATGAAACTCACCCAAGTTAAGGGGGCAGGAAAAGAACTCAACCATGTTTATTGTCTATCTCCTTTATTTAAAAATATCTAAGTGCAAGAGATGTAGGATGGTTTTTTCTTTTTTGGTCTTGCATACTAAAATGATATGTACCACATAGTAGATATGAAATAAATGTGAGTTGACAAGTGATTGAATCTGACATAATCATGATTGAAAGCAATTGTCGGTGGGGAAAAATGCTCCTTGCTGTTCCTACTGAATCTAGTATGTTCAGCAATCAGGACACTGGTGGTAAGAAAAGCAATGTCTGTGGCATTTAATGAGCATGAAGAGGCTCGTAGATAAGGAGAAGTCTGCCGGTCATTTCAGCAACCACAGTCCATTTTAGAAATTATAGAGTCTAGTCAAATCACTGCATGATGCTATACTATCAAGATCGCTTTTAAATTTTCCTTGCCAATAGACTCATCTTGAGGCTTGTGGTGCTTAAAATATTTCCAGTGCATTGGAGTTATTGAACCTTTTGCAGTCAGTAAGGTGCTTGGTGAAATTTCTTCCATCATTCATGACCAATTACCTTTGTTTTTCAATTACTGGTCATTTTATTTGAGATTGAGTTTTGAGCATGATGAACAGTTTTCATCATTATTTTATGTAGATTCAAGTAACACTCAGGAGTATAAGCAATTGATGCCTTTCAAAATATGAGATGGCAGTGATGATATTATCTGGGTAGGTGAACTTGGCTGGAATGATGTGTGTACAGTTAGCTTCTTCCCCAAGAGTGGTGGACCGTCTCAATTTTCATTACTGTGGTCCATGTCATGTCAACTTTATCTCTTTCTATGCTGCCTGACATTTTTGCCCAAAGGTACCAACTAGCCCTTAAGCAACATAGATGAGGTTTTTGCCTCAAAAGATTGAAAAAAAGCACAAATGTATATTTTTGTAATATTTTGTGAAATGGAATTTGGAATCACCATTTTGCTATTTCAAGATATGGCCAATTTTAGTTTATAATGATCTATCATTTGATAGGTGCTGGAAAAAGAATGCTGTAACCTTTGATGATTTGTAAATGATTGCATCTTCTTGAAAAGAAAAACAACAGTGATCTCTCAGTACTAGCCAAATTATTCTCAGGAAGAAAATGGACAAGAGAAGTATTAAAAAAGGAAAGCAGTAAAGAATAAGGGCTGGGATAAGCATATCACATGGGAGAAAAAGGAACAAAGTGAACAGATAGAAAATAGCTGTCAACTCAGATTGTTACCTTGGGTTAATAATGGCTTTCCTAGAAGGTGTTCAGGAAAAAAAAATTAAGGCTGTTACAATCTACCATCTAGGAAAGAGTAACCTGGTCAATTAGTTATTTCTGCCACAGAGGAAAAAGAAAAAGAAAAAGAAAAAAAAAAAACTAAGGACACAAGTGCCATGCTTACATTTCTGTTCTAGGAGGAAATTTTCTCTGGTTTACTGTGAACACCAGTGAGTATTCGGAGGAGACAGAATTTTGTGTCAGAGAATGCTGCTGCTATTGACACTGAAGATCTAGATTTGAATTTAGGGGACTGGCAAGTTGGCTCAGTGGTAGAGTACTTGCCTTGCATTCATGAGGCCCTCTGTTCAATTCCTCAGCACCACATAAACAGAAAAAGCCAGAAGTGGTTCTGTGGCTCAAGTGGTAGAGTACTCGCCTTGAGCTGAAGAGCTCAGGGACAGAGCCCAGGCCCAGAGTTCAGGCCCCACGACTGAACAACAACAACAAAAAAGACCTAAATTTATTCCACTGAGAAGGAAATTCTTCATTGTAGCCATGTAGAATAAATCCTTGTTTAGGCAAAGCCATAAAAAACAAAACAAAACAAAAAGACTCAGTCCTAACATTGTGGTCTCCATTCTTGTACCTTAAAATACACTTAGGACTTAAAAACACAGTTGATGAGTTATTCCAAATAAAGTTGCGAGATTTGCAGAGAGTTAGGACGTTTAACACATTGTCCTAATCTGATGGGGCAAATGTTTTAACCGTGGTGCCATGTTCTAAAGGAACAGAAAAGGAGGTACATGTTTCCTAAATAAACAGTGTACTTCCTCTTTTTCCTAAAGTGAATTCCTCCACCTACTCTTCCTCTCCTCACTCCAATGGCCTTCCTCCTCCTCTTTCTAGAAAACACCGATCCTTCCATCTCTCATCTCTTTTAGGTCTAACCACCCCTCACAGTGGTGGAGCCCCTCCTACAGGGCTCCTGGTGTCCACTTTGCATTACATCTGAAAACATTTTTCTTGTTGCCTTCTTTCACACAGTGGCATTATTCTAATGTCTCATTGTTTTGTCATTTTGGATTCACCCCTTTGCCTCAATCCTCACATAGGGATCTCTCCTGGTTTGACTGTAGATTTTTCTCTCAGATTCTTGCCCCTCAATATTTTCATTCCAGATGCAGGACCTTACAAATCTGTATCCGCATCCATGGTTTAAGTGTATTTTAAAATCAGTAACTCCCACGTGTATCTCTGTGTGTATAACAGAAGTCTTTAAAACATGACTGGCGTTGATCTCTCGCGGCCCTGTGGAAACAGCCAGGCATGTGTCACAGCCTCCATGCAGCTTGTCCAAAATGCCACTATCCTCTCTGTCCACAGACATGCTCTTCTGTCTGTTCCCAAGATGAGTGGAGCATTGCACAAACCCACTTCTAGGCCTGTACAATGCACCCACTGTGCACGGTGCTACAGTTTACATGCACCTTGATCATCCACATGCACAGTGATGCTCTGAGATGAACACTTATGCCCACTTTGCAGATAAAGAAATGGAGGGGTTAAGTAACTAAGGAACATTAAGCTAATCAGTCATGGAGCCCTGGTTTTCCTGATAGCCATCTTGAGCGCTAATAACATTTTTAGGCCAATTCCAAGGAAACACATAAAAGAATCAAATAGTTGCAGAAGCTAGAGGTGGAGCAGTAAATAGAAAATATATAAATCTCAGTCAGTTTATCAAAAAACTTCTTTAAAAAGTGCATAACATAGGGCTGGGAAGGTGGCTCAGTGGTAGAGTGCTTGCCTTGCATGCCTGAGGCCCTGGGTTTGATTCCTCAGCACCACATAGGCTGAAAAAGCTCGAAGTGGGACTGTGGCTCAAGTGGTAGAGCGCTAGCCTTGAGCTGAAGAGCTGAGGGACAGTGGCCAGGCCCAGAGTTCAAGCCCCATGATTTATTAAAAAAAAAAAAAAAACAAAAATTGCATAGCAGAAGCATGTTTTCTGTCAAAAGATAATTTATTCTGTTATTTATGTATTTTGGTGGGGCTGAGACTTGATTTGAGCCTTGCTGTTCCTCGTCCCCAACCTTTTGCTTTTTGTTTTTCAAATAGGGTTTCACAATTTTGCCTAGGCCAATCTTGGATCACAATCTTCCTACCTCTGCTGGTCAATTAGCCCAGATTACAAGTATACACTACTATGCATGGCTTATTTTGCAATTGACTCTATCTAACTTTTCCTTGCTCTGGCCTCAAATCACAATCCTCCTGTCTCTGCCTCAAGAATAGTTGGAACAAAAGGGCTTTGGGGTAGAGAAAAAAATCAGATGGCATATGCTCACTACAGAATAATATTCCTGGAATTGCTACAATTTGTATCATTCCTATTAATGGTATGAAAAATGAAAAAAAATAATCCTAACAATTCAGCAAATATACTACATGCAAGATGATCAGTACACCTGTGTGTCAAACTCTAAAGCCATGAAAACATAGGTGACCTGAAGTTATCACTATTCAAAATGTAATTTCTTTCCTGCTTTTTAATGACTCAGCAGCTTAAGGTCAGGAGAAGCAGTTACCTCACCAAAGCAAACACTTTTGGTTCATCATTGTCATGCAATCCTGGTTACTGCTTCATCTGAACTAGAAAGAGGTGTGAAAAAATACACTGTATTGCAGAACTGAACAGAATATTGGAGCTAGGTTTTGCATTGTAGTGGTGGTAGGGTGTGTGTGTGTGTGTGTGTGTGTGTGTGTGTGTGTGTGTGTGTGTGTGTGTGTGTGTGTGTGTGTGTGTGTGTGTGTGTGTGTGTGTGTGTGTGTGTGTGTGTGTGTGTTCTAGGGCCTGAATTTAGGGCCTATGCACTGGCCCTGCACTTTTTTTGCTCAAGGCTAGGGCTCTACCACTTGATCCACAGCTCCACTTCCAGCTTTTCTTGGTGGTTAACTAAGAATCTCTCACAGACTTCCTGACCAAAGCTGGCTTTGACCCACAGACTTCGGTCTCCTGAGTAGCCAGGATTAGAGGCATGAGCTGTCAGTGGCTAGTAGTTTTGCTTTGTTTTGTTCTAAGAAGGACTTTAGTCTGTTGTCTTAAAAAATATAAAGGGTGTGTAGGGGGGGGGCAGTATGTGCTGAACACTTTCCATCTGTGATAAACATTTCTCATGAGGATTGCTGACTAGGTGCAAGGGCCAGGTGGGGTCCTCATCTTCAACCATGGGGAAAAATCTGTAAGGTGAGGTAGCAGCTAAAACATGCTGGAATTCACATTCTGTCGTTGGGGCTCAACCTACTGGGTGATATGCCCCGGGCTGTACCTAATTCTACAGAGGCCACTAGCAGGTGGCTACGGAGGAGACTTTGTTCATCTACTTTAATTAGCACCTCATCACTTTCAGCTCAGTGTCACCCAGCTGGCGAGAGCAAGACAACACCTCCAGCCTGAACTGGGCTCCCTTCCATTTTCTTGGAGCTTATCGAGACATGTGGTGCTTTCTTTAAGTGCAGCTGGTGCTGGCACTTTCATTGTAAATTTAAATCTCTGTTTGGAAAAAGGTGATAAGAACAGTTTGTTTCAAGTCCCTGGTGTTTAAGCCTTAAGCAATTCCCAGCAAATACATTCAAGACTCCTTCTGGTTTGATCGGCTACAATTTGTAGTCGTCTTATTAATAGTAGCAGCAGTCAGATTCGCCTTAATGATATTCACACCAAGGAAAGCTCTGCACAATCATCACTATTGCGCTAGAGTTCAAAGTTTGTACTGATTGCTTTTAGTATTTTGGGTGGTGATTTTTGATCAGTGCAAGTTGTGTGTGGGGGGGGGTACTGGCATTTGCTTGCATTTATTTGGAGCTTTTGTTTGTTTTTCTTGTTTTAAAGGGACAAAAGCAGGATGTTTAGTGGATGAGTTCTACTTCACTACAGTTCTGTCCATAGACAGGTTGCTAACTAACATCCAGGGTGATGCAGGGAACTGCATGCCAGAGCCCAGGGGTCTGCACCATTGCCATGTAGTTACTGAGCCATCCGTGGTTAACTCATTTCTGTATAAAGTCTCTTGGACATTTTGTTTGAAAATATTAGGTGCAGTATCATTAAAAATCTACTTGTGGGGCTGGGAAGGTGGCTCAGTGGTAGAGTGCTTGCCTTGCATGCATGAGGCCCTGGGTTCGATTCCTCAGTACCACATAAGCAGAAAAAGTTGGAAGTGGTGCTATGGTTCAAGTGGTAGAGCCCTAGCCTTGAGCTGAAGAGCCCAGGCCCAGAGTTCAGGCCCTATGACCAACCAAAAAAAAAAAAAAAACTACTTGTAACCAATTTATATATCTCTCCACTTTTGCCCCCTATGGTTAAGAGTTGATTAGAATTTCTTCCTCCCCCTCCCCCTTTTGGTTTAGCATTTTGGGATTTTTGTTGTTGTTTTTCATTTGCTTGTTGTTTATTGCTGGTACATGGGCTTGAACTCAGGGCCTGGGTACTGTTATTCAGTTTTTGATTCAAGCTCTATCACTTTGCCACAGTGTCACACCTCCACTTCTGACATTTTGGTGGTTTATTGGAAATGAGGGTCTTGCCAACTTGCCTTCCTGATTTTGAATGGAGAACCTCAAATCTCAACCTCCTGACTAGCTAAGATTAGAGGAATGAGTCACCAGCACCTGGAAATGATCTCATTTTTAGAAGTTCAGCGCTGTAATTCAATATATGTATAATGGCTAATGAGCAAATACGGTTATTAACACTTAGAGTTGTTTCTTTTTACTAATATTCTCGGTAACCAGCTAGATGTCATTATTTGTTCTCACAACTTCAAAATCATCTTTTTTGGAATGATCTCAAGTCAAAATAGTACTTTAAATTATAAGCAAAGTTTTTTTTATGGACATTATGTGATGTGTTTCTTGTGAAAATTCTGATTCTGTAGATAAGGAGCTTGAAATTCAGCCTAGCTAAGTCTTTTAACTTTTATTGTAAAGATGTGCAGCGGGGTTTCAGTTACATAAGTCAGATAATGAATACATTTCTTTATGAACAGTGTCACCCCCTCCATCATTTTCTCCCAGTTCTTCCACTCTTTCCCTCCCTCCTCCTGAAGTTGTATAGTTCATTCCCAATACAGTGAGTATCACTGCTGAATTGGTTCTCGCTAAGTCTTTTTATTTATTTTTAATGGTAAAAATACTGTACAGAGGGGTTACAGTTACATGAGTAAGGTAATGAGTACATTTCCTATTGAGCATTGTTACCTCCTCCTTTGTTTTTCCCCTACCATCCTTTCCCTCCCCCACCCCCGAAGTTGTAAAGTTCATTTTCAACATAGTGTCTTGTACATCTCATTGTTACAATGGGCCAACCTGTATTCTTTATTTTTATTTTTATTGTGAAAATACTGTACAGAGGGGTTACAATTACATGGGCAAGATAATGAGTACATTTCTTTCTTTTTTTTTTTTTTTTTTTGGTCCGGTTGTGGGGCCTGAACTCTGGGCCTGGGCGCTGTCCCTCAACTCTTTAGCTCAAGGCTAGCGCTCTACCACTTGAGCCACAGTGCCACTTCCGGCTTTTTTCTTTTTGCTTATGGGGTGCTGAGGAATCGAACCCAGAGCCTCATGCATGCAAGGCAAGCGCTCTACCACTGAGCCACTGTCCCAGCTCCAATGAGTACATTTCTTATCAAACATTGTAGCCTCCTCCTTTGTTTCCCCTTCCCATCCCATCATCCCCCTGTCCCCCAACCCAACTCTCCCCCCCCCCACCAAAGTTGTAAAGTTCATTTTCGACATAATAACTTGTATGTCTCATTGTTGCAATGGGTCCACCTGTATCCCTAGTTAAACTATTTGCTTTTTCCCCTTTCCCTCCACAAATTATACCAAGATCAAATACAGTGAAAGCAGGGTCAACCTGTATTCTTATTTCAGCGTTTTGTAATTTCCCTTCCCCTCCCCAAATTAGAAAAATATATATACAATCAAATACAGTGAAAACAGGGGTTATACCAAGGGGGAAGAACATGCAAAAGAAACAAAAAGAGTCACATAGTACATTTTAACTATGTTAAAAAACAATAGCAAGAAAGAAAAAAAAAGCAGTTGTTTCCTATCTTGGGATTCATTTCAGTTTTAACATCATCTTATATGGTCATATGTGTAGCTTTTGATCTTTTCTGCTTGTCCTAGACATACTAGTTATTGCAAATAAGGGAAACCATGGGACCTATGATTCTTTGGGCCTGGCTTACTTCACTGAATATAATTTTTTCCAAGTCTTTCCATTTCCTAACAAATAGGTGATGTCATTCTTTCTGATGGAGGAATAGAATTCCAGTGTGTGTGTGTGTGTGTGTGTGTGTGTGTGTGTGTGTGTGTGTGTGTGTGTGTGTGTGTGTGTGTGTGTGTGTATCACATTTTCTTGGTCCATTCATCTACTGAGGGGCATCTGGGTTGGTTCCAGTTCTCACTAAGTCTTAAGGTGATGACAGAAGAAGTGGGTCTCCAACTGGTCTCTGTCACATAGCTCAGCAGAAGTTTTACCCTGACCTTTCATGGACTAAATTTGGGCATAGTAAACAACTAACGGGGCATCTGGGAGGCATCACACACAGGCCTTAGGCATTATAGCCATGGTTCTTGAGCCTAAAAGGTGACTGTCAGGCAATAGTGGCTCACCCTATAATCCTAGCTACTTAGGAGCTTGGAATTTGAAGATGGCAGTTGGAAGATACAACAGCAGAAGACGCCTGTCTCCAATTAACCAGCCCAAAGCTAGAATGCTAGACTTGAGGAAAAATAAAAGCTAAACAAAACATGAACATGAGGTCCTAAGTTCAAGCCCCAGTACTCAAAAGAAAAAAAAAATAAGTGATTGACTACTACTAAAAGACTAGTTTATTATTTGTGAAGAAAGGAAAAAAAATTATAGCAAACTTGCATAAATAGTAAAAAGACTGATAAAGCAGAAGTTTAAGTAGTTAGCAGAGCAAATGTTAGCTACCTTTATTTTTTTCCTCTCTTCCCAAAATAAAATGAAACTGAAGTAGTCTTGGTTGGTAAGTTCAACATTCTATGAAGTTTATCGTGACATGTATTTTTTTCTGAAGCAAAGTAAGACTTCATGCTAAAAGTTGTCATTTCAGAACACAGAGCAGAAGTCTACTCTCCCTCTGTATAAAACATATGGGAAATCATTTTTAAATAGCATGAAGTATTGATAAACAAATTAGGGACAGGAGGTATACTTAAAAAAAAAAAACGGAGAAACAAGACACCAAATTAATTGCATGCCCATGACATGGGAGTATTAGGATTTCAGAGTAGGCTTTTTAAACATCGCTCAATTTATAATAATAATAAAAATACAAAAATAGAAGAAGCTACTATGTATTATATCGCTTAGTCTTTTTGCTGTTGTTGGCAGTACTGTGGATATCCAGCAGTACTCAGCACTTTGTACTTGCTCTGCTGGCTTTACACTCCAGACATGCCCCCAACCATGCTATTTTCTGGATATTTTGGATATGGAATCTGTAAACTTTTCTGCCCAGTCAGGTCTCAAACTGAAATCCTCTTGATCTTAGCCTCTTGAGTAGGTAGGATTACAGGACTGATCGAGTTACCAGTGACTAGATCTACTAAGTCCTTTAAATAAACTCATTGTATACTCAGTACAGAATACACTGTCTGTTTTAAAGTAAACCTATCTTGTAGATGAGAAAACTGAGGTGTAAGAAGGCAAGATCATCAAATGGAGGAACTTGTGCCAGTCATGCTTAAAATATTGCTCACATTCTACCTTTTCTAGATGGTGCCTAAAACCAATTATGTGTAATAGCAATTTCATAAAACTTTATCACCTGTTCATCACAAGATATGACCCTAAACTTCTATGTCACCAGAGAATTAAAACATACACATATTTCAGCATCTATGATATTTTTACCTGCTAAACATGATCATTATCCTTAAAACTACTCATTAAAATTGAAAAATAGATGCAAATTAAAGAAACTTAATTTGAACTTGGTTACCACTAAAATCCTGAAAACCGTTCATTAAATATTTTTCAAATGATTGCTATCTCATGTCCCTTTAAACATATTAAAAATAACTGCAGAGAGGAGAAAATTATTTGTGAAAATAATTGGGGAGCTAATTGAGACTTCTCCGCTGTCACTAAGGAATTAATTCCACAACCATCAAGCTTTGGAAAACAAAACTTTAGTGTTCACATTCTCTCAGGTGTAAAATCACATGGGAAATACCTCCTCCTTCAAGGGTAGAGACTGGCTCAAGGAAAAGAGATAAAGAAGTTAGAAGGATAGAGTAGACATGCTAGTTAATACTGTGGTCACACATGGAAGGCTGTATTTCATCTCTCATGAGATTGCAGACAGGGCCTGTGGCCCCTGTTCCAAAGCTCCAGTGGCAGATGGGTAACTGCCTGGGGTCAGACCAGCTACAGCTGCAGGTTAGAACCTTTCTCCTCCTGAGTTAGAGGAAGATCAAGAGTCATGTTTTGCTAATCTGGGTAACCTCATTTTCATCTCATTTAACTAGTGGAAGTTAATTGAACTACCTGCTGAGATCTCTGGCACATAGCTCAATAAGGAGAAATGAGGTTACAATGTTCCCTAACCCACTTTTGGCCCCATTTACTGTATGGGCTTGTTTGAGAGAGGCTCAAACACTTCTTTGTAACTGGTAGATTGTAGCTGTACCTATCAAGACTCCTTGTCATCCTGCTCAGAACTCCACTTCTCCCTCGATATTTATCCCATCCCTTTGCTTTTACTCCAGCGCACACAGCTCCACTGCTGGTGGTTTTCAAGCCAATCACCAGTACATCCTGGGGAGCTTCTTCTACCCATTTCTATGGGTTCTGTTTGCAAACGCCTTGAGTCTACAAATGCTCATACAGCTCTGTCTCCCTGAAGATCTGGTTAATCTTTACTTCATCCTGAGCAGACTGTCTGTGCAAGTGTATTATCTGTACTACCAAGACATCTGTACTGGCTCTACAGTTGCTCCAACTGCTTATATTCGCTTGATATTATCACACTGCTATCATTGCATTCATTAATTATTGGAGCCTTAATAGAAATAGATACTGGCTATTTCTGACTCAGCAGGATATAAATTGTGAAAATGATGATGATGACGACGATGATGATGATAATATCGTTTAAATAAAAGATATATTTTTGCATTGTTTTCTCTTGCAAAAGTGCTAGTTGCATAGCAAGTTCAGTGACTTGGCATGTTCCAAAATGTGCATTTTTCATTTACTACCCAAGTACTATTTCTCTCAGAAAATTATTTGAAATAAAAAATGCTGTATAATCATGATTTTTCTTTTATCTTAAGCCCATGCTTATATTATTATTAAATATTAGGCAAATAGTCACTTATACCTCATCTCTCCTGTGCAATTCTAAAGTTGAAGCCAAAAAAGCTGTATATTCTATCTGTAAGTATCCACTTCACCTTAGAAGAATTCAGAAGTATTTTTCATTTGCTTTTAGCCCGTTTTCATTAGTATCAGTGCTTTTTTCCTAGAATAATAGTAATTACAAAAAAGTTGTGCTGGAGGTATAGCTCAGTGGTAAGAGCTTTTGCCTAGCATGTTCAAAGCCTTGGATTTAACCCCAAGCCTGCAGGAAAATAATTGAAACATACTGCAGTGTGAATAAGTCTTTACTCTTTTTAGTATTTTTTTTTGGGGGGGTCCAGTCGTGGGGCCTGAACTCTGGGCCTGGGCGCTCTCCCTCAGCTCTTCAGCTCAAGGCTAGCGTTCTACCACTTGAGCCACAGTGCCACCTCTGGCTTTTTTTTCTTTTTGCTTATGTGGTGCTGAGGAATCAAACCGAGGGCCTCATGCGTGCAAGGCAAGCGCTGTACCACTGAGCCACCTTCCCAGCCCTTAGTATTTTTTTTTTAACTCAGAACACTTTAGGGTCATTTGTAGATGTTATATAAATCCCTTCCCCTAGCCTTTTTTTTAAAAAAAACATTATACTTTTATCACATGTATCCTTACATTTTCCATTATATAATATACATTACATATATGTTAAATATATTTTTCTTTTGTTATATATTCCTCATATCTTATGGCAATACATAGAATTCATAATACCTCATTATCAATTTGTTAAAAAAATAGTACCCAACATCTTCTAAACTCTCCTGGCTATCTCCAATCTAATCATACATGATTTTACACAAGTTTATGGAGATCTTTATAGTATTTCCTTAAACTTCTAGAGTTTGACAACCAATAGACAACAAAAGAAGGGAAAACTGTCATCTTGAGGACCTGACATGCCATTCCAGCAACTCTCTATCAAATATTTTATGAGATTTGAATTCAAACGTAATGTAAATATCGTGGGATTGTTTCTAAAACTGAGTCTGTTGTAGGAGTGTCAATGGACATGCTTCCTAAGTCCGGGTTTGGAATGATTAGTGCCTTTCATATAAATCTCAGCTCATTTGATTCAAAACAAAACAGAGGAACTTGTGAAGATGAAGAATAGAAAATGTTCACACTGAATGCTCATGTACCTCTCTACATTAAGCAATATAGGACTGTAATCAACATATAATGGAATAATTCCTAAAGTAAATAAGAGAAAGGAGGACAGTTAGTGTAGGAGCCAATTATTATCTGATAACCTCCATTTTAACTTCAC
Organism: Dipodomys merriami; assembly: GCF_024711535.1. Taxonomy (NCBI): domain Eukaryota; kingdom Metazoa; phylum Chordata; class Mammalia; order Rodentia; family Heteromyidae; genus Dipodomys; species Dipodomys merriami. The sequence goes on from NW_027206290.1 coordinate 11,219,238, forward strand.
GGTAATTGATTCTTTTATTAACAGCAAACTCTGAACTGCATAGGAAAATGTGTGTGTGTGTGTGTGTGTGTGTGTGTGTGTGTGTGTGTGTGTGTGTGTGTGTGTGTGTGTGTGTGTATGTGATTTTCCCCAGAAGTTATTAGGAAATGATTGAGTACTATGTAAAGAAAAGCCAGGAACCATGCATAGTGAACTCTCATTCACATCCACAAGTATGCACACTGCCAGTCAAAGAATGATTAGGTTGTAAAAATGAAAGAGATGTTGAACAGGTTATTTTTTTTTATGTTGGATATGACTTGAAGTTTGAGCTTAAACAAGGTGTTTTCAAGCATGTTTCCTTTCACAAAACTTTCAAAAGATACATGGAAATGAAAGACACATGTTGAACAATTATAAGATAAGCTCATTTGGAGCTCTCTTCAGACTGAACATTCTCTAAATCATGACATCTCTGATTTTCAAAAGACTAAATCAGATCTTCAAGTGAAAACAATTGTGATGGACTTAATTAGGACAACTGTGTGGCTGCATTTGATCAGTTTTAAAGGGTGTACATTTCTAAAAGATATAGACATGTTCCTTAAACACACATAGTGTGGGAGAATAAATCTATCATTTTCCTGCCTTTTATAAAGCTAAATTTAAGAGTGAAATTTATAGAATAATAGATTAAGGTCCCAAGAGGGATAAAAGTATCTAGTCATATTAGCATATTTAACATTTTCCTAGTTAACTCTCATTAGCTAGATAGAAATAGCACATGCTTAAATCTTAAGTCCTTCTCTAGTTCAGTGACTGGACTGTTGAGGAACAGAGCAGCTTATCCATGTCAGCATTTTATTTGGGCTCTGGGTTTCTGAATAACTTCAACACAGACCTCTGTAGACATCTGAACTCCATAAATCCACAGGTGTTTAAGTACCCCTAAAAGCTGGGTCAGATAGCAGACATGTTCCACAATCACTTTACAAGGGCTTCATACTGTGTAAATGACACTAGCAAGGATTTCTCTCACTGCTGAGAAAAAACAGGAACAGAAAGATCCACTTTTAGCTTTCTTCCCTAAAATACTGTGATGAGGTTTAGTTTTAGATCTGGTATGAGATGATATGGGTTAGGTAGTTTAATGTACAACAAAGGAAGTACTTCTCTTCTTCTTAAACAGGACATTTTTGCTACAAAACATTATTATTTTTTTCATAGCTAACCTGGAATTCCTAGGTTCAAGAGATCTTCCTACCTCAGCCTTCAAGGTAGTTAGGACTCTGTACAATTTCCTCTACCTTACTAAGCACAACTTACTAAAAAGTTGCTAATTGCAACCCCTTTGAACAACTACTCTGTGTGTGTGTGTGTGTGTGTGTGTGTGTGTGTGTGTGCTTCCATATTACAAGGAAAAATATTCCATTAAGAAGATCTGCTGGGCACCAGTGGCTCATGCCAGTAATCCTAGCTATTCAGGAGGCTGAGATCCCAGGATCCTGGTTCCAAGCCAACCCAGGAAGCTCTGTGACATTCCAATTAATTCCAGAAAAAGCTGGGAGTGGCACTGTGGCTCAGGGTAGAGCACTAGCCATGCAAAAAGGAGCTCAGAGACAGCACCCAGGCCCTGAGTTCAAGCCCCAGGAACAGCAAAAAACAAAAATAAATTCTATTTTTTTTTAAAAGGCCTTACTAGACACTGGTGGCTTAGCTCTATAATCACAGCTACTTGGGAGGCTGAGATCTAAGAATCTCTATTTAAAACCAGCCACGGCAGAAAAATCCATGAGACTCTTATCTCCAATTAACCACTAAAAAATTGCTGGAAATGGAGTGCGGCTTAAAGTACTAGAGTACCAGTCTTGAGCACAAAAGCTTAGAGATAGCACCCAAGCCCTTAGTTCAAACCCAGGATATTTCTCTCACCCTCTCTCTCTCTCTCTCTCCTCCCTCTCCATCTCCCTTCCTCCCTCTCTCCCTCTCTCCCTCTCTCCCTCCCTCCCTCTCTCTCTCTCTCATTCTCTCTCTCTCTCTCTCTCTCTCTCTCTCTCTCTCTCTCTCTCTCTCTCTCTCTCTCACACACACACACACACACACACACACATACACACAGAGTTCTCATCTTTTCCTGTATTGTACTAGGAAAGTAGTTTAAAATATGCAAATATCATTTAGTTGCTCCTTGTTAAAACTAAAGGGTTTATATATCTCTAGGACCCTCCCCCACAATAAATAATTTCCCCAAAGGGAAATTTTACTGAAATCTGTATGAGCAAATGAGAGGTTCCATTCATAAAATATCTATAGAGAACTTCATTTTGTTTTGATCTTTTGGTTTATCTTAGTCATTGAATCAGGAATCAGATTCAGAAGAAAACTAGAAGTTTTATAGAATTATAACTGTTCATCATGCCTTGACTGTTCTGACCAGTTATGCTATTCAAAGGCTTTAAGTAGAATTCTGACCTTAACTCAGACTGGGAAATTTGGCCTAAAGAAAAAGCAAGAAATTGAAAAACAAATGAATATACTACTACTATAGCTTTTAAAAGTAAATAAAAGAAGAAGAAAAATAAGGCTACCTATCTGAGTGATGTATGGAAAAAGAAGCCAAATCATGAGGGAGTTTTCACAATCAATCCAGAGACCAATGAGAGGAGACAGTAAGCAAAGGAATAATTGACTCACATAGAGAGCCTCCAGTATCCATGCTGCTCTTATTTTAAGAGTATGAAAGCTTTTTAGAACCATGTTTATGATACGTTTTCTGTCACACATTAAAATGGTATATTTTATAGAGAATGGAGTGTTCCTTTTATTAGGGCCTAAGTATTTATATGCAATATTTTATTTCTTACAAGACATTCCTAAGATGCCTCAAAACAACAAACTCAAGTCTGACAGTGAAAGAATTGTTTCTTTGCACTGTTGCAAGGCACACACAGGTGCCAATCTTATGACCTTTCTGCCTTAAGAAGGTTGCTAAGGAACACTGACCCGGCCTACAGGGTGAGTAAACAAACATCTGGGAAAGAGAGAAGCCAATTCACTCAAGTAAACATTGATTAGCAGTCCAGACCGATTCACCTATCAATGAATCATGTATACACGATGAATCAAGTGAAGGACTAAAGATCAAAGACCACAAGTGTGGAAAAGCAAAGACTCAGAGTTAACTTCCAGGTGAGATGAGCTGTCCACTGAGCTAATGCTTTGGCCTCCCACATAGCACATACCTCAAGCTTTCTGTACTTTCATGACTTCAGCAGGCTTTTGAATATGCCACAGTGTAAACGTCCTTATAGAAGTACAATTACTTGTCCTTACATCAGCATCAACAGGAGGAGATATGATTTCAAGAGGAATTTTTTCCTTATTGTTTTTGTTGTTGTTGTTTAGTTTTACTGTAGTTCTTATCCTTTTTTTTATTTTTTTAGATCTAATTTTACCATATTGCCCAGGCTGGACTAGATTCCCAGGTTCAATTAATTCTACTTCCTCAGCCTTTCAAGTAGCTGGAAATATAGGCATCTACCACTACTTCATTCTGGAAAATTTAGTTTAGTATAGCAGGTAAGTAAACAAAGCAAACAATGCATGTGTGGCCTAAGCCAAAATGTGCATTTACTATTCTCCAACCACTGCTCCATTCCATTGGCACCACTGCCTGTTTACAAGATTCATATTGTCAGTTGACAATAAGTTCCTTAAGTTGCTTCCATATTTCTATTTCAACTCCTGGCTTACTGGTTAAAAAGAGGTAATATTTCTTGTATGGTTCATTAATTGTCAATAAAGATAATCCACTAGAGAATTACAAACCACTGACATCTTTGTGTTAAGTATTACCTAATTTAGAGAAAAAATACACCTGCTGCATTTAAAAGTTTAATTCCAATGATTATAGGTCACTATAGAATATCTACCATATTTAAACAAAATTTTGACAAAATGATATTAAACCAATGGGAATTTTTTCTAACTGAGCAACAAAGAACATATTATTATTTTCATTTTACCCCTAGGATGCCATATATATATAGTTTCTGAGGTTATCACTTGCCTCCTACTTTACGATACCCTTTCAGTATTTAGACAACACAGGGACTTATGTATTACAAAATCAATCTCATCTTTGTCAGATGTCTTTTTTTTTTCTTCTTTTTTTTTATTTTTGTCGGTCGTGGGCCTGAACTTTGGGCCTGGGCACTGTCCTTCAGCTCTTCAAGGCTAGCGCTCTACCACTTCAGCCACAGCACCACTTCTGGCTTTTTCTGCTTATGTGTGCTGAGGAATCGAACCCAGGGCCTCATGCATGCAAAGCAAGCACTCTACCACTGAGCCACCTTCCCAGCCCCCTTTGTCAGATTTCTAAATGATTCCATTCCTTCACTTCCAGTTGAAGTGTGATTGTTAATTCATCAGGGGAAAAAATAAATCCAACAAAGCATTTACTTATTTGAAAGTGTCTAATACTTGTGAATATAACATGAAGTGATAGGGTTACTAGATGAAAATAGAGAAATTGAGAGCTAATTATTCGAATTTAAAACAAAGAAAAGATAACAAGTTCCATCAATGTAAAACATTTAAAGATGCATTAGAAAACAGAGAATTTTGCTGAGGTATCAAGAACCTGAAGTTTTATATTTTATAATACTTTCTACTGTGACCAGCAGAGGATATTCTTAGGAGAGGAACACAAAGGCACAATGCCTATGTGCCTCTGGTCATACAAAATAATATTAATCAAAATGAACTCCAGCAAATGGAAACAAAAGTGTGTGTGTGTGTGTGTGTGTGTGTGTGTGTGTGTGTGTGTGTGTGTGTGTGTGCGCGTGTGTGTGCGTGTGTGTGCGTTTTACTCTCAACTCATAATACCATTCCAATTGACTTAGAGATGGAGATGACCTGAATACATACTTAGTGGAAAATGGACAGGCTGAAGAAAAGATGTAGAAATATGTATACATATCATTCTAGCACATTTCTTCAGAAATTCTTAGGAAAGGATGGTTTCTTAAAGACCAATAGTAATTATATTCAGTTCAGTGATATATAGTTGCAAAGAGTATATATTGTATGGTATGCTCTGATCACTGAGTGCTGCTTCTAATCACAGGTGAAAGTAAGGAAGAAAGCAGTCATTGGTTGTTGGGATCTCTCCCCTCCCAAGTTTCTTCAAAGGGCCAGCACCATGTTTTGTTTTATTTTCCTTTTTCTCTCTCTTCCCCCCCTTTTGGGAATCAGATATAAAAAATTATAGTACAAATGTGGTACTCAAATAGTGCGCAAACATGTGAAATGCTCACAATCTCATTACTCATCAAGAAACTGCAAGTTAAAACTAAAATGGAATATTCCTAATACCCACAAAATGGTTATAAACTGATTTTAACAGAGCCATCTGGACATCTCATACTTGTCTTGTTAGCATATATGAAAAACATTTTGGCAGTATTTTCTAAAGAGGAATGTACCCACAGTTTTAGTCATACGTATATTTGTTAAATACGTATATACATATGAACACAAGAATTATCTGTGAGAATGTTCACAGGGTGAAAGTCTCATCATTTTATATATGGTTTACATTAATAAAGAAGAATAAAATGCAAAGCAAGAAATAAATGTGGACTATAGATGTTATTTTTATGTAAGTATCTTTGTAAAATCTTTGAAGCAATGAAGAACTTTTAAAATTCTGTCCATTTTATAAGTGTTAATTTCCAAGTAATTTTTAGTATGATTCCTAAGTTCAAAATCCAGTTAAAAGTAAAGAGCTGCTGGGTGCTGGTAGCTCACGACTGTAATCCTAGTTACTTGGGAAGCTGAGATGTGAAGATCCCAGTTCAAAATCTGTCCTGGCAGGAAAGTCCATAGGACTTTTATCTCTCATTAACCAGCAATAAGCAGGAAGTAGAGTTGTGGAGAAAGGGGTACAATATTAGCCTTGAGCAAGCTCAAGGATATTCCTCAGGTCCTGGTTCAAGCTCCAGGACTAGCACACACACACACACACACACACACACACACACACACACACACAAAGTAAAGAACTTTATTTTACAAAAGACAGTATTGACCAAAATCCACATGGGAATGTAAAATACAATAAAACATCAAATGTATTTAGATTATTGCTAAGAAAATAGAAAAATTAATTTTAAGCGAGATTTACTTGGGCCGAGGCATATGGAAGTAAAAGTGTATTTGTAAGGGTTGAAAATCATCACTGTGCAATATTTTAAACTTAAATTAAGAATGCTTCATTTCTAAACTGGGAAAATATGACTTCAAGCGAATAAAATCATCCTCAAAATTAGATGTAATGTTCAATATTCCGAGTTGAGAATGAAATTCTAGACAGCACAGCATTTAATATTGCTCTCCATATACTATTCTCATCCGTTGGTGCACACGGCTCTGCTGACGTCAGTCTGAAATCTGCCTGTGTCGGGAGCCATGAATACACTTCCTTTCTGGACATCTTTCTCTATACAGAAGCAGGGCAGGGCAGGGCAGGGGCAGGAAGGGAAGGGAGCAAGCCACTTGTTTGGGTAAAGAAAAAACAGATGTGAATAGTGGGAAATAACTTAGATCGTGACCTCTGCTTACATCTAACATATTGTCTATATCTTTTGGTCTCATAACAAGTATAGTAAGAAATAGATTCACAATAAATAAAATCTGCAAAAAAAGAAACAAAAATTAATATAATCATAGCAGTAGCAAGAAATATTTGTACCCAAATGTTATGAAGCTCTAAAAGTTACAGGAGGACAGGTCTTTCACCTTCATTGAGATCTGGGAAAACATATTAGGAGCAAATAAAATACTAAACAAACAAATTTCTAAAATCTTAAGTGTAATGGCATGAAGGCTCAGAAAAGGCCATATCAGGCTGCCCAACCTGGCACAATCACAATACAAGGCAATTCAGTAATCAAAAGCCATAGTCCCAGGGAAAGAGATTTGCTGCCCACCACTCATAGACCTATGACTGTAGTAGTCTTTTTCCCCCATGGGCCGCTGGCTATCTGCCTATCTTTAATTTCAGGCCCTTGAAATTTTATCTCATGAAAAATTAAGGAATGTTTGTGCTGACCTATTTTTGGTCCTGTTTCTCAAAAGTGTTCTATTTCTATAGTACATAAGAAAAAAAAAAAAGAAGACAGAGTGCCTGTATCTTTCTGCCCTTTGTTGGGATATGTGGAAGGAAGGGAGTGGAGGTTATTTTGGGTGAGAGTTTGTCCCTGGTCAGCTGAAACACACAGTGCAGTAATTTCTATTTCAATCTTGGCTTTGCCATGTCATTTCTAACAAGCCAGAACTAGCCAACAGAAATCAGAACACTGATCAGAAAATGCATGGATGAAGAAGAATTGTATTTACAAGGCAGGAGGGAATGGTCAGTGGTCATTTAGAACACAATCCAACAAGCTCATCAGAAGTTTCCCTCAGTACATGCTGTATACTGGTCCCTAACTTGCATCCCTAACCCAAGGGAGGACTCCCAGTTTGTATTCATTCTGATTCTCAATGTAGAGAAAATAAAAAAAAGTGTTGTGCCTGGGTGCCAGTGTCTCCCACCTATAATCTTAACTGCTCAGGAGACTGAGATCTAAGGATCCCTGTTGAATGCCAGCCCAGACAAAAAAAAAAAAAACTCCAAGAGTTGCTTATTGCCAACCAGCAAAAAGTTGGGAGTGACAAGTAGTAGAGTGACAGTCTTGAGCAAACAATGCTAAACAAGAGCTTATGGCCCTGATTTTAAGCCACATTGCATATACACATACACACATAAAGGAAAGAAGGAAGGATAAGCCATATAAGAAGGAAGGGAGGGTAGGAGGGAGGGAGGGAGGGAGGGAGGAAGGAAGGATGGAAGGAAGGAAGGAAGGAAGGAAGGAAGGAAGGAAGGAAGGAAGGAAGGAAGGAAGGAAGGAGAAGGAAAGGGAAAAGAAAGAAGAAAAAAGAAAGGAAAGAGAAAAAGAAAGGAAAGAGAGAAGGAAAGATGGAATAAAAGAAAGGAAGAAAGAAAAAAGAGAGAAACAAAAAGAAAAAGAAAGGGAGGAAAGAAGGAAGGGAAAAGATAGTTACTGGGTAAGTGGAACAAAATAGAAATGTTTTCTAAAAACATAGTGTGTATCTGCCTGTACTGAGACTTGAACTCACTGCCTGGGTGCTGTCTGTAAGCAATTTTTTCCAAGGCTAGAACTCTACGACTTGAGCCACATAAGAGTCTCGTGGGCTTACCTGACCAGGCTGGCTTTCCCTCTCAATCCTCAGATCTCAGCTTCTTGTATACCTAAAATTACAGGTGTGAGCCACTGGTGCCTAGCTTCTAAAATGTATTAACCAGTGTCACTTTCAAAACAGCACAACATCAGAGTATCAATCATTCCAAACTTATCTCTCCTTGATAGTCAATGACCTAAAAAGCCTGGGTTTTCAAACTTCCTTAGCTGAAGGCCAATTCTGCATATTTAGCTGACTCCTCTGCTAGTAAAGTCAGAAGGATGCTAATTGTCAGCCACTGATTCTAAGAGTTGTTTCAACCTATCAGCCTCAGTCTTTGCCGTATATCTGAAATGAGATATGGTTCCCAATTCTAAAGTCTTGTGCATGGTTATCTTTTCTGTTGATTTATTTTTGCTTTGTTAAATCATGTAAGCGAGATTTGCTCATATCATCCAGGCTGGAGTGGAACTCACAGTTCTCCTGCCTCAGCCCCCACTGGATTACAGGTGTGTAGCACCATGCCCAATTATACTTGTTGCAAAAAGGGCAACTAAGTGGTTCTAGATCCCTCTTCTGAAGGTAGACAATCTATTTTGAAGTAGCTTTTCCCAGGATAGGATGAAATGTCTATTAGAAAACCAAACTATAAAGTAACTTTACCATTGTTGGTAATTTATTTTATAGAAGTAAACAATACAGTCATATAGTTTTATTGGTGGAGATCTATGATTCTCATTTGTTCTCACCATTGAGAAGTTGCCTCTCCCAGAGCACATGGCACTTTGATGACCAGGTATGGGCTGACTTCTAGAAAACTTGATTATTAATTCACTATTCTGGTCAGCATGCCCATAAATGATATTAGAAAAATCAACACTACTTTGTTGTACCATCTCATTCTCCTCTTTTCCTTTCCCTTCCTTCCCCTGTCCCTTCCCTTCCCTGCTCCTTCCCCCTCTTACTACTATTTAACTTTTCTTTCACATTGGGATATTTCATTTTAATACACCAGTTACTTTTTATTTTGTAATGTCAAGGACATTAATAAAAAGTGTTCAGAGCCGACATACTCTGAATAGTAAAGCTACTAACCTGCGCTACCATTTTTTTATAAACGTATTTTTTTATTGTGAAAATACTGTACAGAGGGGTTACAATTACATGGGCAAGATAATGAGTACATTTCTTATCAAGCGTTGTAGCCTCCTCCTTTGTTTCCCCTTCCCATCCCTTCGCATCCTCCACCCCCCACCCCCCACCCCCGTTCCCCACACCAAAGTTGTAAAGTTCATTTTTCGACATAACGACTTGTACATCTCATTGTTGCAATGGGTCTCCTATATCCCTGTTTTAACAATTTGTTTTTTCCCTTCCCCTCCACATATACCAACCATTTTTAACTTAATGAAATTAATCCATCCATATAAACTGTGGGAAGGCAAGTTGGCACTTAGACTGAATCCAAGAACCACATCTGTGACCTAGATGGATAACAAACTATTAACTCCCTTTAAGCTTTCAAATGCCTTAGAATACAGGAGTAAAAATCTGAGAACTGCAGATCATATTCAAATGAATTAGGATAGAGCAGATGGTGGAGGAAGGCTCAGGCAAGAAGGAAAGCTCCTGCTTTCCCTTTCTGATTCCTTTGCCCACCAAGGAATAGCGATTCAAAGAAAATCAGTAATCATGGAGGATATCATTTGCATATTCCCAATAAGGGGTTTACATAAGAATTCCCAGAGAAAAAGAATGACTCCTGGAAGATCAATGGGCAATGAATACATTTTGAGCTGCCTCTTTTCACCCCAAATGCAAGTGATTTAAGACTTTTAACAATTAAAGTTTAGAAAAGACATGGGTAAATAGTAAGGGTTATTTAAATTAATAGTGATGATTTCAAGCAAAAAAAGCAGATTTATTTGCAAGTTTGTCAATAACTAGAATACTTTAGTTCCAAATGTTTCATTTCCGATTAAATTCCATTTGGGCTACAACAAAGACTGATTAAAATATTGAATATCCCTCTTCTTACCCCTTTGTACAGGCTGATTAAGTCAGCTGTAACAGATCACCCACATTGTGTTACTCTGAAACCATGTATTTTCCTTATGCTTAATTGATGAGCGGTAATCATTGAAATAGCAGATCAACTAAAGAAAAGCCTGCATGAAGCCAGGTGCTGATGGCTCACGCCTGTAATCCTAGCTACTCCCAGAGTGAGAACTGAGGATCATGGTTGGCAGCCAATCCAGGCACTAAAGTCCCTGAGACTCTTATCTACAAATTAACCACCACAGAAGTGGACCTGTGACTCAAGTGGTAGAGTGTCAGCCTTGAGCAGAAAAAGTTAAAGGTCATCATCCAGGTCCTGAGTTTATGCCTCAGTACTGATATCCCCTATCCCCGAATCTTTAATGAAGCAATTTTAAAAGGGGGGAAATTCAAATTCATCTGATTGTGAATTTAATTTTTTGATGCTGCTAAAATATTTCAGAAGATATACTTTTAATTAATGCTAAGTAAGAAAATAACAGATGCTTACTTAAGTCACACACAACACACCTGAAGTCTGTTTGTCATTGGTAGACATCACTGCACAGTTTCTAGATTTCTCATTATCAAAAGCACACAATTAATATTTGTCAAGCTACATATATAACCCTCAAACACAAGAGGAAAGAATTCCTTTTGAAAATTCACCAAATATGCAAACATCTTTTAACAATAATAAATTACCCTTGTAAATTAACCATGAGACATAATATTGGCAGGTCTTCCTATTAAACAGAAAGTATCTAGGTAATGCAATCATGGGGTAGACCAGTAGAAGCAGATGGTTAAATAACACAATAGGAAATGTCACAATCATTTTAATTTTGTTATTGAAACCCAAACTTTCCGTGGCGGTAGACAGATTGCCTTCATTTTTCATCCATAAAACAACCATCTTGAACATTTCATCAAAAAGAACTTTTTTCTTACACTGGCATTGCAACCAATAAAACCTTTTATGCATGGCAAGTTGGCAGAAACTATTAATAAAATGTCTGTCAACTGCACATAGTTCTTTTTTTTTTCCTCTACTAGCAAAAAAAAAAAGAGGGGGGAATCATTAATTACATTTTCTGTCACACACAAAAGACACAATGATTACTCTGGTTTCTTCCCAGCTTGAATTCATCTAGTGACCACCTCTTCTGTTGGATTTGAAAAGGGATGGGTCCTTAGCCATCTGAACAAAAAGCTACAGAGCTGTCTAACACATTGCCTGTGTCTGCCCGGGCAACCAATGTGGTATTTTAGGTTGACTCTGAAAGAGGATTATGAATATGGATTGAATGCAAATACTTCATCTATCTTAATCAGAATACAGGAATTCAAGCTGTTGAGGAAAGAGAGAGAGAGAGACAGAGAGAGAGAGAGGGAGAGAGAAAGATAGGCCTTAGAATTCCCATACAAGGAAAGAAATTTTATAGGGCTTATTGAATTTAGAAGACAGAGATTAGAAATGAACTTAATGAATGCGTTCATCGGAAAGTAAGCAACAGATGAAGCAACAAGTGTAGAATAATTACGCTGATGACAAATATAATGAATTTTCAGAATGGGGCATAACACAATTTCAAAAGAAAACTATCTTTTTTTGTATGTAGATTTGTTCTTTTTATTTCAACCTGATAAAAAGAATTTTCTTCTATTAACCACTTTGAATTCCACCCTCTTAAGTGGATCTTTCCTTCACATTTCCCTTAGTGGGAAAGAAAGAAGTACAGATTCCTATAACAAATGAATATAAAAGAGAACAAAAGGGCTAGGAATGGCTTGTAGGTTTTCCTTCTGAATTTGCAACAGGTTTTTAGCAAATAACGTTCTAAAGAAAGCTGCCTGTTCTCAATATTTCCATTTATCTGTTCCCAGCAAATCATCAAAAAGGTCTAGTAGGCTGGATGGGGTGTGACCCTCATGTTAATCTTGTTACTCAGTAGGCTGGGGCAGAAGAATCAAGAGCTTGAGCCTGCTTGGACTATATGAAGAGACCATGAGACCATGTCTAAAAGAAAACAAACAAACAAATAAAAATTAAGGAAAAGTAAAAAATCTGAATAGCCAGATTCACCTCCCCTCAGTGTCTCATTTTCTGTCACTTTTTAAAACTGAGGTTTGAACTCATGGCTGTGTACTTATAGGGTAATGGGTGACAGAAATGGACCACTATGCACAGCCTGGTTGTTCAGGAGCTCTCACTAAGTTTTTGCCAAGGTTTGCTTGGAGCTATAATCCTCTCCATCTCTCCCTCCCTAGTAACTGGGATTATAGGAATGAGAGAGCATACCCAGTTCCTTTGGGTTCTGAAATATTGAAATGCAAGAGGCTTCTTGTCAACTAAAAGAAGAAAAGCATTTTTCAATTCAACATACCTTTTTCTCTTGTGGATGGAATTTGAATTCAGGACCATGTCTCTAGGCAGGTGTTCTGCTGTTTGAGTCATGCATTCAGCCCATCTTGCCCTAGTTACTTTTGAGATAAGTTCTCACTTCTTACCCAACCTGGCCCAGACCATGATCCTCCTTTTTATGCTTCTTTCCTTAGCTAGGATGACAACCATGTACCAGCACCACATCCATCCTTTTCTGTTGAAATGGGTTTTATTAGCATTTTTGCTCAGACTGTCCTAGATTCTCAGTCCTCCTGACCTCTGCCTTCCATGTATCTGGGTAAACAGGTGAGTACCATGCCAACTCTCACAAAACTTTTTGCCCTGGCTAGCCTCAAACTCCTGTCCTTCCAAATTCTACCTGAGTAGCTAGGATCGCAGGTGTGAGCTACTGGCTTCTTAATATGGACACTAGTAATTACAAGCATGTATGGTGCTATGGATTTCTAAAAAAAAATACAACTATTTTTATGAGGCCTAATCAATGATTTCTTTATCTGTGCAGGGGATGGGAATTTGAATAAAATTAGTCTCATGGAACAAAGAAGCATTCTTATAATCATAAGTTGAATAAGATAAAATCTAAAGGTTTATGTCCTAATATACCTAGGTTTAGTTTAATTATCCCTGTTGTAAGCTGAATGACTTACAGCAAGTTATGAAAACTTTCTATGCCTAAGTGTCCTCAGCTACAACAAAGGATAATACAAGCCATTACTTCCTATGAGGAATGAAAAGATGAGAAGAATCTGAAGTACCTAGAAAGGTACTGGGACATAGAAAGTGCTATGTAATTGCTATCCATTATTGTTAACTCGCCAGTTATTACTTGATAAAAATGAAAAAGTGTTAACTACATTCAGCAATTAAAATGCTAATACATGTGCTCATACTCTTAATTACTACTAGCGTAAGCACGCCAAAAATCTTAGTCAGAATTTCACCCAGTCAAAGAAGAGACTTTTATTATGAAAAGGATACTATAAGCAATGACTCCATGGGTAGATTGAAGATAATAGAAAACACTGATAATGGTGGCATTTAAGTAGGTATTATTTCCTCTCAGGACAAATGATCACACAAATGTAATGAGGACCAGGAGTGTCATAACCTTGCTATCAAGTATGACTCCAAGTTGAGGAGTGTTTGTGCTTTGTTTTCATGCATATATATTATTTATCTATACATATGTATATGATATCTTTATAATCTGTTTAAAAAACCTTCCTTGAATAGGACATTTTATTACCAGTGGTTAAAAATGTCATATCCTAAGAATCTGGCAAGCATTCAGAGCCATTTAATCTTTCACCAAGGTTTAATCAGAAGAGGTTTATATCTCTTTTGTGCATTGTCAAGTGCCTACCACAATTTGTCTCCCCCATCCTGGACTGACAGATTGAGCGAATAAGCAAAGAGCAGAACATTTGAGTGTAATTGCAGTGTCAGCACTGTTAACTGTATTTATGAGAAGAGAGTTAACACTATGACATTAATAATTTCATCAGATTACACATGTTTGCTTGACAAATAAGCAAGCTATTCTCTTTAAATTATCTGTGACTAGTGCTGCTTTCAGCTGGAGTACAGCCATGAATTCCAGTTTTACAAGAAAAATAAACTTGCCAAAACACCATTCAACTTACATTGTTGTAGAGAGGGGAGGGAGGGAGGAGAATGAAGGTTTTAAATATTTGCATTGAGCCAGATTTTATAAATCCTAGTATCCTGTCAATAAGAAAGGGGGAAAAATGGTTAGGAACTTGCAATAAAAAGGAAGGGTCAGGAAGTATAATCATAGTGTCGTGCCGTACTGTAGTTCAAAAATAGCTTCAGGCAGAGACATGAAGTCTTAGTTTGCCTTGACTTTTGAAGCCACCAGATACTTACCTGCAGTGGTTTCTGTGATTTGTAGCAGCTTACCAAAGGCACAGGATAATAACGACAGTTTGTTACCCTCTAATTTTGGAGGGGCATAGCACATGAAGCTTGTACAGCAATCTCTTTCCTACATATTTCACTCCATAAGGGGAAACAATAAGAGAGAACATGACATGTATTAGAGAAGTAAATTACAATGTTATACTCTTTGGTCCAATAAACCATTGTGGGCTGTCATGCGCCTGACTACTGAAGTGTTGTTTTATGCTACAGCTTAATCAGCTGGGTCTAGGCTGTGCTTTCCTATGCCAGTGCCTTAGGCAGCATAAACGCTATGATTCACATGCATGATTGTAGAAGCTTGTGGGATGAGGTCCCACAATCTGCCACGGAAGTTATTGGCCTGGGTGATCGATCCCCATGCAGTTAATTTAGAAGAAGGAATGGGACTTGAACCCGATTGTTAAAATTATCATCAAGCATTGAGCCACCTGTTTGTCTTATTTAATAGGAGCATCTTGCTAGGGTTGGTTCTAACAAAGGTAATGTTTCATCATTTGAGCCTGGAATCTATGCCCTTGCGAGAAACCCACAGGCAGGAAGCATCTGTATTTATGAAACCTATGTGAGACAGCATGATGTTAACTTGAATGCAAAAAGTTAGAGAGAGATATATGGATTCATCACTAGCAAGCCCCCAAACAACGGCTCACCACTGTCATAAATACTAACAAAATCGGGTGTCAGAAGAAAGTATTTGGTCTTCCATATATATATATATATATATATATATATATATATATATATATATATATATACATATATATTTCAGATAATAGTTTTATATTAGCTTTCTTTATTCTATTGAGAGTATTGTTAATGTGATGAAACAAAGAATGATAGTAGTAGATCTTACTGGCATATAATCTGTTTATAAATAACTAGAATGTTACTACATATTAAAAAAGGGAACACACACACACACACACACACACACACACATTTGCTAGTCCTGGGGCTTGAATGCAGGGCTTGGGCACAGTCCCTGAGCTTCTTTTGCTCAAGGCTAGCACCTTACCACTTGAGCCACTGTGCCACTTCTGGCTTTTTCTATGTATGAGGTAGTGAGGAATTGAACCCAGGGCTTCATGCATGCTAGGCAAGCACTTTACCACTGAGCCACATTCCCAGTCCCAAAAGGGAATAATTTATTAATGGATTGAAAAAGTCTACCTCAACTTGGTTTCAGTCACTTAGGATTCCCCCCCCACCCCCGTTACTGCAGTTTGAACTCAGAGCCTCATGCTTATGTGGTTTGCTTGCTTGGCTAGTACTCAGTCATATAAGCTAAGACATCCAGCTCTGCTTTTTATTGGTTGTTTTGGAGAAGGCTTCTCCTGGACTTTTCTACTGAGTCTGGCTTCAAAGTACAGTCCTCCAGATCTCAGCACCCCAAGCTAGGAATATAGGCATGAGCCACCAAACCAGTGCCTGGCTTTCACTTATGATTCTTGTTTATTTGTTTGTTTGCCAGTCCTGGGGCTTGAACTCAGGGCCTGAGCACTGTCCCTGAGCTTCTTTTGCTCAAGGCTAGCACTTACCACTTGAGCCACAGCACCACTTCCAGCTTTTTCTGTTTATGTACTACTGAGGAATCGAACCCAGGGCTTCATGCATGCTAGGCAAGCACACTACCACTGAACCACATTCCCAGCCCTCACTTATGATTCTTATTGCCAGATTTTTACATGTAATAAAGAAAAGAACATTCATGACCCCAACAAGATGAAGCAGGCCTTCAAACTAGGTGAGCTGTTATTAACACAGAAGCAAGTTTAAGCAAGAATATAGATTACTTGTGGAAATCTAAAATAATGCAACCACTGTGGAAAATAGCATGGTGGCCCTCAGAAAATTAAACACAGAATTGCCACCGGAAATGGCAATTGCATTTCTCAGTGCGCACCCAAGGAATCCAAAACAAGGACTACGTCAAGCTGCACATCAAGTTTTACATCAAGTTGCACTATTCATAATCATTAAAAAGTGGAAATAATCCTAATGTCCATTTATAGTGGTGTAGATATCATATATATATATATGATAGAATATTATTTGGTCTCCAAAGGGAACAAACTGGAATACGGAAAAATCACTTAAAATTATATAAAAAGAGGACATAAGAAAGAGTAATACAGTAGATGAATATGAATGAATATGATCAAAGTATTATATTCATGTATGGAAATACCACAGAAATAGAGCTGTGGCTCAAGTGGTAAAGTGCCAACCTTGAACAAAAATTGGAAGGGAAAGCACCAGGCCCTGAGTTCAAATTCCAGTTCTGGAAGAAAGAGAGAGAGACAGAGACAGAGACAGAGAGAGTAAGAGAGAGTAAGAGAGAGAGAGAGAGAGGGGGGGGGGAGAGGAAGGAAGGGAAGAAGGAATGGAGAGAGAAAGAGAGATCAAAGCTAGTTTGGACTATGTAGTGAGTTCTATAGGACAGCATGTTCTATATGGCAAAATCTTACCTCAAAAAAAAAAAAAAAGCAAACAAAACAAAACAAAAACCCCCACCAGAATGAAATGTTTTATATCTTAAGACATCCTATCTTAAATATTGTATTATGTATCCAAACTATTATTTCAACATGTAATAAATATAACAAATTATCCACCCCTCAAAAAATAGATTACAAATACTGCAATATTAAGCTGGGGGCTCATGCCTGCCTGTAGTCCAGACTACTCAAAAGGCTGAGATCTGAGGATCACCATTTGAACCCAGCCCTGGGTGGTAAAGTCTGTGAGGTTCTTATCTCCAAGTAATCAGCAAAAAGCTGGAAATGGAGTTGTGGCTCAAGTAGTAGGTAGAGTGTTAGCCTTGAGCAAAACAGCTCAGGGTCAGTATTCAGGCCCTGAATTCAACCCCCTGAAACATTAAAAAAGAAAAAAAAACCATAGAGTTGATGACTCTATTAGCAAAGGCAAGGGGGAAAGTATTTGATTTCATAAACCTTAATCTGTTCACTTCTGGACAGAACATAGCATTTTGACCCTCAAATTTTGACCACATTTTTATGCAACCAAGATACCTGTGTATGTGTGTGTTGAAGTTCCTACCTGACAACTGATGAGTTTTTACATTTGCCATGTTTGGCAATATCTTTATTATGTGATTGTAATCACTCTCTGGGCAGCCCCAAGTATAAGAGTTCAAGATAAGCTGTTGTTGTTGTTGTTATTATTGTTATTGTATTGTCCTCCTCCTCCTCCTCCTCCTCCTCCTCCTCCTCCTCCTCCTCCTCCTCCTCCTCCTCCTCCTCCTCTTCTCCTTCTCCTTCTCCTTCTCCTTCTCCTTCTCCTTCTCCTTCTCCTTCTCCTTCTCCTTCTCCTTCTCCTTCTCCTTCTCCTTCTCCTTCTTCTTCTTCTTCTTCTTCTTCTTCTTCTTCTTCTTCTTCTTCTTCTTCTTCTTCTTCTTCTCCTTCTCCTCCCTCTCCTCCTTCTCCTTCTTCTCCTTCTCCTTCTCCTTCTTCTTCTCCTTCTCCTTCTTCTCCTTCTTCTCCTCCTTCTTCTCCTTCTTCTCCTCCTTCTCCTCCTCCTTCTCCTCCTTCTTCTCCTCCTCCTCCTTCTTCTTCTTCTCCTTCTTCTCCTCCTCCTTCCCCTCCTCCTTCTCCTCCTCCTTCTTATCTCCTCCTTCTTATTCTCCTCCTCCTCCTCCTCCTCCTCCTCCTCCTCCTCCTCCTCCTCCTCCTCCTCCTCCTCCTCCTCCTCCTCCTCCTCCTCCTCCTTCTTCTTCTTCTTCTTCCTGCTGTTAGTTGAAGTCCTGGTTTAGACAATCACTCCTTTCTATTTTTACAGTGTGTTGCATGCCTTACAGTTATTGTGTTCTAATTCCTAGTTCATCCCTCCTGGAATCCAGCCCTATATTTCTTGGTTTTCTCATTAATATCAGTTCCAGTGGCAGGATCCTGAGACCCAGGACTGAGAAAAACCAAAATTTGGGTGCTATTTTCTTTTTATACTCTTATATCTACTTCCATATCTGTTCATCACAAGCACATTGTTTTCATTGAACACATTTAGAAGTACCACACAAGATGGGCCTACATATTGTAGTAAAGGTCTTTTTTTTCTGCCTCTAGAGTTTCAGGTTCTCTGTTGAAAGAGTGAGGCCATGTGCATGCAGAATTCCAGGAAACTGGAGATCAGAATGGGCAGACTAAACAGTGCTGTTTGCATCAAACACAGAAAAGGAATAAACTCATTTTCCTGCAGAATGCAAGGTGTGATGAGACTGGAAGAACTGGCAACCCCTTTTTAATCAGCCCAAGAGGAGCTGCCTCATAAAATGAAGGAAAAGGTAGAATCTAAATCCACTCATTTTAAATTCTGTGAAGTCAATAAATTATCACTTAAAATGACATTTCTCAAAATGTTCTCAGAAAAAAAAGTGCTTGTTCTAAATGGAGGGAGTTAGGCTTCCCATAGTCATTTAGCTTGTGTACTGTGAATTTCATAGAAACTAACATTGAGCTATCAAAGGTCCTGTTGGGTCCTAAAATAAAGAAGATGGTTGAGTTTTGTTTAATTCAGTTTTCCCTTAACTCTTGTCCCTCTGGCTTTTGACACAGTACAAAGTCAAATCTCTTGTTTCAGCTTCTAAAACACTGGGAGGATACAGAGATACTATTCTGCCCACCTTTTCCAAAAGCACACTGTTATAAGAAATTTCGGGATGATTGCAAATATAGGAAGGAGATAGAATAATATTTGTGTAAATAATACAATGCATAATGCATACATATATGCATATATATATATATATATATATATATAGAGAGAGAGAGAGAGAGAGAGAGAGAGAGAGAGAGAGAGAGTCTCTGAAACAGGGCATTCCTGGCTCATGGCTACAATCCTAGCTACTCTGGATGCTGAGATCTGAGGATTGTAGATTGAAATCAGCCCTAGCAAGAGAGTCCATGAGACCCTTATCTAAAAAGCTGCAAGTGGATTTGTGGCTCAGGTGGTAGAGTGCAAGCCTTGAGCCTGGCGTGAGAAAGCTAAGGGACAGCACCCATATCCTGAATTCAAGCCCCACTCTCAGCAACAAAAACAAACAAACAGAAATCTGAGGCTACTGATATCTGTTAGTGTCCTGGTACTCATTCTGAGGACACCACGAGACAACTGTACCGCTTAGAAAATGCCAGAATGAAGTGCAATAGAGAAAAATATTGTAAAAAATTAGCAAGGGGTATTGAGTGTGGTGCTACTGCCAAGGCTAAATTGGGAAGATCACTACTTAAGCCCAGAAGTTAAATGCCTGCCTGAGCAGCATAGAAACAGAAAAAACAAAAACAAAGCACAATACACACACACAAGGGGAAAGGATTACTGTTCAGCGAGGGTTCAAGGTATCAGCTATTCTGATGAGCCACACTTTAGGCACAGGTGAGATAGGCAGATTGGTCACTTGTTGGAGAAGCCCCTGGGGAATGCTCCCTGGGCCCCTCAGTGTTTTGTCCCTATAGACAGAGACTTGATATTGACAGAAAGTTCTACAGGGTGGTGATTCTAATAAGGAATTGATTTTTACCACTGCAGATGGGTAAATTGCTCATCTTCTAAAAGCAAATGAACTCTTTGGGGCCCTTAGGGTATTGTTCATTTACTAATTCATTTATAAATTGTTTATTTCTTGGCTAATTAGTGACATGGTCACTGCATGTTCTGGAAATGTGTCACTCTCAAGTCATTTTTTTTTAAACATTATGTGGTGACCATTTATCTTGCTTCTCTGGAGCAGCTGGCCACCTGTCCCATGGCAGAACCTGAAAGGGATTTATCAAGTGAGCTGAGCTGTGATGGGGGATGGACAGGTGGGCTCTGCTTCTGTTCCTTTAAGATATAATCATAAAAATTGTGCCAGTTCTTGGGCTTGAACTCAGGACCTGAGATCCTCAGGTCCTATAGAATTTCTTCCCCCTAAAGTTATTGCTCTACCACTTGAGCTCAGCTCTACTTCTGGCTTTTTGATACTGGGAAACAAGCCTCATAAACTTTCCTACCTGGGGTTGGTTTTCAATTGTAATCCTCAGATCTCAGCCTCCATAGTAGCTGCAATTACAGCCAGAAACCACTGGCACCTGGCTTTCTACTTCCATTCTTGATAAACAAGTAGGGCCCCATCGACTACTTCGCCATCCAGACAGCACAGATAAAATCATTTGAAAGAGATAGGAAGTTGGAGCTACCTTATGCTACCTAGGGATACAGCCCCTTTTACATTCTTCTGTAAGAAACATTTCCTACTTTCAGAGCCAGCTACTTAGTTTGTTGGGTTTGATGCAAAATTAAAATGTGTGATCTCTTGTTCCAAAAGCAGTAAGGAAAAAGTAGTTTTAAAGGTCACGGAAGAGAAAATTTCTCTTTCTCCTTTCTCTTTTTTCTATTTCTGTCCACCTGGCATGGTGTTTGTTAGTTAATAGCTTTCTAAGAAAAATGACAAATTTTTTAAAGACTTTTACCACTCTCTTTGACATTATGGGGGACCAATTTTAAATGCAAATAAGAGCATTCAAGTCACATGGGATTATTGAAATTACAGAGTTCCTATTTGGTAGTCTGTATCTGCATATGTATTGTATTCTTGCCAGGACAGGGGAAACGCTGCACTAAACTAACTCCACTGTTTTTATTTCATTCCTTGACACATGCACGTTCTCTCTTCCCTATCATCAGGATGAGTAAGGAAGCTTGAAAGGAAATAAAGCCATGTGTCGCCCTACATTTTAGTGTGTTCCCATGCACCCCTTCCTCAGTCTCAGGCATGGCACACCTGCCTGGACTCACTTGGAGAAACGCACTGGCTTCCCCTCCCATTGTGGGTCATCAGAATTCTGTGTTCATGAGGTGTCACAAATGCTATATTTGAATGGGGAAGTAAGGAGACAAACATATGCACCTCTTCACTTGCAAAACACAAACTTAAAGTTAAAGGCGTTGCAAATTTCAAGATGGTGAAGGACAGCATTACAGCTAGTGCTGAGCCTCGCGGATGTGGGGATGAATATACAAGGTGCACACATGTGAGAGGTAACACGTGACAGACAACAAACGCTGGTCCTTCATTTATCTTCTCACATAGCCTTTGGAAGGTAACATAGGCACCCAAATATATATTGTTAGTGTGTGTGTGTGTGTGTGTGTGTGTGTCTGTGTGTCTGTGTGTCTGTGTGTCTGTGTGTGCACAGCACACACACATGCCAGTCCTGGGCCTTGAACTCAGGGCCTGAACACTGACTCTGAGCTTCTTTTGCTTAAGATTAGCACTCTACCACTTGAGCCACAGCTCTACTTCTGACTTTTTCTGTGATTAATTGGAGATAAGACTCTCATAGACTTTCCTGCTCAGGCTGGCTTTGAACGGCAATCCTCAGATCTCAGCCTCCGGAGTAGCTATGATTAGAGATGTGAGCCATCAGCATCCAGCTCATTAAACATCTTTAGTACTTAGCTTGAACGAATAACGTTCCCAGCCCATGTGATTTTTTTCCCTTCAGTCTCAGTTGACAAAACCATTGGTTCATCCATGTATTTTTTTTCTTTGTCAATCCTGAGGAGGCTGGAACTCAAGTTGTTCAGCTTACTTGTTCAGCTGCCACTCTACCACTTTAACCATGCTTCTAGCTTTGCTTTTTGCTATTTTGGTAATAGAATCTCCTGGCCTCTTTTGCTGAAGCTTCATTCAAACCTTAATCCTCAGATCTCAGCCTTCTGAGTAGCTAGGGTTAGACATGAGCTACAGGCACCAAGGCCATTTATTTAATATCTGCAATACCCTATCTTCTCCTTTTCTCCTTTTACAGTAAAAATCACATTTTTTTTATCAATCACCTTACAACCCTTGCCACAATCTCTGTATATCAGATCCCTGTCTTTCAGAATGATTAAAATTTAGGGTAATGGAACACTTCAATTGCTAAGATGAATTGGAGATCAATTTGGAAAAAACACACAAACCAACAAGCCTGCTAGTACCACTGACACCCCATTAATTTCATCTTAGAGTCTGGAGAGGTTTACTCTTTCTCTTGGTGACAATGTAGCCTTTTTCTCCTCAAGGTGTATTCTTCTTTTTAGGTGAAATCACAAAAAATAAAAGGTATAAGTGACATGGCAGAGAGAGAGAGAGAGAGAGAGAGAGAGAGAGAGAGAGAGAGAGAGAGAGAGAGAGAGAGAGAGAGAGAGAGAGAGAGAGAGAGAGAGAGAGAGAGAGAGAGAAACAAAGATGATTTCCAGCACATTCCTTTTTCTACCCTATCTGCCCATGATCTACTGAATCCACCTTCTGCCATATCAAATGCACATTTTATAACTAATGTGGAATACAGAGTATTTTGACAGACAGTTCATATGACTTTACTGTAAACCCCACTGCCTGCCTGTTTTATGGTTAAAAAAAAAAAAACATATTACCAATTTCCTAACAAGAAGTGTTATGATGATAGAAATTGTTACAAGAATGTGAATGAAAAGAAAATAAAAAGACCTCTTTCTGCAGAGCCTGAAGAACTCATTCAAGTAACAAAGGCCTATTTTCTATCTTGTATGTAAAGCAAATGGATTAGCAACTGGCACCAGGCTGGACTGACATCCCGGCTGTCCGTGCCAGAAGGGCTCTGTATCGAATTGTTCCCACCAACTATTTCTTGTGGGCAAACAGGAGGAGCTTGTTCAGACACAGCCACTCTGAATGGTATGCAAGGATTTAGTGAAATACATGCTCGGGACAGCTTCTTAATCTGTGCAAATCTGTTCCACAGAGGGAATTCCAGGGTGACAGACGAAAGGCTGCATCTAGAGCTCTTACTCAGTACAATCAGGCCCAGAAAAGACAGTTTGAGGAGCTCAGCTATATCTCGAATATATATGTGCCCCAACAAACAGAGCTGTAAGAAGAACTTAAACGAACATTAGTAATAAACAGGCTGGTTCCACCCACTGATTAAAGTGTCACGATGCCTTTTTTAGGAATCAAAGGAGTTATCCTGCTAATGAACTAAATTAGACTGAATTAACATTTGTGTTAATAATTATTACTTACTGAGCTAGCTGTGTTAGGAGCAATAATAATAATGAGAAAGCTGAATATAATATAATATTTCTCAGGTGTGTATCCTCATGTTTAAAGCAGATTTGACAGCAATATGTGAGCACTCCAGTGGTCCAATTTCAAAGACAAGAGGGATTTTTTTTCCAAGTAAGGATGGTAGATTAGGTCCTAGGTAAGTAATGAAAAGAAGGCTGAGAAACCAAATTCCTTATTAGATCCAGAAGTGTTAACCTGGCAAACACACTCATTCAAAACTCTTTAATACTATATGTGAAATACATATGGTACTTATTTTCCCTTAAAATGAGCCATGATAAAAAAAAAAACAATTTCATATTCTCAAGGCCAGAAATAAAAAGATATGCATTGGTGATAGTATTGATGTTTTTAAAGTCTACTGAAAGGTTGTTATTAGGCATAGGTTATAGTTACAGTGAAAACCGAGAGCTGCTTTTAATCCCCAGGGAGGGGGGAGCAGTCTGCTGGGTGTTTTTTGTCATTGTCAAGGTATAGAAAGAATGAAAAATACTTCGGTGTATTTCATCATTAGTACACATGAACAGTTTGAACTCTCCATTATTAGCTTGTCTTTCTTTATAGTCCATACCTTTCTCAGCCTCTTTTTAAAAAATTAAATAAACCCCAAAACTATTTGACAAGGGAAAAATAGCCTTCTTGGTTTAATATGTTAGTATATACAAGTTCACACAAGTTTTTATGAGAAACTAAATGAAGGGTGTGCACTGAAAGCGTAATCATATTAGCTCGGAATACAGTCAGAACTTCACATCTTAACTGTATTTCAGCATTGAGAACAAATGCTAAACCAAGATTTTATGAACATATTCCTTGATCTTGGAACAATTCTTCAAATAAATAAAACCTATTACTATTCCCTGAAGTAAAATTCATATTGTATCTAAAACAATTTGAAATAACTCACTCAGCTTACAGTCAGATACTCTTACTTGGCCAATTTGAACAAAGAGTAAAATCCTCCTAAAGTAATCAGAGTCAGAATTCCTCCAGTACCTTGGGGCATGCTGTCTTCTTTCCAATTAAGACCAAAGAAGACCAAAGATTTTTCAATATACAAATGATTAAAAGGCTCAGAATTTCTTCTTTAATATTCTGTTTCTCAAAAGTACTGCTGTTAATAATTGTACGTAACTTGTGCCTTTATTTTCTTTGTGTAAAGGGAAAGAGGTGGCCAAGAGACATTTTGTAAAGCTGGTAATCTCACTTTTTCCATCAGAATTTAATTGTTTGATATGCTTATACTTTCCACATGTTTCTTATGTGCTGCTTCGTTTTTTAAGGCAAGCGAGGTGAGTCAAAAAGAAAAACATGTCTCGTGTGAATATTTGACTTTGGCAGTATTTGTGCCAAATTATAGAGAAAACAATGTTCTGGAAATTATTATTGTTTTATTAAACATTATGAAGTGTCAGGATAGACTTCAGTGAATAAAGCGAGCACATTTTTCAAATTATTTCTGTGAAAGGTGGAGAGTTGGGAAACTACCTTTGAAAGTCTCAATATTTTGGAATAGCTTATTCTATTGTTTTCCTAAAAGGAATAGCTATCACTTTAATATCTGGGTATTGTCCATGATAGACAATACAAAGTTAGGATGGAAATTACTTCATCCAGCTAACGGAGCAAACGAGGAGATCTTTAAGTCTGCATTTTGC
This sequence comes from Dipodomys merriami, assembly GCF_024711535.1. Classification (NCBI taxonomy): domain Eukaryota; kingdom Metazoa; phylum Chordata; class Mammalia; order Rodentia; family Heteromyidae; genus Dipodomys; species Dipodomys merriami. The sequence goes on from NW_027206290.1 coordinate 11,244,598, forward strand.
CACATTAGCCTCCAGCCTACTGGACCCGATCTTCTGCAGTTTATGCTGTGATATTTCACATCAATTAAAAAAAAAAAAGATGAGAGAATGAGTTAGTTGAAGAGTTTGTTTCCTTGTAATCAACTATAACGAGACCAAGGTCATGAAACAGACTTCTTCTTCTTCTTTTCTTACTTAGCATGGAAGACTGTAAATGCAAATTGCTTTATTGGTGAGGGGGAATTAAAATTATAAAAAGCCATGCTTAAAGAAGTGCAAAATCAGGGCTGTGTCGGAGCAGGGACAATATAATTGTAGTATGGATTCCCATAAGGGACTAAATTATCTAGATTTTAGTAACATCAGCAATTCTGTGTAGTTGCTGGAATGCAGCCAATGTGCCATATTTGCTTCATTTTTTAAGATGGTTCTGATTCTACACAATTTTAAATATGCAAAGAGCTAAAAATGTTCTGGTATCTTGGTGGCACGTCTCAGATACATGTCTTTGCATGTCAGAAATTTTATTTGACTATTACACAGGAAGTGACACACTGATGCCGCTTTATTTTTTTCTGAAGCAAAATGCCATTTATTATCATCTCTACCTAGGCTATAAAATCTTCCCAGTAGGAGGAAAAAAAATAGCCTCTTGTGTGAGTACACATCAAGGTTGTCTTCTTTTACAGAGTACCATTCAGTAATACTGTTTTGTAGCAACTCAATAAAGCTGATAGTTTTTCTGGGTAATTACCCACAGCCCCCTGCAGGACAAATTAGCATTCATGACCTGAATAATGCTTACTAGAAAGAGTTCAATGGAATTTACTTAATCAGAATCATTGCTTTCTCTTGGCTATTTCTTTTCTTTTTTTAACCTATCGCTAATGCCTGCTGATAGCAAATAATCTTTCAAGACCGTTTTTGATAATAGGAAAACAAAAACAAACACAAAATGTGATTCTTTTATGAATTTAAGGGTCTTGAAAAAGTGTGTATATTTATTTCTTTTTCTAGTAGGGAAAAATTAAGGTATCCATCTTCCTTAATTTATATAGTTTTGGATTTATGTAGGTTTTTTTTTAAAGGCTTGTCAAATTTAGGGAAAAAAGGGAGAGATTCTTTTTTTCAATTATCACTTAGTAGCTTCTCATTTGTTGAGGAGAAAACTGGAATATTGGTGGATCTTTGATAAACATTACAAACTTGAGCACCAAAAATTAGAGGAATTTTAACAGATAAGAACCATTGTTTTGGTTGATTTGATAATTTTTCTTCCTTGTTACATTTGTTCTTGATAATTTTGTGATTTCATGATTTAAACCAAAATAACATGGAATGTAGTTATTAAGACATTAGGTGAAAAAAAGAAGAGAAAGTGATATTCATTGACCTGTTTACCAAACCCTTGTCAGATAAAAAACATTCATGAACACTTTTTTTCTTCTTTTCAATGCCTGTATTGAGGTTTGAATTCAAGGCCTGATACTGTCCCTTACATTTTTTTGCTCCTGGCTAGTGTTCTATCACTTGAGCATGTGGAGATTAATTAGAGATGAATCTCACAGCTTTTCCTGCCTTGAACTGCAATCATCAGATCTCAGCCTCCTAAGTAGCAAGGACAGCAGATGTGAGCCACCATTTCCTGGCTATTTCATTATTTATTGAATGTTTCAATGAACAGAGTACTAGTGTGTTTAGGAGGAAATGAGAGTCAGAAGCGAATATACAATAATCAAAACAACAGCCTGAGCCAAAATCTTCTGCTTTTATTTATTTGCTTTTGTATTTATGGTTAATGATTTTACAGTTTTTAAATGAATGGGGAAAAAAGGGTCTTAAATCAATTCCCTTGACTTATCATGGAAGAAACTCCTACCTTGGGAGCAAGGATGTCTCTAAACGGCAGTCTCTAAATCACCATCTTTGAAGGACAAACCTACAGATGACAATCACGGATCAGAGAGCCATAGCCACGTGACAGTCCTCTAAAGTTTGGTTTAGCCCATTTGTCCTCCCTGCTGACATCTTCTGAATCTCCACAGCCCACCCAAACCAAAGTCTGGGGCCAACTACTGGGACATAGTGTTCCATGATGGGGCATTACTGAGTATTGGGAAGCAATGCAGTCAAATGACACTTAAGGACAAAGGTATGAGAAATGATCCAACTATAACAACGTAAAACAGGGAGATCTTTCAGTATTCCTATGTCCTTTACTCAATGGGGGAAGAATTTCTCTAAGATGGGGATTGGTTGGAAAGGTTTAGTTTTTATAGCAACATCACCATTTTTACTTAATTGGTATGGTTCTTTAGCCTTTCATATTGTGTTTGTTTAGGGTGTATGTTTATTGGAAGCGACATGGGGGGAAGTTGATGGAGATTATGCAGGTTACTTAGAGCCCCAGAGAGCCTCTTGGCTCTCCACTGATTAGATTCCATACTTTAAATGTAAGAACACGTTCTGTACAACTGAAAAGGAAGATTCGTTCATTCAAGCTCCTGTGCTATGAAATGCTGAGCAGAATCTGGGGCTTAATTAAATTTCTTGGGGTGCAAAATGGTTATCACATTTCTAAATCTAAATAAATAAAAATGTTTTTTCAACTGAAGGGGTTTCAGGAAACCTACAACACGTTTTTGCACAGATTTTCCCTCCAAACACTAGAATATTGCATGGAAAATTCAATCCATATGTTTCAGATTTACTTACAGTTGTATCAAAATCTTCTGTTGCAATTGACATTTGATGTTCATCAAGTTTTCTGAATGCTTTTTATTTGCCCTTAACTAAAGAACAGAAAGTTGATTTGTCAAGCTTACAAGCACCAAAACCCCCAAATATTAAATTTAGGTTGAAAACAACAAACTTAAAATTCTGTATCAGGCATCAAATTTAATAAAAACATTTGCCTTGCTATGTCTACCATGTTGCTTGCTTGTGCATGCATACGCCTAGAAATATAGAACACATAGATTGTTGCTGGTACATATTTACATGATAAAGACTATATAGAATAATGAAAAGAAACAGGAAAAATTATTTTTATTACAGTTTCTTCCTGTTTTACATATTAACAGTGTAGTGTTTATAATTTAATATAAATAGTAAGTATAATAACAGCCTAAATTTAAGCTCATATTTAATTTTCCTCATGGTCCAATGATCACTCTTCATTACCTAGTTGTCTCTTGGAAGTTTTCATTTCTTGAAGCATTAGGATCTCAGGGACAATCATGTAAAAGAATTGGCATTAGCCAGGCACTGATGGCTCACGCCTGTAATCCTAGCTACTTAAGAGGCTGAAATCTGAGGACCATGGTTCAAAGCCAGCCCGGGCAGAAAAGTCCTTGAGACTCTTATCTCCAGTAAACCACCAGAAAACCAGAAGTGGGGCTGTGGCTCATCAAGTGGTAGAGTACTAGCCTTGAGGTGAAGAGCTGAGTGACAGCAGCCAGATCCAGAGTTCAAACCCCACAACCAACAACAACAACAAAAAGAATCGGCACTTATGGGTGTTGATGCTATCTTAGGAGATTCTAAAATGACTGCTTCCTTCCTTCAAGTCTACAAATGGAGTACTTGCCTCTGCTTAAAACATGATTACTATGCCTTCAATCAGAATCTGTTAAACAAGGGGCATTGTGATCTTAAGGATTCAGGAATTTCAGGGGAAAGAAATGTCTTCTGACTGTTCAAAATAAGTAAGTCTGTCAATATAGAAGTGGTATACACACTTGCTTGTGTGAATTGCATTTGTAAAGTCTTTCATTGTTTGTATTCCTAGTAGCTTCAATATTTCTTAAAAATAATAAGCATTCTATATAAATAAGAAGACTTGTAACCAAAAAAATCCCTGAACACTGAATTCTCAAAGATAATTGCAATAATTTAAAACGTCCTATTATCTTTGCTATACATACATGTGCTGTGCTGCATTTTTCATATCTGAAGTTATAGAGCACATACTGTGTAATATTGTAGTCATAAAGTATTTCCTGTAGTTGAAATAGACTAATAAAATATTGAGGTGTAATTGTTCAAATGCAATTAATTCAGACTTTTAGTTTTTAGGTTGTCCCACTATACGAGAAAACAATACATTTAAGTATCTGCCTACGTCAATAATTATTTCCTTTGGATGAATGTCTAAGTAAAATGATTGATCTGTGTTAAGGCTCTTAAAGCATATCTACAAAAACAATATGTACTTTACATCATTTTTCTTTCCAAATGTCAGTGAAATTATGTTTCAGTTTTCATGCCTTTACCTGTTCCTTGTCAGGACTTTGAGGGTCAGATGGTGAGCATGTAATTTGGAAAGATCGCTAGGAGGAAATGGGGCTAGGGAATACAGAAAGAATAAAATGCAAGTCCTGTTTGTTCCAAGATTCCTTAATGCTTAACTTTTACATTTCCTTCCTCATGATCATCTTACTGAAGACCTTGTTGGCCTTCCAACTACCTACATTGCAGGGTCTGTCAAACCTTGATAGTTTGATTAAACGGTATTTAGTTTTAAGCACTGCTTTCTGTACTAAGGAAGACAAAGTTAGAACATGAACCAACTTCTGTCTGGAAGTATAGTCCTATGCGATGTTCCTGAGATGTTCCTGATAGAAATAAAGTCGGTAGGAATGCAGTTGCTGTATTTCTACTTGAGAAATAAGACAGATCTGTAAATCCCCATTGAGAAAAGGCCTAAAGTGTGAGTGCAGTGGCTGCATTTGCTTAATGACCTCAAGCACAAGTACCTCAAACTGTCTGACTTTGTTTCTCCTCTGTTGATGCTAATAATCTTCACGCCACCAGGTCAGAATTTAGTTCATAGCTCTGTACTTTAAATATTTTTAGACAGGCAAGGAGCAAGCTCCCTCCCCACCCGCCCTCCACACATGGTTTATAGAGGATTAAAATTCAAGGGCTTCATGCTTGCTAGACAGGTGCTCAACCATTTGAGCCACACCCCAGACCATTTTTGTTTCAGTTATTTTTCAGATAGGGTCTCACATTTTTTTTTTGTTCAGAGCTCGCCCAGACTGGAATCTTCCAACTTACTTCTCCCAGTAATTGGAATGACAGGTGCACATCATCATATTGACCTTGTTGATTGAGACAGGGATTCTTTCCTAAGTGTTTTCCCAGAATGGCCTTGAACCAGGGTCCTTCTAATCTCCACCTCTGAAACAGAAGGGATTACAAACAAAGCATGAGCCAGCAACCAACAAGCACAATGATGCTCACCTCCAATAATGCTTAAGAATTGTGGACTGAGAGAGTGGCTAAAAGATAGATCACTTGACTAATAGTTGCCAGGCCATGGATTCAATCCCTGGTACCACAAATAAGTAAAATAAAAATAAGTAAAATAAAAATAAGTAAATAAAAGAAAATATAAAATAAAAATAAAAACTGTTTTCTGCTACAAGTAACAGAAAAAGAAGAGCTTATTTTTTCCCACATAATTCCACACCCAGAAGTAGGCATCGCTGGTGTTGATGGGTGGTTTAAGAATAGCAAAACTAAGATGCGGAGGATCAACCTAGTATATGGAAACTTTCCTTTGTCAGGAAAGAAGGCAGGAGAAAGAAGTGACTAGAAAGAAGAAAGTGGAAGAAGGAGGCAGAGAAAGTAAGGAAAAAAGAGAAACATAAAGTAACAAGAAGGAGGAAGCTCCTTTTGAGCGTACAGACCAGACTTTGGCTCTTATGGTCATTATCACCCTCATTGCAAAACTAGGGGTCTGGAGAACCAGCACTACCAGCCAAAGAGGTGTTTTTCCCCTACTCTTATAGCCCCTTCTCTTACTTCCCCTCTGACACAGAGTAGGCTCAGGTGACATGATTTGTGGGGTGCTACACTAATCCTAGCCAAAAATTTCTCCCACCTACCCACTTGCTTTTAATGCCTACAATTTTAATATCAGTAAATTAAGCAGCCACCACCCAGTTTTTGTTAAAACCCACAAATCTCTGAAAAGAATGCATAGTTTCAGTTCTGGTACTAATACTGTAGATGAGCAATAAATTCATTGAGACTAGGATTTTAGTGAGGAAGGTCACAGATCAGTTCGGTATGAAGGCAGAGTATAAGTACCCAAAAGGAACAGAAAGCAAGAGGACAACAAATTGAAGAAATGGGGGTGAGCGGGGGGGGGGGGGAAATAAGCTATTTGTTGTAAAGTACTAATTAATAAACATAAAAACCTAACATTACTTTCTTCACTATTTGTCCTACAAATACTTCTCATTAATCCTTGTTCCTGAATTCCCAGTGTCTGGTCACATGTAAAGTTTTCTATAAATAAACTTCTCAGCAATCTAAACTACAAAAGTTCTAACTAGCCTAACAGTCCCTCTAGGCTGGCTGACTTTGAGCCTAGTCCCCCTTATACAAAATGGTTAGAGTCAGCATCCACAGTGATATAAGTGCTGGCTACTTCTCAGGTGAATCTTTGGAGTTAATGTTAGGGTTAGGAAAGAGGTATTTGTCTTAACTATTCTTTTTTAGCAAGCAAAATGGACAATGTAGCATGGTACTTTTGCCCATCATCTTTAGAATTAAGCTGTGTAGATTCAAATCCATGGTGGCCTTAGCAAAGATATTTCATTTCTATCTACCATGTGAAAATCAGTGATATTTTTCTTTCTATTTTGCTGTGAACATTTTTTTTTAAAAAGTAATACAACTTGGGAACTAAGTTGTTGTCTGAAATGCAGAAGTATTTCATTTTATTAAATTAAAAACTTCCCTCTTTTTCTATCTCAGCTATTCCTTAGATTATCCTACATTACATGTGTATCAGGGTTTTTTTCTTGCTATTTTTGTCAGTTGTGGGGCCTGAACTCAGGACCTGGGTGTTGTCTCTGAGATTTTGTTCCTAAGATTAGTATTCTACCACTTTGTGCCACAGCTCCACTTATGGTTTTCTGGTGGTTAATTGGAGATAAGCGTATCAAGAACTTTTCTGCCCAGGCTGGCTTTGAACCATGATCCTCAGATTTAAGCCTTCTGAGTAGGTAGGATTACAGACATGAGCCATGGGCACCAGGCCAGGTTTCTTTTTTTTTAATTTTCTTTTCTTTTCCTTACCACAGATTTTTTTTTAAAGTATTTCTTGGTTTCAGACAAGTAGGTTGTTTTGATTAGCCCTATTCACAGATGGGCAAATGGAGTCACAGAAATTGTCCTCATGCCCAAGGCCACACAGATAGTGGCAAAGCAGTCCACTGAATTTTCTGTCACCACAATGAGTTCTATTAGAAGAAAATGGTTTGGAATCTCAGTCTGGGCGAAAGGAGCAGGTATGGGAACTGGTTCCGCTTGTATGTGTTCATGATTCCCAAATGCTGAAAATTTTGGTGCAGCCTGAACCCACTTGTGCTGTGTAAGGAGTCTCAATTCCTCAGTTATACACAAGTTCAGCCTTATCCCAAGAGGTAGTAGATGATCCAGTTATTATACTTTGATATAGAGGCCTAAAACTCCTAAGTAGTGTGAGGGAGAAAAGAGCGTTTAAAGGATATTAAAGGATATTTAAAGGATATTAATTTTGGAGTTATATGTAGTAGCCAAATAATCTAAGCATTCTTGGTACCAGATCAGTCTAGTAAGTTACAATATGACAACTTGAGGGAAAAAAAAATGATGGTTAGTCATAGTCACCCCGGGTATAGTAAACGTAATGGAGGTGGCAAGTCTTATCAGGACCTTTCAGATGGCATCTCTGTTGACTTCCTTACAATTAAGTATCTCTGTGGCTTCACTACAGAAATACAGATAATAACATCCTATGCCATGCTTTATTGCTAATGGAGCTCTGATGGAGGTAGGAAAGAGAAGAGTCCTAGATGAATGGAGACCAGCCTAAACAAAGAAGAGCAGCATCAATCTCCTTCCAAAGAGTAAGTCTGGGAATAGGTCGTGGCTTCCTGGCTTTGGCTTGTGGCACTCCTTACACCTTAGTACTGTTTAGTTCTTGAAGTGTGTGTGTGTGTGTGTGTGTGCGTGTGTGTGTGTGTGTGTGTGTGTGTGTGTGTGTGTGTGTGTGTGTGTGTGTGTGTGTGTGTATTCTGGAGCTAAAGTATCCATGTTGGACTCAGTGGCAAGAACATATTCCTGACATGAGAGAATGGAAAACTGGGAATGATAGGGTCTTGAAGACTTCAAGAAATGTTATATTTTCCCCACACTGCCTTTCATGGCCTTTTCTTTTTTGGGGGGGTTATTTAATATTATTGTATTGTAAGGGTGATATCAGAGGGGTTACACTTACATAAGGTAATGAGTATATTTCTTGTCAAACAGTGTTACACTCTCCCTTGTTTTCTCTCCCACTGGCTCCCCTCCACCTTAAGTTGTAAAGTTCATTTCCAACAAAGCTGCTTGTGAGTATGGCTACTGCATTGGTTCACCCTTTGTCCTTTGTCTCACTATTTTGCTATCCCCTTCCTTTCCCCAAATCAGATAAATGTATATACAAGACACAGGATACCAAAATAAAAAACAGTGACAACAAGGGATAAAATAAAGGGGAAAAATGAAATAAAAAAAGAAATAATTTACAGTACATTAAAAAACAAAAACAAAGAAACAAACAATAAAACCCTCTTGTTTCCATATCTTGGAGTTCATTTCCATTAGCATCATTTTATATGGTCATATGTACCTGGCTATTGTAATAATAAGTATATGTCTAGGATAGTCCTAGCAGAGAATCTCATGGATCTTTCTAAGAGAGATTGTTGAATGTATCTAAGTCTCAGTTTAGAGAGGTGTTCCGCAATGCACAGCTTTATTTAGTCCTTAGTCTTGTCATTGCTTTCAATGACAAATAATAAATGATCGCTGTCAAAGTAAAGCTAGGATGATCCACATCCCTCCGCTGGCATCATATTGAACAGCACTGTTAGCTTTGACAAAAGAAAGGTAACACCATTTTCATTTTGAAGCAGGGGCAAGAGGGGGAGGGGCTCATGCACTCCACTGAAACTCCGCAAGTCAGAAGGTAGGAGAGAAGCCGAGAGTACAACGTGGTGTGTGCCCTGGGCAGTTGAGAAATCTGTGAGTTGGGCTCCACAGTCGTGCATTTACCACCCTATCCAAGACTCTCATTGCTAATTAGATTCTGTAACGATGTGAGAAATCTGTTATCTCATTTTCTGTACTTTAGCACTATTCACAATTTAAATGTGTTATAAAAAGAAAAAAGAAAGCTTTTGGTATGTGATACAGAATAAAATTCCACATTCCATATTCACAGGTAAAATTAGGATTTTGATGGAGTTGAAGGATAATGTTTGAGATTACGATCATGAATAAATCCTAGATGTGTTTCTTAGTCTCTATTTTTAAGCCCTTTTTAATAAGCCAGTCATAATTGTGTAACAAAATATATTGTGTGGGAGGAGGCTACAACGCTTGGTAAGAAATGTACTCATTATCTTGCCCATGTAATTGTAACTCCTCTGTACAGCATTTTCACAATAAAAAAAAAGAAAAAAATATATTGTGTGTTTCTATGTATCTAAAACATTAAAATCAGGTAAACTACCTAGTCACAGACCCTTTTTTATATATAGCCACATAGCAGAATCTGTAAGTGGTGGATTTTATGTAGAAGAAAAATGATAAATAGCATGTCATTTGATGCTTCATAATTTTTGGTTTTTAACTTTCTGGGTCACTGATTTCTCAAAGAGTTTTCATTCTTTCTGCACATTAGTCAGGTGATTGAGGAAGGTGTCAGGCTACTGGGACGGGGAAAGATGATGTACAGGAATTAAATTCTTCTTTTCTTTTGGCTGAGTATACAAAAATACACAGCATGATTTAGTACTCCTTCCCTTGTGTGTATTAACTTCTGTCTGCGGCAGGCAGTGTTGAGAAGATGTTGTCATTGGCGTCCAAATGAGACACCTACTTTTATAAAGCATGTGCTGATTTAATAAAATCAGTGCTAAGAACTGATGGAATGGTTAGGACCAAGAAACATGAGAAAAAGAGAGAAACAGCAGCTGACTGATGATGATAGAGTAAGTTGAGACAGGGGGGTAGGAAGAAACACCACGGGAGAAATATTATAAATATACCATGTCAGTTCAGGAGATCTTTATCTCCACAAAATGTTTGCACATATCTACGGCACCAATGTCCATGGCTTACTTAAGTGGTATCAGGAGCTGACCAGGAAGAGCAGAGATCAAGGAGTGTCCTACATCCTGGGTTGATATCTAGCTTTTATTATATATCAATCATATTGTAGGACAATATGGTATATGTTTTTTCTTCTATTCTTTCATTTTTCAGTGGGAAAAAATATAGAGCATTCTAGGCAAATTCCCTACTACTAAGCTATGCAGCCAATTCCTATGTATCTTAAGAAATTATATACATATGTGGTATAAGTTTCAGTTTTGTTTTTGTTTTTCCTTCACTGTGCTTGGGATCAAACCCATGTCCTGAACCTTCTAGGCCAGTGCTCTACAACCCAGCTATATACCTGTGGCCCAATACTTATACTGTCTTTAGTAATTATTTCCTTGCAGACTTTTTAAGGAGAAAGGAGACAAAAGCTTGACATTGAAAAAGGTTTAAACCAGCTAACCAACATGTAATTCTGATAAGACCCATCTTCCCTCTTAAATTATTAGGATGATAAAGCTAACTCTTATTTGATTTGTATTCATTTCCCAGACTGATAAATTGAGTATGCAAACCTGCTCTTGTTTAACAAGCAGCTCATGGCTCATTTTTAATCATGCATTTACATTCAGAGGCTCAGTAGGAATTTCATCTCTGAATATGTTTTCAAGAAGGTGCCTTTCTTTCTGTTCCCCAATCATGTCACTCAAGAACTCTCAAGTGGTTGAAGCTCCAGTGAAAATGTGGCTTGTTTAGTGGCAACATAAAAAACAGAAAATACTTGGGAATAAATACTTCTTAACAACAACAAAAAGTGAGCAAGCACTGCATGATGAAATTTTAAAAACTACTTAAGATAAGAAATAGAGAGGTTTATATCTTTCGGTAAAAAGATTTGTCATAAACTGGGTGCTGGTGGCTCAGACCTATAATCCTAGCTACTCAAGAAGCTGAGATATGAGGATTGAGGTTCAAAGCCAGCTAAGGCATATAAATCTCTGAGACTTATCTCCAATACAGTGGCTTATGCCCATAGTCCTAGCTACTCAGGAGGCTGAGATTGGAGGATCACAATTTGAAGCCATCCCAGGCAGGCAGATTGTGAAACTCTTAATCTCCAAATAACCACCAAAAAGCTAGAAGTAGAATGTGGTTCAACAAAAGCTCAAAGAGAGACAGAGACAGAGATAGAGACAGACAGAGAGAGAGAGAGTGCTTGTCCTTTCTAGTGAGACTTTTCTCTATGTTTAAGAAGGAGACTATTTTGTTTAAGGGGCACTGCTTGTATTTTTCCTGTAAAAATATTTCCTACTTATGTAAATACATCTACCTGGTCATCATCTACTTCAATAATACTCAAAGGAAATTTTATTCCAAATAAATAGTCTTTCCCATATTTAATGACTGAAAATTAAGTCAGATAGTTTTTGTCTGTTTGTTATTAAAATTGTAGCATAAGTTTGTTCAAGTGCCAAGCTAACACAAGTATACTGACATTTATTGCTGTGATGTACTTACTTACTTTTGAGACATGTCCAGCTATCAGGACAATAAACATGTTTTAGCATGTTAAAAATCAAAAGCCATAGATCTAAGTGGTGCAAACATTAAAAAAAATCAAATAACACTATGTTGAAAACGAACTTTACAGCTGTGGGGGGGAGGAGGGAAATTGAGGTGGTGGGGAGGGAAGAGACCATAGGGGGAAAACAAAGGAGGGAGTAACAATGCTCAGTAGGAAATATAATATACTCATTACTCATGTAACTATAACCCCTTTGTATAGTATCTTTACAATATAAATATATATATATAATCAAATAAAATTAACAAAACCCAACACATTAAAAAGCATACTTTTGAAAAAATATTAACAAAACTAGATTAAACATCTAATTGCTAAATACTATTAGAATCACCAGGAAAGTATGTCTGCTCTACCCTTCAGGAAGCACAATGACAATGCAGGTCTTTATCTGCTACATGAACCTGAGCAAGTACCATAGCCTCCCTAGCCAATTCTCCTATCCCAGATGACTCAGTAGGTGCTATGGTCCAGTTGTGTGTCTTCCCGAGAGTTATGTGTTGCAACTTAATTCTTAATGCTGAGCATCTTAGTGTGGGATTCAGTGCCCAATGAAAGACGCCCAATGTGAGCATAAAGCAAGAAGACTACTCCTTGAAAGCAGATATGAACATTGAATCTGTTAGTGACCTTGATCTTTCCTGCCTCCTGAATGGCAATCAATAAATTTCTATTATTTATAACTACTCACTGTTTACAGCTGCCCAAACAGACTAAGAGAATTGAAAAAACAAAAAAAATCAGTAGTGGACAATTGGTGCCAAAATAATGTGATCCAATTGAGTGTTACAGGCACTAGGAAGGCAGGAACAGAGATTCTTCAGAATGGAAACCAACCCTTGTTTCTATTGGTAATCTGAATACCTCACGTATTGCCCGGTAGATAATAAGCACTCAATAAACATCTGTTGCAGGATTTAAACGAACAAGTGAGTTATTGTTGGCTGATGTCAAAGGAAAAACTAGGGCATAAAAGACTTTTTAACTCTCCCCTGAAGGATGGGCAGGATTTGCATTGATGTTGGGATGAGGAAAGGATATAAGTGAAGAAAAGAGCAGAAGAACTCTGGAGAGGAAATGAGAGGACCATTTTAAGTGGACAATGAATTTCCCCAACTTAGAACTAAGAACACATGGAACCAAAAGCTAAATCTAAAAGTTGCTAGGAAAGGTGAGCAGAGATTTATGAAGAGCCTTAAAACCTAGGCTGAGGAGTGTGGACTTTCTTAGGTAAGTAAATGAGCAGCGGAGGAGAGACATGATGAAAAATGCTGGTTTAGGAAATTAACCTGGCAGTGGTGGGAGAGTAGAATACAAGGAAATAAGTAGGAGCTGCACCTCATAAGGAGAGCAGCAAAGCAGCAGCTGCTGCAGTGCAGACATGGAGGGCTGAGGAAACAAAAGAGGAACACAATTAGGGAGAAATTCTAAAGAATCCAGAACATTTAGACCTGTAATGGGAGGCATGAGAACGAGGGACCAGAACAGGATAGACCTGATTTCCTGGTTTTACTAATGGACCACAGTGCGAATAAGCAACATGATTCAGATGAGCCCTGTGCTTTTCTTCTAAGAATAATTGTGCCATTTGTTGCAGTGAGTTGTCCAATATACATTAGATATTAAGGAGCAATTAAGTATTTACTAATCCCTTACTTTTAGTCCAGTAGGACTGAGTGTTATAGAAAACACACAACACCTTGGCATACTCGGCAGCACAGCTCAGCCTAGCCTACTTCAAAGTGCTCTGAATGCTTACAGGAGCCTACAGCTAGACAAAGGCATCTAACACAAAGCCTATTTTATAATTACATGTTGAGCATATTATATAAACAGAATGGATCTATGGTCGTGTATGCTTTCATCCCAGTCTACAGTTGAAAAATTCTAAATCAAGCCATACTAAGTCAGGAAACTATCTGTACAGAAGATAAGTCAATGACATAATTACCCTCAAAATAAGGGAAATAGTAAGACTATTATGGACAATGTAAGCTGGGTGCTGGTGGCTCATGCCTATAATCTTAGCAACTCAGGAGGATGATATCTGAGGATCCCAGTTCAAAGCCAGCTCAGGTAGAAAAGTCCATGAGGTTCTTATCTCTAATTAACCACCAGAAAATTGGATGAAAGTGGCTCTGTGGGTCAAAGTGGTAGAACACTACCCTTGAACAAGGAGCTCAGAGACAGTCCCCAGCCCTGAGTTCAAGCCCCACGACCAAGAAAAAAAATTTTTTTAAGATTTTTTAAAGAGCAAATTATAGTAAAAGCCCAAAGTATTATCAAACTACAGTGTGTCTTATTTAATCCTCATAATTATGAGCAAAATGCTTTAATTTATCCTCGTTTTACTTGTACAATGAGTCTTACAGTGGTGCATTAACTTGCCTCGTATAACAAGCTATACTCAGAAATAAAATCCCAGCAGTCCAACCCCAAAGCCCACAGTTTCACTCATACACCACACATGACTCATATGTATTGAAGTACTTGTCAGAGACCATAGGACTAAGTATTATTGAGGAAGAAAGTCTGTGGTATCATGAATTTTCTTTTAGAGCAAAAGGGAGCTGTGGGGCTCGCAGGAGAAATAGCATAAGCAACACATAGGTAGGAATGAATCTACTGTGCCCCAGAACATTGAGACAATCTTCCTAACTGCCTGGGAGCGAGTGATAGAGGGAAAGGGACTGAGGCATAAATCTAAGCCTTATGATGGTACCGAGATGATTGCCGAGAACAGAGCTGTCGCTTAATATACACTGAGACTGATCAGTTGATAAATACCTATTGATCACCAATCATCCTCCGATGGTGGCAGGCTCAGGAGTGCAGGATGGATGTGCTTTTCTCCCACATTTTCTCAAGTTCAGTTTTATCCTCACAGTAATACAGGCCTAGGATGCAATCCTAGCAGCCATGCATCATTCATCAAACCAGTTAAATGTTGCTCTTCTTTCAGGAAGGCATGAACTCAAGAACAGCTTTGAGTCTTCATCACACTCATCATGCTCAGTGTTATTACTCTGAAAAAAAAAAGAAAAAGAACTTTAAAGGATCAAAGTGATGTGAGGAGAAGAATACTATTTCTAGTATACAGAATGGACTGGAAGAGAAATAGATCAGACTTTAGAAAATGAGTACCTGGTATTCCATCTATACATGAGAGAGAAGGAAAAAAAAAAAAAGAATCTTCAGAGAAGGTACTGCAATAACCTGTTTGAGGACAGATGACCCTACACCAGTAGAAAAGAAAAATTAGGAATCAATCAATTCTAGAGAAAAATCAGCACACTTCATTGGATGTATGGTGATGGAAAGAGAAAATCCATAGAATACATGTTTTTATTGAACCTATGTATTAGAGAAGAGGTACTATAATTGATAGAAATTCCAAGATTTGGAAGTTTCATCGGGGTGAGAATTATCCCTCTGAATGTCTGGTATAGTCTAGAAACTAGCCGCATACTTAGTATGTAGCAAACAGGCAACAATTAATTAAGATGTTGAATAAATATTAATTTTAAGAAAAAAAACAAACTCATAATCCTCCAGCTGTGAATCTCAAATGAGAGCAGTGACATTTACTGCTGGGAACCCATGTCTTAGTGACTTACTACTATAGTAGGAACTTTGTTATATCCTGGTAGAGCAGGAAAAACAAAAGAAGAAAAATAAAGGGAAAAAATGATGGAGAAGCACTGCCCACCTGCTAACAACCACATTCGCCTGGTAGCATTTTTAATTCAGGATTAAGGCTAGACTTGGTAAAATAAAGCACATGTGTTAGTTGCTGACTATTTTCTTTCTTTCTTTCCTCCTTCCTTTCTTTCTTTTCGTTCTTCTTTCTTCTTTCCTTTCTTCCTTTTTTTATGTCAGTCCTGGGGCTCTCCCTGAGCTTTTATTGATTACAGGTATGAGCCACCAGCAGCCAACCCTCAATTTTCTTGAGAGCAACTCCAAGAAGAATAACCCAAGAAGGTTAACAGACCTCTCACTTTGGTCTCACTTCTCATAGTTTCATAGTCTCATAGTTTCATAAGCTTGACGCCCCACTAAACCTGGACCCACATACTGAACCTCTGTTCATTACGTTGACTACAGTTAGTGCAAAAATCGATTTGGATTTCCCCCTCACCTTTTCATAAAACCAGACAATTGATGTTAGCTGGCAATCACAGACTTTGAATTGAGTTAAAACTTTGAATTCCATTTATGCCATTTACAAGCTCCATGACTTTGGTCTACTATTTAATTTCTCTGAGCTCCAGATGAGTTCTCTCATCTGAAAAAATGGGAATATTAATGACTATTCTTCAGGATCATTATAAGCTTAATGTGCATAAGAGTTCAATAAATTTCAACTCTACTACTATTGCTAATTAGTCTAGTAATTCATTTGCTCATCTTTCACATTTAAGGTATTTTGCACAATTGACATTTTGTTATAAATCCTCAATCCCAATAAATAAAACGCCTCTAACTTTCCCTTTACTCTTCAAGTCACCCTGCTAGGAGAATTCCTGGATATGTTGATTGTAGAATAAAGGATCATATGTGGAAAGTCTAGTATCTTATTTTAAATTTCTACACTATCAACATCCATCGAATATGAGTCCAACCTTAAGAATTACATTTTTTTTTTTTTTGGGTCCGGTCGTGGGGCCTGAACTCTGGGCCTGGGCGCTGTCCCTCAGCTCTTCAGCTCAAGGCTAGCGCTCTACCACTTGAGCCACAGCACCACTTCCGGCTTTTTCTTTTTGCTTACGTGGTGCTGAGGAATCGAACCCAGGGCCTTGAGCATGCAAGGCAAGCGCTCTACCACTGAGCCACCTTCCCAGCCCCAAGAATTACATTTTTATAAATGATCATTTGGACTGTGGACACTATCATTTTACTAACATTTTTTCCAAGAAGTTTCTCAGGCTAACCAAATCCATACTCACAAAATCCAGGAGAGAGAGGGGTGGTGGTGAGGATTTAAAAACTAATAAATTGGGAAAACAAGGGAAGCAGTGACATTGTCCAAAAAGGAATGTACTCTTTGCCTGATTTATGTAACTGTAATCTCTCTGTAATAATAAAACTGTAACAATAAAAAATAAACTAGTGAATATTAGAACATAATTTGGAGTCATACTCACCAACTAAAGATTGATAATTATATTATTTGCATAATCATATTATAAAGAAAAGTGGGTTCTTACATACATTTGTTCTTAAATATATTTCTCTGAATTTGTCTCCCACATAGCCTGTTAATTATAATATTAAAATACAGGAAGAAAATGAAATTGGGCCAAATCCCCCCCCTATATTTTTTTTCTTTTAAAGTATAAGAAATTTTTTTCTTGGTATTATTTAATAGTCCTTGATTTCAAAGGAAAGAAAACACCAAAATCTACTTTGAATTCCAGAATGCATGAGTATGAATTTGATCTGGACAATCTTAATAGCCACTACCTATATTAGAAGCACAGTAAAAGAAATGTGTGTGAACTTTATACATCATCCTGTTAGAGGGCTTGGCATTCATTGCTCTGCAAGTAATTCCAAGCCCACTCCCCTTCTCCAACTCACAATCTCACACTGGCAGACTGAGATTCACTGTTTTCTATACTTCAGAATCAGTGCACAGAGGGTTTTGCTCATTGCTGTGGTCCTGACTTCTTCCTAGCTGAAGAGATAATCACAACATGAATAGACAAGAAGGAGGACACATGGGCCTCTCCCAGATCATGTACTCTCCAGACAAAGCCTTGCCATGAAAACAAAAGGAAAAAAAAATCACTCTTTTCAGACCCCCTTAAACTCCAATTTGAATTCCATTCTCCCTGTTCATTAAAATGCCCAGGCTTCCTTTTCTTTATCTACTTATTGTACTAGAGCTACTGTATTTTATATGCACCATTGCTTTATTTGATCTATTGATAACTTTAAGCCAAGTGAAGTCATCAAGTTCCATTTTTTCATAAAGAGAAATTGAGTCTTAGAGATTAAATGCCTTATCCAAATTAGACTTAAAAAGTGTTGGAGGCAAATGCCCATCAATGTCTTCTGATTCTTGAGCTATTTAATTTCAGTCTATGTTTTGCTAAATGTTCCAATTGTATAAATCTATGATTCTAAGAGTCATGCCTCATCTCAGAAATGCTTTGCAGAGTTTATGCCTGAGAATATTCAGTGGTTGGTAAGTATAATGCTACCAGTCTTCAGAGTGTTTCCAAAGGTTACAGAATCAAATGCAAGTTATTTTTAAGATCCTTTATTAATTCAAATACTGGGTGAACATTGTGATTTTTTTTATTTCAATGACAAGAGCACATCTAGAAGCATCTATTCTCTCTCTTCCCCCTTTTCCTTTAACCCACAATTGAGGCATTCTAGTTCTAAGAATTTTGGTGTCTTTTGGATGAATCTTAGATGACTTGAAATAGCTGCTACTGAGCTGTTGTTTAGTACTTTCGTCCAAGTCTGCTTTAAGTGTCTACAGTGTGGAAAGATTTCTTTTCTGAGGACTGAGACTCTAAGCTTCAAGAAATGTTGAAGGGTTTTGTTTTCCCAGAGCTGTCAAGTTTCTTTGAAGGAACTGAAAAGAAGCAACAAAGGAAGATGTGAGAATGATTTAAATTTTTTTTAAATATCTCGTTTAAAATGGTTGGAAACAACTATTTTAAAATTAAAGTTGTATTGTTAACCATCCCATACTTCCCTGTTTGTCCGAGTTGGTGCTCTATGGGGATCTGACCCTTCTTTATTTAATATGTGTTTGTAGGGGTGGGTGGGTTCTTTCTTCTTTTGCTTTCCTTCAGCCTTTCTCTGGATGCTAAAAGTTAATCTGAGACTGAAAACTTCTTATCTTCTCAAAAGATTGGATTTGCTGTAAAAGTGGTGTGTAGAGAAACAGAGGCAGAGGAAAGGAAAGGAAAATGGGAGGAGAGCAAGCAGCAGACCCAAAGTGGATAGCACACCACATTTCAGTGATTTACTTGAGGCTGGATGATTTCAAAAGCAACATATAAATGCATAGCAGGAATCTGGCAGATGAAACTGCGCTGTTTACTTTCAGGCACTCAATGAAGATAAACAGTTATTTGGTACAAGTAGTATGCCCAATGCTGAAAAGTACACTGAATTAGATACAGTTCCTGCAAAGTAGGTTTGAAATCTAAATACAAATTGGAGAGGCAGAGAGCATAAAATACCCAGGAAAAAAAAAAAGCGCCTCACATTTCAACATGTAAAAATGTCATGGACATTTTAAGTGTGCTCTCAGACATAATTTGTAAAATTTCCTAGCTGTACATACAAACATTGTACATATAGTCCTATTTACACATACTTGATATAAGCACAGATGTAAGTATAGGAATCTGATGCACGATTTCAGGGTGGTACATTTAGCTACTAAATATAGGCATCACCTGAAAATTACTATCTTTACTGCTCATCTCCTTTACATTTTTAATTACTTACAATTTCCTTTTTAAATTACAGATTCAAATAAACATGCAAACATTTGTTGTTTGCTACAAAATGTTCAAAATATACTTGAATTATATATCCTCTCAATAATTTTTTTTAAATTTTGTATTTGACCTCTCCAGTTGCTCTGTCCTGGCTTTATGAAAATACCTTTTTTTCACCCTTTTAAACTGGCAAAATGGAAAACTGAAAAGCTGTTGAGAAAAAAATCTATCCAATTCTTCATGTGAATCATCATTTCATCTTGGTGTCTGGAAACAAGAAAGATTTCTGCTTTTTATTTAGCAGAGAAGAGTACAGATAATTTCATTGTGCATTGATTTTCTCTAAGGAGGGAGGAAGTGTGGTCAGCTAAAACAAAGCATTGGCACAAAGAAGGATCAGCCACCATTTCTGTCCACAGCTCTGTCTTCAAAATTCTTATATACTCATTTAGTTTCTATAGTCTTAGTTTATGTAGTTAGTTTTTTGTTTTGTTTTGTTTTCCTTTTGATTGCTTTGTATTTGTTTATTATTTGCTTGTTTTCAAGGTTGAGGATTGAACTCAGAGTCTCAAGATGGCTAGGCAAGTGTTCTGCCATTTGACTAATACATTCAGCCCCTTTTGCACTGGTTATATTGGAGTAGGGTCTGATCTGTCATCCTCTACTTTTGTTTTCCTCTTTGGTTGCAATTACACACCTGCACTACTTACCCAGCCATTGTGCTTTCCTGTTCATCCTCCTCTTCCCCCCCCCCGCCCCCACATCCTCAAGAATGGGATAACAAATAGGTATTACCACACCCAGACATTGGTTGAAATGGAGTCTCATGAATTTTTAGGTCCCAAATTCCCCAATCTCTCTCTCCTAAATCAGTAAGATTATAAGCTTGAACCATCATCCTGGCTGCTTTGTCTTTTTTTTTCTTTTATAAAGAATAGGACCAAACCTAAGAATTATTGGAATTCTTTGGTTATCCTGCCCCTAATCATACTAGATTGATTAAAAAAAATAGATGATAGCACAATTGTCCACCATTCAGGAGTAGAATCCTAGAATATTAGCAGAGCCAAAAGTCTAGGAAGAGTCTACAGCAAACAAGGAACTGAGCTAACCAAGGAATTCTGCATAAATATATTTGGCCTTTAAAGCACAGTACAATCATACTTTATAGGTTAAAGATAAATATCTCCCTCACATACAAAAATGCATTTTATAAACAAATAACTCCTTTAGTTATTATTATTAATATTATTATTATTTTGTCAGTCGTGGGGCCTGAACTCTGGGCAGCGGCACTGTCCCTCATCTCTTCAGCTCAAGGCTAGTGATCTACCACTTGAGCCACAATGCCACTTCTGGCTTTTTCTGCTTATGTGGTGCTGAGGAATCAAACCCAGGGCCTCATGCATGGAAGGCAAGCACTCTACCACTGAACCACCTTCCCACCCCCTCCTTTATTTTTTGAGAAATAGTCCTTAAACACATAAAACATTTCAAATCTTTTGATATGTCTTAATTTTTTCCAAATTAATTACCACTTTTAATTTATGGGATATGTCCATTTTAAGTATTTAGCAAGTTGGAGATTTGCATTTATATATGTATATTTACACATGAATACAGTTACAAAAAACACTATGCTTGTTTCATAAACATATAATCTGTGCCTTTTAAAACCATCAATTAGAAATAACACAATCACTATTTCTGATGAAAAGTATTTTATCTGTACTAAGTATGTACCTGTTACTTGCTATTTCTTCCAGTTTTTAATGCTAGTTCTGCATTCTTGATTATAGTAAAAGAGAACATTTAAATGGCTTTTACAGTTTTCTAGTTGTATTGGGCTTTCTTTTTCATGTGTCATTGAAATGTGTTTAGTTTTTTTATATTTTATAAGAAAATCTAGCAAGACAAAGTGACTCATGATTATAATATAATCCTATTTGGGAGGTAGAAGTTGAGAGGATTACAATTCAAAATCAACTACAGGCAAAAGTTCTCAAGAATTCATCTCAACCAATAAAGTTCAACATGGTAGTATGCACCTTCATTCCAGCAAACAGGAAACCTAAATAGAAGGGTCACAGCCCAGGATGCTTAGGCATAAACATAAAGCCCTATTCAAAAACATAATGGAACAAAAAGCCTGGGATCATGACTCAACTGATAGAGTGCCCACCTAGCCCAGTATAAGGTCTTAAGTTTAAAACCCCAGTACCGGAAAGAAGGTAGAAAGGAAGGAAGGAAGGGAGGGAGGGAAGGAGGAAGGAAAAACTCTATTGTTTCCTAATAGTTTGGACATGTAAGACTGTGGGTATGTGACAGGTGCACATCTCAGAGTCACAAGCCCCCTCTGCCTAACTGCTCTACCATATCGCATTGTAGCTATTGTCTCCTGACATAATGTAGTTGCTCCAATTCTAGCTAGCTAGTATGTCTTTTGCCAGAAGGAACAATAAAACCAGTAGGGAAATGTATGTTTTCTTTCTTTGAGAACATAATCTGACATCTTCACATATGGCTACTAAAATGATTTTTAATAAAGGGTCAGGCAAAATCACACTAAAATATAATAAAGTTGTAAGATGTTTGTATTTATTCACAGGATCTCTAAGAACTAATAGCCACAAGTCATCCTCATAAAAGGGTATTACATATTAATGACTCATTATAGGTAGCTTTACTGCAAGTGACTTTTTAAAATGGTGCACAACTCATAGATTTGAGAATAAAACAACAAAAATGCTTTTCTTAACTTATGTGTTTTTTTCATTATAGAATAAAATGGTGCACAACTCATAGATTTGAGAATAAAACAACAAAAATACTTTTCTTAACTTACGTGTTTTTTCATTATAGAAAACTGGTGTGCTAAAACAATACAAAGTAAAATCTCTATGTTGGATGCCAAAGAGAATAAACCGTGGATAATTACAACTTATCCAGATTTTTACCAACAAAAATAAATAATTAGCACGGTATTTAAAAATCATCGAAAATATACATCCATGTGTGTGTGTAAGGTGTGTGTGCGTGTGTGTGTGTGTGTGTGTGTGTGTGTGTGTGTGTATCCTACACTTTTAAGGACAATTGCCATCTCTGGTCCTGCCCACTAAATTCCTTCTTCCATTGTGACAAACCATAAATTCCTAAAAAGCACCTCATCCTGAGACTGTCTAACTCACACTGACAGCTGAGAGCCATAGTGTATATTGATAACAAATATACAGACACGTGGTCTAATTCCCAACTTTTTACAGATAACAATATTAACAAAGATGCTACAGTGGTCTTATATAAAGTCATTACATTTCTGGAGATTAAGAACTATATCACTAAGCAAGCCTATATTCCAGGCTACTGAGGCAGGAGGCTGAGAGCTGGAGGATTAACCGTTGAAACTTCCCCTTCTGAAAAGTCTATAAGACTCCTTCTCCAAAGTAACCAGCAAAAAACTAGTCTGGAGGAGTGATTCAAATGGTAAAACATCTGTAGCCAGAGAACAAATCAACTGAGTCCTCAAGGCCCTGAGTTCAAATGCCAGTCCTGGCAAATAAATGAAAGATCTGTATCATTGTCACTCATCATTGGTGCTGTCCTTTCTAAGACTCTTTTTTTCTTTCTTTCTTTGTGGTTGGATCTGAGGGCCTGAACTCTGGGCCTGGGCCCAGTCCCTAAAGCTCTTTTTGCTCAAGGCTAGAGCTCTACTTTGAGCCACAGAACTACTTCCAGTTTTCTACTGATTAATTGGCGATAAGAGTCTTTCTTTTTTAGTTGAGCATGCTATCCTGCCTGGGTTAGCTTTGAACCATGTTCCTCAGATCTTAGTCTCCTGAGTAGCTAAGATTACAGGCATGAGTCACTGATGCCCAGCATCTAAGGCATTTCTTAGAACAGCATGCTCTTTTAACTGCCAAATCATACACTTGTTATATAGAATGTTATAAAAGGAAAAGAAAGAAGAAAAGGCAAGAAGGGATGGAGGGAGGGAGGGAAGGGGGAGGAAGAAAAGAAAAGAAACCCTATTCTGGACAGAATTTTCTTTCTTTTTCATATGAAGGTATACCTATGCATTCTAGGACTGGTTAAGGAAGACTGGCAATGTGAACTCTGACCACTTCTCTGTTTTTACCGCAAATTCTCAACATAGACACATTCCAGTAGTAGACCCAGGTTGACTAGTGTGGCTTAAGGCATCATCATTGTATTCCAGAAATGGAAAAAGAAAAGAGAAAAACCAATGTTGTAGTCCTTTCCTCTAAAGGCAAATCCCCCAAAGCTGCACAGTTTCTGTTACACACTTTTCCTCAGCACTTACTACATTTTAATTTTTAAGACTGTAAAACAAAAGAGATGATGGCACTGTCATCAAGTGAGTAGGTATTGTTGTACCAAACAGGTAGCATAGTGAGATGAACCCCGCAGTAGAAAGGCTCATGGTGACTGCACTGCTGACAAGTTTTGTGAATTCAGGAAGATCAATTAGCTGCTGTAATTCTGGTTGTCTGTCCGTGAAATGATAGAAGACTCGTGAATAGGAATACTTCAAATTTTCCCATTTCAGACTGTATACTGTACTGCCCAGGATATCTTAGGACTAGACTGAATCTAAAAATCATTTTTTTTTCTAAAATGTGACTGCTATTTTAAGAACTCATGTCAATTTTACAATGTCTGTCAAAAATAGAATTTAATGAGGGGCTGGGAAGGTGGCTCAGTGGTAGAGTGCTTGTCTTGCATGCATGAGGCCCTGGGTTCAATTCCTCAGCACCACATAAGCAGAAAAAGCTGGAAGTGGTACTGTGGCTCAAGTGGTAGAGCACTAGCCTTGAGCTGAAGAGCTGAGGGACAGCGCCCAAGCCCAGAGTTCAGGCACCATGACTGGCAAAAAAAAAAAAAAAAAAAAAAAAAGAATTTAATGAAAAAATTTTTTACATAATCTCTTTATCCTAATTTTTAAAGCAAATAAATATTGAATATTTACTACCTGCCAGGTTTAGACACGTGGAGATACATGTTCAACAATAAGAGTGCAGCTCCTTCCTCATGAAGATGAAAGACAAACAGGAAATTACTGCAATTACTGTAGGGCTGTTGACAAAATGTTCATAAATGCCTAAACAAATGACTAACACTAAGGTGAACAGTGTTGATTGGTTGATCAAGAAAGATCAAACAGAGATATATTGGGAGAAAATGAGCCATTTGTGCAAATTGTAGGAATGAGAGAATATTTCAGAAAAAAAAAAAAAAGAGATGTATGAACCCAAACAGAATGCAGGAAAATAAACAAGATCATACAGATTTGATTCTTGGGAGATCAGGAAGACACTGAAGGGTTTCAGAGAGAAGACTTATGTGTGTCAATTTTCATTCTAATGTCACTTTTGCTTTTGTTGGAAAAAAAAAATAAAGAAGCAGCAGAGAAACCAACAATCAAGGGAGAACTGGTTCCACTGAAAAGAAAGGCATGCAATAAAGGTCGAAAACCTACAGGCAACACCCAACTTAAGGTGGTTTGACTTCTAATCTTTCAACTTTCAAATGAGCTTCTGGGGACTGCAAGCAATCCCAGAATAAGATGAGGAACATTTGAACCTGTATAAAGGGTAATTTAAAAAGTTTATTCCCTAATATTATAAATTGTCCATCAATGATGACTCACCTTTCTAGTCATACCATGTATTTAGCAAAGGAGAGGAAAGATGAGTGAGTTGCTGGCATTGATCTCTGAAAATTTATGCTTTTGAGGAAGAAAAGGAAACTTTATCAGTAATCCCCTGGAGCTTTTGCTGACATCCTACACAAAGGTCACTATTTCATTGGGTCACCAGGAATACACAAAAGTTGGCTCATAGTATCTTTGTGTTATATAATTGCTATTATTGTATTTGCAGGTAGTCAATGTCCAGATAGGTATTGCTTTTATTTCTTATGCATAGTTTTTCTTATGTGCTGAAACTTATAGCCTCGCATTTTTTTTTTTTTGTCAGTTGTGGGGCTTGAACTCAGGGCCTGTGCAATGTCCCTGAGCTCTTTTGCTCAAGGCTAGTGCTCTACCACTTTGAGCCACAGAGCCACTTTGGGTATTTGAGTGGTTAATTGGATATAAGAGTCCCACAGGATCTTTTCTGCCTGGGCTGGCTTCAAACCATGATCCTCAGATCTCAGCCTCCTTGAGTAGCTAGGATTACAGGCGTGAGCCATCAGTGTCTAGCCAAAGCTTCGCATTCTTACTTAGCTTTTTCCCTCAATGCTGTCACTATACCACTTGAAACTTACCTATGTGTCTGGCTTTTTGCTGGTTAATTGGAGATAAGAGTCTCAGGGATTGTCTTCTTAGGCTGGCTTAGACCCAAGATGTTCAGATCTCAGCCTCCTGAGATGACTAGTGTGAGCACTAGCACCTCGCCTTTTCTTTCCTTTCTACATATCATGTTTTTCTCTTTCTAGGCCAGGTTTTGGAAATGGACTAAGTACCAGATTACAGCTGATAGTGGGATGATTAAACAACACTCGATTTAGGTTTCCAACATATTTCAGGATCTCATTCACACCTGCCTACAGAAATCTTGAACTCCGGCCCCTTCACACGCCTACTTTTGCAAACACTTAAGTCTAAATAAGGGACAAACACACAGATGGCAAACAGACTATTTGCTTTCTAGAAATTATAACAAACTGATTTAAATTCTGGTAAGAAAAGGTCAACATAGCAAATAATCTCACTTAAGAAAGCGCTTTTTATTAAGAATATCAATTTGTCTTTCTTTTGCGATACTAGGAATTGGAACCCAAAGCTTTACCACATGCTAGGCTAATGTTCTGCCACTGAACCATGCTTCCATCCCCAAAAGATTCCTTCCAAACAATATGTCTTACAGTACACTAAAAGTAACTTGTCTTTAACATAAAGGCTCTACAGGGAAGGAACGATACTCTTGTAGGGAAATTTTGAAGTCATTGGAAAACATCTTATAATAGCTTCCCTGAAACCTAAGGGTTCACACTCCACCCCTCAGGCTTAGAAGCTCGCAGAAGTCAGCCTTCATGATAGTAACCCCAACCCTGGGGAAGCCATACCGTACAGGCCCAAGCCAGTGAGGAGGAGTCAGGCAAAAGGAAGGTAAAAGTTGCTGGAGGCTGAACACTTGCAGCCATTCTCATTCCCAGAGTGCCTTTTGCAGGAGTAGGCAATGGTAATTCTGATATCCTGGACACACTTTAAACGGAGTAATAACACTTTGCCTACTTAAATGCCCCCTGTAGTTTCAATTAGTTGGGCTCACTTCTGAACATTCTTTTGCTGGTAGGCGAGGCATGATAACAGCAGCCCTCACTGTTTCCTGGGTGAATAAAAGGGTGTTCTCTACTAGAATCAGCTCTTCAAATCTGTGTAACTGTAAGAATATAATTTAAACATTTGGTCCCTAATTTGCAAGCCATTTCCAGAGTAGTAGGGTTAATAACACTTGTATAACATTTCCACTCTTGGGAGAAACATAAAATCCAAGAATATAGTCATGTATTCTTTTGATTATCAGTTCAATAAGTAGAATCTTGACTTTATTGTTATGGAATACCTCACTAGTAATCACATAATAATATTCCCAAACCACAACAGAAATATAAAGGATATCTATAATTCAGCTATGGATTATTCAGATTTTATAGGAGTTATTTCTCAGCAAATAGTATTGATTATAAAAGCTGAATTCAGTCTTTGTTCCATTATTCTGTGGTAAACTGGCATCCTTGGCATCCATTTTTGGAGGAGAGAAGGAAGTATTGAGGTCTGGAGAACTTAATAGCCCATTGCCAGCATCTGTGATATATAATAAATTTGGAGTAAAATGGGCTGAGAAAAGTTAAAATTTTTCAAGTTTTGTTTTTGCTTTTTGTAGTTTTCACAAAACCTGAATAATATGCTAATGTTTATTTTGACCTTCAAAAAAGAAGATATAGCCAGGCACCAGTGGCTCACTCCTGAAATTCTAGCTACACTGGAGACTGATGTCTGAGGATCAAAGTTTGAATCCAGCCCAGATAGGAAAGTCTGTGAGACTCTCATCTCCAATTAATTACCAAAAAGCTAGAAGTGTAGCTGTATCTCAAGTAGTAGAGCACTAGCCTGGAATGAAGAAGCTAAGTGACAGCACCCAGGCTCCAAGTTCAAGTGCTAGTACTGACAGAGAGAGAGAGAGAGAGAGAGAGAGAGAGAGAGAGAGAGAGAGAGAGAGAGAGAGAGAGAGAGAGAGAGAGAGAGAGAAAGAGAGAGAAAGAGAGAGAGAAGGATATAGCATGGAGATTTTATTTTTTTATTTTTTTATTTTTGGTTACTCCTGGGGCCTGAACTCTGGGCCTGGGCACTGTCCCTCAGCTCTTCAGCTCAAGGCTAGCACTCTACCACTTGAGCCACAGTGTCACTTCCTTTTATTTCTTTAATTCACATAAATCTAGAACCAGAACCAAGGGACATACATGTTTGTGTTCTGAATGTTGGTTTCTCTCCAAAATATATGTAGTATAAGCATCATGAATAGGATTGTGATCTTTATTTATTTATTTTTATGCATTTTGGGGGAGAAGTAGGCAGGGAGGCGGTCATGAGGCCTGAACTCTAGGCCTGGGGTCTGTCCCTCAGCTCTTCAGCTCAAGACTAGCACCTTTATTTATTTATTTTTATGTATTTGGGGAGGGTTGGGGGGACAGTTGCAAGGCTTTAACTCTAGGCCTGGGCTCTGTCCCTCAGCTCTTCAGCTCAAGACTAGTGCTCTAGCCCTTGAGCCACAGTGCCACTTCTGACTTATTTCTGTTTATGTGGTATTGAGGAATCAAACCTAGGGCCTCATTCATGTGCAAATCAAGCACTCTACCACTGAGCCACCTTCCCAGCCCCATGAATTGAGACCTTAATAAAAGATACATAGAGAAATATGTTCACCCTCCCCTGTGGGGGTGCCAGGAAAAGGTGCCATTTATAAGGAAGTAAGCCCTTGCCTAACACTGACAATACAAGCACCTCCATCTTGGACTTCTATGCTTTGAGAATGGTGGGATAGCCAGGTGTTAGTAGCTCATGCCTATAATTCTAGCTAATCAGGAGGCTGAGGTTTGAGGATCATGGTTCAAAGCCAGGTGGGGCAGGAAAGTCCATGAGACTTATCTCCAATTAACCACCAAAGAGCTAGAAGTGGAGCTGTTGCTCAAGGCATAAAGTACTAATCTTGAGCCAAAAGGCTCAGGGAAATAGCCCAGCTACGAGTTCAAGCCATAGACACACACACACACACACACACACACACACACACACACACACACACACACACACATGAGATACAGATTATAGCTTTGTGTAATTTACAAAACCAGTAGTATGCAGTATTTTGTTACAGAAGGGTAAACAGACTAAGGCAATGTCTTACCACGTTTGATTCTATCAAAAACACACATTTCTTTCTGACCATTTTTCACCCCCTCTACTGCTGCCTTTCTATCTGGAATCAACATCATTTTTTGATGAGTTTCTACAATTACCTCTCCAAACCTCACTTCAGCTTCCTGCTTCTGGCCTTGGTCCCCTCCAGTCTATTTTGAAGATGCAGTTAACAAGATCCTTAAAAAAAAAAAATCTACAAGGAACTGATGATGTATTCTGTTTCCTTCTGAGCAAAAGCAGAAGTCCTTTAAGTGTTCTGCGAAGACTTTGGTTATCTCACCTCTCTTCAACTTTTCTGAACTCATCACCTTTCTTATGCTCAGCTTCACTTCACAGGCCTGTTGAGGGTTTCTCTCTGCATCAGAAAAGCTCCCATCACAGCATATCTACTCTAGATCTTCTCTCTGTTAGGAGGAGAGGTTCCCAAAGAGTCATGGGGCTCATTCCTCCACTGCCTTCAAGTTGTTTCCTCAAATAATGCCCTCTCAGAGAATGTTTTCTCATCAACCATCCATTTCAAATGCCAGCCTCTACCTTAACATGTTTGGAAGTTGCTGGCACCATATCCAGTTTTACCTTGTAGCCACTGCAGGCATCATCCAGCAGCAGTCACATAGCTCATTTGGCATAACAACATTAGTTGCTTAACAAGTTAATTTTTAATACATTTTTATTGTGAAAATGGTGTACTGAGGGGTTACAGTTACATGAGCAAGGGAATGAGTACATTTCTTATCAAGCATTGTTACCTCCTCCTTTGTTTTTCCCCTACCATCCCTTCCCTCCCCACCTCCCCAACTCCTCCCTCCCTCCAACAAGTTGTAAAGTTTGTTTTCAACATAGTGTCTTATAGATCTCATTGTTACAATGAGTCAACCTGTATCCTTATAGAAAAGCATTTGCCATATGCCAGTGGCTCATGTGGCTCATGTCTATAATCTAAGTATTCAGAAGGCTGAGATCTGTGGATCACTGTTCAAAGCCAGCTGGGAAGGACAGTCTGTGATACCTTTATCTCCACTAAACTAAAAAAACAAAGAAAGAAAGAAAGAAAGAAAGAAAGAAAGAAAGAAAGAAAGAAAGAAAGAAAGAAAGAAAGAAAATGCTAGAAATGGAGCTCTGGGTCAAGTAGTAGAGTGCCAGCCTTTAGCACAAAAGCTCAGGGACAGCACCCAGGCCCACAGTTCAAGCCCCAGGTCTGGCAAAAAAAAAAAAAAAAGCAACAAAAAGCAAGCATTTAACCCATATCACAGAGGTACTAGGGTTCAAACCTAAATTTGCCTATTAGAATAACATAATGAGACAGGCTTCTAATGAGAGAGAGAGAGAGAGAGAGAGAGAGAGAGAGAGAGAGAGAGAGAGAGAGAGAGAGAGAGAGAGAGAGAGAGAGAGAGAGAGAGTGTGTGTGTGTGTATGCCAGAGTGCCAGAGCACTGTCCTGTTTTTTTGCTGGTTCTATACTGCTTGAACTACAACTTTATTTCTGGCTTTTTGGTGGTTAATTGACGATAAGGGTCTCCTGAACTTTCCTGCCCAGGCTGTCTTCGAACCTTGATCCTCAGATTGCGGCCTTCTTAGTAGCTAGGATTACAGGTACAAGCCACTTTTGCCTGGCTTAATGAGCTTCTCAATTCCAGACCCTGCGATCTGTGCCTTAGGGGAATTGTGTAAATTAAAGCTTTATATAAAGCTTCAGCAGTTATCCCAATTTAGAGAGCAAGAGACCATGTTAGGAAGGTTAAGCAATTTGTTGGATTTCACACGGCTAGTAAATGGTGATACTGGGCCTGTGCCCAGATTTATCTACCAGGAGTAAGAAGTCCCAACCATTACTTTATTTAAAAAAAAAAAAAAAAAGCCTAGTCTTTCTTTCCTCTCATGAATCATCATGCCTCCTGGGTTGTGAAAAGCAGAACTACCTGGACACACATTGGCATGACTGTCCCTACATGAGGGTCTAAACTCTTGGGATGTCAGAGAGCCCTTTGATCTCCCAGCTTCTCTCTGCTTGCCATTGTTCTTCAGGGAGAAGGAATTGTTCTGGACCGATCTGTGTCACTGATAGATCTATGTACTTGACAGCTCTATTTTTCTGTACCTTTTAAAAATTTTGTCCCAACAATTTATATTCCATCTACCCTATTACTTGTCCTGTAAACTTGGAGCACAGAAAAGTCTACAACTTAAGCTGCAAAAATTATATTTGAAGTTTAGCTATAACTGTCAATGTATAAAAGCCCTTGTGAACTTGAAATTTGTGCCATCATTTTCCCGTGCAACACTGACTTATATGTGCATTTGGCTACCCCAGATGCTGGCTTCTACTTGTTTGCTTATTTTTAATATTCATGTAGGATTGGCTCAATTTTTTTTGGGGGGGGGTCGGTCATGGGCTTTTACTCTGGGCTTGGGCGCTGTCCCGCAGCTCTTCAGCTCAAGGTGAGCACTCTACCACTTCAGCCACAATGCTACTTCCGGTTTTCTAGTGGTTTATTGGAGATAAGAGTCTCACGGACTTTCCTGCGGAGGCTGGCTTTGAACTGCTATCCTCAGATCTCAGCCTCCTGAGTAGCTAGGATTACAGGCATGAGCCACCAACACCCGGCTGGATTGGCTCAATTCTATTCCTTCCTTCCTTCCTTCCTTCCTTCCTTCCTTCCTTCCTTCCTTCCTTCCTTTCTTCCTTCTTTCCTTCCTTTCTTCCTTCCTTCCTTCCTTTCTTTGCTGTGCTAGACCTGGGTCCTGAACTTAGTGCCAGAGCACTGCCTGTGAGCTTTTTTGCTCAAGGCTAGCACTCTACCTCTTGAACCAAAGTTCCACTTTTGGCTTTCTTTCTTACCATTTTCTTGGGGGGGGGGTGGCAGTACTTGTGTCTAATCTCAGAACCTTACTAGCCCTCACTAGACAGGTGTTCTACCACTTGAGCTATGCCTGCAGTCTTTTCTGTTACCTCTACTTTTCAAATAAGGTTTCATGTTTATGTCTTGGCTAGCCTGGACCGTGATCCTACTATTTACATTTCTGGCCTTATTAGGACAACAGTGGTGAACTACCTTGCCCAGCTTTATTCTCAAGAACTTTTTATTCAGATGACTTGGAACCATGATCCTCCTGAGCTGTGCCCCCTGATGATCTGAGAATATAGATAGAATTGGTTCAGTTCTTGAGGTTCTTGAAGTCTCTAAATTTGATTAATTTATGTGTGTATTATTCCATGATATGAAGACTAGCTAGAGCAAACACTTGGGAAAATTAAATTCCCATAGATATCACAGAATAATGATAAATTAGAAATATCAAATGCTCAGATGGAATTTATAGATTTCTAACCAATCAGGCCTTCTTCACAATCCCACATTCACCAGATAGTATAGAAAAGTTATTTCTGTTGAGCCATTGATTCACTCTAGTGTGGTAATGTAACCCATCTCCTAATGTAACTTAGTTTCTTCTTAGATGAGTTAGAGAAATGCTGATGAGATTTCTGCCTTCTCCATCTGAATTTGGCAGAATGAGTGAGGCATGTGTGATCTCCGACAGGTAGTGTCTAGAAAACTGTGAGGTCTCCTCCATTTTCCTATTCCTGGATAGCTCAGGAATGACTTAATCCATCCCCTGGGTGTTTTAGAAATTGTCTTTAATGATGTTCACTCATGCTTTGTTCACTGGACCCTGAGAGGGCTGTAGGGCATGATAACCATCTCCTCTTGCTGCCTGGCATCCTTCTCCACTTTTGGTCAGAATAATAACATGGCAATAATGCACATGAATAAGACTTCTAATAAGCCCTTTGTCTACAAGTGGATGGCTTATTCCTTTTAGACAACCTTCTATGGCAAAGTTGCCAGGCAGGTCTTACAGCTCCTGTCAGCCAGATCTTTTATTCCATCGGACATGCAGGAATTTCTGAATAGCTACCACAGTAGTCAAGAGCTGAGCATGATTTCAGAAAGGCACAAACTCAATCCTTTCTGTTAAAAAAAATCCATATTACCTGCTGAATGTAATTTGATGTAACAGGCCCCACACTCAAGCAGGAAAACACTGAAAAGAGACATCCTCTAAAGTTCTCTTGGAGGAACAGGAGCCCCCATTTCCTTCATCATTACCCCACTCTGGTCTTGAACATCCCAACGCGCCTCTCCCACTATACTACCCCTCTCCCATTGCACCCCACCACTAGAGAAACCAGAGCTCTGCTTTCCTCTTCTTTATCTTCCAGCTGCCAATGGGAACAGAGCAGCTATGAATTTCCCACCTTCCTAGCTTACCCTACTCTCACACTATTGTTTGTCTGGCAAGCTTCTCAAAGTTAGAGAAGAAATAAAGGAATTTAGAAAATCCTTTTCTTTCTTACAACCCAAATTTCATGACTATTGTCTTGGAAAAAGAAGTAAAAAAAAAAGCCAGCTTTTGAGATCCAAACCTGATCAATGGCATCTTTGTTCTAATCTTAGGAATACTCAGGGTCTCCTTCCCAGAGGCTATATATTCAGGGGGCAGAAGTTTGCTGAGAAGTAACTTGATTTAAGGGATAAGTGTCAGTACTTTGATCTATTATTTCAAATAATTCTCATTATAACTCCCACTAAAACAACAACAATATTAGGTTCTAACTATAGAAGATCCTGTTCATCTACTTTTTTTTAAAAACAGTTTAATTCTTATTTTTACAACAACCCTAACTTTGAAAGCCATTGCACACAGAGAATAAAACAACAATTCAGAACCACTAGCAGGCATGGTAAGGGGTCTTTGTCCTATTCATTTACTCTAGAATAGTATTTCTCATTTAATTTCAATCTACTTGAGAAATACAACTTACATCACCACCAAAGTAACACACATTTGAAGAAAGAGATCCATGTAACAACACAAAATATGACTCAATATCTTGTATTCTGGGCAGTTAGTTTCCTTTGCTTTTCCTTTTTCCTTTTCCTCACCCCATGCTTGTCACAATCAACCAAAATGATTTCATTACCAAACAAAGGTCATAATTGACAGTTGAAAAATGCTGTTCTAGCACCTGCATCATCAATATCACAGAATTTGAGTCAAAATTTCATCAAATTCTTTAAGCCATTTGGAAATAAGGCTAAGGTAATTTTTCATGTACAAACTGTAATTGGGAGAGCTTGAATATGAAGGTCTTGAAGCATGTAAAACAATGAGTAAAATATGTCAATTAAATACTATTAAGTACTGTGGATTTACTTAGTAAGAGGAAATAATATAAAGAAGCATAGATTCCTGATTTGAAGAACTGTCATTTGTAAGGAGTTTCACAGTCTTACTATGGTATTTCAGAAATTTTATCTAGGTATTTTCATCCTTATTTTTCATCATTAAGACTTAATCGTGTTTCAGAATTTTTTTTTCTCAAGGGTCTAGATAAAAATGCAAACTGGTTCCTTCAAAAATTCTCAAAACAGTTTCAAAGGAGATTTCATGAGCTCCGAACTTTTAAATGATAAAAGATTTCAGGTGGTGGGCAATCTACATTTTTGAAGTAAAATAAATTCAGGGCTGAGAAAGTCAATTAATAATTTAGGATGAGTGAAAGTCATTTCTGGGAATTAAAGGTTCAGAAAGTGTTCAAGAATTTTCAGATCATAAAACCTAAAAAAAGCCAAGGCTCATTACAAGGTTGTGTGTTGTAGTTTTTGCTGAAGGCAATTTTCAAATCATGTAAACAGCCCTCTCCCACATTTATTGTACTTTCTAGTCCTCACTAAATTATGCTTTGTCCTCTGAGACATTTGTAATGTCACCAGGATATGGTTACAAATTGGATTAGTATTACCAGGAAGATCCTTTTGACATGCTGGAAGAACTAATCCATTAGTTACCTGCTGAAGCCAATTGGATGATATTAGAGTCTCTTTGGAATTGGCTTTTAAAACACCAACTGGTGCTGGTGGTTCATGCCTATAATCCTAGCTGAGCAGGAAGCTGACATCTAAGGATACAGGTTCAAAGCCACCCTGGGAAGGAAAGTTTACGAGACTCTAATCTCCAATTATACTCTCTTAAGCCAGAAGTGAAGTTGTGGCTCCAGTGGTAGAACAGAGTTAGCCTTTATCACAAAAACTCTGGGCCAACACCAAGGGTCTGAATTTACACGGAAGGAAGGAAGGAAGGAAGGAAGGAAGGAAGGAAGGAAGGAAGGAAGGAAGGAAGGAAGGAAGGAAGGAAGGAAGGAAAGGAGGGAGGGAAGGAAAGAGGGAGGGAGGGAAAGAGGGAGAAGGGAGGGAGGGGAAGGAGAGAGGGAGGAAGGAAACATATCAACAAGAACAAAACAAAAAGCTTTTGAAAATTATAAAAAATAAATTACTCAAAGATAAAGGAAAGAATGCTGGTATAGGTGCTGAGGGATCTGAATTCTGGTCCTGCACCCACATATCTCCATAGCTTATTATCTGCAAATTGTCTTATAGCTTAATGTGGTGCCAAAGATTTGGAATTGTTTATTACCCTCAAATTGCACATGAGATCAAAATCATCATCTTAAGAGCCCTTTTCTTCTAGACCCTCAGTGAGTAATTCTCCTGGAATCCAGCTCCATGGAGAAGAACCTAGCCACAGTGGTTTCAGGAGAGAAAACAACTTGTATTAAATAAGCTGTGGAAAAGAATTGACAGAACCTATAGGGGGCACTAAGGTACTTACCTGTTAACCACTTGAGAAGCAAATGAGAAGGTGAAGAGACAGGTCTCTTCATTTATCATTCCTTATATGGTCGTTACTCCCTCCTTTCTATGTCAAGTAGACAGCCTAGACAGTAATCAGTGATTATAAAACATAAACTACAAATGAATAGAAGAGGTATTTTTTTTAAGAGGAACTGTTTTGTAAGGACTTGATAACTGAACCTCACTATCTAATAATGTCAGGATTTGTCATTTAGTCAGTATTAAGAAATGTAAGGAGAAACTGGAGCTCATGATAAATTGATTATTGGCAGAACAGAGATAAATAGAAAATGAATCAAAAAAGTATTAGTTTTTCCTCTTTTAGAGTAGGGTCAAAAGATACATTAAAGATGGAGGACACAAATCTAGGCCACAGACTTCCTTCTCAGGAAGGAATGTGTCACATTAAAAATGATGCTTAGAAATGCTCTTGCATCTAAATAATTCTTAAACATTTGTAAAGATCTTTTGTAAAGATCACATCTTACATGATCCTTCTGATGGTTTAGAGAGGTTAAGTGCCTTGCCCCAATTCATACAGTAAATTTCAGAGCTGAATCTTTAATGGAAATCGGTTTTTAGTGGTTTTTTAACACGTCATTGGGCTACCCAACCAACTAGAAATGTTTTAAGGGACTTCTTCACAATGGAAAAACTTTGTTACAAGTCCAAGAGATGTCAGTTTATGTTGCAAAGTGAAAATCAAATGACAGATATTCACAAAGCAAAATAAAGGACAATTATTTCTCCTCACACGCTTTGTATCTCAAAGAAGCTAACAAGAGTTTTCACAACACAAATGGCTAATCTCAACAAGATGCCAAATTGGCAGTCATGTTGTCAGCCGAATCAACAATATGCCATGAGGCTTCAGATTTATTCTGTTACAATTCCTGTAGGTGAAAACATCAGTTGCAAAAAGTAAATAGGCTTCTAGTAAGAAAAGTTAAAGAAGAGGTGGGCCTTATATTTGTTACCAAAACTAACAAATAAACAAACCACTCATGACTGTCTGTACCAGAAGGGAATCTGGAAAGAGTCAAAACAGGAAGAACGAGTTTGGGGTGTGAACTCTGCAAGGAAACCTGGGCCTCCTGATGAGACATAATGATGTCAGGAGCTGCAGGAGGGGTTCTGAAGTCAGATCCAGGAATGAAACCCTGCTCTGCCCCTTAGAAGACAGGATCACAGAGTCTTATTTATCTGGCCATGGACATCAAATACTGCCCTTACAAGCGGATGTAAAGATCATAATCAACACGTGTTAACTAAGATTTAGCAATCCCTGATACTTGCTAGGTAACAGGAAACAGAGAAATGTTCAGTCCCAGAATATAACCCTACCCTCTTCGCAAAGCCATTTAAGGTCTTAAGACAGGTCTTCATATCCGACAGGTCAAGAACTCTCTGTCAGAAAGCATCTGAAGCCAGAATGATACTTGAGTCACCAAGTATAAGGATTTATTATCCTTTGATTTGTATGAGTCCTCCAAGATCAAAGATAGATTCTGATTAGTTGTCAAATGAACGAAAGATTGTGAAAGTATAAAAGCAAAGCAATTCATGCTGCCTTAGGAATAGCTCATTTACAAAATCTAATATGCTATTACAATGACATATTTCCTTATTTCATCTATTTAAATCTTCCTTTTTAGTAAAACTAGCTTGTCACCACCAAATGCTACAATTATGTGCGCTTATGTACACATCGTATGTGTATAGTCTGTCTATAGTGTCTAACAAATGCTGTCTCTGATTTTTAAAAAAGAGAAAATTAAGATGGGAGTATAAATTAACAGTCCTTGCATTTCAATATTTGAAGGTGGCTATATTTAAATAAATTCTTCTAAAATATGTACAACTTTTTGTGTGTATGTACTGGTGCTTGGGCTCAATGAACTCAATGCTTAGACCTTGTCCCTGAGTTTTTTCCACAAAAGATTAACACTCTACCAGTTGAGCCATAGCTCCACTTCTAGTTGTTGCTGTTGTTGTTGTTGTTGTTGTTGTTGTTGTTGTGTGTGTGTGTGTGTGTGTGTGTGTGTTTGGGGAGGGGGCCAGTGGTTACCTAAGATACCAGTCTCACAGAATCTCTTGCCCATGCTGGTTTCAAACTGCCTGAGTAGCTAGAAGTACAGGAATGAGCCACTGACTCCTTGCAAAACATACATGGCTTTTTAAATTTTCTGTTTGAAATGGCTCCAGTGGCTCCTGTTTGTAATCCTAGCTATCAGGAGGCTCTGAAAAGATTATGGTTCCAAGCCAGCCTAGGCAGGAAAGTTCATGAGACCC
Source organism: Dipodomys merriami (assembly GCF_024711535.1). NCBI lineage: Eukaryota > Metazoa > Chordata > Mammalia > Rodentia > Heteromyidae > Dipodomys > Dipodomys merriami. The sequence goes on from NW_027206290.1 coordinate 11,282,205, forward strand.
TTATCTCCAATTAATCGGCAAAACCCAGTAGTAGATCTGTGTGTCAATTGGTAGAGGGTGAGCCTTGAGGTTTTTGGTTTTTGTTTTTTAAAACAAAACAAAACAAAGCCACTAAAATACAGCTCTGAGACCCTGAGTTCAAATCCCAGTACCAGCAAAAGGAAAAAAATAATAAAAACTAAAATTTGGTTCTTCCAGGGTATCAATAAAACAAAAGTTTTAACTTTTTCTTCAATTTAAAAAAGAAAAGAAAACAAAATTTAAAAAGTAAACGCTACTTGAAAAACCTATAAAATAGTAGATACCATGAAACACTTTTGTGTGATCATGAGTGCTGTCGGTGCAATAATGTGTTGGAGGTAGGTACTCATTCTCCTGTTCCCTGAGTTTTTGTTGAAATCTCTGCTCCACGACTTGACCTGTTTTGTTTGAATTTGCCTGCATTTGGCCTATTTCTGGTGAAAACTGACCTCCCCCTGGGTCTCCCAGCAGTGTATTTGTTGTATGGATGAGTCTGCTGGTTCAATCTCCTCTCTTCACTGTTGACTAAGACCTTGAAGGGTTCTTCAGGCTCCACTAGGCCCCAGAAGAGTCTATTGAGAGTCTTAGCCTTTTTCTTCCTGCGGAGTTACTTTTTTATTAGGCTGATAAACTCCTGAATTGTTGAAAAGCAGTTGTTCGAAGAAGGATTTAGCAGTTTCTCATGGGGTTTGTAGGTGTGTGGGAGGTGGGAGATGTATTTTCTTCTGGGATCCACTGGGCCCCAGAACAATGAGACCTGAGTGGCCTCTCTTTCCAGCATTAAAAACAGTTCTGGAATGTGAGGCGAACATAACACTACTTTTCAGGGAAAGCCTCCACTGCTCAATTTCAATTTCTTTTTCTTCCCTATCTCCCAGCTTAGAGTGTGCTCTCTCTCTCTCTCTCTCTCTCTCTCTCTCTCTCTCTCTCTCTCTTTCTTTTTCTCTCTCTCTATATACATATATATACATACATATATGTGTATATATATATATATACATGCTAATCTTTAAAATTAGGATTTTAGGTAACTTAATGTGTACTAGACAAATGCTAACCAGATAACTAACTGCATCTATGCATAGAAAGGGAAAAATGCAGGGAAAAGGAGCAACATATGCAACAACACCATGTGTTCTGACTAAGGCTAAGTCTGTTCAACTGCACGGAAGGATTTAAACTGTTAATTTTCACATATTGCTCAAGTAAGCAAAACCAGAGGCATTTAATTTTTCTAATAATCTCAGACATGGTTTCCTCATAATGTACTACACAATCTGTATTGATTACTCTGTTGGTGAGATACGCTTTTAATAAACATGCATGCCAAAGTGAAGCATAAAATCAAAGTTTAAATTACTATTTTTGAAAGCTACTCTTTTTTTCTCCAGCGTGTCAAAACAAAATGTCAACTGGCGGAGGCGGGGGGTAGGGGGGGAAACTTACATTTCAATTGATTCTTGAGAGAGTAACCCATAATAGGCATTAAGATGAACTGAGTAAAGTGGAGCAGCAGAGAGCCAGAGAAATGAATTCCATACTTGGCAAAACAAGGTGGATAGAACAGTGCTTAGCTAGAAGTTGAAAAGGAAGAATACACTTTTCCCCCCAGACTTATAGGTAAACTGGTTTTAAATTATTTTTATAATGTATCTATTGTCCAAAATGAGGCATTTAATCATAATATTTCCACATATATAGAATATATTTTGTTGATATTCTTCATCCCCTGTGGCATTTTCTAACTTCCCAGCCTTCTTTTATCTTAAACTCTTCCAAACTTTCTTAAATGAATTTTATTGTCCTTTATTAATACTTTGTGTGTTTGCGTACTTTATTAGTACTCTGTGTGTGTGTGTGTGTTGGTCCTGGGGCTTGAACTCAAGGCCTCATGTTCTTACTCTGCTTTTTGCTCCTGGCTGTTACTCTATCACTTGAGCCAAATCTCTAAGTTCAGATTTTTGCTGGTTAATTGAAGATAAGAGTCTTTCAGATTTGTCTGCCAGCATTGGCTTCATTGGCTTCAAACAAATGATCCTCAGATCTCAACCTCCTGAGTACCTAGGAATACAAGTTGCCAGGACCTAGCCCTTTATTAGTGCTTAAAAAATTAAAAACAATATTCCAATATTATTTATAGATTCTCAAGTTGATTAAAATCATCCAAATATCAAATATTAAGTCACTATATATGTCATTTATAAGTATGTAATGACAATTAACTTATAAGCTTGTATTTATCATTATTTTCAGAGTGTATTATTTACATGTAAGAGCAAGTTATTTTGCCAAATTTAAGCAACCAGTTTCTGAACTTTATTAGCTCCCAACGAAATGTTTGCAACTATGCAAAACTTTGCACATTTTTAATGCTATTCCAGAAGACGTCCAAAGAAATCAAATTGTTAAGTATATAAAGTAGGAACTAAAAATGGTAATTAAAACAAAAAGCAAATTCACAGTAGTAGGGAGCACTGTTGTTTTTGATTTGTTATAGGCCTTAATCTGGCATGCTATTTCACCCTTCATGACACACATCAATACCTTCTTTATGTCTGGCTATTACCACTCATTTAAAAATCTATTTTACATGATTCTTTCAGCCAAAAATGGACCATAATGACACAGAATACAGCATTTGCTTCATAAATTCTGTAAGAATCAATACTTTGGCTGGGAATTTGTCAGTCTCTCAGAGTTATGCACCATTAAACTTTACTGTTATTACAGTGGACTCTTCTTCAAAGTTCAGTACCTAGCTCATATTGGAGAAATGCTTTTATAGCCAGGAAAGGTGGAGGGAAGGAAAAATTTTCTTGCAATGGGATAGATGCTTTCAGATGATGTTTAATTTGTAAAATGCAGATAGGAAAAACCTATTCTGTTTATGTGTGGCAGAACAGTTAGATGATTTGGGTTATGTTTATATAAAGGTCACATAATTGATACCCAAGTAGGTTTAGAGAAAAATTTTGAATGACCAGATTCTATTTCCTTTTTTAATAGTCTAATAATGACCATAGGCAGGTTCAGACACAGATACCTTCCTTCTTCACCCATTGTATACCATGAACTCACTGGCTTAATTAATCAATCATGAGGCTTGAACTCAGAGCCTAGGCACTATCCCTGAGTTCTTTTGCACAAGGCTAGCAGTCTACCACTTCGGGTAGTTAATTGGAGATAAGAGGCTCACAGATTTTCCTGTCTGGGATGGTTTTGAACCATGATCTTTTGAACCAGATCTAAAGGCCTCCTGATTAGGTAAGATTACAGATGTGAGTTACCAGTGCACAGCTCCTAGAATAATTTATAATGAGAACATCCTCTTCATTTTTTTGTCTGAGAGACACTTGGTGTTTGTCATCTTTTTTTTTTTTTTTTTGGTCCAGTTGTGGGGCCTGAACTCTGGGCCTGGGCGCTGTCCCTCAGCTCTTCAGCTCAAGGCTAGCACTCTACAACTTGAGCCACAGCGCCACTTCCGGCTTTTTTTCTTTTTGCTTATGTGGTGCTGAGGAATCGAACCCAGGGCCTCATGCGTGCAAGGCAAGCGCTCTACCACTGAGCCACCTTCCCAGCCCCTTGGGGTTTGTCATCTTAACTAGTCCAATATAGACATTTCCTTTTCAGCCACACCTTTAGGAATTGTGGTTGTAATTATGTCATCTAAGAATGACTTCATCAGCTCGAAACCAATATTGGTGTAGTGCTTAGTTGTCAGAGGTTGTCAGATGGTGTCAAGACCTCCCCTTTCTTCTAACCAAATGAAATATTTAATGGTCTAATAGCAGACTTCCTGATGCTAGGCTAAAGATCTGGCTCTTAGAATTCTGTTCACCATCCTGCTTGCTTTTCCCTTCTTCTTATTCATTTGTCACCTGTCTAAAAGTCCTTCCTTCAGACCACTTTAGACTTTGTTTAGTGCTCCTCTGTTCTCGTGAGCAGAGAGTTGTGCCCAAATCTTATTAATACAGTAATGAGGGCAAGAGCACCAATAGATTTTTTAAGAAGAAAAAGTATGAAAAACAAACATTTAAAACTTATTTTCACCAGCTGTAAGAAAAATCTCATTGTATTAATACCTACACAACTATTATTTCTCCAATAGTCATTTATAGACAACATGAATAAGTAAAAAGAAAAAAGGGCCATTTTAAATGTTGGAATTATATGAAGTTAGAGTGCTTTTCATAAGAATGTTTTCACTTATTCTTTTGTTGAAATGACTCACCCACTGGTTTGTTGACAATGCCTTCAAGGCCATGCTGTTCTGTGGGGAGAGGCTGAAGTGAAAAGATTCTTTTCTATTTATTTCTTCACCCTGTCTATCAGCTCCAAATATTTCCAAGTTTTGCCTAAGCTCTTAAAATTTGCTCTGGGGCAGAAAAATGCCTGATTCCCACTTCTTAGAAGACTTTACTAATATAATAAAAATCCTTCTAATAGTACCTGGCATGAGGTTAACATTCAAAACACGTTTGTTATTCATATTTCTTATCCCCTGATATCTTCAAATCACCCTTTTAAAAAGAACTATATCTAAGCCTAAAAGCAGTACAGATAGAGAAGAAAAGAGATATATAATGAAACTTGGAACAAATTCTTGGACTGTGTCATGCATTTGAAACTAAGAGTTCAGTGTCTAGGCATTTGAATTGGTTGTGAAACAAAGGGAAGTCATGCCTGGTCTAGGGCAGGAAATAGCAAACTAAGATCCCTTCACCAGTTCAAAGTTCTGTGTGTGTGCTTTCTCGGACTTTCACAATCCTTCCTGATTTGTCTACTGATCAACAAAGAGATCTGGAGTTCATTGTCCTCCCTCCACCTGCTGACAGGCATCCTGGCATTGGGGGTTTTGAAGTTAGAAATTTGAGTTAGAACCTGGCCTCACCAGTGTTCCTCAACCTCATTTTTTTAATGGAAAGATAAAATTCATAATCAGTCCTACTTTACTGTATCTTAAGAATAAGTGCTAGACTTGGAAAAAAATTATATTAAGTGCAGTAAGCCAGGCCCAGAGAAACATAGGTCCCATGGTTTTCCTTATTTGCAATAACTAGTATATGTCTGAGACAAGCAGAAACGGTCAGATAAGTTGATGTTAGGCGAAATGAACCCCAAGATAAGGACTCAATTTTTTTTCTTTCTTGTTGTTCTGTCTAACATATTTATAAAAATGATTTCCTTGTTGCTTTGTATGTCCCTCCCCCACGGTATTACCCCTGTTTTCACTGTATTTGATGTTGGTATAATTTGTGGAGGGGAAGGGAAAAAACAAATTGTTTAAATAGGGTTACAGGTGGACCCATTGCAACAATGAGATGTACAAGATGTTATGTCGAAAATGAACTTTACAACTTTGGGAGAGGGGGAGGGGAGATGGGAAGGGATGGGAAGGGGAAACAAAGGAGGAGGCAACAATGCTTGATAAGAAATGCACTCATTTCCTTGCCCATGTAATTGTAACCCTTCTGTACGGTATTTTCACAATAAAAAAATAATAATTAGTATAAAACTAATGGTAAAGCTATATTCCAATCTTGGAGAAAGGAAAATGTTTCTTCTAAGTAGGTAACTGATTAATGTCAATTGTGATGGATAAAAATACTGTGAAAACCAGGCAGGTGGCTCATGTCTATAATCCTAGCTACTCAGGAACCTGAGATCTGAGGATTTCCATTTGAAGCCAGCCCAGGCAGGAAAGCCATAAGATGCTTATCTCTACTATCAGAAAACCTGGAAATGGAGCTGTGACTAAAGTGGTAGAACACCAACCTTGAGGGGAAAAAGCTCAAGGACAGTGCCCAGGCCCTGAGTTCTATCCCAAAGACTGGCAAAAAAGAAAGAAAAAACAAAACAAAACACTATGAAGAATTGTGCTTGTACCGTGCCCATTTCAACAGAGATCTAATGTGTATTGTTGTATTGTACAATATGTACAGTAACTATGGCTCTATATGTATGTGTTTGTGTATGTATGTATGTATGTGTGTGTGTGTGTGTGTGTATGTGTGTGTAGGTGCACATGTGCATGCACACCAGTACTAGGGCTTGAATTCAAGGCCTGGGCACTGTCTCTGAGCATTTTTGCTGACAGCTGGCATTCTACACCACCAATTTTGACTTTTTGCTGGCTAATTGGAAATAAGAATATAATCATCTTTCCTGGCTTTAAACCTCCATACTCAGATCTCAGCCTCCATATTTAGCTAGGTTACAAACATGAGCCACTGGCAAATGGCTTGGATGCAGGCTTTTAATATGTCCACCAAACATTTGAGCACTTAATGAGAATTCAATATGCATTTTTGAACTACATAGCATTGATTAAAAAATAAGAGGCGCTCCCTAAACAATGGCTGTAATACTCAAAATTTATACTGTTCTAAGAATAATTTCCTCATATGTGCCAGGGATTTAACGCAATGTTTCATACATGCAGGCAAATGCCCTACCATTGAGCCATTTACCCAGCCATGTCTTGCTGTAATAACTCAGGATATTACAATAATTTTCTGACAAAGTAGTAAGATTCTTTTCTACCTCAGACAAAGACACTATAGAGGCTGGCAGTCTCTCCTGTCCACACAATACCTAACAGTGCTGAGAAGACAGTAGGATGTTAATAAATGCTTGATGAATGAACAAGTAACGAAGACATTTCAAGTGTAGGGGTATTATAATGGAGTATGACAATAGAAGGCAGTATTACTAATGATCAAGAAGACAGACACCGGAGTCAAAAATACCTGAGTGAAAGTCTCAGTTCTTTGGCTCACTGTCTCTGTGTCCTGGATGGGATGGGAAATCTTGCTGTGCTTCCTTTTCCCAGTTTGTAAAACAGGAAAACAACAGCACTGGTTATTCCAAGATTGTTTATGAGGACCAAGTGACATAATACAAACATAATCCTTGGGACTGTACTCTCTGTTCAGTCAAGGTCTGGACCATCACCTTCTACAATCAGTAATGGTAGAGTAGCCTACAGTTTCTGTTAGATTAAACCTAGTTTCAATAACTAGGTTCAATAAATATTTTTGTATTGTTAATAAGAAAGCTGTACAAATATACTCCTAAATTCTTATGGTCTTTTATTGCTCAAATGGAGATAAGTGTTCAAAACTGCCTCATGGTCAAAAGTGGTAACATAAAGAAGGAGGAGGAGGAGGAGGTGACAAGGACACAATACTGGTCCTTTAGCACTACAGTCAAGGTTAAAGTCTTCCCAAATGCTTAAGAGACACCTGCAAGCATGCATGCAGGCACATATATATCAGCCCTTCTAGACTTGGCCTTCTCTGTTCTGCCTTCCTTACTCCCCAGCTCCTCCTCCAGTTCCATTTAACATTCTTGCTATTCTTTGAATGTACCAGGCACACCCCTGCCTTAGGGATTTCAGTGAAACTATTCCCTTCCTTTCAAATGTTTTTTCTTCAGACATTTGTGGGGATATATATATATATCCTCAAAGGTATTGCTCAAATTACTTTCTCTGTAAGACCTACTTCTATTCTCACATCACATCCTCTTATATTTTATGTAGTACCTTGAACATCCCATCTACCTAAGAGTACTCCCACTCAATTTTCCTTTACCAAGCTCTCGTTGTTCTCTTATAGTTTGTACCTTCTAATATGGTGAGAGGGCAGGTAGAACTCAGGGCATCCTACTCAATCCAGTTTGCAAGTTCTGCTGGTGCTCTACCATTTCAGCCATGTTTCCAGGCCTTGGTTTTTGCTGGAAAATTGGAGAGGGGTTTCCATGGACTTTTCTGCCTGAGCTACCTTCAAATGGTGATCCTCTAGATCTCAGCCTTAGTAACTAGAATTGCAGGAAGGAGCTAGCCACAACTATTTCTAACATGTTTTATATTCATTTTTTTTAAATTTATAGTCTTTATCCCCTTTTCCAAGAATGGAAGTCTCAAGAGAGTAGGCTTTTGTTGATTTTGTTCACTACCATAACCCCCATTCTGAAAGAGTACTTGACCCATAATAAATATACTCAGTAAAGATTATTCATAAGATTTATTGCTAATCATTTTCTAGCCAGAATTTTTTCTATTTAAATCCATGTTTTTGAACCAATAGCATTTTGGTTATACGTTTTGTTTTTTTTTTCTTCAGAAAAAAAATTCTGTCCTGGTCTAGTACTAACATACATACAGTGTTTAGAAGACCAAGATTTTGCTTTGCAATATTTGTCAAGCTTAGGGAAAACTCCACATCTGTCTGGGTAATTCACCATCGATAGTCACATCATTTATGTTTATATAAAATTACTCCTTATTCGAATCTTTGTTGAATAAAGTAAAATGTTTTTTAAAGTATCATTTTTAAGCTAGAGGAACAAGGGTATAAGATAAATGGCTTTCCAGGTAACTAAATCAACATTTACAAAGATCAATATACATTACTGGTTGCAATGAAAAGGACAATTTTATAAATAATAAATAGAAGATAGGGAGTGTGTAAGTTGAGGAAAAAAACAACTTTTGTAAAAATAGTTATATAGATAGATACATAGAGAGATATCACTGAAAATATTTTGAAGCTCAGGTAAGAAAGGCAATTCAAGGAAAATTGTCAGTAATTTTGTTTTGTTAAGAAATGTACTCATGATCTTGCCCATGTATTGTAACTCCTCTGTACAGTATTTTCACAATAAAAATTGTTTTGTGTATAAACTGATAAGTACATATATACACACATACCCACATACACTCATACACATGTACACACACACACACACACATATATACTCACAACCACCCATGCACATTTTCACTTTAAAGAAGATTATTAAACAATTACACCCAGATTGTATGTTTTTAAATGTATTAACAAGCAAATGTGGAAAAAATTAGCATTTTCTTTTCCTAATGAAAATCTTTCTCTATATGTATATGTAAATTTGTCTTATGCCTGCCCAACAAAGTAAATGCATTTTATTTCTTTGCATTTAGTTGAAGTATTACATTATACAGTCTCAGCTGGAAAATATTTATATAGAGCTTTGTTTGCAGCTATTTCCCAGTAGATATTCTTTTTATTTAAGATTCCAGTAAGTTAATTTTGATTTTTATAAACTTTATAAATTTTTAAGTTTAAAAATTATTCCAATATTCTGTGACTGTTAGGAAAGGTTTTTCATATCTTCTGTCTCTCTAGTAAAGCATTTAGAGAATTGCTTTTCCTATTTTGAGTTCCTTATTTAATTTCTAAATGCAGGTGTTAATGAATAAGACTTTAAATGATATTAAAGAAAATTTAAGATGATTATTTATTTCACTAATATTTCATACACACTTATAATTTTGAAAAAACACTCATCCATTCATTTGCTCATTGAATAAACATTGCTAATTCCTTTATCTCTAAAGCAAAGCTTAGCTTTTTTATTTTGATTTGTGAAAGCTTATAGATAAGTAGATTTCATATTGTGCCCGGTACTATGTTACATGTATTTATCTGTCAATATCTATAAATATTTCTCAATATAACCAGTGAATGTTTATCGTATTTCCTGTAATTATATCTTCAGAAGTGTAATAGAAAAAATGGTCTTATATAACCCACAAGATCTGAGAAACATCCAGTGAAAAATCACTGTAGATTGGCTTCTATTTTAAGACATTACAGAGCAGTTGTGATCATGTGCTGAGATTACTTTTTATGATTAGCAAAATATTTTAGAGTGGTTTTTATTACTGTTTCTTGACATTATTCTGGTGCTTCGGTCTTTATTGTTTCTGGTTTTAATGACAGTTTTTTATTACTATAGGACAGTATCATTTATAGTTAATTACCAATCTCTTCTATTAGAAAGCATTACCTAAAAGAGAAAGAAGCAATAAAAAAAAGCTACAGTAAGGGAGAATAGATGATTGACTTCTTTTGTTCATCTTATTAATATGACATATATAATGTGTAGAGACTTGGGTGACTCACAAAGCAGGCAGAAATATGACAGAATTTACACCTTAAAAAATCACACATTGTTCATTGTAGAAACTAAGAACTGAAAATAAAATAAAATTGAAGTCCCCTAACTCTCATTCTGACATGTCCTATATTTTCCCTAATAAGTCTCTATCACACCTGAACTTCTCAAAACAGCATCATTTATAAATATAAGTATCAAATTTCTTCTCCTTGTTTACAAAAAAAAGCTGTAATTAAACCACCACACGCTGTTGTAATAGTTAACCCTTTCTAGTACCTTCTAGGTACTAAACATTTTGTTTTGTTTTCATCTCCTCATGAAAAAACAAAAAACAAGCATCTCTGAGGTACATTAGCATGGATAGATTCCTTTACAGATGAAACAGAGCATCAGAGAGATTAAATAACTTCTCCAGTGTCTTGGCAAATCCAGACAGCCCAGATGTTTCTAACCCCAAAGCAATGATCTTAGCTATGAAGCTTTCACAGTTAACTAACATCAATTCCTGTTCCAAAACTGATTAAGGATGTGGAATAACACTACGTCCATAAAGGATCCGAAAAAAGGAATTCTGTTAATGTAGAATGAAGTTCTATATTGCTATAGAACAAATGACTTAACAATCAAAGCCTATACAATATATGATCTCAGTGTCTCTACGTCAGGAATTTGGGCAGCACAGTGAAACTGGTTGCTCTAGATTGGGTTTCTCACAAAGCTACCCATTATAGTGTGACAGCTGTATCTGGAATCGTCTCAAAGTCACATTGGAGCTCATGTAAATGGCTCTTGATAACATTCATAACCTCAAGACTTGTTGGACTAAAGGCCTTAGTTCCTTATTACCTACTGGTTGAAGCCTTCTTTGGTTCCCTGTCAAACAAGTTTCTTCAAATGGCAGCTCAAAGATGGATGCCAATATCTCCTCAGAAAAGTCAGCAAGAAAACAGGAGAGGCTGGAAAGACAAAAGCCAGAGTCTACTTGCAGTGTAACCTCAGAAGTGACATACAGTCTCTGTCTCTTTTGCCATGTTCTATTCATTAGAAGCAAGTTAGTAGGTCCATTCTTAAGGTATTTTATACATGAATACCAGGAGAAGAGGATCACTGAATGCAATCTTAGAGGCTGATCTCCAAGGCCTAATTAGAAGCTGCTGACTTACACTTGTAATCCTAACTACTCAGAGGCTGACACCTAGAGAACCATGGGTAAAAGTCAGCAAAGGTAGAAAAGTCTGTTGACACTTCACCTCCAATTACCCAGCAAACTGACAGACTGAAGGCATGGTTCGAGTGGTAGATTATCAGCAACAAGCAAGAAAGCCAAATGAGTGCCCAAGGACTTGAGTTCAAGTTCTGATACAGGCACACACACATACACACCCTCACACATCAAAAGAATGTGTTCTGTGAGTCAGGATGTAGCTTGGTGGAAAACACTTTACTAGAAAGTATTAGGCCAAGTGTTCAATTCTCAGCATTGTAAGGCATTAATAATGATTATAATAATGTGTTCTCAGAGAATATCACAGACAGAAGGTACAGTCAATTCTTATCCATATTCTAGTTCTACCATAATATCTGAAGTGAATGTCTTTGGATAGCTTTCATCCTATTTTAGACAGTGCTTATTTAACATCATGTAGAATTCAGCACTCTCGGTGTGCCTGAGAGGTACTGTAATTCCATCTTTAAAATTCACCTGGATCAGAATATATTTGCCATCAGAACTCAGTTTTCAATGCAAATATCAGAAAAAAAAAAACTGGTAGTTTAAGTGACCAATTTTGTGTAATATAATAGAAAGAAGGTAGGTTCTGGAATCTTCTGATCACATTTAAACATATATTTCAAATATGTGACTTGTTTGTAGGCAGCTAAAGCTATGAGTTTTAGTTTCCTGACGGCAATTCATGGTCATCCTGATTTTTTTTCCATAGCATGAATATAAAATTTAAAATGTTGTAGATGACAATGTTAACTGTACAGTCCAAAATACAAATACAATACTGGGCCACCGATGGCTCACCTTTGTAATCTTAGCTACTCAGAAGACTGAGATCTGAGGATCATAGTTCAAAGCTAGCCCTAGAAGGAAAGTCTTAGAGACTCTTATATCCAATTAACCACCAAAAACCTGGAAGTAGAGCTGTGGCTCAAGTGGTAGAGCATTAGCCTTCAGAAAATGAGACAAAAACAAATAAACAACAACAACAACAAAACCATTCAGACAACATTCAGGCCCTAAGTTCAAGCCAGCACACACACACACACACACACACACACACACAAACAAAAACAACAACAAAAAACCCTACAGGTTTTGTCAGTATTGTCTTTAGCTACAAACCAGGATAGATGGTTAAGAACAGCTGCTTAGCATACTATATAACTATCTTATTACAGCAATAAATACCCTTGGAATATGGATGATAAATGGACTGTGTTGTTATTAAAAGAGCCATTAATAGCCACATTTGCTGTTCACTTGATGAAAAGAAACGATCCTTTCAAAGGCGGGCTCTTTGCAAAAAGGCACTTGTGTTTTTTGCACTGGCTGTGTTGGCCACACTTGAGTGGCTTTCATGCAATGCATAAGCTCCATGCCTCTGCCGTGTGGGAGCAACCTGGCAGCAGGCATTTCCCTCAACCACACTGCCTCTAGTTGAAGTGGTTCTGTTGTATATCTCGTTTCCCATGTCATGTAAGAATTACACGAGTTGAAGCCCCTGATAGCCCCAAAGAATACATTAGCCTTTTTTTTGTGTGGCCTGGATTGAAATCTCATCTGATGCGTTCCCATTAGAAATGAGATGGCAAGATATTTTCTGGGAAGTGATTTAGGTACACTGAAACAATCTATAAGGATCTATTGATGAGAAAGAGACTTGACTCAAACTTGATTTGTGTGTAGTGAAGTACAGTGGAAGGTGATGTGATTGACAAAATAGATTGGGGGCTGGAGTAGTCAAGATATTGCAGTTCTGTATAGAGGTACATGAGAGAACAGAGCAAAACTGGTAGAGAAAGAAAACTATGCACTTCAGAGTATTGAAGAACTATATACTCTATGGTTAGGGTAGCATAGATGCATTAAAACAAACAAACAAGGGCTGGGAAGGTGGCTCAGTGGTAGAGCGCTTACCTTGCATGCATGAGGCCCTGGGTTCAATTCCTCAGCACCACATAAGCAGGGAAAAAAAAAGCCGGAAGTGGCGCTGTGGCTCAAGTGGTAGAGTGCTAGCCTTGAGCTGAAGAGCTGAGGGACAGCGCCCAGGCCTAGAGTTCAGGCCCCACAACCGGACCCCCCCCCCAAAAAAAAGGATTTTCACAAAGGTTAATAGGAGGAAGAGATACTAGGGTGTTCAATGAACTTTGAAAATTATCCTGTTCCACAAATATGTCATTAGTTGTTTTGGATTGTTTTTGGCAGGGATATACTTTTCAAACAATTTACCAACAGATAACAATACCATTACCCATCTAACTGGAATCAAACAAACAAAACCCCTGAATCGAAATGGTGTGTATAATCATATAATAAATATAACATAAAAAGATGAAGAGCCAAATGATGTTCTAGGAATCGCACAACTTGAATAATAAGGATAAAATGTACATTAACATTCTAAATCAGAAAATGTAAGTCTTTGGAAAATTTGGCAATCACTACATTCTAACTTCCTCTTTTCTTTACATGGAATTTCATCCCATAAATGTACTCAGAAGTAGAATCATCATGGAAACCACATTCAAACAGGGAACATTAGGGTTAGGGTTGTTTCTCACTGATCCACAGCTTGCCAAGCATGTACAAAAGCCTAGGATCAACACACATTATTGCAAAATTACTTAATTTAAATTTGCTAATATAATATTACTTATTTCCAATACATTTTGCTTAGAACAAAGCTTCCTTGTATTACAAACAGACGTGACTCATTTTGCAGCAGACTCTAAGAATGATACAACTGGAGAGAGTCACTTTTTAAATCTTGACTCATGTCTCCAGAACACTAATATTATCCTAAAGATATTTTTCTTTTTTTATATAAATAGAAAATCATTATCTGATAACATTTTATTCTGAAGGAAATTGATACTTCCCTTTGAAGCAATCTAGTCACATTGAGAAAAGAAAGAAATTTGGTTACATTAATGAGTTGTAAATTTGAAACAACTAAATATAAATTAAAATGTTACACTGCTCAACATTTTGTAAACTATCCAAACAAATCTCAGGTTCTGAATTTGCAAAATACCTCAAGGCAGGCATTTTCTATTATGCTTCAGTATATGGCATTTAAAATAACTCAGAGATGTATCTTTTTAGATATATTAATAATGTTGAAAAGTTAAGATAATCAGGTGTTTGTTTTGAAAATCTGGTCAAAGCCAGCCTGGGCAGGAAAGTCCTTGAGATTCTTACCTCCAATTAACTTCCTTCCAAAAAGGAAGCTGGAATTGGAGCTGTGGCCCAAGTGGTGGAGCACAAGCCTTAAACCAAGAAACTCTGGGACAGCACCCAGACGCAAGCCCAGGACCAGCACACACACACACACACACACACACACACACACACACACACACACCTGATCATAAATAATCTTGTTCTATAAGGCCCAATATGTTGTCTACTAGCAACATGTAGCAATTTTAGTAATGAATTAAAATAAGTAAAAGCTCAATTAAAATAAGAAAAGCTCAATTGCTCTAACCACATTTCAGTTCTTGAATAGTTTCACATAGCTAGTGGCCACACTGGCTGTATTAGATAACACAAGTATAAAATATTTCCATTGTCTCAGAAAGTTCTGTTGGACAGAATTGAATTCCGCTTCCTACCTCGTACATATCCTGTATCATGGACAGAATCCAGAAAATTAGAAAATAAAAGAAAGCTTGTTATTATGTCCTAAGAGGTACCTAAGAGATACATACCTTTTCCTCTTTAAAAAGTTAATTAACAATGCCTAAGGTGTTGTACTAAACCATGAGAGTTAGAAAAATATGAAGGATCAAAATACTTAGAATTATACATAGGTTTCAATGAACCACAAAAAAAGTGCTTAGCTAATTTCCATCTTTCTTCTCTGAAAAGAATTAAATGGAAAGAATGTATTTGTTAAATTACTATATTAAGTGATATTATTATGGAAGGAAGTTCCCAATATGTAGTGTCAAGATTATAATGTTATTGAGACAAATATCTGATGGTCAAATGAGCAGAAAGAAAGATTATGTATATCCTCATTGTAATTCCTTAGTCCTGCAAGACTTAGAAACCAAATGTGTCAAAATGTATAAAGTCTTCAATAACAAGGTAAGTCATGATGATTTTTTTTCTGGGAACTTGATGAGGATCTTGAAGCAATTTATTATGTGCTGCTGTAAAATGTTTTTTCAAGTCAAAGTGCCTATTTTTTCCCTTAGTTTTCTTCACTGATAGTTGTGGTTTTAAGTAAAATACACTGGCTTCATAAAGACTAACAAAGTTCTAGAACCCCAAATTTGATCATCAATATGTAGATTTAAAGAGAAGGCAGATTATTCTCTAAAATAAAATAAAATAATAGTAATAATAATAATCACTGTGTATAAAAAGAAAACTTGGAGCAAAGGATTTTCTTCCACGCATTATCTTTCTAGAAACAAGGATCCCTGTCTCTGAACTTCCTTGACCCTAGCCTGTTCACTTTTGCAAAAGACATTAACATCATCAGAACCTTACGATAGCTTACAATGCTACATTCTTTTTCTCTTTTTAACTTACTGCAAACAGAGTCCACCAACTTTCAATCCTGCACACATTCTATTAATCCCCACCCCCCCAGTTCTTCTGTCTGTCTGGGTGAGTTTCTTCAACAGATTCCCTTAAATATGCGTTAAAAAGCATAAATCACAGGATTAAACTTGTAGAGAATGATGAAAGTTAAAGTCATGTATATACATGTGGTGGGACAAATAGACCCTTTCATTTTTTAACCTGAATGAAAGCAATAAATTTGAAACAGGTTTAACTGATGATATTGGTAATCCACAACAGATTTCACAAGTGTTTTTGAATGAACATTGGTTTTGTTCAATAATCCCATGGATTAAATAAGAGTTAGATAACTCAAACAATCTGCAAAGAATCATATTATTTTGCTATTTATCTTTTGCTTTTTATAACCCAAAGTTGATATGTATAGTTTAAGCTTTAGCAAATTAGATAAAAATATTACGTTTTTCATTTCATTTTCTTAAATTGGTGACTGTTAGACAATGTCATTTTTACCCCTGTTATAAAATAGCAGCTTATTATTATTCTCTACTTGCTATGTAATAATTAAAAAGTATCCTCTTTTGAATCCACTGACAGTATTTTATTTTCTTAATTACTTGAATTTGGGCCATCTTGGAACCTGGCTCCCATACTAAGTGAAATCTACTACCTTATTGATCTATCATACTCATTTTAGTTCTTGTACTTTGGAACATAGAAGTCTTTTAAAATTCTACTATATTTTTACTTAACTTGCCAAAACATTAAGTTTGAAACAATTTTGCAGGTGAATAATTGGAATCATTTCTATTCATAATGAAAAATGAATAGTTCTTGAGGACTTTAGCAATGACTAATTACATGGCATGAATCTTTACATTCATTATCTCTTCAAAATCCTTACAATCATTCTATGACATAGGGTCAGTTCTTTTCTCATTTTTGAAGATGCAAAAACTAAGTAACATAATTAAGAAATCTGAAGATGGTCACACATTGGGCAAATTTTAGATCCAAGGTTCAAATATCATAGACTTATGGTTGAGAAATAGGCCAGTTGTACAATACCTGTTTACATATGCAAGTTCTTGGATATACTCCAATACACTCTCAAAAAATGAGAGAGAGGGTAGGAGAGGAAGGAAGAAAGGAGAAAAGGAGAAGAGGAAAGAAGGAGGGGAAGAAGGAAGGAAGGAAGGAAGGAAGGAAGGAAGGAAGGAAGGAAGGAAGGAAGGAAGCAATTGCTTATGTAGCAAGCAATTGCTACATAACAAGTTATTCTAACATGAATGGCTTAAAAGAGTAAACTCTGATTATTTCATAGATTCTGTGGGTCAGGAATTGAGGAATGGCTTGATTGGATAAGTTCTGCTCAAGGTCACATAGGAGATTGCTATCATTGTGACAGCAGGAGTGTCACTCATCCAGTAGCTGGACTAGGTTTGCTTTCAAAATGGCTTCTTCACAGGAGTGTTGGTGGATGTCACAGCTGCTCCTTAGCTGTAGAGTTTTTTTGTTTGTTTGTTTTGCTTTTTTTTTGCCATTTGGACCTTTCTAAGTGTCCTCTGAACATAGTAGCTGGTTCTTAGAGAGAAAGATAAAAGTTGTAATACTTTTTATGACCCACATTCGTAATTTACACTCCGTTATTTCTGTAATACTGACTAGTCAGGCATATTCTGTGTCAATGAGACGGTGCATAGGTGTGAATATTAGAAAACAGGGATTATTTGGGCCAACTTGAAACCTTGCTACATTATCCACTAAAATATACTGTATTTCTGGGACAAACTATTGCCCAGCATAAAATATGTTATTAGAAAAGTTAGACATCCAAGCTTCTCGTGTCTACCCTTATAGATAATGAACAAAAGAAAGCACTGAAAAGATACATAGACCTCTCCTTGCTCATGATTCAGATCTGCAATATCCTTTAGTGTAGAGAATATTACTTTTATTAGATAAAAAGTCCCAGAATAATATTCACATGATATTCAAATATAGGATAAAATCATATCCAAGGGGAGATATTAAATTTTTCCCAGTTATCAATCATTTTGTTCTCACCCAAATTAACATTTTATTTAGTCTAAATTACCAAGGGCTGTCTAGACAAGAAGTCGGCATATTAGTTCTAAAAATATAAACGGCCAGATAAGAAATGTTTTCAGGTTTGCTGCACCTACTCAAAGCTGGTGTTGTCATAGGCAATATGTCAATAATTAGGTGTGGCAGGGCTCTGATATAATTTTATTTACATGAATGTGTAACATTGGGGCTGATATGTAATGCAGCTATGGAGTAGATAATTAGCTCTAGCTTTCACAATACCAAAGGGGTGGGGGGGAGCCTCAGTGGGGAGGGAGAGCTCCAGTGGGTCTAGTTTATCAACCTTCAATCAAAACCAATCTAGGAGCCAGGGACTCATACCTGTAATCCTAGCTACTCAGAATGCTGAGATATGAGTGAAGATCACAGTTCAAAGCCAACTTCGATATATAAATCCAAAGAATTTCTATCTCCAGTTAATTTCTAGAAAGCTGAAAGTGAGGTGTGGGCTCAAGTGGTAGTGTTCCAGCCTTGAATGAAAAAGTCAAATGAGGCCAAGAGGGCCTGAGTTCAAGCTCCAGTACCAGCAGACACACACACACACATACACACACACACACACACACACACACACACACACACACACACACACACACTCCATACTTTAGGTGGACTTTTGAACAACTACTTTGCTTTCAAGTATCTAGAATTGCTTTGAATGTTATGCAACAGAATCATATTGTTTTTTCCTGTTGTACAAATTACTATGCCATTTTAGGAAAGTTGGCAGCCTTGTCAACTCAGAAAATCCAACATGCTTTGTAAAAACAAAGAATATTATATATGATATATGATAAATTGCATATCAATTCATCATTCCAGTTATACTGAATCATTCTAGAGTACAAATTAAATTTGGGAAGATTGAATTTTGATATTTGAAAAAATTCTGCCTGTATTAGAAATATTTACTATTTTTGGCTCTCTTTGAATTCTCCATACGTTATATACAGAGTTCAGCCCAGAACAGACCCTAGACAAATATTGTTTTTAAATGAATTCAAAATCTTAAGTATTTTAGTCCTAAAACTCATGATGTACGATACATGCTTTTTTACTTGTGGGCCTTTCTGTTTTTCCTTATATTTTTCAACAAGCTTCTCAGGACATCTTATGATAGATGATGTTCAATATTATCTGGCTTTTAAGAAATCATCCAACAAAAAGTAAATGACAGGTAAGAAACAGCTATTGGAAGGTAATTGAAGATATAATGACTTAAAAATAAATTGAAAAATTATAGAATAGAATGAACATTGACTTCAAATAGACCAGCTAACAGGGCCAATGAAGCATCCAACAATGTAGTAATTGGTGAAGAATGTATTGGCTCCTGACAAAGCTATTAAAGACCAGTCCAATGTAGTCATTCAACCTTCTATTTCTATTATCTTTACTTAGAAGGCAAGCATTATATTTTTTTACATCCACATTCTAATGGGTCATAGCTATAACTCAAAGAGGCCTACTACAATGCTCATTCACTCATTTAAACTATTTTTACTCGTTTATTGAATGCTTACAATGTGAGAAGCACTGACAAGATATAATGGAAATCAAAATATAGATCCTGACCTTAAAGTGTTGATGGAGACACTGAAAAATAAACAGGCATAGTAAAAAAAAAACTGTCATAAGGCATAAAACTCATATACAGAGCTAGGTGCTAGTGGCTCATGCCATAAATCCTAGCTACTCAGGAGGCTGAGATGTAAGGATCATGGTTCAGAGCCAGCACGGGCACGAAAGTCCATGAAACTCTTATCTCCAATTAACTATCAGAAAACTGAAGTGTCATTGTGGTTAAGTGGTAGAGCACTTACTAGGCTTGAAGGAAAGAGCTCAGGAACAACACTTAGGTCCGGAATCAAAGCCCCATAGCCAACAAAAAACAAAAAACCCAAAACTTCCTATCAAACATACTTCACTCCATATTATACATCTGCATTAAACTTTACAGGCATAATGCATTTCAGCGACTTCTACTTTTCAAAATAACAACAAAATCCTATCCTTGCACTGCTTGATAACTCCTAAAAAAGCCATTTTTTTTTTTTACTGGGGATCCAGTGCAAGGCTTCATGCATTCTAGGCAAGTGCTATACACCGCACTCCATCAGCTCATGAAAATGCAAATTATTAGTTTTCAAGAGGAAAATGTCTCAGTCAAATTCTTTTCTAAAACGTTGGTTTGACAAAATTACTTTTTTGTTGCATAATTTTTCAGTTCTTATAAGCTGGTTACAAAGTTGGTTCCTAACTCAGGCAAATATGCTTCACAGGTTTGAAATGTATGTGATGAGAGTATAAAATTGTAAGGAAGCATTCATTGATGTTTGAAAGGCATGAGTACTTCTTGGAACCCATTTTGAGAAATACTTCTTATACTCAAACCATATTTCATTCATCCTTTTTTTAAAAATTCTGATACCATGGTTTGAACTCAGGATCCTGCACTGGCTCAGTTGGCACTCTACCAGTTGAGCATACTTGCAGCCTGTGTTTTTGTTTTGTTGTTGTTGTTGTTGTTGTTGTTGTTGTTGCTAGTTAATTAGAAATTGAGTCTCCAAACTTTTCTGAAGCCTGACTTTGAATCTCAGTCCTCTGCTTCTCATCATTCTGAGTAGTGAGGTTACAAGCATGAGCCACTGGCATCTGGTTGTATTCATCCACTATTTTTCTGTGTGTGTGTGTGTGTGTATGTGTGTGTGTGTGTGTGTGTGAGAGAGAGAGAGAGAGAGAGAGAGAGAGAGAGAGAGAGAGAGAGAGAGAGAGAGAAAGAGAAAGAGAGAGAGATACAGACAGACAGACAGGGAAAGAGAGGGAGAGGGAGAAAGAGAGAGAGCATGCATGCATTGCTAGAGAGATAGTGAGAGAGAGGGGGGAGAGAAAGGGGGGAGAGAAGAGAAGAGAGAGAGACAGAGACAGAGACAGAGACAGAGACAGAGAGAGCATGCATGCCTGGCTGGAGCTTATACCCAAGGCCTTGAGCATACTAAGCATACACTCTATCTCTGAGTGAGCTATAGCCTGATTTCCTGCTTTTAAACAAAACATCTGAGGCTGGATACTCATTTTTTTAAAAGAGGTTGTTTTTAGCTCACAGCTCTGGAGATTCTGAGCACACCTGCTGTGTTCTGGTGAGGACCTCATGGAGAATCGTATTACAGTGGTGGAAACATGAGCAAGAGTGTACCTGAGTGACAGATATGACAAGGCAAGAAGCTAGAAGGACTCGGGGGCTAAGAGCTCACAGATGTTAACTGGTGCCTGAGAGACCTACATTAATCCCCTCCAAGACCAGTGCCTTCTGTGACTTAACTACCTAGGTGGAGCCTAGTGGCTCCACCTCTTAATACTGCCACCTGCCACACTTGGGACCAAATTTAGGAACTTGTGGGGCACTGGTTCAAACCGCATCCAAACCATAGTAGAGAGTTATGCTGTGAGATAGTAAAAATAACATTTCATTAGGCAACAATGATTTAACACAGCCCTAAATTTTGTACCTTTCAAATTCAAAATTCGACTTGTTCTTTTAAGAGAAACATTTGCCTATGATATCACTAAACAGTGTTAGATTTCCATAACCACAGCTAATTATGTGGCAACATTCGGATGAATTCAGAGAAGTGGCAGAAGAATCTGCGATTTTACCCTGCAGAGAGACCAAAAGATGAGTGAGTAGAGCCAATTGATAATAGAATACAAGTAGTCCCTAATTCAAACTTTCCTTCTTTTCCTCTCTTTTTCTTTCTTTTTGTTTTATCGTACTTTTTTTTAAAAACTTTCCCATCATATCCCTCTGCAATTTCTCATACTTTGCTCTTACCAGTGGCAAAGGTCTAGACCATGACAGGTTTAAATTAACCATACTGTTAGCCATAGGAGCAAGAATAGCACTTTATAATTTATGTATAGGACATGGTGAGGTAGGCAGCCCATTGGCAGACACAGAAGGCGTAAAGAACCTGTGTCCATCCGCCACATATTGAGATCTGATTTCCTTACTTGCCTTCTCTATTTTATTGGTAACGGCTCCATTTTACACAAACTATTTTTGGAAGACAAGGTCACACTATTTCGTGCAGGTGAGTGGAGGAAAACTTCTTTTAAGACAGGATGTAACTTAGGCATTTTTCCCCCTCCAAATCAACCATCTTTTATTGGATTCCTCATACTCTTGTCTCTGATATTTTAAGATGCTCTCTTAATACGGATTTTGAAAAGTAACATATAACTTGGAGGGGAAATAAAGCACAAAGAAACTCAAAGGATAGGTTTCCAATTGTTAGTGAAGTGTTCAACTGGATTGGTGAAAAGGCAATATTCCTGTAGAAATCTGTTTGGTATCGCAAAAGTTTGGTAGTGCTGCAAACATGCTTCTACTCAGATCATTTTAAAAGGCAATGCAACAACTTACTGCAAAATAAAGACCAAACAGACATCTACAAAATGAATTTTTTAAAAAGTTACAAGCTTAAGAAAAAAAGCCTACGGGAATCTCTATACATTTAAGCAGTAAAAGCACAGCCTAACATGGCAGTGAATACTTACAGCAGGAGTGGAATGAGGGTGTGCACATGAAAATGGTTTAAGCCACGGAAGGACCGAACACAGAGACTGGGGACCGACCCAAAGGAAGCACCTGCTTTCCGGAAATTAAAATCACGCATTAGGCAGCTCTGACTTAATTGCCAATTGGGGTGAAGGCCAGTCTCTAATGTAAAAGGGTCCCAAATTATAATTGGGCATCATGGATTAAAATTCAATACCTGAAATTTTCCTCCGAAATGAATAGGCAACAGGACAGACTGCAGAGCTCAGTACAATACACTTCCCGCAGCTGACACTGGCAGGTCACTTTATTTGGCACCAAATAAAGTTCCCAAGTGGTCGTTAAGGGCATTCAGCTGCTGAGTGCTTACTTCATTCATCCCTTATTATGCTGCCACTGGCAGATCCAAAGAAGGAGCATGAATCAGCTCTGTGGATGAAATTTTCTCAGGCTGAGTGATGGAGATGCAACTAGACTTACTTCGCCGTGTTAGGGAGACCTCTGGCTTGCAGTGATACCCTGAATGGTAATCGCTTTCACAAAATGCCATTGCACCGGAACTTTGGCAGGGACAAGCCACATCGAAAGGAATGTTAAGTTTGTTGTTTTTTACGAGAAACATTTTTTGCCATGACCATACACATTGGAATATTGTAAAACAACACTGTCTTCTGTGTGTGCCTCTAAATACAACGTGGAGGCTAAGCCTCGCGTTTCCTACATTAAACACATGTGTAAGCCCTTCTTACATTACTCTCTCTTTAGTTGCTTCTTTTTTAAGTTTCTATAGGAATAAAAGTCAATCCAGTGGACACCTTTGTAGGTGTGCTGATTTTAGAGCCTATATACTCAGTTCTGGAGCATAGTTTCTTGTTTCCGTCAATTCTGGTAAAATCTTCTAATTATAAAATAATATTTCGTGTCCTCCCCTGTGCCAGCTTAAAATCTGCAGAAGCTATAGTAATTCTCTTGAGGTCATGAACTTGTCTGATGAAGTACAGATGAATGTAAATTATTCCTCTAAGCCTAACAGGCATTATTAATGTGAGTTCCAGCATACATTTTTTTATTTAAATTTGTGGAAGGGTTAAAAGGCTATGGTTTTTATTATTGTTTTGCCTTTAGTTTAGGACAAATTTTGCATGTATCTACAGAAAAAATAGTCTGCTAATTATTTCATATTAATCACTGTTAGCAGCAGCGCTGAATAGTGCTACTATCACTGAATACTTAAGAGTCTTACATTTCCATTAGAATTAGGAGCAAGGGCTAATTATTTTTGTTAAAGCTAAATTTGATCTAAAGGAGAAGCATATTTGGCACTTGGTCGAGAAACCTAGGGCTGTTATTAAAAAAAAAACCTGCTTGTGAATACAGAGACTATAAGAAAATGTAGATTTTTTTTGTTTCTCATTTTTAGGAGAATTTGGTATACTTAACAGTAGGATCATTAATAAAAGTATAGCAATATAAAATAATTAATTTAAGATGTTATGTCTTTGCATTTGTTGCCAATTTTTATGATACAAAATAAATTACTATTCCTAGATAAATTTGTACAAATGTATTTTAATGTTATTATTAACTAGTTGCACAGAGGTTATAATTTCATAACTCATGTTATAAATACAATGTATCTAGATCAATATCACCCCTCCATCATTTTCCCAATTATTATTTTTTATTGTTTTACTTAATTAGCGAATTACATTTTCATTTATGCCAGTCCTGGGCTCGAACTTAGGGCCTAGGCAATATTCCTGAGCTTTTTTGTTCAAGGCTAGCAGTCTACCACTTGAGTCACAGCTCTGCTTCCAGCTTTTTGGGGCGAGCTAATTAGAGATAAGAGTCTCACGGACTTTCTTGCCCAATCTGGCTTTGAACTTCAATCCTCAGATCTCAGTCTCCTGAATAGCTAGAATTATAGGCCTGAGTCACCTGCATCTAGCACTTTTTATATTTTTTATCTATGATGATACTGGGGCTTTCACTCAGTGCCTGGGCACTGTCCTTTAACATTTTTGCTCAAGGCTGGTACTTTACCATTTGAGCCACAGCCTCACTTCTTACTCTTTGTTGGTAAGTTGAAGTCTCATAGACCTTCCTGCTTGACTAGCTTTGAATGTGTAAATTTATACTAAAATAATGACTCCCTTATACCTACTGCCCACAGTTAAAAATTGTCAATATGTTACCAACCTTGTTTCATCAATGCCTCAACCCATCATTTTCTCCTCAGACCTCCTCTGTCATTTAAATGTAGAAGCCAAATAGGATAGAATTTAATGCTGGTAAAGCTTTTAAAACCGACTCAGTTTCAGAGTCAAGCATTGTATTTAGGAGGCCTTTTATCCACCCCCCCAAGAGTGGTATACTCTACCCAAAACACAAAATGATGGATGAGGCAGAAATATGGTAAAATTGTACCTCAAATTCCAGAAATGCAAGGATCTAGATTTTCATTTTCTAGCAACTTTCCCAGTAACTGACATTGCACTCTTATTCACCAGGGGAATCTCCAAAATCTTCCACCTCTTTTAACCTGTCTTCTTGCTTCCATTCCCCCCCACCCCCCATCCTGCCTCAATCTCCTTATTTATTTTTGCCTCTCTATAAATCATAGATAATAATAGTTCCCACATCATAGCTTGTTAGAATTTAATGACAGCCTCTAAGGACAGGTGCCAGTTAAATGAAACATATAATTAAAATTTGTGCTATTCTAAAATTGGGTTACTTGGCAATACTCACATCAGAGACAACCTCCATTCAGATGATAGGCATGTAGCCCTTATCCGGGCTGCCGGGTATGCAACAGATCCAATCAAGTCCAGTCTTTGCTAGGTGCCAGAAATGTAAATGGATGTTTAATTCAGCTCACCCACATTTCAGGTGTTCCTACTTGGCACCTGAGCAAGGGTTCTGCAGTTTGGGACTTTGGGCAATCAATGTTCTTGTTCTTGATTAACCCAATAATTTAGGTGAAGGAGATATATGTTTACCAAACAATTGATCTGAATAGTTGCACATAGGCACACTATGTTATTAACATACTTCTATAATAAATATGGAATTATAAGGTTTCTATTTAACTTCCAGTTCTTCCTCACTATGAAATAGAAAGCATGGTCAGGGGTGTGGTCCTTCTCCCCTAGCGCACTAGCTGCTCAGGAGATGTCAGCAGAAGGGTGACAGTTCAAGCTAGTTTGGGGTGGGGGGGACGGGATTAGAAACTCTGAAAAATTGCTAAAGCAAAACAAAATAAAAGGCTGATGGCATGGCTGAGACTTGCTGCCTAGCAAAGCTCTGAGCTCAAAGCCAGCACTACCAAGAAACAAGAACATTAATGAAGTAAAAAAGGCGTGATGCCACTCCCAGCTCGAGTCTTAGATGTTACCTTATTGAATCACATCCTTACCATTTTAGGCATTGTTATCAATCTCCTATAAGAGATACTCCTTAAAGTATCTCTTTAGTTGCTAAGGCTTTGAGAATCTTTCTGCATTTTACTCCAGAGCAAACTCTCTATATGCCACCGACCTGGTGATTCTGGTAACTGTTCAGCTTCTCACTGATTACCAGCTCTGTGAGACTGCTCTACATGTCCTGCTCCACACTGCAGAGAGAGACAGAGACAGAGACAGAGGTATATCCACTGAGTTGGAAAAGTCACAATCTTTACATCTGATACCCTGCATGAATTTTTGTTGGCCTACCCTAACTATTGACATGCATTACCTTCTTAGTCCTTTTCACTCGTGGACTCCTTGGCTCCTTTTACTCTTAGGTCTTAAATTTGTGTGCTCCCTTGATCTTCCACCAAGGGCCTCTTCTGCTTACATAGTTCTCTCAGACCATGTGGCTTTGTTGGTCAGTCCTCTTTATTGTCTTGCTAGGCTCCATGGTGATGCACTGACCAGCAAACATGCCAAGCAGACTCAACTCTATTTTGTAACTGGACCTTTGGACCTTGAAGTTGCTTTCACTCATCTGTAGTCCTCAGTCTCAGTCTGCAAATCAGCACTCACACAAGGATAAGTATTACGCATAGGGCTGTCCTCAGAAATTTGCCCTTTGTCTATGATCATTTATGCAGTTTCTGATTTAAAACCTTTCCCTCATTCTTTAGCTTTGAGGCACCAGGGGGACAAAATTTAAGTTACTACTATTCAATCAGAAACACCTTTATTTTTAAATTCTTTAAATATTCAGTCTTTCCTGCTTCCCTGTGTGTGGGTTTCACTCTAACAAATTGCTATAGAAAAATTTGGATGTATGTTTTATTTGATTTTCCTTTGAATAAATCCAGATTAAAAAAAAAAAAGATCAGTAAGAAAGGTGCAAACCATTAAGAAAGCATTCAAGGTAGATTAATTGCTTATCAAGTTTTCATTCTCTTTTCAAGCCATATTCAAGCACTTGCTTTACATGAATTCCAAAGGCTGGCACTAGCTTTCACTTCAGGAAATAAATGACACAGGGTATTATATTTTAAGGACCATTAAAACCTCAAAATTGCACTGTGACTTTGAAAACAACAAGTTATTTAGCTGGATAGCTTTGTAATGGTTATACAATGGGGAAAGTCATTGTTAAATGACCCTCCCATTCTTTCTCATATACAATACATGTCAGGAAAAGGAAGGGAAAATGAGACTAGTATCCCAGTACACAGGGTGTAATGTAAATAGTATAAGAACATTATTGGTTTTCGTACAAGTAGATCAAATCTTCCTCTGAAATCTGCTTACTGACCCATAGCTGGTGATGAGAACTCACTTTTGCCGGACTGACAAGGCAGTTGTCATAATTCCAAATCTCCGAAATCCATACTGAAGATACTGTTATCTATATTTTAATGTGTCTGAGAAAAATAGCAGAAGGTAGCTGTAATATCGTTAGGAAATGGGTTTAGTATAAATGATTTAGGAATGATATCAAGTGGCATTTGAATCTGATACTGCTGTTGCCTAATTTATCTTCTTTCTAACCTTTTCTTTTATACCTTCATTAGAACATCTATTAAGGCAATGAAATCTAGCTATCAGATTAAAGGCAGAGGCTGACATGTTCTAAAATAACAAGAAAGATACTACAAAATCTTCTCAATAAAATGTCAAACCAACAGCAACAACAAACAGCCAACAAACTCCACCTGTTTTTATGATGAAAATCAAACAGAATTTGCATCCATAAAGAAACAATAATTGCTTAACTAACCAAACTGATACAGTTTGTTATTTTTCTATTGCATATTTATGCAGTTTTCTCCTCTGGAGCATAACATAATGCAGTGTTTTCTTTTAAAATATGTAATTTACAAATGACACTTTTAAGAGAGATGTTAGAAAATTGCACAGAGCTTTTTCTTGTAAAGGCAATGTCCTTTCTTTTAATACCAAAGATGCTTTTCCCCACTTGTTCCTTGCTCAGGACAGTATAGCAGCTAACAAGGAAAACTGGCAAGCACCTTAGTTGAATGTTTTCCTTTATTTATCTATAGGGAGTTCATTCTGCCATGGGAATTGTCCCTTCTTATCAATGAGACAGAATGGGCTAACACGAGGCAAAGAAGAAAAGACACAAAGCTCTGGGTACCCACAGTTTAAATCAATCTAAAGCAATGCAAAAGCAACTCTATCATGTCAAAGAACATCAACTATGGTGCTTCCTTTGTCTCTGGTGATAAAATGCATTCCATCTAATTTCCATGTGTTCCATTTCAAGTTACAGGAAAAAATAGAAAGTGTACATCTACAATGACAACTCTGATACTGACACTTGTCATTTAGTACAGAACATTTTTTTAGCCTAATTGTAGTTTTCAAAATAGTTCCAGTTGCTTTAGTAATCAAATCTTAAAAACTACACCCTGCCCAATAATAATGAACACCTTCAGACAGGATATTTTAAAGAGAACATTAATTTAGAATCAAATTTTAAAAAAATATTTGATGGTGAAAAGCACACATCTTGGTTTCATATCAAATATAAACAGTATATAAACTTTCCCTTGCAACCCCAGAGAAAAAAACCCTCGTGGGTTTTTTTTATTCTAAAGAGTATTCAAAATATGCTATTTTAAACATTATCCCATAAATAAAACACAATGCTTGCCAAAATTATTTTTTTCAACCATTTATAGGGGCTATAGACACTATTCTAAGCTGATTTTTCTCCTGAGATGCAATTTAAGAGCTTAAAAGAGTCTTTAAAAGACTTCTTATGAAATATGCAGGGATTTTTTTTCAATGTGTGTTTCTATATGGCTAAATTGCTCTGTTGTTATAAATACTGTATGTAAAATTACCAGATTGCTCGGCGTGCCATTTTTACAAGGGATATGGCGTCGTTAAGCATTGAAAGAATATAACTATTCAAACTGCTTAAAATATTTTGTAACCATAAATTATTATCCAAAAATATTTTTCAAGTAGATAAAAAGACTTGTCAATTCTGCACAGTGAATACCTCATAAGGGGCTCGTTTGTGGCTGAAAACTGAATAAAAGCAGTAAATTAAGACCAGATTTAACCATAGAGAAGCTGTAATCCGCTGCAGATTTCCTTGGTGAATGAAGTATTGTTGTGTGGATTTATTCTCCTTGCTTGTACAGTTAACCAGTCACATCTGTGGCCCCAGTCCTGACTGTGCTCACAGACCCAGTAGGTTCCCTAACCCCAAGGAGTCAAGCCCACGCTGATTTTACATTGTATTGATAAGTACAAAATAAACATGAATGCAGAGGGGGTGGGGCTAGGAGAGGGCTGCCTCTGAGAGGGCAGGCAGTTGATGGAAGCAGAGTTACTGTGAAAGGGGGAGAAGGGCATCAGACAGGGAATGGGCTCTTGAGAACCAGCAAGTGACTGGGTTTCTGTTTGCTGGTAGGCACATGAGAGAAGAGCGAGCCTTCAAGAACCAAATGAAAAGGTGGGTAGGAAAAGAGGTCAGGAATCACTGGGGTTTCTGAAGGCCGTCTGTGCAAAGAGCTGCCTGAAATATGGTGTATGTTAAAGCAGCATCACTCACTATAAATATTCAATGTCAAGAATTTAAATAGTTTACAGACATGGAAGCCCTTGATGATTATTTTATCCAGCTCTGTTGATTTTGCTCTGTTGTTTGTCAGCAGACACCATAATTAATGAACAAGACCCAGGAAGTCCTGACAGTGAGCTGTTTTACTCTTAAGCCTATGTATTTCACTTGGTGATTACATGCCAATAAAAGATCTGATTTGACTTTTTGTAAATTAAACTAAAGGAGCCAAATAAGTCATCTGGGCTATTTTTATTTTCCTTTTAGAGCCCCATTTTCCCAACGGATATTAAGTTTGATTTCTCTGATGAGACCTGTGGCTATCTGCCTTTCATGCTTTACAAAATATTACCACATCAGAACCGAAAAGAAAATCATTAAAAGAATACTGTTTGAAAACAATTTTCATCATGTAAGAAAAATTTTCCTGATTTCTCTGTAACTATTCTAAAATGTTCACTAGGGATAAGATGCAGAAAAAGAGAGAGAGCACACAAGTAAAAATATGCTTTTTATTGTATAAAAGACTTTTTATTTATAAAATAGTACTTTGTAAATAAGGTCAGCTTCTCAAGTTTTTCCTTTAACAGAAGCAAATATTTGTCACTTACATTTACAGTATTTGAATCCTTCAGATGAAAACTAAAATGGTTTTCTGGGAATTTTTTGATATTGGAATATCACTTTTCTTTAAGAGGGAAAATGTTTATACTAATAGTAAAATCTCTATCAGATACTGTAGCTCTACCAAAGTACAAATCAGGCTTTCTGTTCATGAAAAGACCATTGGGAATTGTAGTATTCTTGGATCTCTTGGCTAATGTAAAGAGTATTAGCTTTTATAAACTTTCTGAGTTTGATTTCATTCCTTCAGAATAAAGTTTATAATTACCATCTCTGTTTAGTTAACTACAACTTGATTGTACTTGTTACATCTTTGCAACAAAGGTGTCTGTTTCTTAGGAAAGCACAATTTAAAAATCTCCACTGTTTCTATACTTCTAGAGTTTCATAGCTTTCTCTTCCAATTGGTGCTAAGTACAAGGTATG
This sequence comes from Dipodomys merriami, assembly GCF_024711535.1. Lineage (NCBI taxonomy): Eukaryota > Metazoa > Chordata > Mammalia > Rodentia > Heteromyidae > Dipodomys > Dipodomys merriami. The sequence continues at coordinate 11,312,693 of NW_027206290.1, forward strand.
TGCTATGTATGTGTAGAGTTATTTCAAATTGTCTACAAATATTGTATAAGCTCTGAACCTAAAGACAGTACTTTTTCACATTGCAGAACTTTAGGAAAGAAAAACTCAAGATATACTATTTTTAATGGCCAGGCATTGTAGCACATGTATATAATCAGACCACTCAGGAAGCTGAGGAAATAGGACTGTAAATTCAAGATCATCCTGTCTACTATTTCAAAAACTAAAGAGAAGAAAGAGAGAAAAGGCAACATAAACAAAGAAAGAAGAAAAGAAAAAAGAAAGAGAAAAGGAAGGGAGGGAGGGAGGGAGGGAGAAAGAAAGAAGGAAGGAAGGAAGGAAGGAAGGAAGGAAGGAAGGAAGGAAGGAAGGAAGGAAGGAAAGGAAGGAAGGAAGAAAGAAAGAAAGGAGGAAGAAAGAAAGAAAGAAAGAAAGAAAGAAAGAAAGAAAGAAAGAAAGAAAGAAAGAAAGAAAGAAAGGAAGGAAGGAAGGAAGGAAGGAAGGAAGGAAGGAAGGAAGGAAGGAAGGAAGGAAGGAAGAAAGGAAGAAAGTCTTCTCCCTCCCTCCCTCCCTTCCTCCCTTCTTTCTTCCTTTCAGGGAGAAGAGAGGGAAGAGATATTATCCTTGGTGGTAGGTTACTCTTTGGTGCTTTAGAGTTAACATTTACTAAAACGGTTGCAAATTAATCAAAACAACAATTTATTTTTGTACTTTTGCATGGCTTCTGTATGTTGCATCAATTTAATAAAGTAACAAAACTGGTTCCCTTAAAAGAAAAAAGTGCTTGTTAGCATTTGTAACTCCATGTTGTGTAGCAGGTTCCTTACATGTTGTGAAAAGGTTATGGATCTACTCAGTGCAGCGCATCCAAAGTGTAAAGGTGATAGGTGAAATTCTCTTTGTTGCAAGTGCTGAGAAATAATCATTTAAAGGTCAGTTACACTAAAAAAAAAAGAACATTTGTTTAATAAGTAACTCATTTTGGGATATGCTGCACTTTTAAAGGTTACAGAATAGACCAATTTACCAGTGATGTCAGCAAGTACTATTAAAGTCATTGGTCCTATTAAAATAATCCTTCATAAAATTCAGATTGTGTGCCTTCTTACATGCCCACCACACTTCAAAAAGAAGTACCTAAACTATTTATAACATAGTTTTAAAGACACCTTGACCCCCACACTTTACCTTAAATCCTCAGCAACTCTTAAAAGCAACAATAGAGCATTAGGTGGGAAAGCACAGAGAATAAGAGGTGCAGACACACACATGTGACACACACACACACACACACACACACACACACACACACACACACAATCTTCTATACATCTATTCGGCTGCATTCTTTAGTTTTATTAATTTATAAGAACATGCCTGTGTGTCATGGGTTATAGGATTTCTCCCTGGATGTTCTTTTACACTGTATAAGAAGAACTGTCTTGCTAGAAACTTCTATATAAAAGAAGAAAAAAAAAACGATTGATTCAGCTATATAAACAAAAAACCATTGATTTTTCTTTTCCTATTCCAAGACCAACTTCCTTCCATATTCTCTCCTTAAAAAAAATCCAAAGAAAATTTGGTGTTGCATTAAAATAGAAAGTTAATCTGATATTCAGACAAAAGGAAAATGACAATAGTTGTACAGGGGTAAAAATCCTCTAGTACCAGAAGTATTATTTTTAAAAGAACTGAATAAAAGTGGTAGTTTAGTTAATATAACTTTGTGCTATTAAAATTTTTGCTTTTAGGGATCTAATGTACAACAACTGAAATTTGTTTTGTTGATTTTATATGTAGCCTTTTATTTTTACTTTGTGAAGCAGTTTTGTAGATTGGCAATAATTTTCTCTTGTACATTAACTCTTTGTTTGAGATGAGTTTATGAATAAAACTACTTGAAGAAAAATCTCAGTGGAAAACAATCCTTCTGAACTGTTGATCGCTTATTTTTAATCTCTTTTTGTGCTATATATTGTTGGTTGCTAAAGTTCATCGTTATGATATTTTGTTGGTGATAAAGAGTGCATTCTGATTTTTATAATGAATTGGTTTTTTAATGTATACTAAATCACAAATGTAATTACAGTATAAAAACAATATTTTAAAGTTTCAAATTGACTTCTTAAGATTTGCTATTGAGATAAAAGGAACTAGAAACCTTACAACCCTTGCCTATGGTAAAGTAAGAACTATATTTACATATACAAGACATTTACAATTAGAAAAGAATCTGACACTCTTATTTCAAGAAACTTAGCTAGGAACCAAGTTATTCTCTTAATTTGACTTGCTTTTCATTTGCAAGAGGGCAAAATCTATTTCCTGGGCAATTTTGCAAAGCAAAGATATTAATACTTTGGGGTTTAATTGTATCCTGTGTTTAAATACACTGTGGGTGAAACCCCAGACCTCTGCTTAATTGCTGTGAGAAAATAGACTGATTTCTCTGAGATTAGGCACACGCTCCTGTATACTTTGACCTACGAGTGCCTCCTTCAGAATTAATCTTCTAAGGTAGAGGGATTTGCTTTTATATGTGCAGCAGAGCAATTCGTGACAAACAGGGCCTAATAAACTAACTTCACCCTCCAGACCTCGCTTTTGCTGTCAACGGTTTTCTTCATCTATTCATTTCACACATCTCTTGTCTGGTGGCTTATTAGCAAATAACTCTGAACTGGGCAGGGAGAATAATTTTAGTGGTATTTATCTTTTTTAATTAGAGGACTTTTACATTGCACCCTTCAGAAATAAAACTATCACACAAAAAAGCTTGTCTTTTGACCAACGAAACATCAAATAATGTAAAATAATTCCATTGAAGTAAATACCATAGCCTTCTGAGAAGACAAACAATTCGTATTTACTTAAAATTTTGTTCCACAGCTGTATTTTCTTGGATCCCTCTCATGTATGAAAACGCTTTTCCTTTCCCATCAGCTACATCAGAATTGTTTTTGTAAGATGTAACAGAATGTTCTGGTTTTAAAATATTTATATTAATCAAAGTTAGGGTTGTTTATATTTTTTGGCAATAGAGATTTTCTTTAAAAGTGATGCTCTTCCATTTAGCTAAACAAAAGTGTTGAAATGGCCTGTCATATAAACTCCAACAAAGTACAGTTGCTAATAGAAATTCTGAGGACAAGAAGAAAGAGGAGAGAGATCCTGGGCTTCAGGTTAAACACAGATTACTTTTTAAGTGCAAAACTGGTCATTTCTAAGCTTTTCCTGAGGAAATATCATTCGTTGCATTTATAAACTCTACAGCTACCTGGTTGAAAGGTTTGAGTTCAAATTTCTTGCTCTATTTACTTGGGGCATGAGGAAGCCAAGCCTAAGAGCTGGCTTTAAAAAAAGTTAATGATAGGCCACTAAAGCTGGAGGCTCACTAAATCATTCAATAAACTTTAAAACTCCTTTATATTGTGTGCATTTCCCAACTCCTTTAGTAATGATAAAAATATACTAGTGTATTACTCACTTGTAATCTTCTAAGTTGTGATCAGGAATTGTTCAGACTAAAGTGATTTTTTTTAAGGTCAAACCTCCAGTTACTATTATTACTATAAGCACTAGCTAGCCAACATGAAACCAAGTGGCTTATTTCGACTCTCATAAGAGAAATGGAGTCTTTATTAAAGACATTTTAAATAGCAAGTTAATTTTAATTGAATTCATATATAGTTACATATAATTTTTAAACAGTATGGGACAATCTCAAATATGTTGCAAGTTTAATTTGATATGATTTTAGATAGACTGGTCTATTTGAATTTTTTTTCTCTTTGTCACTGTTCTTTTTATTTATTTATTTTTGTCACTGTTCTTTTCATTTGGTATTTCAAACTGCATTGACTCACTTCCTTGGAAAATAATTCCTTAAATAGGGAGGGTAAGACTCAGGACTCAACCCCAAATATGGAAGTTATGATTGTCTTTCTTCAGAGGATGATAAGAACATATCAAGCAAACAGGAAATATTCTTAAGCATTACAGGCAGAGGGGGTAAAAGTCTTCTGTTTGAACTTTTGGCCCTTCTCGAATCCCTGATCCTTCGTTATTTTGTTTAATGTGATGGAAGTCTTGACCAGTAGCTGACTCTGAAAAAAACATTTCCTGACATCGTTTTTAGAGGTGATATAGGCCGTCTGTGCTTGCCTCTTGGTTTTGGTTGAGAAGGAGAACTCCGTTCCTGGTTAATACTTCCTACAGGTCTTTTAATTACTAGGTCAGGCTAATTCATTCCTTTTGCCTTTAGCATTACAACGTTAATGTATAGACACACACACACACACACACACACACACACACACACACACACATTCCACACACACTCTCACAAACATGCAAAAACTCATTTAAAGGGGCAACAATGTCCTGTAGCAGAATAGGAAACAGCTATAGTCTTTTTAATTACCTCATTTGTAACATGAAATGGCGACAGAACAAAAAGGTCAGGGTATAATAAATATAAAACTTAAATTTCTAAACTAAGTTACTTATTTTCTGTACCAGCCAAAATAAATATATATTCCATTATGCTATATCATTATGGATTATTATCAATATCTTGTTTCCAATTTTATGCATTGTGACATAATCCAAATCTGTGCACTAGCTTGGGCAGGGGATTTTGCTTGAGGTAATTGAGATTATATAGTCCAACGCACAGAAAAAAGAAAACATATCTGTAATCTTTACCCATTCCAAACACAGGATAATCAGAACAATTCTTCAATTGTGTGCCTTCTCTCTTCATGCAGCATTTCCTTTGAAGTCAGAGGGAGAGAGAGGAGCTGAGGCTGAGAATGTAGCTAGAGGAAAAAAAACTGAATATTATCAGGTCAGATTCTCATAACAAGGTTTTATGCCACATTAACCATTGGCTTTTCTTTAATGCAAACCCCTTTTTTATTATTTTTACCTCTTCGTTTAATCCAGGATCACAAATACAATTTCTAATAATAACTGAGGATTTCTCCTTAAGTATGTTCATTTGAACTTTCTAAAGCCCAGATTCATAATCTAGCCCTTTCAAAAATGTAAAGAAATAACTTTTCAAAAGCTGAAAATTAACCGTGGGGGAGGGACATACAAAGCAACATTGAAATCATCTTATAAATATGTTAGAAACAATTGCATGAAAGAGAAAAAAACATTTGAATATTTATCTTGGGGTTCATTCCCCTAACATCAACTTATCTGACGTTTTCTGCTTGACGCAAACATATACTAGTTATTGCAAATAAGGGAAACCATGGGTCCTAAGAAATGTACTCGTTATCTTGTAACTCGTCTGAAAATTTTTTTAAAAAGCAATGCTTTATGCTTAAAGGTAGGTCTAAGTGAATCATAAAGAAGAAGCAAACTAACATCCAAAACAATTTCATTGCAAATAAGCTACAAAGTAAGTGGAGTGTTCATGTATTAATTTTCTCTCTTTGCCCCTGCTTTCTTCCACCTTCTATGACAGATCAAATGAAGGGTTTCATTTGTATCACCTCGTTAATGATCACTGGAAAATTTCATAGCCATTGTTTGTTGCAATCACTGGGAACATGAATGCATATGGATGTAAAGAAGATAGTTGTATAAGTATATGCAAATAACAAACCACAAGTGTGGCCAGTCATTAAACTTACATAAACAGAGGGCTGTCCAAAGAGTTAAGTTTCAAACTATTTCCCACAAGAAGAAAATGATTTTAAAAAAAAAAAAAGCAGGAACTGTGGCCTAGCAAACCAACTTGTCAGGCTGTAAAGTTCTTCACTCAATTAATACACATTTTTTTTTATCAAAGTAGTATACAAAGCCAGGTGGCAGGTATTGGATATGTAAAAGCAAGTCACATGGCTCTTAAAATATTTCAAGTCCTGTGGGGGGTGAAAGACATGTTGATAAACAATAACAAAAAAACTGACACTCATCACAACACAGGCGTATTTACTGCTACAGAAACCCTGAAAAGGGAGTTACTAACACTTATTTAGAGTTGAGGAAGTTCTGGGTTGGTAAAAAATAGTTTCACAGAAAAGTTGGTATACTAACAAAACAAGAAAAACAGAAAGGAAGGAAGAAAGAAAAAAGAAAGAAAGAAAAAAAGGAAGGAAGAAGGAAGGAAGGAAAGAAAGAAGGAAGGAAGGAAGGAAAGAAAGAAAGAAAGAAAGAAAGAAAGAAAGAAAGAAAGAAAGAAAGAAAGAAAGAAAGAAAGAAAGAAAGAAAGAAAGAAAGAAAGAAAGACAGACAGAAAGAAAGAAAAGAAAGAAAGAAAGAAAGAAAGAAAGAAAGAAAGAAAGAAAGAAAGAAAGAAAGAAAGAAAGAAAGGAAGGAAGGAAGGAAGGAAGGAAGGAAGGAAGAAAGGAAGGAAGGAAGAAAGGAAGGAAGAAAGAAAGGAAAGAAAGAAAGAAGAAAGAAAGAAAGGAAGGAAGGAAGAAAGAAAGAAAAGACAGGGAAAGCAAGCAAGCAGGGGCCCTGCCAGGCAGTAGAAATAGTATGGATTCAAACCAGAGCATATCTTGTGTAGTGAATAAGCAATTGCCGAGTATCTGACTGTTAGCACATGGCATGCAGGCTGTGTGCTGGGAGGAAAAACCTACTATACCACTCCACATTGCAGCCCAACAAACAAAGCCTTCCATGTTATTCTAAAGAGTCAAGACTTCATCCAGGAAACATGGAAAATCACCGAAATGTTTAGGCAGGGAAGTTACATGATAAGAATAGTGGAGTTTTTTGTTGTTGTTTTGCTTTTTTATTTTTTTATTTTTACATAGTTGGCATTAGTATAGGGAATAGCTTGAAGAATCACCAGAATAGAATAACTTCCATCAGTTGTAGTCAGGTTGAGAAATGAAAATGAGTAAGAGCTTTTGCCAGGGTAATAAATTAGAGGTTTTTAGGAAGTAAAATGAAAAACCAAACAAATCAGTAGCCTCAATTTCGGCTACCTTTCATGTGCATACCTATCAGGTTTTGGTCAGAGTGATATGGGTAGGGGCCGGGGGGAAACCCAAACATTTTCTAGTACAGTTAATAGGAAGAGGTAATGCTTCAGGCAGGAATCCTAGAAGCAGGGCCAGAAATGAAAATCTTTCCCTAAATGACTTATCAAGGGAGTGCTTTTCTGAGCAAGGGAAACAAGAGGAACAGAAGAGATAGACAAGAACTTAAGAAAGATGTGGTCAGGTTGAAAATGGCCATCAGCCTGGTCCCCTAAGGAATGATGGGGAATAAATTATCCCACAATATTATCTAGGAAGGATAACTCTCAAGTGAGTGGGTGTGTTCAGTTGAAGGCGAATCTGTGCAGCACAAGCGGCTAGCAGCCAAACACTCCTGGCAGAAGAGGAATGCGAGCAGCAGCCATTCACTACTCAGACCCACTTGCTCCTTCCACTCAAGTTACTCCATCAAAACAACTGCTTCTGCTGTCCAGGTAGTCACATGCCCTGGACTAAAGTCTAAGACAAAGGTAAATAAATCTGCCTTCAGTTTCTACTGCTGCAATGTGTATACCAACATTATTGGATGCTCATCATTTGTCCATTCCATTCCATTCCAGGTTAATACTTAGGACCTTGAGATTCATTAAATGTAAAATTTTAGGAATGACTCACTGGGATTTGATGATGAGAAGACTTTCTATTTCCCACCCTTTGATTCCCGGGTGGAATTAAATGGGGATATTCATGTCACCATTGCCACAGTACATTTTCCTCATTGCAAATGGTTCCTTTCTACCCATAAGGTAGTCATTGCTGTGGACATTTTAGAATAAAGAGTTCCCACCTGTGCCTGCGTAGCAATCATTCCTGCCTTTCTTCACTTTGTGATGACAGCCCTCAGTTTGCTTTTGACAATTAAGTGCTTCCCCATGGCTCCCTGGAATCCCACCAGTCCTCTCAATATACTGTGTCCCTGTCCTTTTAACAGCATCTCCTTCTATCCCTGGCCTAAGATGACGATGCATCTCCATGATGCTCAAACTCCCCTCACAGCAAACTCATCATCATGCTAATATACAGATGTGCTCCAAGCCTTTCTGCAGAAGCAGAAATGGATTTTTCAGTCTTACATAATGGATCCAATATTTTATGTGATCTTTGAGTGTATTTCTTCCTTTTTCCCAATTTATTACCACAGGGTTGAAATCTCTGCTTTTTCGTGTCGACCATCACTTTTTCCAAGTTTTCAAGGGCTCTCCTGATTTTTAGTAGATACATCCTGCAGCACTTGGCCAGATGTTAACACAATCATAACATCTTGTCAAATGGTCCTTGACATTCAAATATGTAGCTTTATTTTCTACCCACCTAAGGTGCCTAGAGTGTACTCAGTACATTCATGAAGCCACGTACTAGAACTATGTTAGACCGTGTAACTCCTATCCTTCCTTGTCAACCTGTTGCTCCCCTAGCTGAGATTTGCTGTATGTGCCCCCAAATTATTCATCCAAGTTCTAAAAAGGAAAGAAAGGCAGATCCTGAAGATTGTCTGATAAGTTGCCTGCCTCATTTAACAGAAAAGCAAGGTTATGAAAATGGGGCTCTTTTCCGATGAGAGAAAGAAGGCTTATATCTGTAAGTCAAAGTGTTCAGAGGAATATGCAGACTGAAGGTTTCAAGATCCTCTAACCTCAATATCCTACTTTTTCTCTTCAGAATACTGAATTTGGCACATCTCCCACTTGCTTTTGAAAGAATTTTGCTTTCTTAAAAGTTCTTTCACTTTTACAAATAAGACGTGAACCTCGTCTTCAAGTCTGTCTGCCTTGCCATGGAAAAAGACGAACATTGAAGACATGCTGCTAATAAAGCTTTCTGATTCACAATTTTGCTTTACATTTCAAATAATATTTCTGAGTCTGTGTGGGAGGCGAATTCATGATGGATTCCCAATGAGCCTGGCCTTCTTGTATGTTGACAGAATATTATTTAGTCCTGTGAAAATTGACATTGCCTTGTGATTATTTTTCTCAATGCTTACTAGGCTGTCATGTTATCTCTGAGCCATCTATCCAGTCCTGTCTTGTGATTTGTTTTAGCCAACAAATGTGCTGGGGTGTCACTTCCATGATTAAGCTACATTAAGACTGTCATTTTTTGCTTGTAGAATTTCTCTTTCTCACTTTGATTAGTTAATCTGCCATATTGGAGAGGCTCATGTAGCAAAAATCTGAGGATGTTCTTGAGCCAACAATTCAGAAGAAACTGAATCCTGTCTATAATCACATGAGCTTGGAAGAGGATACTTCCTAGTTGAGTTATTTGATGAGACCCCTAACCTTGATAACATCTTGATTGCAACCCTGTAAAAGATCCTCAATCACAGGGTACTATTAAGGCATTTCCAAAACATGGACCTATTGAAACAGGGAGAGACTAGGTATATGTGTTATTTTATCCTATTAAATGTGTGATAACCTGACACAAAAGAGTAGATACATAATCTTTTACCTCCTCAATGCTTCAATGCAGTCGTTAGAGTTTCAATTTCTCCATAGCTCTCAAAGCCAGACACACTGCATCAACCACGGTATCACCTCTTACCTCTATCTCAACCCAATAACTACCCTGGGTGAAAATCTCAGTCTGAAAGTGAACGAATGTTTTCGCCCCTTTAAGGGGCAGATGATTTATTTTAGGCTTTGGAGACCATATGGTCTCTGTCTCAAGTACTCAATTCTGTCTGAAAATAAACAACAAATGTGTTCTAATAAAACTTTACTTACAGAAAGAAGTAAGACTAGTTTTCTAATCTTAACAATGACACTGCTATAAAATGCCAGTCACTACCTACCATCACTGATTAGGGGCCTTAAGCCATCCACCTCTGGAATCTCATCTTAGTCTTTGTTTCCTAAGAACAATTCTAGTGTCATCCATCTTGGCTTAGGTTCCCTGGAAGCAAAACCTAAGAAAAGGATTCTTATAAAAGTGATTTATGGAGGCAACACTCTCAGGAGAGGAGGAAAGAAGGAAAAGGAGAGGGCAAGGGAAGAAAGCTAAGCAAGGGTATCTGTTGAGCTGGAAATGGTGGGAGCTCAGTCTCACAGGACGCTCTGAATGTGAGATTCACCTTAGTGTGCGCAGAGGGAATATTGTATTTTTTTTAGACCAGTAAATCATTGCCCCCTTGTTATTCATAGGGAGAGCAGGGAATGTCCCAAGCAAATCAACTTCCTTTCTCAAAAGAGAAGAAAGCAACAAGCTGTTATAACAATCTTACAAGCTAGTGTACAGTACTTCCTTATTTGTCCACTCAAGCAATGCTTTGACCTCTATTCAATTTTGTTAATAGCCAATAAGTGTTTCCAAGGGAGAGAAATAAAATGATCTCTCTCATACAAATAGTGATCACATATAGAAACATAATTAATAATGCCTGAAATATTGCAAAATAGTTAGTTTTAGTTGTTATACCTGATAAGAAGTTGTTAATATCATTTTTCATTGTCTACTTGTTAAAATTAGATCTATCATAGTCAAAGAGGATAGATTTGAAGGACAAGGTATAAAACAATTATGGGGAACACCTACGCTACCATGATGAAAAACAAATAGTATGACTTTTCATATCATCTGGTGTTTGCTATTAACAAGTATGCTAGCAATAACCCTGGAGCCCAGCCATTTTGTTCCTCTCCTACTTTATTCCTTTCTGTGTGAACTTTTGGCCAGTTACCAGTTGCCTCCTCAGTTTCTTATCTATAAAGCAAGGTTAGTACTAGTCCATCTTCTTCATAAGATTACAGTAGGGAAGAAGAAAATGAACCATTATTGGAGTATTCACAACAGTTCTTGGTACATAGTACACATTTAGGAAATGTAGCTTGATTATTGTTGATGGTGTTACATTTATTATGATCACTAACTTATCTATTTTATATTCAAATGCTACTTTTCTAGTACTGTGTTTTGGTCTCTCAGTCCTGTACTTTAGAAATATGTGTGTGCGTTTGTGTATGTGAATTTGTGCAGGTGTGTTTGTCTATTCTCTGGCAAAAATTCCAGTCTCCTTCCAAACCCCAAAGAAGATTCTGCAAAAAAGCAATATTCTTATTTCCGCATTATAGACAAGGAGCTGTAAGTGTACCTATACTTCAAAGCAAATATCATTAAAAAGAATATCTCTGTATATACCTGAAATAATTATACTTTATGAATAAACTTTAAAATTCACTGTTTTTGTAAGGTAAAATTATGCCTGAATGTTGTCATGTTTGGTGGCATGATTTACCATAAACAAAAACCTTCAGAAGTAAGAAAATAGATAATACATACTTCCACAAAAAGATAGATAATACATACTTCCACAAAAAGATGTGCTTCTAATGCCCTGCATAAACAATCACAGAAAAGACATTGTTTATTATGTATTTATATATGCCATTTTAGATTTCTAGCTGTTTTAAAATTTTTAGATTAACAAAGCCTTTTGAAATATAATAAAGCTCAGTCTTACGATCAAAATCTCAAAACCTTAAGTATACACATTGGACCTACATGAAATATAGCAGATCCTTCTCATCTGTCTTGCTTCTGCTTCTCTTCATCTTTATAAATCACTGCTCAATAAACAAAGAAATAGGAATGAAGCAACCGGAGAGATTTGGAAGAAAGATCACAATTATTTGATGAGTGAAACATCTGGAAAAGGATCATGACCTCATTATCTTCAGAAACCCGTTAATGAAACTCTTCTTTTAGCTCGCAGAAGAATTGCAAGTGGAAATGCTTCCTCAAACATTAACTAAGAAAATGTATGCCAATGCTTAGGGTAAGTCAAATTGTCATTCTACTCCATAAATATTTATTCTGTAGATGGTTTTTAAACCTACTAGCTTCCTTTTTGAAAGGGAAAGTTAAGTTGGTATCTTTTCTTTAGATTGCATTCCAGAACTTTTCAGCAGCTCAGAGTTTGAGAAACATTTATTCAATCCTTTTTCCTATTTAAAAGCAGTGTCTTGCCCTAAACAAGTCATCAGCTAGCACAAATGTGTACATATCATGTGATAGATAGTCTTACCTGGGTCAGTTGTGTTTTTTCACTTGGCAACACAAGAATCCATTTTAAACAATTAGATCTATTGGAAATCTTGCCTTTTCTGGGAGAAGATATTTAATATCAGGAAACCACTGAATAACAAGTACTCTTTGATAGGCAATTACATTGAAGGACTAAATTATTTTACTGATGATGAAAAATTTTAAGCAGTTCTGGTTCTAAAACCATTCTAGGTCTGAAAAGTTCTGATATATGACATTTAATTCATAAAAAATCCACAATTTTAATCATGCACATGTTTTTGTGAGGATAATAATGTTGTTGTTTTGTGTGTGTGTGTGTCTGTGTGTGTGTGTGTGTGTGTGTGTCTGTGTGTGCGTGTGTGTGTTTCCCCCACTGAGAGTCTTATTGTTTTGCTTTTGTACCAGTTTGGGGTCTCTAACTCAGGGCTGTTTTTCTTTGTTTCAGTTTGGGGGCTTTAACTCAGGGCTTTAACTCAGCACTGTCTCTGAGCTTTTCCGCTTATGGCTAGTGGTCTATCACTTGTACCACAGTTCCACATCTGGCTTTTTGGTAGTTAATTAGAGATAAAAGTCTCAGAATTCCTGTGAAGGCTGATTTTGAACTACTAACTTCATATCTGAGTATCCAGGATTCCACCCAAGAGCCACCAGTGGACAGTCAAAATATTGTATAACATTTAAAAACTCCTTAATAATAACTTATGTATATTATCAACAGCTGAGCCAATAAACATATTTAATATACATATTTAATATGCATTGAGTCTGTTTGATCCAATCACCAAGTGTTTATTGAACATTCACCAAATGCCAGAGATTTCTGATAGGGACTAAGACTGCACAAATCAAATAGTGATTACTCCTTCCTATTTAGTACTGGGGTAAATGTGATCACAATCGATTAAGATCTAAGAAAATTACAGTGTGACAAAACAGAAGTGAAGCGCTTGGCTCTTCATTTAGTTAATAAAACTCACAGTATAGTTCAGACAACAGTGTTGTCATGCAGTACTAGCAGCACTGGGTAGTTATTATGGGAGGAGGGGAAGATGACTCCCCAAGTCCTGTTTGAAACTGAGAAATATAATAATAACAGAACCACGAATGGTAAAGAAAATTAATCAATATATAAATTAGGATCACTAAAAGCTTATATGGGAACAAATTTAGGAGACAATTCCTTTTTTATTCCAGTATTAGAGCTTGATCTCAGGGCCTGGATGCTGTCTCTTAGCTTTTGTGCTCAAGGCTAGCACTCTACCATTTGAGCCACAGCGCCACTTCATTTTTAAGAAGTTAATTGGAAATAATAGTCTCCTGAAGTTTTCTACCAGGGGTGGCTTCAAACTGTGGTCCTCAGATCTCAGTTTCCTGTTTAGTTAGGGAAACAGGCATGAGCCACTGGTGCCCAACTTAGAGAATTCTTAACTGTAAAAATGGTGAGCCACAAGATTGTAAATATGCTTATTTTTATATATTTTTATTATGAGACCTAAGTTGTGACTCTATTGAGAGGCCTCATTCTTTGCAAAAGAATACTTGTAGTGGGCTAAATTTCACTAAAATCCTTAACAATTACAAAAAGAATCATCATTTCATCATAGCAATGAACCACATGTTAAACCTAAATTTTCACTGCAGTATATTTAGTACTGGGGTAAATGTGATCACAATCGATTAAGATCTAAGAAAATTACAGCGTGACAAAACAGAAGTGAAGCGCTTGGCTCTTCATTTAGTTAATAAAACTCATTTAGTTGGCAAGATATAATTACACCAGCTTACAATATGAAGGCATTGTTTTGGCATTTGCTTTCATATCTCTTTCGGCTACTGAGTGCATTGCTCAGCACAGGTCTTTATGTGCATTTCTTAGTCTGCCTGGGATGCTGTAACAGAATGCTGTAGACTAAGTGAATTTAGAAACTTCTCTTTCATAGTTCTGGAGTCTGAAAGTCCAAGTTCAAGGAAAGAGGGCCTGCTTCCTCTTTGAGACACCTACCTTCTCCCTGGGTTCTTCTATGGCAAAGGTCTGAGGAAGCGCTCTGAAATCTCTTTTAGTCTACTTTTATAAAGTAGGCCCTCATGACCTGATAACCTCCCAGCACCTCCCAATATCACCAAACTATAGTTTAGGATTTCAGCAGGTCAGTCTGGAGGTGGATGACCTAAACACTCAACTGTGGCATACACTGCTATGGCTTGAATGTTTTACCAAAGGTCATGTGTCGGAAAATTCCTCCCCATTCTTACAGGATGGGAGATGGGATCTATAAAAGGTGATAAGGCAGAACAGAAATGGCCTCTTGAAAGGATAATGCCGTTATTGTGGGAAGGAGTTCATTACTGCAGGAGTCAGTTCCTTATGTAAGTTCATGAAATAAAACGGCCTTATAATACATTTGATCCTGGAGTTCCAAACCTTCAGAGATATGAGGAAGATAAAGCAAACAAAACTCCCACCTATGCTACTTGGTTATAGCAGCACAAAACAGGCTACGACATTACAATATCCTCTTTTTCCTTATTTTACCTTCAGAACCCTCTCTCTCTCTCTCTCTCTCTCTCTCTCTCTCTCTCTCTCTCTCTCTCTCTCTCTCTCTCTCTCTCTCTCTCTCTCTCTCTCTCTCTCTCTCTCTCTCTCTCTCTCTCTCTCTTCCTGAATGGGTTTCTAAACATGGCCAATTATACTAAGCAACAGCAAATTTGACTGGACAACTTCTTTTTTTTTCTGAAAATACTTCAACATGTTTGTTTCAATTTCGGTATAGCACAAAGAATTCAGAGTCTCATTGTCTGCTTAATATTCAAGTTGGCTTTGGGTGGAGAAAGGACATTGATATGTTCAACTGCTGCTTCTTAGACTCTTCCTTCTATTTGTCCACCATCAGTCTGTCTACGGTTAGTAAGAGGAGTTTGCCTTATTTTCCTGAATATTTGAATAAAATGATTCAGTTTTAAAAGAACTTTACAAAAAGATTTAAACACAGTCTCTACCCTGTGAATTTATAATTCAATGAAAAGACACATTCCATACAAAGAGAAGATGGAAAGATATTCTTCCTGAGAAAAGTAGGAGACAATAAGGAAAAACCACTTGTCTCTTCTCTAATTCTGTCTTTGACATCTGTCATTGGGGGAGAGGGTTATGTGGGTGTTGGGTGGTATCACAGTAGTAGTTAAAAGCTTCTCTTCATCCATGGTACTTATTCTCTACCCCTTTCAGTAACTCCTTTCTTACAGCATTACCTTTAGGTACTTTTTTTCCTCTACAGGTACTTTTTCCCCCCTATAGTTCAGTGCTAAAGAATTATATTTGTGGGCTGGGAATGTGGCTTAGTGGTAAAGTGCTTGCCCAGCATGCATGAAGCCCTAGGTTTGATTCCTCAGAACCATATAAACAGAAAAGGCCAGAAGTAAACTGTGGGTCAAGTGGT
This sequence comes from Dipodomys merriami, assembly GCF_024711535.1. Lineage (NCBI taxonomy): Eukaryota > Metazoa > Chordata > Mammalia > Rodentia > Heteromyidae > Dipodomys > Dipodomys merriami. The sequence continues at coordinate 11,328,168 of NW_027206290.1, forward strand.
AGCCTTCAGCAAAAGGAGCTCCGTGCCAGGCCCTGAATTCAAGTCCCAGGACTAGAAAAAAATTCTATTTGCAAATATTTTAGAGGCTTGAATGAATGTTTGAAACTTCCAATGGCAATAGCAATAAAGATTAAAATATGTAAATTTATAGTGTTTCACAATTTTGAAAAGGCTTGTATAGATTTTAACCTCATTTGATTCTCACAATAACCACAAGGACAGGAAGAGCAAATAATTCTGTCTTCATTTTATACATGAGATAATTAAATATCTGGACTGGGCTTCACAGAATCTTTCTCAAATATAAAGATTCAAATACAAATAGTTTATTCAGGCACTGATCCCAGGAAATACTAACAAAACATGTGAAATAAAACAGGAAATATTTCTCCTCCTTTTTTCTCCTCTTTGTCTTCCTTATTCTCTTCTTCCTCCTTTCTTACCTCCTCCTCCTCTTTCTCTTCCTCCTCTTCCTTCTTCCTCCTCCTTCTCTTTTCCCCCTGTACATTAAGGATTAAACCCCTTACATGTGCTTAACTAATGCTTTGCCACTGATCTGTAACCCAAAAACTCTGAGGAAATTTCCATTTTGGCAACTGATTGATGTTCAGTCCTTCTAGGAATCTTTGTAAGATGGTATAGAATACAAGTCAATGTTCGGAAGCAAATAAGTTGGAATATTTATTGACCAATTCACATCTATGTTCTATTGAGGTCTGCCTGGAGAGAGAACAGATGTAGAACAATTCCAGCTTGCTGTATTTGTGGACTAAGAATAATCTAAGAGCCAGAAACAAACAAAATAGAAAAAATCCTTACCTCAGTCACAAGTGTTTACAGTAAACACATTTGGGATACAAAGCTGAGAGTTAAGAATGGGACAAGATTGTAAATGGAGCTCAGCAACCTAAGGTACTATATCCATACAAAATCACACATCAAGGGTAGGCAAGAAGGAAGGAAGTAACCTAGGCAGTTTTGGTAGTCCCCGATAGAATAAAACAGATGGTATTCCTCATTCTCCAACTATAGACTATGTTATGATATAAAGAAAAGAGATAGAATAAACATGAACAAACCTATTTCTTTGAAAACTTCACTGAGATTTGTTCTTTTTGTACTTTAATAAATGGACCCAAGATTTTCCTCTTTGTAGAGTACAAAGAAATTGGCACATTTGCAATATAAATCAGCAAGGTTTTCAGTCCAGCTAGAGGCATTTTTGCCAAGGACACTGGAACACATCATAATATTTACAAATGTCATCTTACGTTCAACAACCTGTATACTGCAGAAAATGATGACACGTAAGTGGCCAAGCTACTCAGTGTGGAAAAGTCACAGTCAACTTATAAGTCAGCACTCAACAGCCTCTTCGAATCAGCTATATTCACTCATCAGTTTCACAGTTCAGAAATATTTGCATACAGATGTGAAGGTATTCATATGGCTTACTCAATAAACCAGAATAGAGCTTTATGCACCCCTGCGTTTTCAATTAATGTTGTTGACAGAATGAATGGCTATTTATGCAACCAGCCTTTCATGTTCATTCATGGTATACAATCCCTAAGTCTTAAAGATTTCATCTAAATGCTTTCCCTCTTAGGAGGGTGCTTATGGATTCTATTGTATATATAAGGTAGCATAAGGTTCAGTGATTTTTATCTAATTGGGAGAGTAGACCTTACACTTTAGCAAAGGCCACTAACGCCTTTGTTCTGCAATGGGGCTTTATACTACAACTTTTACAATAAAGCGGATTCTACAAAGATCTTAGGAAACATTTACTTAACTTTCACAAGTATGCCCTGTCCATCCTCACCAAACCCAAGCATTCATATTTGCGGAGAAAAGATACTGATAACAGTAAAAGGATTTCCTATGTGTAGTGGGACCTTAGTATACCTATCCATCTGATAGAGTAAACAAGCAATAATGCTCACTGATTTTAGCCCAACAAGAAAACCCTAACCTCTCTGTGTTCTAAGATTTCTACAATGTAGTCCAGTTCCCGGGAAATAGACAGCAAACATGAACATCTCTTTCACCTTCCCATCCACTGTCTTCTAGCAGAGAAAGGAATTTGTAAATTTGTTAATTAGGAAAGGTTTCCATGATAGATTAGTGAAATGCCATTTCTCTTCTTGTACTGAAAACAGAATTCTGTTGGCTTTCATCATTATTCATATAATTAAAACCAATGCAAAAATTTACTTCTTCATATCCCCACCCACACACCATCATTATGAAGCACTTAAAGATTACTCTCTCCATTTTTCAGATAAGAAAAATGAGACTCATTAAGCTTAAGGGATATTCCTAGTGACATATATTAAGTATAAAGAAAGCTAGAATTCTATTTAGGTGACATCCAGAGATTAGGATACTGATGCAAATTTGTCAAATGTAATCTAAAATAATATGTTTTAAAATGTCAAACTGTGTTTCTTGGGTTTTGAGACTCCATAGGCAAAGTACAGTATGTTTGTTTACTTCAGCAAAGCAAATTAAGTTTGTGGTCCATGCATTATTGATGTCTATTACTTTAATTCCTAAGAAGTATGTGTATCAAATTGCCTTTACAAGAGAAATTGTATTAAAACAACTTGTATTTACATGCCTTTTAAAGTTTGCACTCGAGTGTTTATTTTTCTACTAACTTTAGGACAGTAATATAACGTGACACTATTTTCAAAATCAGACATACAATTGACTGCCCTGGAACACAGATTATTGCTTGTACTCTAGGAATCTCCAGGTTGGAAGGAGGATATGTCCGAATGAGAGGCTGCTCATTAAGAGTACATGTAAACACACGTACAGACCTTCAGACTAAATGCTCACCAAAGACCTTCAATTGTAAACTAACCCCGGAGGAACTTCTAGCATTTTTTTAAATAACATTTGCCCATCACTTCTAGAATAATCTCTGAGGCTCTAATCCACTCCATGCAACTGTGGATTGTTGCCTCTTGAAATCTTTCTCCTTTTCTATGGCCAGCACAGACAAGAAGGTACAGATAGATCTAGAGTTGGTAGTAGTAGGCCTGATAGCACCAAAGTGGCTCTGCAGAGAGATATCCAGTCAAATGTTCATAGGGCTGTGAGGAGCTCCACTAGCAGAGCAAACTACTGCCTGATTCACAACTACCCTTTTTTTTCTCAGAACGTTAGATCTAGAAGCTAGGTGCCAGTGACTCACACCTGTAATCCTAGCTACTGAGAAGGCTGACATCTGAGGAGGTTGAAAGCCAGCTTAGGCAGGAAAGCTAGTGAGACCCTATCTCCAAATAACTACCAAGAAAAGGCTGGAAATGGAGCTGTGGCTCAAATGGTAAGGCACAAACCTTTAGCAAAAAAGTTCCAGGACAGCACCCAGACCCTGAGTTCAAGCTCTAGGACCTGAAGGGAGGAAAAAAAAACACCTTTAGATCTAGAGGAGAACTTAAACATTATTTAAAACAAAACACTTTAAGGTAAACAGATTAAGTAATGTGCTTCTGAGAACTTAAATGACCTCCCAAGTCAATAGCAGAATTAGAGATAAAATATGCCCCTCAGAGCAGAATAAAATACATTTGTTTGTTTATAACACTGAAATGCAATCAGGATAGAGTTGTGGTAAAGCCGGTAGACCAGACTTTAAAGCACAGGACTGTAAGTATGTTTTGATTTACTTAGAAGCCTTGAGACAGAATATAAGAAGTAACTCTGGCTACTCTGCCTAAATATTGAATTTAATATTTATTTCTAAAAAGGCTCAGATCTATCATCTAAAGTCTTAAATCACATTCATTCAGTGCCATGCTTAAGCATTATATTAATGAAAAGGAACAGGCAGTCTGAAACAGAGACACTGCTGATAGATGCTAAAATAATGAGCATGCTTTTATATGGTGCATAGGTGATCGCTGGTGAGAGAAAAGCTTGACTAGCTACTGCTTTTCCTTGGTGCTGTGCAGAGTTGAGCAGGATGATTTATAAACCTCAACACATTGAAGAGCAAAAAAATAAATCATTAAGTAGCATGGCTCATGATTCAACTTGCTTTTTCTCTCCCCTCTTCTAACACGGGTAATAAATTGTGTGGGCTTTAATAATTTATAGGAGATGTTGTTATAATGTGTGAATATTAACTTTGGTGAGTCTTTTAATTTGCCTGTGATGTCAATAGCGTATTGAAGTGTTTCTTCTACAGAGCAGCAGTACTGCCAGTGTACAATTGTGTTTTGACACTTCAGCAGAGGCGCTTAGGGACTGGATGAGACGGTTCGCTTTAGCACTGAGCTTATCAATTTGGTGTGTGTGTCCCTCAGGAATTACAAGCCACAGAGAGAATTACACAGAAGGGTTGAAAGCACTTAGAATCATATTAGCACATTCATATACAACAACCCTTTTCTCTCATCTCCATGTGGAAGAAAAACTTGACTAAAGCCATATTCTTTCTGCCCAGGACTATTTATATCTGCTAGGGGGAAAAATATAGAGAAGATTAAACAAAGGAAGAATTAAACTTAACAGAACACAACACTCGAGAAGCTCTTGAAATATTCTAGGTTCTTCTGGGAATGTGGCCAATTTCTTCTCAGTTAAGAATGTCCCCAAAAGATTCCCTCTGATGTTCTCTCATCATTCCAGAAATGTGACAATAATGATCATCTCATAGTTTTGAAATAACTCATCTCTCTCCTACCTATGTTTCCAATTGGGAAGGGAAAGACCTTCTCACACTTTAGTGAACATGGAGCCAGAAAAACATATACATCCAGGCCTGGATGTCATGTGCAGTCTAGACCCACACAGAAATGAAGACCTCTCTCAAGACAATCTTCCTTAACATGCATTTTCTGTTTTCTTTTTAAAAATAAATTAAAATAAGTGAAGGGGTTAATCTGAGAGGTCAAAAATGAAGTCGCTAATAGGAATGGAAAACAGTAGATTGAAATGGTGCAACATTTATTGGCAGAATACCAAGGAAAGCTCGGGTTGATACATTGGCACACGATTGCCTTACATGAGCCAGAAATGAAAGCGAATCAGAGGCTTAAAGATCAATCTCTTTGTCTCTTCTTCCCCCATCATAGTTTTTGTCTGTCTGTCTGTTGGGTTTGCTCTGCTGGGATTCAACCAAAGACTTCCCACTTGGCAGGGCAGGCACTCTACAACTGAGGACAGAAATAGCCTCGCTTATCTGTTTTTTTAGGAGTTATTTCTACTTGTTTGTTTTAATTAGAAGTAATTTTCCTTTGGCCTAAAATGTTTAGGTCCTCTCTCCCAAATCAAACATGAAATTCAGCTTTACTTTTATAACTTAAGCCTAAAAAATTCACACTGGTCTTAGTGGCCATTTGTCCTTTAACCTCTCACTTTATTGTACTTTCATTACAGGTTCAAGTTCATGGGTGGATTCTTTCTAACAATGTGTGTATGAGTGTCCAGAAAATGTAAATGCATTCCTATGTAATAAGTTCCTTTCAAACTAAATCAACCTAAAATAACACCAATGCACAGTTGACCACACGCTACCATCAAGTTCTGATGTACAAACTTTGAAGCTACAAACCTTCAAAATTGTTGTTTTGTATTCCATTCAAGCCTCAGCATCAATCAACTTCCAGCATTCTGAGTAATACACACATGTGGACTATTGCTTGATAACTTGTACAACCAGAAAGATTGGAAAAGAAGCTCAGCTATAAAGCACAGTTGGGGGAAATATTTTATAATCATCAACATACAACTACTAGGGATTTTTTTCTATCCCTCAAAAAAGTAAAAAAAAAAAAAAAAGATGAATTTTTGTCTCCTTTTTCCCTTAAATCCAAGCTACTTTATATATTAAAGTCCAAGTAGGTCAGGTCTATGGTTATTTACTTACTTATTTATTTTATTATTTGGTGGGTCTGGGGTTTAAATTCAAGGTGTTGAGCTTGCTAGGCAGGAGTTGTACCACTTCAGCCATTCTACCAGCTCATGGCCATAGTTCCTGAGCTTTTAATTAAGGAATATCTTTTTGCTGGCCAAGCTTATATAGAATCCAGCATCCAGATTGCAGTTGTGAGATCGTCCCATTCTTCGCTCTCCAAGAAGGTCAATCTGTACATGTCTGTAGTTCAGCATGATACAGCTTGAAATCCCCAGGTTAGAGCATAGCACAAGGGAAAGCACCAGCTGTGTTCACAGCAGAAGCAAAGAGACAGCTAAAGTCAAATGAAATGTTAGAGAAACAGATAGCAGTGTCAATGGTAAACAACGACCTCACATGGTTGAGATTTCATACACAAGAATTGAGATGTATCTAAGTCTGACAATTCAGAGGTTTCCTGGGATGTAGAATTTCAGATCTAAACTCATGACATCCTGGGAAAATCAAGTCGGTCATCCCACTGAAGGGACCCTTCCTTGGGAGTCCAAGTGACAAGTCAGATGTGTTTCAGTACTCAGATTGCGGCAGATACAATATCTTCACATAAGAACATAGCCTGATGGATTCAGCTGTGCCATGCAAGGTTGGCATTGGAGAACTCTAGGTCCAGGGATAGGGGAAGGAGAGGAGAATTAGTGAAAAATGACCCTGTTATAAACTACAACACGGAAGGAAGACATATAAAGGTAGAAATATGCATTTCCACATGCTTTGAGAAAGACTCAGTGTGTTTATTACCCATTGGTTCTTCTTTAGTTAACAAAAACACATGCATATAATCTCACTTCAGAATCCAAGAAAACAAATTTTTTTTAATTTAATTTTAATTTATTTGTGAACATACTGTACAGAGGAGTTACAATTACATGGGCAGGATAATGCGTACATTTCTTACCAAGCATTGCAGCCTCCTCCTTTGTTTACCCTTCACATCCCTTCCCAGACTCCCCCCTCCCCCCCAATCCCAATCCTTCTCCTCCCCCCCCCCCCCACCGATGTTGTAAAGCTCGTTTTGGACATGACAACTTGTACTTCTCATTGTTGCAACAGGTCCACCTGTATCCTTAAACAAATTTTGTAGATGAAATTGAGGCTCCAGTCTTTGCACTCCAAACTTAAATGTCCACATAACATGAGGATATGATTTAAGGTCACAGATTCAGACAGCATGGGAGCAGTGATTCTTTTCCATGCCCGAATACTTGTAGCCCAAGGTCAAGGCCCAGAGCCCTTCCCTTCAGGCTGCAAATCTCTTTGCAGCCTGTGGAGTTTGGGCCCTGACTAATTACAAAACTGCATTCTAAATGTACTTGGTGTTTGTGAAGTCAAGAAGAGTGAAAACTACCTTATCTGTGATTTATGTATGTGCAATGACAAACTATATTATTCAACAGAAAAGAGCAGATGGCCCCAATTTAAGACAGTTATGAGCCACAATTATAAGAATTATAGTACCCAGCGGGTCTCAGGGATATCGAGAAAATAAGGAATCTAGCAGTCAACCCAGAAACACTTAAAGCAAAAGGAATTTAAACCAAGGCCCTATACAATAAAAACAAGTCCAGACCCTTCATCACCAAGTATTGACCCCCTTCCTGTAGGAAAGCTTGTTGTACAGAATGTGCCATAACAGACAGACCACAGCCGCCCCCCTCCCCCCCCACAGGCCATGTTGTTTCTGTAGACATGCAGTCAGCTACTTCTCTAAGCATGAACAAGGAATGCTGCACGGATTCGGGTGATCTTGGAAGAAATGTAACTTCCTGAAGACTGATTTACATCCGTCATTTTTGTCCCTTATTTCCAATGCTGACAGTCTGGTTCTATTGTCTGTGACGATTAGATTTTTTACAGTCTTGAAAATAGCCATGTAAATTACCAAATTGTTTTCCATTTGAGACCTTATACATATTTAAATAAAATCAACTCTAAGCTGTTAAATGGAATTAAATCAAATAAGCTAAATCTCATGATTGAGACCTTAAACCTTCTGCAAGAGGTTCTCCCTAACACAACCCCTTTTTAAATAGCCAATTGTAAATGACAGTTGCAAATACAACCGTCATTTGTCAATTTTTAAAACAAGTACTACACTGTACTGTCTTGACTCCCCTCCCTCAATTTAGGCATCAAGATTTATAGCTTGTTGTGAGCTCCTCTATCTTTCTGTTCCTTCTTTGTACCTCTCCAAATGCTCAATGGCTTTTTTTAGCATGAAGTGGAGAGGGTTTGTACTGAACTCAAACTGAGCATTCTGAGACTTGACTTTCAAAAACGTGTCTTCTCCCATTTTCTTGATCTACTCTGAAGGATTATTTGCCATATAGCAACTAATTATACTGACAATTCTATACTCTTTTTATTTAATCTACTGCAACACGCAAACAAATTTTGGCCATCAGAAAAAATGCTTTAATATTTTTTTTATACAGAGAGAAATTTTAGCAAAGATTTTGGTAACTGAGAAACATATACACAGAGATATGAAAGGGAATATAATAGACAACAATCACAACACACACACACACATGCACATACACATATCCATGTTTCAGTTTAGCCAAATCTCTGTTCATTTTTGACATATTGGTTTATTTATACTAGACACTCAATAAGTTCACCATAATTTGATTTCTTCCCTTGATCCTATGTATTTCTTTTTCTTTATCATTTCTTTTTTCTTTCCATCTGTTAGGAAAGATCACACAGAAGAAAGGAAAGAAGTAGAGATCTCAACAGATCAGATAAGGATTTAATCATCATGGAATAGGGGCACTGAACAGAATCAGATACACAGTGAGTTTAGGTCTTAAATACAGATGAGTATGAGAGTTTAGGATTTGTAATGGCCTTGCAGTTGTAACAGAAGGTCCACTTTTAGAATTGTGATGTCTTCATAGTGATGTCTTAGAACCACAATCCTCAGACCTCAACTTCTTAATTAGCTAGGATTATAGGTGCCACTAGAACCAGCTCTTAATTCAACGTTTTTACCGTCATAATTTTCAAACTAAGCTTTGATTTGAATTCTGGTTAAATGACTCTGTGGCCAAACCTAGGATTATATCTTTCTCTGAGTGAGTATGACTACTAATATATATATGAACATGGAATTACAACTTATGTTAATTAGTTTCCCAAAATGCAACATTGAATTATTGATGGATAGATCACACTTTCAGAAAATCAAAATTTTATAAACCAATCAACTTATTAAGCATCTATCTCCCACCAGCCAACATGTTAGCCTCTGAGAACTCACAAATGATTGACATATGAGTAAGTCCTGCCATTTTGGAGCTCATAATTCAGTCATAAACTAGTAATTAGGTGTGCAACCAAGCATGACCAGGGGAAACTACACTGGGCACATGGACAAGCTCTGTAATCTAACATGAGGATGCTGGCTCAGGAAAAGCTTTCCAAAGTAAATTCTATTTCAACTGAAGATAGAAGGGTGAATAGCAATTAATGAGGCAAAGATGAAACCAAAGAGTTCCAAGCTGAGTCCAGGTGCAGGTGGCTCATGCCTATATTCCTGGTTTCTCATAAGGCTGAGATTTGAAGATCACTGTTCAAAGCCACTCTAGGCAGGAAGGGCTGTGAAAATTTTGTCTTCAATTAACCACCACAAAGCCAGAAGGTGAGTTGTTGCTCAAGTGGTAGAGTGCCAGCATTGAATGAGAAAGCTAAGGGACAGCATCTAGCCCTGAGTTTAACTACCAGTACTGGCATATACGTGTGCATGGGCACACACACACACACATACACACACACACACACACACACACACACACACACACACACACACACACATACTTTACGCTGAAAGAACAGCCCATCTAAAATTTGTGAGGTAAGAAAGAGCACTTTGTCTTTATCATTATTCGTTTAGTTTTGCATGTATTCATATAACAATTATGTTGATGTTGTCTAAACATTTTGCATTGCAACTGTACACTTTTTTCTTTTTTTAAATTTTATTTTCTTGTAAAGATGCTGTACAGAGAGGTTACAGTTACATCAGTAAGATAATGAATACATTTCTTGTTGAGAATTGTTGCACCCTCCTTAGTTTTTCTCCTACTATCCCTCCCCTCCCCTACTTTCACCATCCCTCTCCCCCCCCCCCCCCCCGGCAAAGTTGTAAGATTCATTTCCAACATAGTATCTTGTTAGTATCGTTGTTGCAACAAGGACATAGGACAGCCCATTGTATACTTTTTAAAGTATTTCTGTTTTAAGACTCTCTCTGAATGTATAGGCCTAACTTAACTAAAGATAACAAAACAAAAAATAATAGTCAACTTCCTTTGGTACTTAGTTTTAAAAAATTAACGAATTCTGGTATGTTAGTTGGAGTGTTATAGAATAGAGAGACAAAAACCCCATGAATAGCAGCTTTTCTTTTCTGTACTCTAAGTCCCTAGAGTTTATTCTCAAGGGCATTCTCAAGGCCATAAACTCATGAACCTTACTAAAGTGAAACACCTTCATAATATTTCTCAGAGGGCCAGGGAAAGGAAGCAGTGTGCATGTGTGAGCATTAGGCTGATCTTTAAAAGGATGTAGTAAGTGGGTTTCACTGTACCGCCAACTCTCATGGGTTCATTTTTTCTGCTACACTGAGTAGCACGTTCATATCTGATTTTCAGTGCATGAGTGCTCCTAGTATCACCCAGAACTCCTGCTTCAAGAAGCTTCATCTTCCTTTCTCCGGGTGAAGGGTGGGTCAGAAAGAAGAAACAGCCTGAGATTTGTTTTCTTGCCTCTTCAGAGCCCAGGTACAGATGCTCTGCATGAGCAAGATGCGTGGGAAAGGGAGGGTAGATGTTTACCCCAGTACCAGCCTCACAATTATGGAAGGACTGGGTTTTCTTTGCCAACCTCCTAGCCACATTGTGATGTTTCATAAGCAAAAAGATTTTTAAAATATATGTCACAAAGTAAAAGAGTCCCAAGTAAGTTTGAGAACTACCAAGAAGGACAAGACTCTGTGTGTGTGTGTGTGTGTGTGTGTGTGTGTGTGTGTGTGTGTGTGTGTGTGTATTTGTGATGACACTGGGTCTTGAGCTCAAGATCTGCTTCTCTCCCTCAAGCTTTGTCCTTTCCTACTGGAGCCACAATTCCACTCCTAGCTTTTATGGTGGTTAATTGGAGATCAGCGTCTCACAGACTTTCTTCTTTGAGTTGGCTTTGAACTTCAGTCCTCAGATCTCAGCTTCCAGAGTAGGTAGGATTACAGGTGTGAGCTACCCGCATCTGGCTTTCTCAGAGTCTTTAATGTGCTCGTAGACTTTGTGGATTGTTAAGAGGAAAAGATTTATGTGATTCTTCCCATTTCATTTAACTACTACATATGTTTCTCTTCATAGCATCTCTCAGGGCCAGTGTTCCAAGAAATGTATGGAAAGCATATCTCTATTACTTTTTACCCATTGAATGTATAAGAATAAGTTCTTTGCTGACCATGTAACTGTTCCTCATTCTTCACTGCGGTTTTCCTAGTATATTTTCTTTACTTTTCCTTCTCTCAATCTCTCTCTCAATCTCTTTTCAGAAGTTTAAATTAGCTATTGAGGGTCTAAAAGAGGGTGCTCTGGGTCCTAGGCTCTGGCCATGACTCTTGGAAAAGATCACCCAAGGCCTCTGTACCTGAGAGCATTTTGTTTGACGAGAGGAGAAGAGCAATAATAAAAAGATAGACAAAAAATATACCTGTAAATTTTTCCTACCAATTATTTTTAAACTAAACCTGAGGAGATTAAGCATGTAAAAAACCCTTGAGTTCTTTGGGGCAGCTAATTATTGCCATGGCAGTTTTGAGATGGATACTACTGCCCCACAACCTTGCTGTTAGGTAGCCAGTGAGAGCAAGATGCTTGCCAAATTTTCACGTGATGCTTTATGTGAAAGTTAATAGCTACCAGGCACAGGACTGTTAATTAGAACTCTTCTGTGCCAATTCTCTTTCCTTGAGGTATTCCCAACACCATCTGCACTCCCAACTAAAGGGACAGCGTTGCAGAGGTGGGATCTGGTTGCAACAATGTTCAGAAGCAGGAAACCAAAACTGTCCTTAACCAATGGCTGAGCAAGAGTGATTTGGAAATTAAGTTTTCTGTTCCAGCCCTAAGTATAGAAGGGTTGTCTAGTTTTCTATATCTTACTCATACTAGGTTGGAGGATAAAACTAAAATATTCTTTGATATATCCACCTTCAATTTTCCAAGGACAGCCCATTTCTAGCATACATCACACTAATTAACAAGGTGCTAATTTCACCAATAAAAAAATCTACTTCTGACATTCATTATGCTAATTAATGAAGTCTATACTAGAGATAAAGATAGCTGAAGTGCTTGCTTTCCATTGCTTCTCTATTGTGGCTTTTCTGTGCCACTAATGGCCTCACAGACCTCAATGGGAGTTACAGCTATAGAGTGCTAGGCACACCTAATATGTAGCATCAACTGATCCATCCATACATCAAAGATCTGTTCTGATACACTTTATGTCAATTACTGTTGGCTTCTCTAACTCCTATTTAAAAAAAAAAAACAAATAGATTGGTAACTTGGCATTTACATGAGAAGGTCTTCATTTGAAAGATTAACCAAGCTAATATTTGAGTGAAGAAGACAGCTGGACTTTACATTTTGTTGGAGGCATTCCAGGTAGAGGTAAATGAAGTGTAAAGATACCCAGGCAAAAGGGAGCTTGATGTGTGCAAGGGACAGACACAAGGAAATGGGCTCAGAAGAACCATGAGAAATGGGATCCCTGCAGACTGTATTAAGGAGTTGGGATTTTATTCCAAATGAAATGTGAATTCATTGCAGAGTTAAAGCAACTGAGTGACATAGGATTTACATTTTAAAAGAGGTCTCTGCTGAGTGAGGAGAATGGATTGCAGGAGCAAGAGAGGAATGTGTGACACCTCTTAGGACGCTATTGCAGTTCATAAAAGAGCTTATGATGGACTAATTTAAGGTGTTATTACAGAAGGTGGAGAGAAATGGAAAATTGGGGATATATTTGGACAGGGAGCCAATATGATTTAGCAATGAAGAGGAATGAGAAAGTAGAGTGAAGGTAAAGGAATCAAAACCTTCTTCATTCTGGGCTTCTGCTTACAGAACCATCGACTAAGAGGAAAGGTTGGCAGAGAATCTGCCATACTCATCTCAGGAGTAGCTTGGGAAGCGATCAATATCCTAGACTGATATCCTTAACATTTAAATCAGGTTCTACCTGCAACGTCAGTAATTCTAAACGAGTTCAAGCCAGTTTCTTCTATGAAAACTTGCAAAATGTTTTCAGGTTTTTTTTTTTTGTTAATACTTGCTAGAGTTCTAATAAAGCCTTTAGAACATTCCACACTATCCCTGAATTTTAGCATGCATTTTGCGGTAAAAATTCTCCTCTGCTTTTCCTTATACTTTAGAAGCTTTGTGAAAAAGAAATGTAGCCATTCTTCATATAATGACCGGAAGCTCCACAGACTCCATTTCAGCTATTGAGGCATGGAGTCACAGAGATATAGAACCAAATTCTGGCTACGTTCCTCAGGCACACTCTGTCCTAAGACATGTCTGGAGGTCTCAGATCCCTCATCTGTACAAGGGAAGTAATCTGATAATGAAATAATGTATGTGAAAAGTTTGGAAACTGAGTAAAACCATTATTTCATGTGAGGAATTTTTTTTTTGGTTGGTTGTGGGGCCTGAACTAGGCCTGAGCACTGCTCCTCAGCTCTTCAGCTCAAGCACTTGAGCCACAGTGCCACTTCCAGCTTTTTCTGCTTATGTGGTGCTAAGGAATTGAACCAGGGCCTCATGCATGCAAAGCAAGCGCTCTACCACTGAGCCACCTTCTCAGCCAGGAATTATTTTTTTAATTCAAAGCTGGTACCCCACAAGTGAGCCCTACACCTCCACTTCTACCCTTTTGGTGGTTAAATAGAGGTAAAAGTCTCAGGGGTTCAACTTCTAGGGCTGGCTTTGAACCTGGATCCTTAGTCTCTTGAGTAGCATAAACCACTGGAACTTGGCAATTTTTTTTTTACTGTAAAACACATTTCAGTAAATGAACTTTATTCCTTCATGTAATAAATATGAAACCTCCTCACTTAACCTACTACATGTACTTTCTAATGTTTTAGACTTTAGTGTGTATAAATTACCAATTTTAGCTAAAATATTCTCCTGAGCCTCTAAGAAGTGAACCCGGGTAATAAATCACATTATCTCTTAGCTAAAAATCATTTAGTTCAGTGGCAGGCATATGCGTGTGCGTGTGCGCACATGTGTGTGCACACACACCATTGGTCTGCAGTCTAACTCATAGAAACTAACTCATAGATGAGAAATTGGATATACAGAGAAGAAAATGACTTTGTAGCACAGCTGATTGAAAGGTTTCTTTCCAATGTAGACCAATGTGCCTTTTATTGTGTATGAATCTATTTTCTGTTTTTATAACAAACTACTCAAGGCTGGATAACTCACAAAGTAAAGTGGTTTATTTAGTTCACAGTTTTAGAGGCTGACAGTACAAGATAGCCCCACTATGTCAGTCTCTGGTGAGGTCTTCATGGCAGATGGCTTCATGATGGGAGCTTGTGTGAGAGAAAAACCTCAGAGCCAGACAGGAAACCAATAACCCACTACTAGGCCACTCTTCTCAGCCCAAGTTCTAAATAGTACCAAAGGGGACACATTTAAACCTAACCCAAAGCCTAGCACTTTGTAGCTCATGGATACTTCCAAAGGCTGAATTTTCTGACTCTTCTATGTGATGAGTGGCAATAGTAAAAGCCAAGGATGCCAATAAAAGCAAGAGTTGTCCGAAACAACATAAGCCAAAGGTAGAGTCCCTTCAGATGGAAAATGAATAGAATGGCTCAGGCAAAGCAGGTCAATAGGGCTAACACAAATTAGACAGAAAGTTTACATTTTCTTTATTCTTGGTCTCTCCCACGTATTTAATTTGTGATTCATTGGTGATGATTTGTGTGGAACCATACAGACAGTTTTTGTGTCTGTTTTCTGTCAGATGAGATTTAAAATTATCTACCAAAAGACTGAGAACAATTCAGTAGTAATATACACCTCACATACATTCCCCTTTGTATACATATCTGTATAGAGACACATAACACACATATGCACACACTTAGATGCACGAACATCTCTAAGATGGATTTAGGACTTTACGTAGACATTCCTAAAAAAAAAAAAAAAAAAAAAGAAAAAGACATACAATTGGCTGAACTTTATATGAATATTTTAAAAACCACCCAGTGTCACTATTCATCAGAGAAATGCAAATCAAAAACACACCTGTCAGGATGGCTACTAATAAAAGCAGATAATTAGCACTCATTAAGTATTAATTATCTTTGTTGATATCATTATTAAGCTGTGAGTACCATGGAGTTGCCAGATGGCCATGACCTGCTCCCTATTCTGGAGTTTATTTGGTAAAGAAGGAAACAAGGAAACAAATATGTGTAATAGTGTAATTTCATACGTTTGAATCCCAGTTCTGCCATTTACCCAATGATGGGTCTTGGGACTGTGCTTAACTTATTCTGAACTTAACTTACCTACTGGTAAGTTAAGGTCATTTACACTCACTTCTGGAGGTGGTTGTGATGATTACAACCCCAAGGCATATAAAATATATGGCACAAAGTCTGGAACATAATTAATGTTCAATAAATACAAATATTATTATCAGCTCAGTATATTAAAAAAAAATAGTCAATGGGTCTGATAACAGGGAAGAAAACAGACTCCAAACAGACCAGGCCTGGAATAGATTTTGCACAGAAAAGCTATGGTAGAGCCAGCATTGGATTTTGAAGGTCATATGGAGATAACTCAGGAAAGAGAAAGGAATGGTGCATTGAGCAGATGGTGCAGTTAAGTAATAAGGTGGGATGCAATCAGAGAGCTACAAATTATTCACCCTGGAAGTAATGAGGGGTACAGAGCCGACAGCCATAGAAGAGGCTAGGAAGAGGGACAAAGACAGTGTCAGCCAGGACAAAGGAGCTTAGGTCCCATCCTGTAAGAACTCCACAATCTTTCACAGACTTTCAGGAGAGAAACATGATCAGATTTGTGTTTTTTAAATGACAGGGCTAAAGAGTATAATCCAACAGAATAAAAGCAGCTAGGATCAGCGAGGAGGGGGTGAGCACTTATTTTAAATGTGAACAATGCCTATGAACATTTCCTGAGCTAAATGACTTTTAAAACAATTTCCATTGCTGATTTAAGATACTTTGCACAGATGTGAGAGCGTATTTTTTTTGTCCTGACGGAATCTCATTTCTGTTCTAAATTCTTTATATCCTTTTGTTTGCCCTCATTTGTGTTTACACCACCTGTCAATTTAGTATAATCTGTGATTTTAATGTGTTTTCCCCTCTTCCAGATCATTATTAAATGTGCTAAATAAAACCAGACCCATCACTGCCTCTGGCACTTGCCTCTCTGAGCATTTCCTAGTCGTTCAGTATGCTGATGGTTCTTGGTGTCATAGCTCTAAACTCCTTGAAACCTCCTTAGCATACTTTTAGTCCCTATCTGTGAACAAGACAAATAAGTAGTAGTGTTTTCTCTTTCTATACCCTGGAGGCTGGTCCTATAAGCCTTACTTCTCTCCATTTAATCCCTCACAAATATATAGAGATGAGATCCAGAAAATGATGTTATTTGAAGAAGCATATGTCAATAGGTTTGTGCTCTTTAATAAATCGTGCTAATAGATAGAACTAATGGATCTCTTCATTCCACACCAGAGAGAGGAAAGAAGGTGTGTGTGTGGGTGGGGGTAGTGGTGGTGGTGTTTGTGTGTTGGACTGAAAGGCTTCTAAAATCAGGATCCAAAAGCATACTATCAAAATCTTTACTTTTTAACCAAACAAAGGGTCTTTTCAGAGGCACAGAGAATTTGTTTTTCTCCAAATAAATCTGGAAGTGCATTTGTTAGTCACAAACATTTTCTTATGCATATCGGATCATTCTGCCTCTCTGTCAGCAACACCTCCATTTCTATTTCTAGATTCCAGTTCTATATTAAGTCAAGCCAGGTAAACTGGAATGACACAAGTAAGGAAAAGGAAGATACTATCACCAATTCCAGAGGCAACTCTAAATACAAACAAAACTCTAAATACAAACAAAACTCTAAATACAAACGAAAAGCAGTGAACCCAAAATCAAAAAGTTAGAGCACTATTACCTTGGTTCTTATATTCTTGCTTCTTTTTTTTTTGTCAGTTGTGGGGCTTGATCTTGGAGTCTGAGCGCTGTCCCTGTGCTCTTTAGCCCAAGGCAAGTGCCCTACTACTTGAGCCACAGCACCACATCCAGTTTTCTGATGGTTTATTGGAGATAAAAGTCTCACGGACTTTCCTGCCTAGGCTGGCTTTGAACAGTGACCCTCAGATCTCAGCCTCCTGAGCAGCTAGGATTACAAGTGTGAGCCACTGGGCGCCCAGCTTTTTTTATTATTTTAATTTCATTGTTAAGGTGATGTACAGAGGTGTTAGAGTTACATAACTAAGGTAGTGAGTACATTTCTTGTGAAACTTGTCCCTCCCTCCCTCATTTTTCTCCTTCTTTCCCTTCCCTACACCCCTTCCCCCAAGCTATACAGATTATTTCCAACATATTGTTTTGTGAGTATCCCTGTTGCATTGGTTCCTCCTTTGTCCTTTGTCTCACCATTTTTTGTTCCCATTCCCTTCCATAATTCAGATAAATATATATACAATACCCAGGGTACCAAAATCAAATATAGTGACAACAGGGGATAAACCATAGTGAGGAAAACATAAAAGAAAAAAGAAATCACATAGTACATTAAAAACCATCACAACAAAGAAAAACTTCTTGTGTCCATATCTTGGCATTCATTTCACTTAGCATTATCCTATATGGTTATATGTACATAGCTATTGAGCTATTCTGCTCATATGTTAAGATTGTCCTAGATATAAACTAATTATTACAAATAAGAGAAACCCTGGGACATATGTTTCTTTGGATCTGGCTTACTTCATTTAATATTATTGTTTCCAAGTCCTTCCATTTCCTTAAAAATAGGGCAGTATCATTCTTTCTGATGGAAGCATAGAATTCTATTATATATATATGTATATATATATATATAATATATATATATAAAATAGTATATATATCACATATTTTTGCTTTTCTATTGATCCTTTCAATAAATACCTTTTGAGGACCTGTCTGTCTTAGTTCTTTCATACTACTAAAAGCAGATACCCAAGATGGGTAAATATATAACAAATAGTGATTGCCAAATGTGAAGTATACTTGTAGTCCCAGGGGTTCTGAGGCCAGAGCATCAAGAATTTGAGGCCAGCCTTAGCTATAAACAAGACCCTGTTTCAGAAAGAAAAAGAGTGCGAGAGAGAGGGAGCGAGAGAATATAAATTTATTTGTGAATCTGGTTATTTCAGATCATTGGCTATCTATTTGGGCTTGATTTTGCTTTTTCAGGTACTATCTTCCCAATAAGCTCAGTGAGGGAAAAATAATTTTCAGAGAAATGGTGCTTTCCTAGATATTCAGTCCTGAAAGCTGATTTTCTTCTATTATAAAGCTACTGACTGCAAACTGCCTTCCAGGAGGGTTTTCATTGCTAAATTTCCCAAAGTGCCAGCAGAGCAGCTTTTATTCATGGCTTTGGGTCATAGTTGTAGTTTTTCATTTCCTGTTTTGTTTTCAAGTACTTTCTCTCCATCTGCGATGTGAACAGCAACTGTGTCATTGATATGGGACACACAATCTCTGCGAAGAATCTTCCTTGTCCAGAACAAACTTGGCTTCTTAGCTGTACCAGGAAGGTAGCAGAATTTGGATGCCATGTCAATGTTCCTTTAAATGGCGTGGTTTTTTTTTTTGGTTTTGTTTTTGTTTTTTTCATTGCAAGTAAAGCACAATTTCTGTAGTATAATCTAAAATATTCCCTGTGGAGTTCCTTCCACAACCAAACACACTTCAGTAAGTAGGCCTTTCCCAGGGTCATTGGAACTAAAATGAACAACAAAATAATTCCATTGCTGATGGTGACCTAATGTTACCCTTGAAATGTAGAAAGAGTAACCCCACAGGGCACAACCTTGCATTTCTCCAGACCTTCCACTTGCTTATAGCCTTCTCTTACTTTCAATTGCTGAAAATTTACAACTACCTAACAACAAGCTTTATTGTTAAAGGTTATGTTGCTCCCCCTCCCTTTCTTCATAGCATAGGGCAGGCAAAGTAAAAGATCATTAAATTGGTATAAGTGATTTATTTTTATCATCAGTAGTTGGATTATAGCACTTGACAGAGACATTTAGCTATAGCAAAGCATCAGGAAACAAAGCTAAATAGTAAAGTTTTAGTGGAAAACTCAGTTCTCGGCCACCAGGTAATAATTTTGTGGGTTTGCTGCCCCTAAATCCCTGGCCATCATTCATAACACACTGTTCCCAGTCCACTCTGAGACTACTGTCTAAACAAGATTGACTATTACAAGAGGAAGAACAGAAAGTTTCCCATGTAATGTCACCAATTTTTTTTACATTCTGAGAATCCTTCCCCAGGCACTAGCACAGTTTTAAAGGCAGAAAGGTGACCATATTTTTATGACAGATTTTTTTCCCCCCTGGTCTGAGGTTGGAGCACAAGAACAAAATAGCTCTTTTTGTTCATTGTACCAAGAAATTCCCTCCTGGATCTATCAAGTGTGACTGTTCACCTAGCAAATAGCTTGGACATATCCAGACATAAACACCATATGAATAAAACATGCTGCAATTGTTGGATATAGTTATGTTTTTACAAAGACAAGGTGTTCTACTCTGTCTACCCTATCTGCACAAGTTCATGGTAATCATTCTCAACTGTGACACTTCATGTTATTAATGGAATAAAAATACTTTTAATGATCTCAGTGAACTCTGTTTATTGTGACAGTATATGCATCATTAATTTGGAGAAGCATTTTTTTATTTTTTTAAACTGTTACCGTAACATAATAGCATGCTGAGATTAAGTTCTGAATTTTTTTTTTAAAGGTTGAATGGTTGGTTTCCACTTTTCAGCTCTGACATAATTTTTCTCTTTTCTTTCCTATTAACTAAAGCATGAAATTCTTTCAAATGAAGACTAGAAGGAAAGATCATTAATTAGTCAGATCTTGATGTTTTACTGATAACCAAAAAAAATTTTTTTACAAAATAAGAAACTCTAATCATTTGCTGTGCTGTATCAAAAGAGCGTATAATTGTTAAAACAAAAAAAAATAATCTAGACCACACAATGAAGTATGGGCTGAGATTAGCACCTTGGTTTACATGCAGAGGCCGGAAGAAACAGGGGAACACTTCACCTGTTAATGGTGGACCCTGAAAGCCAGAAGTCATGGGTTTTTTCTTTTCTTTTTTTAAAGGTGTCAGCCTCTGAACCACCTGCTGTGCCGTTAGTACCTCATTGCCCTGGGCACTGACCCAGTGGAGATTTTCCCCATTCACTCACAACCTATAGCCATTTGCACTTATTGACACCACAGAAACTAATTGGTCTTCATGACCTGCCAACTTTCAGGAAGGTCAGTTTAAGCCTACTTTTTTGCATAAGGGATCAATGTGAAATTTCTCACATCCTGGAAGAAAGTCTCTTCTGGAACTCCACTGTAAAGTTGTGTGATGTTTCTAGGGTGGACACCCCTTTATGGTCTCTAGGAAAGGATGAAGTAAAATATACCAATACATTCTCTAGAATGATTTTAAATTGTATGGAATCTTTTTCTATAAATCAGACCCAGCAGTACAGGAGGGTGTGTGTGTGTGTGTGTGTGTGTGTGTGTGTGTGTGTGTGTGTGTGTGTGTGTGTGTGTGTGTGTGTGTGTGTGTGTGTGTGTGTGTGTGTGTGTGTGTGTGTGTGTGTGTGTGTGTGTGTGTGTGTGTGTGTGTTAAATTTTATTTTATCCTTAGACTACCAAATAAACCATGAAAGCATTATATAAAGCAATTAAAAAACAGAGTTTGTAACCAGCCTCTCTGGGTTCAAATCCTACCTTTACTTATCAGTGTGTGACCTTAGGTAAGTCATTTAGCTCTTTTGAGCCAAGTTTCCACATCTCAAAGGAGAGAGAGACAGACAGACAGACACAGAGTCAGAGACAGAGAGACAGAGAGGTAACATATGGTTGTTTTGATTAAGAACACATGATCTCAGAACTTTATCTCTTAAAAAAAAGAACTTTATCTCTTAGTACTGAATCATAGACATTAGTTGCTACTATTATTGTCCATATCCTATAGTTTAGGGTTTATCTAGAAGGGATGCAGTTTAAAAAGTTATAAAGCCACATTCTGAGACTAGAAATATTTTTTAATTATGTAAAGAATACACAAAATTTGCATAAGCATTATTAGTGATTCAGGAAATAATTGTAAATATATCTTGAACAATACTTTTTTTAGCATTATATTTTTTTCATGTAAAACTGAAAGATAATACATGTATAACTAATTTGAGAAATACATAGTTTAATGGACTTGATTGTTTGAAGTCAAGCAAAAGAATCAGTTTAGCTGAGTATGGTGGCTCATTGCTATATTCCAGCACCTAGGAAGTGGAAGAATAAGGAATTTGGAGCCAGCCTATGCTATATAGGAAGGAAGATCCTGTCTCAAAAAGAATAAATTTAAGTAGAATGTTAAGTACACAAGAAACACAGCAAAAATTAATATGTACATGAATATCTTAAATCTGTAAGTATTCCACTACTCACATACTAGCTTCTTAGTATATTCTCATCTAGAATTATAGTTCTCTGAATCTACATTAAGTATCATGATAGAAATGAGTTATCTGTTCTCTATTTTCTAGCTTGAAATAATCAAATCTGCCTTGTGCAGGTGACTTGTGCCTGTAATCCTAGCTACTCAAGAGGCTAAAATTTGAGGATTAGGGTTTGAAACCAGCCTAGGCAGACAAAACTATAAGATTCTTACTTGCAATTAGCCAGCAAAAATGCAGATCTTGAGAAGTGGTAGAACCCTAGCTGCAAGCAAAAAACAACAACAACAACAACAACAACAAAACTCTCTAAATCTGTGGTAATTTATCATACAGCATTAATAGAAAATTAATCATCTGACTTTAGCTTGAACAAATGAAAGGTCAAAGTTACACTGTGATTGGATCAAACACACAGCTCTACTCTCTGATTTCCTCCACTGCTCCACTGCTATCATTTTTGGGTTTGTGTGTGTGTATGTTTTTTGTTGTTGTTGTTGTTGTTGTTGGTCGGTTATGGGGCTTGAACTCGGCTTGGCCGCTGCCCCTGTGCTCTTCAGCTCAAGGCGAGCGCTCTACCTCTTGAGCCACAGCGCCACTTCCGGTTTTCTAGAGGTTTATTGGAGATCAGAGTCTCACGGACTTTACTGCTGGGGCTGGCTTTGAACCACGATCCTCAGAGCTCAGCCTCCTGAGTAGCTAGTATTACAGGCGTGAGTCACCGGCACCCGGCTTCCACTGTTAACGTTTATAAAGAATTTCCATTTTTCTCTTGGTGGCATCCCCTCAGCAATTACCACTGCAAGTGCAATTCCATTTCCTCTGTAGCAAATGTATCCCTAAAAACAGAAGGACATTTAATAGAGAGAGAGAAGGTAGGATTTAGTAAATAATTGTTTTCTTTCCATATTACAGAACAAAATGTGTGTTTTTTATAAAAAAAAAGCAAATCTTAACAACAGAGGAGTAACCCAAAACAATGGCATGTGTAACACTTCTCATTAATGCCCAATTCCACTGATTCTCCTACTGTTCCTCTCCCTCTTCCTCCTCTCCTTCCTCCTCCTCCTCCTGCTTCCCCCTTCTCCTTCTCCCTCCCTGCCCCTTCCTCCATCTTAAACTCAGGGCCTCAGGCTCTTGCTTCTGGAACTTTACCATCTGAGCCACAACTCAAGCTCTAGCATTTTGCTAGTTAATTGGAGATGAGTCTATCAGACTTGTCTGCCTGGGCTGGCTTTGAACCAGAATCCTTAGATCTCAGTTTCTTAAATAGCTAGGTTTATAGGCGTGAGGCACTAGCACCCAGCTACCTCTGGTCTTGTTTGTACATTTATATTCAAAATCTGGAAGCATGTGCCCTGCATCTTTAATACAATATTATAACATTTCATCCCTGATTTCCCATCTTTGCAAAATCGTGATTAGTTTAAGAAGATTCTGACATGGTAACTCATTTTACAGATATGTTTTAATTCATTTAATCAATCTAGATAGAGCTAGAATTTGAAGGAACTGCAATTTTTTTTGACAAGTTAGATATTTGGGGAATGTGATGTAGACATTGGTTTTATTCTAAGCTGCATCAGGTTTTCCCACTTTAATGAGCATCACGAGCATCGTCTGGTGATGTTTAAACTGAAGTACAGAATCCAACCCAGAATCAAAATCAGATCTAAGGTGGAACCAAAGTTCATTTCTCCAAACTGATTCTGACCCTTTTGGTCCTTGGAGCACACTTTGAATAGGAAGGGACTGCTTAAAATAGATAAAATAGATTATCATCACTCTGGGTAGAATTGCATCATCCCTCAAAGAGATACATTAAAGTCCTCAGCTTAGTAGAGGCCTGTGCTTCTTGGATTCATTCAGGTGATACTAAACTTTTTTTTTTAACCATGTGTCCATAATACAGATTAAGGAAAAGAGAAAAGCATTAAGGGCACCAACCTGGTTGGATAAATTGTTTTGTTTTGTGTGTGTGTGTGTGTGTATGCTACTCTTGGGGCTTGAACTCAGGGCGGGGGTACTTTCTTTCAGCTTTTTCTATTCAAGGCTGGCCCTCTACAATTTCAGCCATACCTCCTCTTCCAGCTTTTTTAGTTGGAGGTAAGATTCTCAAGGGCTTTTCCTGCCTGGATTGGTTTTGAATCATGATTCTGAGATCTCAGTTTCCTGAGTACATGGGATTACATAAATGAGCTGACGTATCCTCTTTAGCATCATATAGTTTTGTATGGCTTCAGTTTTAATGCCTTCTGAACACATTGTCCATTTCTAGAATACTAGTAGTAGCAGTAGTAGTAGCAGTGGCAGTAGTAGTAATAGTAGTAATAGTAGTAGTAGTAGTAGCTCCAACTTACTGAAAATTACTAAAGGTACTACAAAAGCCCTTTGAAGCAAGACATGTATCTGGCTTAGTATTACTGTAATGAATACTATTTTGAAACAACAAAAAAAAAGAGCAGAATTCTTCCCACCTCTTAGCTCTCCCTACTCACTACCACCCCAGCACCTCAACCCTTCACATTCTGATGTTGTTGAGTGTATAAGGCATCATTAGATTATATAAATTCCTATCTTCCCTTCCTACTGGTAAAGCATAGGTATAAGAGCTTTCTTTCACAGATCAGCAGACATTTATAAAATGTCCAAGATACCCATCAAAGGACAGAGTAGAATATTGCTTCCAGAATCTTAAATGTCCCATGTGTTAATTTTTACATGATTTAAATGATGATAAAGCTTGTGCAAGTTACACCTTATAAATAAGTCTCCAATAAAGCAATAGGTCTCTGATCCATGGCACCACTGCTAACCTGGTCTTGAGTGTTGTTGGCTGGTCTTTGGTATTTACCAATCAAGGCATGGAAGAAGGCAGAGTCATGCAGGGAAGAACTCTTGCAATCCTTCTGGAAAGCCAAGCATCTCTGGGCACTGTGACAGCATGTGTAAGCCACTGTGCATTGGGTCTCAGGTTCCTGCCACACAATTTCTAATCATTCAAGGGTGTGTCACATGGGATTGTTATTGTGCCACAGAGGAAAAATATTGCTGAGATTGCTCTAGGCTACTCACTCTTCAAAGGCAAATAAAGGAATGAAAATTCCTTTCTGACAGTTTTAAAAAAAAATAAAGAACTTTTAACTATATATAGTCGACAGAGCAGTACAACTTATGCAAGATATGCCACTCATTTTTAATATGATTTTTACTGTAAAGATGGCTACTGCCAGTAAGTTTTGGTTGCTGATGGATATTGTATTTTGATGAAAACACCTCCACATTGTTGGTGGATTTTTTTTTTTTTACCTTCCTGACTAAGGCAACAATAACTTGAAGAAAATGCAACGCTACATAGAGCAAAGGTAACATTTTCATACTTAGCTGAAGCACATTGGAATGTCTCTTCTGCAGGAATAAGACAGCTTGAGAATTGACTTTTTTTAAAGAACGAAATGAGGCTCAACTTTCATGACATACATTTGGCAGCTCTACAGTTTCTTTGCTTAAGTAAAATACCACTGATACTGGCTCCAGACCTTAAAGATGACAGAAATGGCTGAGTATCTAACACGACTGCTTTGTTTTTATAACCCTAAAAAGGAAAATACTTGGGGAAGAAAAATATCTTTTTTTCCCCTGATCACTCATGATGCCAATTAATATTTCCCTTTCATTGAACTACTTTGTAACTCAAATCTATTTTTACAAATAGGGACAAGGAAACTTAGAGGACAGAGAAAGAGTTTGAGGAGAGAGACTGGAAAAAAAGAGGGAGGGAGAAAATGTGATGGTTTACAATAATAATAAAATTAAATTTAAATTTAAAAATGTGATGTTTCCCAGCAGTGTTTCTGGACTCTTTAAATTTTGTCATAACTTTTCCTCCTGATAAGCATTCAGTCTTATTCAAACCATCTACTACACGGAAGAATCTTTTGTATGCAGCAGGTGCTGGTAGGTACTTAAACTTAGGGCCCCATGCTCTTGCTTGGCTTTTTTGCTCAAGGCTAGTACTCTACCATTTGAGAGACTGGCTTTTTTAGCTAGTTACTTAGACAGACTTTCTTCCACAGGCTGGTTTTAAACTACAGTCCTCAGGTCTCAGCTTCCTTGAGTACTTAGGATTTAGGCTTGAGCCACTGGTGCCTGTTTGAAGACTCTTTTCTTACTTAACTACATCATGTCTATATCTTTATTTTTTTAAATAAGGATAACTGTTTTTGTTTAATAGTGGAAGTATTAAGATTAACTCTGTGTGTGTATGTGTGTGTGTATGTGTAATTACAGACATAAACATTTTGAACCACCCAGAAAGGGCACAATACAAGGTAGCACCAGTGATGTTTACATTATCAAAGACACTTTGTATTTTGCTTTTATTATTTATTAGTTTCTTAGTACCTGGACAAAAGTGAGCTTAATGATGGACATAAGATAATAGAGCTACTAAAGAACTCAAAATCACCTAACTCAGCTTTCTCTTTTATACAGAATTAGATAGTGTAACTTACAGACATTAACTGACTTGGGGAGGGAGGAGAGTGGTGGTGCCATAATTCACTGCTCAGTTTTTCAACTATGAGTGAATTTTAAGACTATGCTATCAATTCCAGTCTCTGTATGCTTATTTTCTCAGTAGATTGAAATATTTAAAT
Organism: Dipodomys merriami; assembly: GCF_024711535.1. Taxonomy (NCBI): domain Eukaryota; kingdom Metazoa; phylum Chordata; class Mammalia; order Rodentia; family Heteromyidae; genus Dipodomys; species Dipodomys merriami. The sequence continues at coordinate 11,354,597 of NW_027206290.1, forward strand.
TTGAACTACAATTTCTATTCTAAAGTTTCTAAAATTGGATCCCTAATCTCTACCCAGTATGTTCATCAATCTTATACTTGTATTTGTTTTCACAACTTTAACAATTAGATCACTATGCTAATTTCATGGCTGCCAAAATAAATGCTACAAACTTTGTGGCTTAAAAATAGCAGACATGTATTCTCTCACAAAGCTGGATGCTTGAAGACTGAACTCAAGGAACTGATGGATAAGACCATGTTTCTGCTGTGGTGTCTTGGAAAGAGTCCTTCACTGCTTTTTCTTAGCTTCCAGTTGCTGAGGACAATCCTTGCTATTCTGAGCCTTACAATCTCTTCCCTTACGTCATTTATCCTACTTCTCCTAAAGAAGACATTATACACTAATTTAGGAACCACCCTAATCTTCTTATCACCTTAGTTTAGATTGACTACATTTACAAAACAAACAAACAAACAAACAAACAAAAAAGGAGGGGGGAAATTTGTGGAGGTGGGAGGGGATGGTAGGGGAAAAACAAAGGAGGAGGCAACAATGCTCCATAGGAAATGTACTGATTACCTAACACATGAGCAAATACTCTGTACAGTATTTTCACAATAAAAAATGTACAAAAAACCCACCCCAATTCTAAATATGAGCAGTGCTTCCTAAGCATTGATCTTGGCACTAATTTAAATGGGGCAGTTTTAGCGGCTGTAAATAATAATGATGATGATAATAATAAATATTAGCTATCATTTATTGAAAGTTCACTACATATCAGATGTTTCATTGAGCAGTTTATTTTCATTATTTTATGTCTGCTCACAACAGAAAACTCTAGCTCAGAAAGATTAAATAACTTTTCTCCTGGTTGTAGAACTTTCGTATCCTGAGTAGAAAAAGACTAAGAAATTAGACAAATTTAAAGAAGTACATGGAGAGCCTGAACTGGATCAGAGCTGTAAATCCAACCATATTTCAGCTACATCTAGAACATGGAGTTCTAAAAACCATCATGGTCCCCACCTTTGAGCAACTTGAACCTTCCATAGTCAATGGATGAGAATAATCATCAGTACTTTGTGTTTTCTTGGCTATTTTGTCAAATCAAGATTATAGCTCAAGCTACTTTAGTTGGAGTCAGTCACAGCATTTTTGGAGTTCTTCTGTCAATATTGCCTTCAAGTCCTGCATCATATAGCTAAGATGTTTTTAAATGTAATATTTTAAGGAATTCTGGAACCACTCAAAGTTAATAATAGACTAATAGAAATAATAGACTAATAAGAAAGGTAGATGTGCAGCAGGTTAAATAGCATTACTACCAAGTAATATCAATCATTCAGAGTGGCTATCTGATTCAACCCAGGTGTCAATGGCTCATGTCTGTAATCCAATCTATTCAGGAGCCTGAGATCTAAAGATTGAAGTTCAAAGCCAGCCAAGATAAAGCAAATCAAGCCCCCAATTAACCACCAAAAAGTCAGAAGTGGAGCTGTGTCTTAAATGCTAGAGTACCAGCCTTGAGCAAAACAGCTAAGGGTATATAACACCCAGGCTCTGGCTAGCCACCAGTGGCATAGGTCTATAATCCCAGCTACTCAAAAGGCTAAGACCTGAAATATGGTGGTTCAAGTTTAGCCTAGGCAGAGAAGTCCACAAGGCTCTATCTCCAATTTAGCAGCAAAATATTGGATTGGAGGCCTGGCTTAAATGCTAGAGTACCCAGCTGAGAGTAAGAAAACCCAGCAAGAGTTCTCAGCATACATACATCCCAGCCTTCCCACAAAGCATGTCATTTGAATGTCTATGCCTCCATGGATATATTAAAAAATTAAAGCTGAAGCTTTTGATCATTTCTTACATTTCTATAACTTTTTTATTGTGTACAGAGTGGTTACAATTACATGGGCAAGGTAATAAGTACATTTCTTATCAAGCATTGTTGCCTCCTCCTTTATTTCCCCTTACCATCCCTCTATAACTTTTTTTTAACCAGGCTAGCTGAATAATGCACCCTGAGAACTTTGTTATAAATCAGTGTTTACTGTGTGTCTACTGAGTAATAATGAGACACTTAATCTATATGTTATCATAATTTTCTCAATCCGGTGCCAAAATTGGGATTATCTTTCCATTTTGTAGATAAGGAAACTGAGACTGATGAGCAAGCCCTATCTACCTATTTTTCTCAGTACAATTAGCATTGAAGTTCAGATGAGTTTAAGAAAATACACAGCTAAGAGAATACACAGTTAAAAGAATACATGGTTAAGAGAATACATGCACCAGAGCTTCATCCTTGGCCTTCCCAGACAGCTTTTTCAAGGAAACAATACTTATTTGCTTCTAAATCAATCAACTGGCATACGTATGGCATAACCTCTATTTGAGAACAAAGTTTAAGGCTAAAAAGCTAATGTTGTTTTACTTCCCAAATATCTGTGAATTATATGTTTACTTCTCTAAGAAATAACAAAAATTGTGATTTATGTGGGGCAAGGGTCTAAGATTATTTAAAAGCTCTTACATTTAGAGGATAGTACCTGAATCCCAGATTGTATATTACTCCCAAGTCTCATTAGAGTTTTCAAGGAGAAAATCATCCTTATATCTACCAGCTAGTAGAGTATCTGCCAGTAGAATTTATAGTGCAACAGTGACCATTAACTCCAACTTCTTTAAAGCACATTTCTCTTAGAGACCTTGACAGTTTAGACACAGGGCAAAAGCTTCATTTATTGACTTCTACTTGAAGAAGATAAAAAGGATATTTTGAAAAGAATTAGTAATAAAAATAAAGGTTGAGTCATGCAAGCCTTGAAGGAGGAAGAAAATAATCCATGCATATGCCAGTTTATATATATATATATATATATATATATATATACACACATATATATGTGTGTGTGTTTACTTAGCATTAAATATATCACACTGAATGCCTGAAGGTATTAGCAAAAACATTCTTAAACTTATAATATCAGATCTGACATTATCTAAACCATAAACGGTTAGAACTCTGAAGTGCATTGTTAAATCAATTTAGTGGGTCATGAATAACAGTTTTTGTCTAAAAAGAAAAAGAATAGATAATTGTTAAAAAGGTTAGAATAAAATAGAATGTTATCATCCCATACAACACAATGTAAACTTAAGGTTTGTGTTAAGAATATAAATTCCAAATCTATCAAATAAGATAGAATAATGTTTAGCAATGAATATATAAATGTTCGTTGTTAAATGACCATGCATGTGCATATTTTTTATTAATCTTTTGGGTCATAATGTATTCCTATTATAGGGCAGGATAAAAATTGGGAGATGGGCTGGGAAGGTGGCTCAATGGTAGAGCGCTTGCCTTGCATGCCTGAAGCCCTGGGTTCGATTCCTCAGCACCACATAAGCAGAAAAAATAAAAAAGCCGGAAGTGGCACTGTAGCTCAAGTGGTAGAATGCTAGCCTAGAGCTGAAAAGCTGAGGGACAGCGCCCAGGCCCAGAGTTCAGGCCCCACGATCAGACCCCCCTGCAAAAAAAAATTGGGAGAAATTCTGTATACACACACATACACACAAACAACATATATATTAAAAAAATATACATAAAACATCTTAGATATACTAGAAGTAAAATCTGAAACAGGAATTTTTCTGCAAGTAACACATTGAGAAAATGTTTAATATGAGACATCTACAAAGGGTGGAGGGGGAAACATGAGCAAAAGAAAGCAATGGAGAAAAGGCAAGGCTATGGTTTCAAAAATCTAGCTTTGCCACTTTCTGAAGAAGGGCAGCACCCATAAGACAAGGTTTGAGCAGGCCAGACTTCTTCCCAGATAATAATTATTCATTTATTTAGGCAATGAATACTTACAACAACATACTCTACTTTCTGAATATCCTAAATGCAGGAGACTAGCCTACATAGTTTATCAAGTAAAAAGCCAATTGTAATTCCAAAGTAAAAGGTAGAATACAGTAAGATACAGTACTTTTGAAATAAGTACTTTTGTTAAAGGACCATTTCCATTGCAAATCACATTTCTTGGATGACTTTCAAGTTTCTTTCAGGGCTCACTTTTCCTAGATTCTTAACTCTTCAAAAGGAACTCAGCACATGTATCCAAAATGAAGTAACATTCATGTCAAGGTATATTGAACTTGATTTGCAGCCTAAAGGAATTTATTTTTTTAATATACCCATACTTTACAGCCATATGTAAAATGTATCTCATTTTAAAGTTTACAATTTTAAGAATAATTATCCAAAGTGAAAAGGACATGTACACTGTGCTATTGATATGGAAATAGAAAGTTACACTTTTGAAGAAGAGAATTTAGCAATTCTTAACAAAGCTAACCAAGCAAAACACTTTCTAATCAACTGCTGGCTTTTACAAATTCTTTTAATTTTTAGGTAATTTTTTAAATAATTCAGTGTTTAAAATCATAAGCCACACAACCTAATATTATCAGAATTATGGACTTACATTAATACTGAAGAACAGTGAGTCAATCCCACTTAAATCTTACCTTTGTATTATCTTTACATCTCTATTTTGAGAAGTGCCTCAAGAATTTCTGCCCAGCCAAAATGAACCCTAAATACAGATTTAATTATGTCCCTCACTTACTTCAATACTATCACTACCTGTGGCTTATTTCAAGTCCATAAACAACCTACTCTTCCAGTCCCTAAATGAAATTTAAACCCTACTTGCTTCCCTGGTCCATCAAATGTCTTCCTAGGATTGAATCCTGTTGTTGTCCAATTTTCCTGCCTCCCTGTACCCATTCCAGGCTCTGCATTTAAATACTCACCTAAATCAGAAAGCAGGCTGATGTATAGTCCTCTGATTCCACTTAGGGATTTGAAGACAGAGGATTTTACCTCCTACCTAGCTGTGATCTTGTGGTCTACATTAGCACTCCTCAAATTCTAACATGCATGCCAATCACCTTGACTTAGTCAAATAGTGAAGACTAATTCAGCAGGTAGGCATGGACCCTGAAATTCAGCACTTCTAACAGGTTACCAGGTGACGCCATGGCTGCCCAACTGGAGAACACACTTTGAACTTGGAATAACTAATCCTACATCCTAGCCTTTGATATTCTGACATTATTGTTATGAAACACATCCTGATAAGATGGAGTGTTACAAACTCCCCAGTTGACCCCACTATGTGACAAAGTTAGAGAGTTATTGGGCCTATAATCCAGTTCTGATAGTTTGGCCCTCGGTTTTTCTACTTTGTCTGAGATCTACTGTCACATCTGTACAATATCATTAATTCATTTAACTACTTTTTCCCAAAATACACACAGTATTCTTCCCTTGAATGGCTGGGGAGATGTGTAAGATTTTGAAAAAATATCCTTGATGTTGATCATAGCACTTGTCAGCCTAGATCTTTAAATCAAAGTTTTGACATAGTTGGCTCTGAAAATTCCTATCTTGGCATGTTTTGCCGGCCTATCAAATATTTATTGGATGGCACATAAATTTAAAAAGAATCATTCATTCAGGTATTCAACTAGAACATTACTAAGTAAGCACTCTTACATGCTCAGTAATATTCTAGAGTCTAGAAGATGACATTAGAATCTCAGATACAACATTAAGCAATAAACATTTTTAAGCCACACTTATATGCTGATGAGAAAGACAAATAACAACAAATAAATAGATAATTTGAGATCAAGTAATGATAAGTTATGAAGAAAGAAAATGTAGAGTTGGGCTGGGAAGGTGACTCAGTGGTAGCGCGCTTGCCTTGCATGCTTGAGGCCCTAGGTTCAATTCCTCAGCACCACATAAACAAAAAGAAAAAAAGCTGGAAGTGGTGCTGTGGCTCAAGTGGTAGAGTGCTAGCCTTGAGCTGAAGAGCTGAGGGACAGCGTCCAGGCCCAGAGTTCAGGCCCCACGACTGGACAAAAAAAAAAAAATTAAAAAAAAATTAAAAAAAAAAAAAAAGAAAATGTAGAGTAAACCGGTAAAGAATGGTGGAACCTGCCAGTTTACATTTTACATTGGATGGTCTGGGAATGAGCTCTTCTATAGGCAACTTTTGAGGACCCCCAGATGAGACTAGTGAAAAAGACTCATGCAAATGTGTTTGGATGAGAATTCTGATATAGTGAAGAAACAAAGGCAAAGGTTCTGAGGAGTAGAGTAGAGTGCAGGGTAGAGTGCAGAAACCATTGCTGTCCAAGCTGAAGGAGACAGGGTACTTTGTGAAGAGGTGAAATGGCAGATGGTGGTAGATTATACCCTACCACATCGCACACAATAAAGAGCAGGGGAGGGGGGAGGGGAGGCACGAGGCACACACGCACGCGCGTGTGGATCCTGAGTCTTGAACTCAGGGCCTGGATGCTGTCCCTGAGCTTTTTTGCTTAAGGATAGCACTCTGCCACTTGAGAAACAGCTTCACTTCTGGTTTTTGTAGGGGGATGGAGGGGTGATTTATTGCAAATAAGAGTCTCACAGACTATTCTGGCCAGGCCGGCTTCAAACATTAATCCTCAGGTCTCAGCCTCATGAGTAGCTGAATTACAGCCATGAGGCACAAGCATCCAACAACAAGGAATTTTTTGTTGTTGTTCTGAATAATATAGAAAGTCTTTGGAAAGATTTGTCTGGAGGATTGTAAAACAGACTGACATGACTATAATAGACTTTTTGATACTAAAATCTATTTGACAATGTTTATATAACCTTTTCAGTGCCCACCTGCCTATGAATATTTAAGGATATACTGCCAAGAGGGGTTCTCAGACCAATACCATTCTGTACCCTTTTCTAACCATTTAATGGTCAGACACCTAACTGATCTTCAACTCGGTACTTCTAATATATCAGAGGTAAAAAACCCAGAGAGCTTTTACATGGTGACATCTTTGTAAATTTTTCATTTGGCCTTTTAAGTACACATATGGTTGAGAAAGTCTACCCTTTAAATAGAATACTCAGAGACTTCTCACATCCCATTTTGATGCCTAAAAGATTATCTCAAACGTGACATAGTCAAATGAGAACCAGCAACTTTCTCTTCCAAAAATACTACTCTTGGTTTGAGTAAATAGAATCAGGAATTGAATTGCTCTGGATAAAACTGAGCCTCCACCTTTGATTCCTCTCTCATTCTCACACCAAATGCATCGTTAAGTTTTGTTGGCTCTATCTCTGAAATGTTTCATCAGCTCGCCATTCTCACCCCTCTCCTGCTACATTTGTTTCTATTACTGTTGGCCAGGGAAAGGTACCCAGACTTGAGTTTTTGATGTTTTAGATTTGCAAGGTTAATGAGATACCAGAATCATGGCAATGATATAAATGATTCTGGCGTTTAAGCAAGAGGTCAAGGCAAGAGATATCATTTAAAAGATTGTGGGTGCCAGAGGGGTTTAAAGTCAAAAGACTGAATGATATCATCTAGGAACTGTGAAAAGATAGAGGAAAGGTGTCAGGACTGAATGCTGGAGCACTTCAAGAAAGGAGACAGGGTAAGAGTCCCAGAGAGACACTTGGAGAACTGGGAGGAAGTGTTGCTGTAGGAACAAAGGAAATGTTTCAAAGAGAAGAAGTAATCATTTGTGCTGATACTTGTAAAGATTAAGATGAGGAATAATAGACACTGAGCTCACACCTGTAATCCTACCTACTCGGGAGGCTGAGATCCAAGGATGGAGATTCAAAGCCAGCTCAAGGCAGGAAAGTTGGTAAGATTCTTATCTCCAATTGACCACCAAAAACCCAGAAGTAGAGTTGAGGCTCAAAGAGATAGAGTTCTAGTCTTAAGCCCAAAAGTTCAGGGACAGTGCCCATGACCTGAGTTCAAACCCCACAACCTACAATGATGATGATGATGATGATGATGATGATGATGATGATGATGATGATGATGATGATGATACATCAATTACTAGTTTAATACAATGCAAACCTGACTTTTTGCATCACTCTTTATAAACTGTCTTCCATCAGAAAACCCACTGTGGTCTTTCTAACATTTATTCATAACAGAGTATTTCTACATTTCAGACCTCAAATGCCTACTCATTGCAAGACAAAAGTTTGGCTGAGCAGGAGTGTGAGTAGCTCAGTGGTAGCTTACCTTGTGTTAGGGTCCACAGAACCCCATCCTTCCACAAAACAAGAAAGAACGAAAGAACAAAGAAAAGAAAGAGAGAGAAAGAATGAAAAATGAAAAAGGAAAAAAAGAAAGAAAGAGAGAAAGAAAGAAAGAGAGAAAGAAAGAGAGAAAGAAAGAGAGAAAGAAAGAGAGAAAGAAAGAGAGAAAGAAAGAGAGAAAGAAAGAGAGAAAGAAAGAGAGAAAGGAAGGAAGGAAGGAAGGAAGGAAGGAAGGAAGGAAGGAAGGAAGGAAGCAAGATGGAAAGAAAGAAGGAAATAAGGAAAGAAAGAAAGAAAGAAAGAAAGAAAGAAAGAAAGAAAGAAAGAAAGAAAGAAAGAAAGAAAGAAAGAAAAGAAAGAAAAAAAGAAAGAAAGAAAGAAAGAAAAGAAAGAAAGAAAGAAAGAAAGAAAGAAAGAAAGAAAGAAAGAAAGAAAGAAAGAAAGGGGACAAAATTAAGTATTTTCTAACTTCTTATTACCTCTCTGAACTTATCCCCCTCCCTGTTTTCTTCATATGTTCCAACAAGGTTAGCTTTAAGTTCTATTCAGTAGAAGACACAACAGAGAACTTCCATTATACTATCTTCATCCTCTTTTGAAGAATTATCAGCATACTGATAATTAATACCTATGTCCCTCTTCATAGTTGCAAAAAGCTTTTTTCAGGAGTTTACTAGACATCCACAATCATAATCTGGTAGTTCAGGGGAGCAGGGTTAGGGGTTAATAATGTTGGAGAATAAGTAAATCAGTAGATTAGGGGAAAGGCAGACACACAAGCTCGCCTCTTACATCTCTCAGAGATGTACACTGAAATAATTCCAAGGGACTTTGGTTTCTCAAAGGGTCCCACCATATGGAAATGAGCTCCATTATCCAAGACCCAACTAATTTTAGCACAGACTGTACTGAGTTTTTCTCTTGCTGTGTCTGTTTTGTTCCTTTCCTGGTGCTTCCTTGGGTGACTTTCTCAAGTACAATGACTGTATGTCAGTCCTTAATTGCAGGGTCTATTATGAGCAACCAAAGGAAAACACACATCAATGCACATTTCATCTTTAGACTTTTACAGGTATCCTACTTTTGCCTTAACCCTTAGCATTTTGCATGTCATCCTTCCTATCAGTCTTAGCCTGTTTAGGCTGCTATACCAAAATACATAAAATGAGAAGCTAATAAATGACAGCTATTTAATCCTCACCATTCTGGAGAGTGCAGACAGACTTGGTGTCTGATGAAAGCCCGTGGTTTGCTTCACAGATGGACCTTCTAGCTGCATCCTTAAATGGCAGAATCGGTGGTGAGGACTCTCTTAAACTTGCTCTAATGACTTCACACACACACACACACACACACACACACACACACACACACACACACACACACACACACCACTTTCACCTTCTAATACCATCACCTTCAAATGGGATTTCAACATATGCATTTAAGGTACACAAACATTCACACAGTAACAGGTTTCAAGCTAAATGCCTCATCTTCAAAGGGTCTCCTTGAGCCTCCAGTCATGTTTATCAGTTGTTTAGCCTTTTACATCTCCTTATAGCATCAATCAATGCCAAAATTTATGATCCATTTTGTGAGTTTGCTGGCTATCTCCTTTCTTTCCTTCCTCCTACACTTAACACACATTTCTAAATGCATTCATGGAATACAAGATTAGAAGAACTCCTTAAAGATACAATCTCTGTCTCTCTGTCTCTCTGTCTCTCTGTCTCTCTGTCTCTGTCTCTGTCTCTGTCTCTGTCTCTGTCTCTGTCTCTGTCTCTCTCTCTCTCTCTCTCTCTCTCTCTCTCTCTCTCTCTCTCTCTCTCTCTCTCTGTATGAGGTGTTATGGATTAGACCTAGGGCCAAGCTCAGTCTCTAAAATAATATTCAGATTAAAAGAGAGCAGGTATTGACTGGCTAACCTAAGGTCTTGCTTCTGGTAGAGGTACATGGAACGCTCTATTTCATACACTCTGTAAGTATGGAAAATACTTCTAGAAATGTAAATGTAATTGGTGAAAAAAAGTGTGTGTGTATGTGTGTGTGTGTCTGTGTGTGCCTCATGTGCACATGTGTAAGGATGTGTGAAATTTTTCAATCATTTACTTTTCAATAATTAAAATTTTTATTTTTATATTAAAACAAATATATCTCCTGGAGTAACATGGAGGATTCTCATGGGATTCATGATAAAATAAATGTTCTCTGTCCTTTGCTTTAGAGTTACTTTGATGGAAAGCTTGAGAATCTTCCTCCCAGGGACCTAGCCTCTAATTGGAAATAAGGAGGAAACTCTAATGGGAATGGACAGTTTTTCAATCTGTCCCTAATTTTTTTTCTAAGTCCTTCCCTGTTCTCAGGAGTTTTGAAGCCATTACCCACGTTTCCCCAACTTCTGGCCCAGTTTTCCCTAAACTGAGTTCTCCAGAACCATTAATTTATGTTCTCCAGAGATTAAAGAAAATCTGTGCTCAAATAAAGATGGCGAACACAGATTAAACCCCTTTAGAAGCCTTAATAGGCTAATGTGCACTTATTATTTTAAACCCAAAAGAAGAACTCTACATATAGCTTTGCCTCAAATTATCTAAGTTTGTAATTCTTTCTCTTTTGTAAAAACACGTAGTAAGGCACTTTCAAGGAAGAGTAGTATTCCAAGCCCTGAACATCTTTCAAGGTCTATGAAATAGAAGCGTGATTATTGCCTTTAATCTCTAGCTAAATAAATAAATAAACTCTGAAAATAAGAATTACAATCTGCAGTTTGTGAAAAGTATGTCAAACAGATTCAACCATGAGTTGCAGAAAAAAGGATTTGAAGCCATGCTGATCTGCTTCCCTATCCTTAGCACAACTGAACAAAAGCTAGGGTGACCAGAGCTTCCAAGAACTCTCCAGGGTCCTCTTCAAAATGAGAAGTGGCAAGAAAGGGTAGAGTACCAGATTTTTTTTAAAGTATTGTATGTGTCAGTTGATATCATGTACTTATTGTTGTGAAACCCTTATATGTTCTTTTTTAAAGTAATCATTTTAAACAATTTCAGAGAAGTATGAAAAACTAGAATTTTAAAAAATTTCATAGAAGTTTGAAAAACTGGACTATTTCAGTTGGAATATATTCTATATAATCAGTCTACATTGCAATTTTCAATATGTTGAACATTGAATGGAATATTTTTATGGCAGAATTTAAAAGAGGAATAATACACATTTCTGAAATCATTATGAACATGTTAACTTAGAAGTGTACATACAATATATCTGCCTCATTTGTTGACCTGGAGCAGCATATTATAAATGGTTTCACATTCATCTACTAACAACAATACAATCACTAGATATACTATGGGTTGAATTTTAATTGATTACTTAAATAATTTATTTTCTTGTGGCAGTATTAGGACTTGAACTCAGGGCATAAGGACTGACTGACTGTCCTTTAGCTTTTTAGTTCAAGTTTTGAGCCACAGCTTCACTTTCAGTGTTTTGGTGGTTAATTAAAGATAAGCATTTCACAGCCATTTCTGCCTGGGATGGCTTCAAACTATGATCCTCAGAAACCAGCCTCCTGTGTAGCTAGGATTATAGGCATGAGCCACAGGCATCTGCCTTGAATTTCAATTGTGAAACAAACATTCAGATATATGTAAAAATCATGTGTTGAGAAGTCAAAATGATCTTCAACTATCACAGGCTCGCTCATTTGTTTTATTTTTTTTCATTTTCCCAGACAGACAGCTAGAATACAGGCTGCAAAATTATAGTACTATTGAAAATTTTAATTAAGAAGTGATTTTTTTTAACAAAACAGAGGTAAGAAACCATTTACAGTAAGTTAAGTGATATCACTTAAGTGGCCCAAAGACTTATTTTCAAGTCTTTGCCTTTTCTCTTTCTACTCCCATTTTAGTATCACTCTTTATTCAGAAGACCCTGAGGTAGGAATTCCGACCTTGAGGTGGAATACCTGAGGTATCTATGCACAAGACAGTAAGTAAGTATGCCAATTTGTTGGCCTAAGGAATGATGGAAAAGGCCATAGCCCATTGCTGGGGAAACAATAGAATCCTCTTTTGTATAGACAGTTTAATGTTCCATAGTTGTTTGTTTCCTGGCATTCTTGAGTAAAGCAGGTAGTACATATTCTTAGGTTCAAAAGAAAATTTCCGGAAAGATAGAGCTGAGTGACACTTTGCAGACTTGTCTTTCTCCTACTGAGTGGGTCATTTTACCCATCACGCTCTCAATATTTCCTTGTTTGTGAGTTGAGACCTTGGAAATCACTAAAACTCCTTTCAATTTCTCCAGTCTCCAAATTCTGTGATTCTTTATCTCAGTTCTCCAAGTTATGCTACCTCTTCTTTGTTACTCCCTTGATATCTCATCTTTTTTACTTTGCAAAATTTCTAAATTAAAAGAATTAGTACAATTAGTAGCATTCAATTCAAGAAGAATTTATTGTGTACTTTTATTGACATACCAACTGTTGTCAGAATATCAAATTTATATTTACAAACAGTCTTAGGAAAAGATAGCATTCTTCATTAACCTTATTCAGATTTTTGTTTTGCATAATTTTTAGGAAACTAACTGAGATTATAACCTATTATATCTAGAATACATTTTTCCACAATATAATCAAATGTCCTGTATTTTTTTAAACAAGATTTAATCAGTTTTCTTTACAAAGCCATTTTTATCTTGCCTCTGTCATAGCTGATATTAAAAAATTAAGAAAGAACATAAAGTCTAGGAGAACTTTTCTTCCCTTGCTCTCTCCCTTTTTGTAGCTGACAATGTAAAGCAAGTTCTAAAATACACTACTCTGGGGATGGGTGCTGGTGGCTCATGCCTGTAATCCTAGCTACTCAGGAGGCTAAGATCTGAGGATTATGGTTCACAGCCAGCCAGAGCAGGAAAGTCCGTGAGACTCTGATGTCCAAAGAAAACTAAAAAACTTGAAGTAGAGCTGTAGCTCAAAGTGGTAGATCACTAGCCTTGAGCAAAAGAGCTCCATGTTAGCACCCAGGCCTTGACTTCAAGCCCCATGACCAACAAAAATAAAATAAAATGTGCTTTTCTGAATACTCCCAAAGTAAAATATGACTGAGGCAAAGCAACATTTTATCTTTGCTCTAGAAGTTACAATTTCCAAAAGTTTGTCCCTGCCCTAACTTTGATTCTTTTTTTTTTTATTTCTTTTTTTTTAATTGTGAAAATACTGTACAGAGGGGTTACAATTACATGGGCAAGATAATGAGTACATTTCTTTTCAAGCATTGTAGCCTCCTCCTTTGTTTCCCATTCCCATCCCTTTCCATCCTCCCCCTGCCCCCCCACCCAATCCTTCCCCCTCTTCCCTCCCCCACCAAAGTTGTAAAGTTCGTTTTCGATATAACGACTTGTACATCTCATTGTTGCAATGGGTCCACCTGTATCCCTATTTAAATGATTTGTTTTTCCCCTTCCCCTCCACAGCTTTGTATGTCCCTCCCCCCCCCCAGTATAACCCCTGCTTTCACTAACTTTGATTTTTATCCTATAAGAGTCATACAACTTACATGTGTAGAGGAAGCAATTTTAAGATGGTCTGGCATTCTGAAAGCGTCCAGTAATGTAGAAAGAGCATGAGACCCTAAGGCAGGAGGTCAAAGCTGGTGGCACATTTGAAGCACTGATAGCCAAAGCAACCCTGAAAAAAAAAATACTTGTGCCAGTGAAGAGGGAATGGATTGTATTTGAAACCTTTTGAGATAATACCAGTTTCCAGCTTGCCAGGTAAGAAGCTGGAAGACATTGCTGTATTCCAAGTAAGAATATATCTTATTCCAAAATAAGATCTAGAATTCTCACCAATGAAAGGCCAATATTCTGGAGAAGCATTTATAGAAAGGAAATAGGTTCATTCAAGTATCAAACCTGAAAGAGATAAGGGGTTGATCATCCTCAAAGCTCCAGCTTAAAGCCAAACAGAGCAAAAAAGACCATGAGACTCTCATCTCCAGTTAATCATCAGACAGCCTGAAATAGAGGTGTGACTCAAGTAGTAGACAGCCTACTTTCAACAAAAAAAGAGTTCAATTAACAGTTTGAGCTGGGGCCAGGTGGCCCACATACATACTCAAGAGGCTGAGATCTGCAGATCAAGTTCAAAGCCAGCCTGGTAGAAAAATCCGTGAGACTCATCTCCAATAAACTACTCAGAAAAATCCAGAAGTACTGCTGTGGCTCAAGTGGTAGACTGCTCGACTTAAGCACAAAGAAGCTCATGTATAACGCCCAGGCCCTTAGTTCAAGCTCCAGGATCAAAAAACAAAAAACAAAACAAAATGGTTTGAGACCCTGATTTCAAGCCCTAGTACTGGTACATACATACCAAAAAGGTTATTGCATTCTCTTTGCTCACATAAATATGTTCTTTTGGTTAGTGATTTATGAAATTTAGTTTTAATCTACTGCCAATTCATTCTTCAAAGTCACTGTATCCAATGCCAGCATTTTCACTCATTCTTTTGTATACTAGATCTCCTTACTCATCTAAATTTCTGTCCTTCATCCCTCCCTATTCCTTTGTGGCCTATCAAATTCAGGGGTGATCTTGGTGATATTGCTATTTGTTGTGTTTGTGTTTGTTTTACTGTTCTTTTCCCTACAGCTAAGTGTTGCATTAGAAAATAATCAGGTATCACTGTGTTAATCTATATTTAAGTCAATTAGTTGCTATTTGTATGGATATTTGCATTTCAAGCCTCATCTCTAATTGCAGAACAAAAAATAATACCAGAAATTAAAAGTATCATTAAGAAGAGCATTGTTTCTCAGACTAGGAAGCTTTCTCTTCTTCAGAAATCACAGTCTGTATTAACAGCCTGGTCATGTTCCACTAGGAATGACTTGTGTGGAAAATTATGATGTTCTAGTTAGAAAACACTTGTTTATACTGATTGCTACTCAGATCATCTCAATATCAGAGGGCTCTTTAAGTAGCGAATGTGTGTTCAACTCTGCTCTGAAGGGCAATGTGGTAAAACTACTGAGGGAAGAGGAGAGACGTCTGAATTCTGTAACAAAACTTATTTGTATTTAACAAGAGTGCCATTGAGACCTGTTCGTATATTTATGGTTAAAAATGTCTTCTTCATCACTTGTCTAGCAAATGCAATGTCCTGGGTTTAATCTCCAGTAACCCCCTACCCCACTCAAAAAAGAAAGAAAGAAAGAAAGAAAGAAAGAAAGAAAGAAAGAAAGAAAGAAAGAAAGAAAGAAAGAAAGAAAGAAAGAAAGGAAGGAAGGAAGGAAGGAAGGAAGGAAGGAAGGAAGGAAGGAAGGAAGGAAGGAAGGAAGGAAACAAAAGAAAAGAAAAGAAAAGAGAAAAGAAAAAAGAAAAGAATAGAAAAGAAAAGAAAAAGTCTTCCTCACTGGGGTCTATGGCTCATGCCTAAAATGTTATCTACTCAGGAGACTGAGATCTGAGGATTGTAGTTCAAAGTTCACCCAGGCAGAAAAATCTATGAGACTCTTATCTCCAATTAATCACCTAAAAGTGGTACAGTACTAGCCTCATGCAAAAGGAGCTCAGGAACAGAGCCCAGAAACTCAGATGAAGTCCCAGGACTGACACACACACACACACACAAATAAAATGTCTTTGTCTAAGCTTATAAGAAGAACGAGACATATCAACCATTCGGGACCTCTATTCTTGACTGATAAAGCAGTTCCTATTCTTGTCATTGGCACATAGCTATGTTTGAGGAAAAGCTCTGAGCCTAGGATTCAATCTGCAATGTCTGACACAGGTACATCACTCCAACCTCACTGGGTCTCGATTTCTTATCTCTTAAATGAAGTTAAAATACCATTTCCAGCCTTATAAACTGGTAATGGCATTGAAATGCTATACAGCTGTGTATGGGTGACTCACACCTGTAATCTTGGCTACTCCAGAGGCTGAGGTCTGATGATCATGATTCAAAGCCAGCTGGAGCAGAAAAAACCTATGAGATTCTTTTCTTTAATTAACCACAGAGAGAGAGAGAGAGAGAGAGAGAGAGAGAGAGAGAGAGAGAGAGAGAGAGAGAGAGAGAGAGAGAGAGAGAGAGAGAGAGAGAAAGCCAGAAGAGGAGGTGTGGCTCAAATGGCAGAGTGCCAGCTCTAGCAAAAAAGCTAAAGGACAGTGCTCAGGCCCTGAGTTGATCAGGCCCTGAGTTGAAGTCCCAGGATCATGTCACATACACAAGAAAAAAAGCTGCTATCCAATATGAACTCTTAAATGGAAGTTCTCATTATTAAGTAAATTAACTAATAATACTTTCAATATTTATGGACCTGATACTTACATTTATATTTACAAAGATCTTGGGACACAAACATCCATATCCAAGATAAAGCAGTAGGTCAAAAATAAAATATTGGGGGGCTGGGAAGGTGGCTCAGTGGTAGAACGCTTCCTTGCATGCTTGAGGCCCTGGGTTCGACTCCTCAGCACCACATAAGCAAAATAAATAAATAAATAAACAAACAAACAAACAAACAAATAAATAAATAAAAATATTGGGTATTATGTTCAAGATAAACCTAATGCCCACAAAATTTCATGAAATAACCTAAAAGTCCAGATTCTTTCCAGTACATGATCTGCCTTCATCATTTTACAATGTACTGAATAGCTGTATTTTTAGAAAATTGAAGTTGGAATGCAGAAGTTTGAATGTCATGAGATTTCCCCTCACCATGTAGGTATCTAAGCTATAATAATCAAATTAGTCATAATGAATAATCGTTCCATGTTTACTCCCAACAAGACAGCATTACAGGGGTAATGTACTGGAATTTCAACTTACAATTGGCTGATAGCACTGACTAAGCAACCAAGAAGTTGCTAATCCATGCAGTTTCCTCAGGCTGGTGCCAGTACATATTCTGGGGAGATGCGATAGCAGCACATTTTACATCTTCATGTGTTGAAACCAATAAATCTCGGTCCTTACAAGAAGCACAACCTTGCTTTGGGGTAAAATTGCAGCCACTGATCTACAGTTCATTCTAACTTAACTTTCTGCCTTTTTATTTCCCTTTTCATGCAACCTAGGCCTATTTAGATGTAGGTCAGTGGGGGGAAGGGGGAAGGGCAAAATGCAAAGGAAACCAAACATGGGAAAAGATAGGCTAAGTTGGTTAGCTAGTATTTGGACATTTCTGCTTCTGAGTAGGTTAGAGACTGGAAGAAAGGGATTTCAGAATCAATGCTTATTATATCTCAAAGCCAACAATGAAATCAGCACCAAAGAGCTGGTGCTGCTAATTTAGGGCTGAAGGAAAGAACCATCTTTCTTTTTTCCTTTTTTTTTATTTTAAATCAAGGATGATTGGATCCTGCAAAATTTAAAGAATTAGAGCCACAGAGCAGAGAACCTGACTCCATCCTTTGACAAATCTTCGAAAAGTGGTGTCTTGGCAAGGGACACAGCTGGAATTCAAACCCAGCTTTAATCTGAGAGGACCTCATTCAGCGAGCCTTGCCTTCTGCCACCCACCTCCTTCTCAGCTGCAGCTCCTCACTGCTGAATACACTGACATGTTGAAGCCTAATGCTTTATAAATCCTGTTTACTGCAGCAAAACAGAGAAAAGACACATCTTTCTTCTCCCACAACACTGGGCACAAGATCATGCCCAGATGTCGTGGTTAATTACAGCTAAAATGTAATACCATGAGAACGAATTGCACTAGACAGGGGAGAGGGGGTTGAAGAGTTAACTGGCTCAGAAGAGTGAGGCATTTCTGATCCCGCTTGATGGATGAGTTCGCTGGAGGCTTTGTACAGCTCTAAGGACACATATCATATAGTGATATTTCTGTAAGCCTCAAGTTTCATTCTCTTTTAGTAATGGCCAGGAAGAGGTTTTTCTAAGTTTCCAAGTTTGAAATCGTTTTGTTGTTGTTTGTTTTTGTGTTTGTTTGTTTGAAGACATTTGGGCTGGTCACCAGTGGCTCACTCCTGTAACTTTAGCTGCTCAGGAGACTGAGATCTGAGGATTGCCATTGGAAACTTGCTCTGGCAATTAACCTCCCCCCCCACCACACTCACAAAAAAGTGGAAAGTGGAGTTGTGATTCAAATGGTAGAGAGCAAACAAAAATAAATAAATTAATAAACCACTCAGGGACAGCACTCAGGCCTTAAGTTCAACTCCCAGGACCTGTGTGTGTGTGTGTGTGTGTGCGCATGCATGTGTGCATGCGCGCGTGCGTGCGTGTGCACACACACACACAAACACACACACACACACACACACACACACACACACCCCATACCACACCATATCCCATTTAAAGGAGTAATTTAGAAAGGAATGCAAACAGAATGCAGGGGATTTGAGGGTAGGGGAGAGACAAGGAACGTGAAGGTGGGACACAAGCTCTAATCTCTGAGATTCTGACTCAGCCTGCTGGACAGAACAATACCTACACAGTCCCTTGAACATGTGAAACCACACAATGCTTCACGGTATTTCAAGGTTTGCCTAGGCTCTGTATACCCTCCTAGGTATCACCACTATAGCAAAGGCTAATTAGTAGACTTTTTTTAATTGATAGCATTCAGTGAATAATTCCAATTTAAATTTATTTTAGAACTCTTCTGTATTTTCTAGACTCTTCTTTCCTCTTTTGGCATGTTCTTTCTCTCCACATTCAAGCACCTAGAGCCCTCAGGTCTCCATTTATCAAATTCAAAGGCATCTTTGTTCAGACTAACTCTTTCTTCTAGGCCTTACCCTAC
Source organism: Dipodomys merriami (assembly GCF_024711535.1). Classification (NCBI taxonomy): domain Eukaryota; kingdom Metazoa; phylum Chordata; class Mammalia; order Rodentia; family Heteromyidae; genus Dipodomys; species Dipodomys merriami. The sequence continues at coordinate 11,373,507 of NW_027206290.1, forward strand.
CTTAAGGTGCTCCAAAATTCCTTTTCCTGCTTCTCTCAGTGCAAAAGATTGCCAGTTAGATAGTTGATTAAAAGAATTTACAGTAAGGTGAAGCACTGAGAAACTGCTGTATCACCTTGTCTCTCCTACCCTCAAGGAGATACATTTTGAAAGATCTGTTAAATTATCTCTCAGGAAATAGCTTAGTAAATAAAAAGTTTTCTCTGAACTTGAGGATTTGCACAGTTCCACTTCTGCTTATTCTTAAAAAAACAATCACCTCTCCCCCAAAAACTTATTTTCCATATACATATGATTTCTACAAGGTAGACTTGAAGTCCCACCCCATTTTTATTAGCAGATCTTAGTTATACATGGATGTTTCACTATGTTATTTCCACATATGCATAAAATGGACCTTGAGCAAACTCACAGCCCTATCATCTTCCCTTATCCCAACCCCCTTTTGGAACTGTATCAACAGGTTTCATTGTTTTCTTTTCTTTCTTTTCTTTCTTTCTTTCTTTCCTTCTTTCTTTCTTTTTTTTCTTTCTTTCTTTCCTTCTTTCTTTCTTTCTTTTTTGCCAGTCCTAGAGCTTGAACTCAGGGTATGGACACTGCCCCTAAGCTTCTTTTGCTCAAAGCTAGCACTCTACCACTTGAGCCACAGCACCACTTCCAGCTTTTTCTGTTAATATGGTACTGAGAAATCAAATCCAGGGCTTCATGCATGCTAGACAAGCACTCTACCACTGAGTCACATCCCCACCCCTCAATGTTCTATTTTCACACATATATAAAAGACTTTTACTGTAGCCACTACTTCCCCATATCCTTTCCTTTTGTTCTCCCCATTCCTGCTAGTACCCATCCTCCAAAAGAGCCTATTTTACATTCCATTCCATTGATCTATTTTTTCAGGTCTCAGTTCTGAATATAAGAACATGCACTGGGGCTGGGAAGGTGGCTCAGTGGTAGAGCGCTTGCCTTGCATGCATGAGGCCCTGGGTTCAATTCCTCAGCACCACATAAGCAAAAATAAATAAAATATCTTTAAAAAAAAAAGAAGATGAACAATTTGACTTTCTCAGTATAACATTTTGCTTAACATGAAGATCTCTATTTCTACTCATTTTCCTGCAAATGACATAATTTTATTTTTTATAGCTGATTTTAATGGATAATGGTGTGCTGAGTCTTTCCTTTCTCCTTTCTCTCTTTGTTTCTCTATTTCTCTTTCCCCTCCTCTTCTCTTCCCTACTTTCCCTCTCTCTTAATCTTTATCTCATTATTCATCCAGGTCTTGAACAAATACTTGTTAATAATGAACAATTGTTATTTACTTGGAAACAGAGAGCATGGCAGGTCCAAGAAGAGACTGTTAGTTAAGAAATATATGTGTGTGTGTGTGTGTGTGTGTGTGTGTGTGTGTGTGTGTGTGTGTGTGCATATGTGTATGTATCCCATGAAGATTAAGCTTTTAATATCTAAATACTAATAAGATACATTCAGACATAATCTTAAAATGAATGAAATTTTCATTGTTAGTTTTCAGCAAACCAACAATTTTAAGGTTTTTATGAATAGCCCCTTATGGTCCTTGTTTAGCTCCAGTTAGACATGCTAAAGCTACCTTAATCCTACTCGAACTTCTTTACCCCATTTCCCAGTGATTTTCAAGTCTTCTTTGAATGGCCTTGTGGACATTGTATTTGTTTAGTCCAGTTTATTTTCCCACCCCCACCTCCATTTCTATTTCCAGCTTCCACCCTCCCTCTTGTACCTGGCATGCTTCCCAAGAAGTGCTTCGGTTGCAAAGAAGGAAAATACTGACAGTGCATAATTTAAATGAGAGAGATGTGCCATGCCACATTTTCATTAAAATTACAGAAAAATCCAAGCTGTGTGGAGTTTAAGGGAGATCAGAATAGAGTCCAAAGTGCTATCATTACATTTTGTAGTGTTTTTTTAGCTCAATAAAGCAGCTGTCCTATATTTGCAAAATAGCTTGGAAATTGTTGGTCGTGGAAAAGGAAAGATGCACACTTTTTTTTTCTTTCTTCATTTCAATTTAGAGTTCTCTACTAGTTACAAGAACTAGGGGGAAAAATCTAACTGGGCAATTTCTATTATCTTTATTAGCATCTAAATATCAAACCAAGGAGATCAACAGAGCTTCACTAACAGATAATAAATTCTAACCAAAAGATCAAATATTCCATTAGTTGCTAAGTTTAATAAAACAATGACACTTGCATACAATAGGGTTTCCGTAAGCAAAAATTTTGCAGCCTTCCACAAAACAATGAAATAATGATGTTGTTCTGGGGGAAACGAAAGAAGACCTGAAACAAATGTGGAGATTGAAAGATGCCAAAATAAAACTAGTTTCCCCAGTAATTGTACAGTTCTAACACTCTCCAGCACAATTGTCATTTAGAAATGAAGATTTATATTTTGGAATCAGTTCATTATAATTTGGCACGTCGAATCCCAGAAACTTCCTGTCACAGACAAGGAGATTTTCATCTCAGTAGTTAATAACTTCAGTACATGGCAAATTCCCACTATTGTTACTCTATCTCAGAACTAGTACCCCAAAAAATCAGAGATATCAAATATTAAGAGTTATTTGGAATTCTAACAGAAAACCAGCAAGAATGTTAATATCAGAGAAACTGAAATTGGAAACTAGCACATTTTCCTTTTTCTCCAAATAAGCTGCATTTCTGTTGCTTCTTAACTGAAAACATTTAATTCTGTAATGCTGTAAGTTCAGATTCATATGGGCTAATAAATAGTATTTTTTTGTATGCCAGTCTTGGGGCTTGAACTCAGGGCCTGGGCAGTGTCCTTTATCTTTTTCACTCAAGGCAGATGCTCCACTACTTGAAAAATGACTCCACTTCTGGCTTTTTTTAACTGGCTAATTTGAGATAAAAGTCTCAATGAACTTTTCTGCTGGGCTAGCTTTGAACCTTGATCCTCAGATCTCAATCTCTGAGTAACTAATAATACAGATGTGAGCTACCAGCACCTGATCTGTAAATGATATTTTAGCTCTAATGTAGACTTAGAATTTCCACTATACTAAATCACTTTTTTTTATCCTGTCTTTCTATTTTTTTCACTTTTAATGTTGTATTGCACAATCTATGTGTGAACACATTACAATAAAAAGGATAAACAGTACAGAGGGAGCTCAAATAAAAATGAAAACCCATTTGTGCCTTCTTTTCCCATGTAACTCCCAACAGATATTTATTGATGCTCCCAAGTCTTTTATTTTGGAAGTAGTTTTTAAAATACACAATTTTATCTCAAGATTTTAATCTTGTCTCTTAAAAAGGATCATAGTAAAAACTTCCTCTTTTTTGTAAAATTTTTACTTTTCATTGTTAATGTTGTACACATTCAGAAATTTATATGATATAAATATTCCATAGTAAATTTTATGCTTGTATACTTTTAGCCATAACTTGCCCCCATATCAGCATTCCAAGACCCTCTCCCATATCCAGCTGTTCTGCTCTCCTGTGCGCTCATTCTCTCTCTCTCTCTCTCTCTCTCTCTCTCTCTCTCTCTCTCTCTCTCTCTCTCTCTCTCTCTCTCTCTCTCATTCTCTCTCTTTCTCCCTGACTCTCCCTGTCTCTCTTCTCTTTAATCATGCTGTGGATATCCTCAAATATGATAACTGAGTGTTGCCATTTGTAAATGTTTTAAGTCTCTTTAAATCTTAGTCTCTTTCCAGTTCTTTCTCATTGTTTTTATTCTTGTAATTTGTTAATGAAATGGAATGGTTTGTTCATTTCTCCTGAACAGATACCACAGTCTAGACCACATTCCTTTGTTCAGTATATTCCTCTGCTCTCTGTAATTCCTGTAAAGTGGTAATGAATCTATCTAGCTTATTCATATTCAGTGTCAAATATATTTACATAGCTATATATATGCACATATATGTACATATACATCCCATATATGTCACAGGGGATAGGATACTCTTCATCAAGATATCTTTTGTGGTAACACTTGTCTTTTTCTTTTTGCTTTAGTATGTTTTGGAGATTCCTCCTCCTTATTTAGTATATAATAGGCTTATCTTATTTCATAGCAAGAAGTAGTGTAATCTATATGAGTTTTCTCCCTTACGAATTTTTACACGATTTTCATCCTTATTAACAATTCTACATTGAACATCCTTATATAGAGACCTTTGGGTATACAAGTGAGAGTTTTGTAGGATAATGAAATCTTTAGTGCTTCTCCTTTGTAGACTATCAAGAGACCCTGGAAAAGAATTCATTCACAGAAGCAGCAATTGAAGGTCATTTTTGTTCAGTATAGTCCACTCAATCTGCTTCCCAGCAAAGTATGCCAAGTGGAATACATACCAACATACCTACAGAGAGGACACCAAAACTTGCATTGCAGAAAAGGACGAGATTCAATTTTTGGATCCTATTCTCTAAATGTAATTGTGTGTGTGTGTGTGAGTACTGGGGATTGTACTCAGGGAATAGGTGCTGTCCCTTTGCTTTTCCTCTCCAGGCTAGCACTCTACCATGTGAACCACAGCTCTATTTCTGGCTTTTGGGTAGTTCATTGGAACTAAGAGTCTCACAGACTTTCCTGCCCAAACTGGTTTTGAACTGGAATCCTCAGATCTCAGCCTCCTGGGTAGCTAGGATTACAGGTGTGAGCCACTAAAAACGTGGGCTAATCCTTGATTTTTTCCATTTCCATTTCCATCAGCAGTATTCTCCCAATCACTCAGCCTGGAAACCCTGAGTCATCCTTTGTTTGTGCCACCTTCCAGATCAGCTTCTGTGTGGGAGAGTTTACATCTGTTTCCTTCTTTCTACCTTCATTGACACCACCCTCTTAATGACTGTCACAAAGGAAGTCTAGATAGCCTCTACTCCTTGTCTTTTTAAGTCGACAGACACACGTTAAGAGACGAATCTATATCATAGTTCTCATTACATTACCAGTTGCCATAATCCCACATATAAATATGAACTGCTGCTTTAAAGATGGCAAAACTTCTCCTAGGTATGATGTTCAAAAGCTTCATGCTTTGACTTCACACCCTTCCCCTCCCCATAGCCTCCCTTTTTCGGTGCTAATACTGGTTCAGTTGAGTCCCGACTGCCTCATACTGGGTGAGGCCAACTACAGGCATTACCTTATTTAACCATACTCTATAGGCAGATGGCTGAGTATCCTTATGTGAGGGAGGTTCTGGAACCAGAAAGCCTGGATTCCATCCAGTCCCTGTCTTATCAACTGCGTGACAAGTGACTTGTTGGACAGGTCTATTAACCTCTCTTGCCTCAGTCTCTTTATCTCGAAATTGTTTAATAAATGTTACACTCTTCATTCCCTATTTTTAGTATTAACCCTATTTCCAAGAATAGGCTACCAAAGTTTATAGACATTATGTCAATTGTCCCTTTCCATACAATGAACAGTGTCAGAATAGGAATTCATCCTACAGGTCTTATTCCTCAGGCCAGGCCATGTTCCCACAACCATCTTTTACTGCCTTTGGTTTCCAGGCCCCTCTCTTGCTTTCTGCCCACGCACAGTCAAAGGTTTAGTACAGTCAGTGACTCACAGTTCTCCAAGTTCTCCACCTTATTCCTCTAGTTTCTTTGTCCATATTTTACCTTTCTTCCTGAAGGATTTCTAGTTAAATGCATGATGTTTCTTTCCTTCCTCCTCAGTGGTGATCTTAGCCTCTTGAAATGCTACCCATTCCTGTGAAAGGTCACTTTTACAACAGTTCTTGGCCTTCTCCTTCCATGACTGTGGCTGTGACTTACATTACCCTCTGTGGACTTACCTTATCATTCACCTACCTTTTATTGCAGGTATCTGTGCATTTGCGGTAGAAACCAGGACCATGTGTTCAAAAGTCCCACAGGAATGTCTTACCTAATGACAGGTTTTAAAAGCTTCAGGTCTTTTTCTTTTTTATTGTGAAAATACCGTACAGAGGGGTTACAATTACATGGGCAAGATAATGAGTGCATTTCTTATCAAGCATTGTCGCCTCCTCCTTTGCTTCAGGTCTTAAAGGAGATGGTTCAGGGCTACTGGAGGCACTGGGGAGAGGCAGAGGGGCTGAACCTGTGACCTCTTTACACACCCACATCCTTTCAAGCAGAGCATCCCCTTTTCATTTATTTTATCTGCTCAGATGAATGTCTAAGCATCTTCCAATAATAATTCACTGTCTTTGCTCTCCCAGTGGATCTCCAACCTTGTGGGAAGGGAAAGACTTCTGGTTAGGATAGTTCAGCAGTAACTAGCTCAGGGCCTTGACAGAGGAAACTGCTTCTCTGCCAGCAAGTCCATGGAAGAAGGACATTGCTCAGCACTTTAACTTGTCCTGTCTCAAATACTTAATCTTTCATCAATCCTATGAGGTAGCTCTCTTATATATTTATTTATTCATTCATTCATTCACTTATTTACTTAGCTATTTTTGTCTCTCATTGGGCTTGAACTCTGAGGCCTGGGCGCTGTCCCTGAGCTCTTTTGCTCAAGGCTAGGGCTCTACCATTTGAAGCCACAGAACCACTTCTGGTTCTCTGGTGGTTATTTGGAGATAAGAGTCTCACAGACATTTCTGCCCCTTCAAACTGTCATCCTCAGATCTCAGACTCCTGAGTACTAGGATTCCAGGCATGAGCCACCCATGCCCAGACATTCTCTCATTTTAAAGACAAAAATGGAGGCCTAATTCATTGAAATGAGAGACTTGTCTACCTTCATGCAGCTACTGAGTGACAGAGGAGAAATCAAGCTTAGATCTCTCTGGCTCAGATTTTGAAACTGGTTGACTAAAGTTCAGATCCTTGTCTACTTCTACCTGTCTCTGTACTCTGTCAAGTTATCTTCCCAGATCTTGCCTCTAATAACAGGTATAGCTCTATCTCTAAAAACTTTTTCTTGCATTTGACACTATGCTCCAAATGTCTGGCTTTCAACCAGAAGTTACCTAATGTTGTTTTCACCAAAACATTTGTATCTTCTAAATCTTCTTCAGCAGTAGGAACTGCAGTGCACCATTTTGGGCTGCACATGTGACTCAAAGATAAAGTGCTTGCCTGGCAAGCATGAGGCTCTGAGTTCAAATTCCAGTACTGTTGCAATAAATAAAATAGAACAAAACTGAAAATAAAAGAGTAGCATTCTGAGACTTTTCCTGTTCAGCCTATTTACTTGTCTGTAGATCCATGTAAATCTACTGAGGAGCGTTGGCAGTGCAAGGGTCTGACACGGACTGGTAAAACAGCATGGTTTCATTGCCTGGTGCTGTGGTTCCAACATCTGTGGGCATCTAAAATTTGTGTGTTGAAACCTAATCCCCCATGTGATCCTATCAAGTGCTGAGGCTTTTGAGAAGGTGATTAAGTGAAGAGGATAGAATTCTCAAGAATGGGATTAGTGCCCCCAATAAAAGAGGCTCCAAGAGTTTGCTCCATTCACCTATGAGGCCACATTAAAGTATCATTTGGTAAGCAAATCACGAATGCTCATCAGATACCAAATCCATTGACACTTTGATAGACTTCCCAACCAGCAGACCTGTAAGAAGTGAACTTCTGTACTTTATAAATAAGCCCATCTCCTGTCTTTTCTTTTCTTGCTTTCTCTCTCTCTCTCTCTCTCTCTCTCTCTCTCTCTCTCTCTCTCTCTCTCTCTCTCTCTCTCTCTCTCTCTCTCTCTCTCTCTCTCTCTCTCTCTCTCTCTCTCTCTCTCTCTCTCTCTCTCTCTCTCTCTCTCTCTCTCTCTCTCGTTTTGGTTTGCTTATCATGGGGGCTTGAACTCAGGGCCTGGAGCTCTTTTGCTCAAGGCTAGCCCTCTATCACTTTGAGACACTTACGGTTTTCCGGTGGTGGAGATAAGAGTCTCACAGACATTCCTGCACAGGCTTGCTTTCCACTGCAATCCTCAGGTCTGTTCTTATAGCAGCCAAAAAGGATGAAGATTTTGAGTATATGATAATGAAGTCTGGTGAATCTTTTCTACAAAAGGAAGTCCCTCAAACTAAAATAGTACTTCTAAGAAAGAAGTACTTCTGCTCCCTTCCCTCTGAGCTTTAGACCTCATTTCTGCTGAGAGGACCAGAGTCAGTTCTGAGAGAATACATGCTGTATATATGTGATTTTTTTGAAATATTACTGATGGAAAACATCTCATTAATATTCCTCAGACATTCTTAGAAAAGGCTGATGTATTCTGTACTTTTCTTAGGTATATGGGTAAGGCTGATTTGTAAATGGAAACCAAAATTACAGGATATCTCAAAAATCATCTTTAAAGTTTAAGTAAAGATTTATAGTTGTTTATTTTTGTGGCTGTAATACCGCACATTATTTTAATAATAACTTTTTAAAAAGATTTTTGTGGAGGTACTGGGGCTTGAACTCAAGGCTTAACATTTTCACTTAATTTTTTGTTCATTTGTTTTGTTTTCTTTTGCTCAAGGCTAGTAGTCTGCCAGTGGAGCTATACATCTACTTCTGGCTTCTTGATGGCTAATTGGAAATAAGAATCTCATGGACTTTTCTTCCCAAGATGTCTTCATACTATCATCTTCAGATCTCAGCCTCCTAAATACTTATCATTGCAGGCATGCACTACCAGTGCCCAGCTAATAATAGAAGTTTAATATATAATATTCTTCCTCATTTTACTATTATAAGGACAGGTTAATAAATCATAGAAACAGAAAACATAGCAAGTGAAGGCCTATTTGGAAATGGAGGAATGGTATTGATAGGCTACATAATATGTCATTGTTTAATCGTGTCTTATTATTTATTTTATATATAAGCATTGTTTTTAATTATTGTTGCTGATATACAACTCACTTTATTCAATATCAGGTAGTATAGGTCTGATAATTCAGTAATAGGTGTTTGTTATACTTGTCCCAAAAAGAACATACCAATGAGCACGAAAGGATGGGCCCAGACACGAACTATTGTGTAAGAGTGTTTATAAGGTCTCTTTCCTGTCTGGATTTCTCACTCTAAAAGCTAGATTCTGTTCTTATCTGAGAGCCCAGTCAAAATAATTGGTTTCTTTTATCAGACTTTCCCCAAAACACAGTCATTAAAAAAGAAAAAAATTGATTGGAACACAGGAAGTGCATCGTCTATGAGGCTAGAACATTGCCATACTGCAGCAGGTTATTTAATAAATAATTGGGTAGTGACTCACAGATGGCTGTTAATATGTCCCCATTACCTTCTTTATCACATTTTCTTTAGGGCATCCCATAGGCTTTCCATATTCTAATCACATGCCTTGTGAATGAATTTAATATAATAGAGTATTAAAATATTTCTAAATTCTTTTCTTCATTGGCATTAATTACTGAGTTATGAATCAATATTTATTGGGAAATCAGAGCTCCACACATGATTTTTTGTTTGCCTGTGGGAACACACATCTTTGCAAAGAAAGCCATCATTTGATACAGAAATATTTTCTGAATCACCCCCCCTCCAAATGCCTAACATGATGAGTACCAATGATTTTCAGATCAATTTTTTCCCTTTTGACAATCTATTATCCATACCACATGCCCACATTTCCTTCCTGCCAAGCAGAGGGTTCCAGTAACGAACTGGATGTAGTGTAAGAATGACAATTTAAATGCTTCTATGTATGCCCATTTTAGGGCAATGGAAGATAGCCCCAAAGGTCTAAGGGGGTAGATAACAAAAGTACGCATCTTAAGTTTATGTACTTGATGGATCCAATTTGTTGTGGCACCCTGAAAAATAATAATGTGCTTTTGTATATGAGGCCAACCATCACCTGCTTGTTTTCTAAAGTGTTAATAGGTTGCTCTGGGTAACCTTCACTTTCTTGGTGACCTAAGACAATTCATTGAGGCAAAGATACAGACTGTGACCCTGGAGCACATTTTCCTCTGTGTAAAGCTCATAAAACCTGCAACCTCACCCTTATTAGTGTTGTCCTCTCACCCAAAGGAACTAACACCTTCAGAAGGAAATAGACGATTTGCACAGAGATACATCCACATTCAATTTCCACAATAGTTCTTCCTTTGTCACAGCAAACACATATCCTATAGTGAAAATTTAGGGTGGTTCTTATAAATGGCTTTTTCCAGGTTTTAGTGGAAAAGGAGGTATTTTAAAAAGTGAGAAATGCAATTCAAAAGATCAAATAGAGAAAAGTAATGTTCAAAGAGAGATGTAGATTTTTGTCTATTTCTCTTAAGTTTGTGATTAATAAATTTGGTCAGAAATATATTTTGAGACTCCTTTGAGTCAGATCCTGAGATTTAATTATAGGTTGGATCTTGGAAGGCATAGCTTAATGTGAAACCAGATAAATGAGTAGTAATAGTTGAGTCTTGGGGACAAAGTTACAGGGGTGAAGTTATGGGCTTGTCAGAAGGTTTTCTGAAAATATTAGCTAAATCATGGAGGGCTGATAGTTTCCCAGACCCAACAGTTAATTTTCTGCTGGGCACTGTGGCTCAAGCCTGTAAACCTAGCTACTTGGGAAGCAGAGATCAGCAGAGCTTGGGTTAAAACCAGTACATGAATACAACAATACAGTTCACAAGACTGTATCTCGAACAACGGCTGGGTGTGGTGATACATGCCTGTTATTCCAGATAGAGGGGAAGCACAATGCATCATGGCTGGGCATAGTATCACATACCTGTCCCTAGCAACATGAGGAAGTATAAGCTAGGCCAGTTTAGGCCTAATGTGGGCCTATCTTAAAAATAACAAACACAAGAAAGGGCTGGAAGCATAGCTCAAGTGTTAGAGCACCTGTGTATGAAGTATGAGGCCCTGAGTTCAATCCCTAGTATCCCCCAACCCAAAAATAATAGCTTTTAAATTTACATATTTCTCATGGCATTGTTTTAACCATTGTATTCTGTGCTTCCTTAAGGGTCTCTATACCTCTTCTTTTACCTTCTTTATTGCTACAAAGGATTAAGAAAGAAAATACTTGAAAGTCTTATGCATGTATAGATTTTCCAAAATATTATTGTGTTTATTCTTTGTTTCTTTTTTGTTTTATTTATTTATTTATTTTATTGTCAAGGTGATATACAGTGGGGTTACAGTTACATAAGTATGGTAATAGTACAATTCTTGTATTCTTTGTTTCTAACTAATCACTTATTTTCATTTCAAAACACATAAGCATATCATTTTTTGTTTTCTACAACCATCTAGAACCTATAAAACAGTACCATGTTTTGTGTTAAGTCTTCTTATCAAAAAGGAATTCCATATGCCAAAGAAATTCTACCCATATAAAAAGGATAAATAAGTCAGCTTGCCATACAGTTGTAGGTACTATATGAATCCAAGTATCAGTTCTCTGTTGTCACTTTCCAAAGTGTAGAGTAAGAAAGCAAAGTCAGGAGAAAAGAGAGGGAAACAATCATCCACAAAGCATTAATCACAATGTATAGTTACTTTCTACAACTATAGTTCAGGGTTTCATGGAATATTATTATTTGATCAATATATGGTGGAGGTGTGTGTGTGTGTGTGTGTGTGTGTGTGTGTGTGTATTTGTGTGTGTATGTGTGTGTGTGTGAATGAAACTCAAGTAGAGGGAAAAGGTTTTATCTGTTCTTCATCTTATTTCCCTCCTAAATACTCTTCATTAATCCAAGCTCCTGTGCTAATCCAGAAATTTTATTTTTATTTATATTGTATCCCTTCAAAATTAACAGTGATACTACTTTGAATTAGAAATGAAAAACTGAAGGCAGAATGAAGGAAAATCCAACTTGGTAGCAGCATTTGAAGTAATACAAAATTCCAGGCTGATGACTCTTAGTCTAATAATCTCTACAAGAGCTCTTACTCATATTGCTCATTAACCATTACAAGTTTTTGCTTGTCCAAGAAGTTGAATTATAATAATAGCTTTGACATAATACCTTTGAGACCCAAGTGTGGTGGTCACAGCTCTTTGGAAGACAGAGACTGAGAGGACCGCATTTCAAGGCCAGCTCAGACAAAAAGTTAGAGAGACACTTTCTCGACCAATAACCCAGGCATGATATTGATGCATGCTTGTCATCCCAACTATAAAAGAAATATAAATAGGAGGACTATGGTCTGGGTCAGCTTGGGTAAAATTATAAGGCCCTATCAGAAAATTGGGATGGAAGTATTGCTCTAGCGGTAAAACTCATGCAAGGCTCTGGATTGAAACCCCAATATTGCCAGAAGAAAAAAAAGAGGAAGGAAGGAAGATAAGGAAGGAAGGAAGGAAGGAAGGAAGGAAGGAAGGAAGGAAGGAAGGAAGGAAGGAAGGAAGGAAGGAAGGAAGGAAGAGAGGGAGGAAGGAAGAGAGGGAGGAAGGAAGAGAGGGAGGAAGGAAGTTACAGAGGGTGAGAGGTTTAAAAATCTTTAACTGGGGGCTGGGAAGGTGGCTCAGTGGTAGAGTGCTTTCCTTGCATGCATGAGGCCCTGGGTTCGATTCCTCAGTACCACATACACAGAAAAAGCTGGAAGTGGGTGCTATGGCTCAAGTGGTAAAGTGCTAGCCTTGAGCTGAAGAGCTCAGAACAGTGCCCAGGCCCAGAGTTCAAGCTCCATAACCAGCAAAAAAAAAAAAAAAAAAAAAAAAAAAAAAAATCTTTAACTGATCTTTGGGGAAAATATCTAAACCCATGTCATTTAAACCATAGAAGACAGGAAGCTGAAATCTGAGAATCATGGTTCAAAGCCAGTCCAGGCAGACAAGTCTGTGAGACTCTAGCCAGTCAAAATCTAGAAGCAGAGGCATGGTTCAACTGACTGGTATTTTACAACTTGAATCATGCCTCTGTTTCTAGACTTTGGCTGGCTAGAGTCTCATAGATTTGTCTGCCTGGACTTGCTTCAAACCATAAAATGCCAGCCATGAACAAAAAAACCAAGCAAGAGCTTGTGACCCTGTACCAGCAAAAAAAATAAAGAAGGAAAGAAGGAAGGAAGGAAGGAAGGAAGGAAGGAAGGAAGGAAGGAAGGAAGGAAGGAAGGAAGGAAGGAGGGAAGGAAGGAAGGAAGGAGGGAAGGAAAGAAGGAAGGAAGGGAGGGAGGGAGGGAGAAAGGGAGGGAGGGAGGGAGGGGAAGAGGAGGAGGAGGAGGAGGAGGAAGAAGAAAAAATGTGGAAAATGGAGCAAGTTTTGTGTCAATGACATGATTTTTTAAAGGCTAGGTAATAAAGCACCTATTAAATTTTCCAAAAATTGTCTTACATATCTAATATGTAAGAGCTAACTGCACTGGTCTATGGGCTCATTTCACTGATCAACCCACTCAGGACTGTCTAGTTATGACTGATTGATAGGCTGATTGTTCACCCCAGTTTGCAAAGGGTAGTTATAGTTTATACCTGCTATCTGGTACGATTAATACTAACAACCCCTTTCACTTGAACGCACTGATTTTCGATAATGGGTTACATAGTTAGCCCAGGAATTTACCGTACTTTGATTACATGTGTTGTAAACCATAGGATCTCTCTTCCTAGTTCCTTTGTACCCGCACCACATCTTCTCATAGTATGCATAGAATTTTAAATACCAGATCGGTGTTGATTAATTGTGATATGCTGTAGGTGAAAAATGCATCCCTCAATACAGTTTGCTTAAATATATCTCAAGTCATGATGGCCAAATTCCTTACATGCCATTTGGTAATTGGTTCTCTAGTCTGGTTCTTAGCCAATCACTGTAATTTCATTGTTTTGTTAAATTAAGTCTGATTGATTGCACAAGGGCCCAAGCAGATGGTAGCCATGGGGCCATTTGGCCTTGTTTATAAATGTCTCATTTGTAGGGTTGCAGCCATTTGCTGGCCAAGCTAATTGTCAAAGTCAGGTTTTGAAGTCAGGTTTTTAGAAGAGGATACGTCCTCTAATAATTGGCTAGTTATTCCATAGTACTTTCCTCATATAACTGGTAGGTTAAAAAAAATGTATGGTAAATGTACATTGTAGATAAAAGTTACTTAGTAAGGTTTAGACTTTTGGATTACAAGAGAGGCTCTACCTTTGCTTTAGGTTCCAATGATGCTCTTCCCACCTCAAAGCGTGTGTGTTGTCCCAAAGCTAGTGCATCATCACTTAAGCCACAGTTGAGCCACAGTTCCACGTGTGTGTGTGTGTGTGTGTGTGTGTGTAATTGGAGATAAGATTCTCATGGACTTTTTCTACCCCAGAAGGCTTTGAACCTCAGTCCTCAGAATCAGCCTCCTGAGTAGCTAGGATTATAGGCATGAGCCACCAGCGCCTGGCTCTTTGCTTTTTATTTTTCTTTATCTTTCCTAATGCTTTATTGTTAAATTGTCTATACCTAGGAAAGCTATATTTGTTTTCTTTTCTATCCTATGCCAAGCTGTACAATGAATTCTCAAAGATAATCTTTACATTCACACGGATATCCAAAACATTTGATATATTAAGATAAACTACATCCCAGACTCACAGTAAAAAAATATTTTCCCCATGTTCTCATAATTTAATCGTATTCTAAGACCTGCATCCATATGTGTACCCCTCTAGGAAAAGCAACAAGAGAAGTCCAAGTCTATGATTCTGTTTAGCTCCCTTTTAATCTTGCTGATGTGCTGCCTTTGGAAATAATCAGTGGCTTTTATTTTTTTTTAAACACAGCATGTAGTGATTAGAATATGCATTCCATGAATGGCGCTAAACCTTTTTGTGAATCAAATTCTTTCAATTCTCTAGAGTTTCCCTAACCAGGCATTGATTCAAGAAATTTCCCAGTGAGTGCTTTGCTTACCAGAGAGAGACTGAGAAAGAATAAATGCTAAGTCTCCAAAATCTGAGAAGCTAGATGGAAGCACAGATAATTAAGGCAAATTGAGAAACTTTTTCCCCAGTCTGAGTGCTAGAAATGCATTAATATTTCTTTCTTTAATCTTAGAGTATCTATAAATATTACATCTTTGTTTCAGTTTTTGATTTGTTGCTTATGTATTTAAATAGAACTTTAGCCTGATAATGATTTCATCTATTTGGTGTTTAGGACACATTCAATTATTATGTCATACTAGTATTCTCTATTAGTTACTAAACTTTATGCTAAAAATATAACAGGAATCCAAAGCCCTGGATTCCACATCAGCACTATAAAATAGTCATAATAGGAATTCAGCATTGCAGCTTTCAGAAGTATCTCATATTTGGAGTGAAATGGCATATAAAGAAATAACAACAATGTTTATTGCAGCATTATTTACCATAGCTAAGATATGGAACCAATCCAGATGTCCTTCAGTAGATGAATGGATCAAGAAAATGTGGTATATATACACAATGGAATTCTATGCCTCCATCAGAAAGAATGACATTGCCCCATTTGTTGGGAAATGGAAAGACTTGGAAAAAAAATATATTAAGTTAAGTAATCCAGGCACAAAGAAACATAGGTCCTATGGTTTCCCTTATTTGCAATAACTAGTATATGTCTGAGACAAGCAGAAATGGTCAGATAAGTTGATGTTAGGCAAAATGAACCCCAAGATAAGGACTCAAATGTTTTTTCTTGCTTGCTATTGTTTCTAACATATTTATAAGATATTTCTTTGTTGTTTTGTATGTCCCTCCCCCACGGTATAAACCCTGTTTTCACTGCATTTGATGTTGGTATAATTTGTAGAGGGGAAGGGTAAAAACAAATAGTTTAAATAGGGATACAGGTGGACCCATTGCAACAATGAGATGTACAAGACAAGACGTTATGTCGAAAAACGAACTTTACAACTTTGGCTTGGGGAGGGGGATGGGGGAGTGGAAGGGTGGGGGGGTACGGGGTATGGGAGGAGAGGGGGGGACAGGAGGGGGAGAGATGGGAAGGGACAGGAAGGGAAAACAAAGGAGGAGGCAACAATGCTTGATAAGAAATGTACTCATTACCTTGCTTATGTAATTGTAACCTCTCTGTATGGTATTTTCACAATAAAAAAGAAAGAAAGAAAGAAAGAACTGAAATAAATATATTGTGGCTCAGACAAAAGGAAGTACTGAGGAATAGTGAGGACAAAAATAAAGAAAATGAGCTGGGGGCCAGTGGCTCACTCCTGTAATCCTAGCTACTCAGGAGTCTGAGATCTGAGGATCATGGTTCAAAGCCAGCCTTGGCAGGAAAGTTCCATGAGACTCTCATTTCCAATAAGCCATAAAAAAACCAGGGGTAGAGCTATGGCTCAAGTAATAAAATACAGTCTTGAGTGAAAAAGCCAAAGGAAAGCTCCCATGCCAAGTTCAAGCCCCAATATTTGCAGGAAAAGGAGAAAGGGGGAGAAAGGGAAGGAGGAAGAGGAAGAGAAGCAGGAGGAGGAGGAAGAGGAGGAGGAGAAGGAAGAAGAAGAAGAAGAAGAAAGAAGAAGAAGAAGAAGAAGAAGAAGAAGAAGAAGAAGAAGAAGAAGAAGAAGAAGAAGATTATTATGTATTATGTATTTTGAATAAGTCTGCAAACAAAACAAAAAACTTCAAAAGAATATTAATAAAACTTTAAGAAATGGTAATTTGTCAAATAGTTTATTACAAATGTTGTGAATAAAGATTTATTATATGAAGAAAATATTAATTCAGTAATCACAGAGGAATACCCTAGGAAACTGTAGTATTTTTCTTTAAAAATTGATTCTTCTATAGATCCTTTTTTGTTTTTGTTGGTGTGGTTGTGGGGCTTGAATTCAGGGCTTTGGTGACATCCCTGAGCCTGTTTGTGCTCAAGCCTAGCTCTACCACTTTGAGCCACAGCTCCACTTCTGGTGTTTGAGTGGTTAATTGGAGATAAAAAGTCTTACAAAAAGTCTTATCCAGCTGGTTTAAAACACAATACTCAGATCTCAGCTTCCTGAGTAGCTAGGATTACAGGCATGAGCCACTGGCACCTGTCAACTATAAATACTTTCTGTGTATATGTTAAAACTTTTGATCTTTTTTTTTTAATTTTGGCTGTTCTCTTCATATAAATTAATAGCTACGTTGAGATGTACCTCATTTCTTATCTACAGATAAAGGCAATGAGACAACTTCAATTTAAAAATTCATTTTATTATATGATGATCTGTTTGTCTCTCACCTCTATGGCTTCTAAGTTAGAAGTGAGATAGAGAAGTATTTAACTGACTCTGTATGAGAGGCTCTGGGCGTTATGAACCATAAATTTCCCAATGAAAGATTATGTCTAGAAACCTCCACCTAGGATTGACAATACAGGTGGTTCTCCATATGTAAATGCAATTAGCCCTTTCTAGGATGCCATGACTATAAGCAATTCTTTATGAACCTGTAGAACATAGTTTATGTCTATAATTCCCAGGAAACTATGGGAGGTTCCACTGTATCCTAGAACCACCTCCTCCTGATCCAGAAAAACAATCAGCTGAAAGAATTCCTGTGAAAGATCCCAACTGTTAAGTCCTGATTTTCCTTTCTGTTAGAAAATGAAGTTTTCCTCCTTCTGGCAAAATGGTAGGCTAATCCTTCGTAAACAAGCAAACCAATAAACAGTCAAGCAAATCCTATAAAGCTCCTGCCCTGCCAAAAGGTAGTCCTTTGAAATCAATTCTGAAGTAGATGCTCAAGGAAATGCTACTATGGGCCCCAACTTCCGCTAAATTACATTTCTTTCCAGCAGAAACAACAGGCTGACTCCATGTGGCATTTAGATTACTGAAAGAAACCAGGTTGCTACAAAGATACAATAGCAAAATAGACATTTGTAAAGGTTTGTCAACACCTATTGAATGGGTCCTGTGGTCTCTGCCGTTATCCATGCCCTCTGCATCTCCTCCTTCCTGTAACCAATAAACAATTAATTAAAAGGGGGACACCACTAAAACTATGGAAATTTAATATAACCTTTTCTGCATAAAGAGCATCATCAAACTCCCAATGTTTGATTTCATTTCTTCTTTTATTTATTTACTTGTTACTTGGTTGCCTGCAAATATCTTTGTACTAAGTGAAACTGCTAGTTTACTATTAAAGAATTTCTCTCACCAAACAGGCCTGATGTAAACATGATAATCTGTTTAGTGTTTCCTATGATGACCCATGAACAAAGCAAGTTACATCCAGATTGGAGCTGAATAGTTCATCAAACAGAATGTTTGGACGTTCCTTCCTCCATGGTTAAGCCCAGATCTTCAGAATCTCATTCTCAGCTCAGCCTAACCTATTATCAGGGCTGGAGCTATAAACATTGGTCTTATGGTCAAGAATCCTAGAATAACTTAACAAACAGGACTAAAAGCTAGGGGATGGATCTAAACAATGTTTCTCCAATGAGAGCAAGAAGCAACACTTTGAGTTTAGGAGGTATATTTGGGCTCTACACTTGGGAAAAAAAAAAAAAGAAATGTTGAGGGGTGGAATCTGGAAAGAGAAGTGTGAAGGTCTAGAAAGTAGCCACATCAATTATACCGAAAAGTGTACACATTGAAATCAAAATGCAAAATTGCCTATTTACTTCTATATAATATTACAAAGAAATGATTGGGTAATATATGTATATATATATATATATATATATATATAAATTTATTTATTTATTTGCCTTTGATTACCTGTTAAGATCCAGACAGGTTTATAAGTGTAACAAAACAAAGGGCTGTGCTTTAATCACTGCACTGGCAAATCAAATAGACCAAACCTTTCCCTGGTTGGGTGTATATTATTGGGAGGATAAAATCAGAGAGGAATTATTTAATGTGACCTTTCTCACACATCAAGAAAACAGTTGTTGTTATAATTCAGGTTGGTTTTTAAAGCATAATTGTTTTTTTAAAAAAAACTGCTCATCACACATCTTTTTAAAAATTTTTCCTGCAAATCTCCCCCTTTGTGCATTGGCTTTGGCCATTAATCCTCTAATTGTGTTCCTGCATATACTTAATTTTGATCTCTTGTAGAAGGAACCATAAAATGAACATTTTTATATAAAGATGGTTTTATATTGCTAGATAACAGCAGCTATTGACTAAATAACTTTCATCTGTCAACACGTTTCTCCTTATTTCCTCTAACATACCTTATACTTTTCACATGGTTGCCTTTATTCTTTCATTTCAATGGAAAAAAAATTAAAAGCATCTCAGGATACTATCACATTTCCAAATTTATAATATACTTTGTACTCCTAGGTCTTTAAAGTAAGCACGATTCTGAGTGTGGTTTTAGTAATATTCAACACCCTGTAAAGAGCAATGACAAAATATAAATGTAAAAATTATAAGGACATATCTACACTTAAAATACTATAAATAATAAAATTTGCACCTACTTCATATTTATAAGATCTGTTGTACATTATTTATATACCCTGATTATAAGATTTAGATAACTACATTTAAATAAAATTCCTAATTATTAGTGTTAGCTTTAAGACACCATCATCAAATGTCTTTCCCAAAAGTTATCTTCAGAAGTCAAATCTAAGCTGGGTTCATGCGGCTTGTACCTGTAATCCTAGCAACTCAGGAGGCTGAGACCTGAGATTAGAGGTTCAAAGTCAGCCCCAGAAGGAAAGTATGTAAGATTTTGCCTCCAATTAATGACTAAAAAGCCAGACATAGAACTGAGGCTCAAGTGGTAAAGCACCAACCTTGAACAAAATGTTAAAAGACAATGCCCAGGCACTGAGTTCAAGCTCCAGTATTGGCATAAGAATATTTCTAATAATATTCAGTGAAAAAACTTCAGTAGCACCCAATTTATATACATTATCATGGAATGAAGTATTTTATATAAGTCAATTTTCCTAGTTATAGTAGCTTGGCCTCTTTTATATTATGATAATCAAATGAGATAAACTATAAAAAGGTGCTTTATAATCTTTGAATTCACAATGGATGTTATAACACCTAAATTTTATGTTATGGGGGCCCCCCCGGGAAGATTGGTGGGGGGCAGGGGGAGGATGGGAAAGGATGGGAAGGGGAAACAAAGGAGGAGGTTACAGTGCTTGATAAGAAATGTACTCATTATCTTGCCCATGTAATTGTAACCCCTCTGTACAGTATTTTCACAATAAAAAAAAAGAACTGCAAACAATGCAATAAAAACTTCTTGGATTTTATTTCAAAAAAATAACTTTTATGTTATGACACTAACTTTTAGGTAATTTATTTCTAATATTTCTTTCAAACTACATTCTTCTTAAGCAACCTATATATAATTTAATTTTATATAAATATTTTAACTTTGGGATTAATTGGGGGATTCCCAGGTTTTATAGTTCCCTTGCAGTGTTTTGCTTCTGATAGTGCCTCAAAATGGTTATAGCATTTAACTAAATGCTATATCTGTGATGTTCTCTCTTCTTCTATGAAACTGTCAGTCAAGCCGACCTTTCTCATCCTTGATTTACTCTCTTCTCTCTCTTTTTCACTACTGTGTCTGTTGGAATTCGAAGAAACAGATAAACAAATCCATATGAATTATGTCCAAAAAGTAAATAGGTCTGGGTGAAAATCTATTAAGTTACTGTACATTTAAGTGATTATACTTTTATATGACTTTTGGAGTATATATTTAAGCTATTAGATGTACATTCATTGAACAAGTATTTAAGTGCTTATTGTGATTCTGCCACATAATTAGGCAAGCATGGCCCTATCCTTATGATGCTTCTACCTGGAGAGACATAGTATATGATTACCCAAATATTTAATTAGATTGGATAGATGTCATGAAGAAGGAATGCAGGATGCCCCAAGAATACTTACAAGGGTAGTATCTATGCTAGCATAGTAATGTTTTCCATTTAAATGAAGAAAGGAAAAAAAAGATAGAATTAGGTGAACTGGATAAAAGAAAACCTTATACTAGAAAAGTGGGTAGTATTTATAGAGGTCTTGTTTATTTCCAGTCTTAAACTAGGTAAATTTGCTAATTTAAAAGTCCTCTTACTAAATGGGTAGCTGACTATGTAATCCTTTTTTAAGAATTTATAAAAATCCTTTGGATGACTGACTTGTAGCTGAGCTTATTTTCCTAGCCCTGCTTCTTTTTCCAGGGCCTAGAGAAATTCTTTTCTAAATTCCCAATGCATTTTTCTATTTAATTGGGAGTGTGACTCTTCTGTAACCGGGCCATTTATGCTGGCTTACCTTGAGGACAAATTTCCAATTCTAGACTGTGCTCTGCTTGCAATCTGATTGTAGAACTCACAGTGATGGCAGTTGGAGCTACGCTTGTGTGTCTAGGAAAGTACACGGCCCTCTGTGTCACTGCCAGACTCCTCTGGCACAAAGCCTGGAAAACCGAGTGTGGATATGAGTCTCTAAGGAAATGAGGCTCTCAGCAGTGCCCACTAGCAGCAG
This sequence comes from Dipodomys merriami, assembly GCF_024711535.1. NCBI lineage: Eukaryota > Metazoa > Chordata > Mammalia > Rodentia > Heteromyidae > Dipodomys > Dipodomys merriami. The sequence goes on from NW_027206290.1 coordinate 11,394,869, forward strand.
TGTGAAAAGAGACAGAAAACAGGTGAAAAAGAAGGCCATGGCAGATGGACCAGCATCTTTATCACACCAATCAAAAGAGTGGGACAAGAGATGGGAGGAATTACAAAACAGAAAATAAAAGTATTTCATAGAATCAATACTAAAGTTCTATTTCTTAACCTATGCAAGGCCTAAGTAAGAGCAGAAATGGAGGCTCTACCTTGGGACCAAGCCCTAACTTGTTACCATCCTCTGCTCCTCTCTGTAGGGGAAGAGACCTGCTGTGTTCTATCTTAACTCCATCTCTCTTTTGCCCCCAGACCAGACTAACCCAGGGAAGAGGCACAAGCTAGCCCAGGCAATGGGCTCCAGGCCATCTGGAGATGAAATTTCTATAGAATTGGAAGATAGAATTTCCTTAGATTGCTCTCTAAACCATGAAACAGTACTCCCTTGGATACTGGAAAAACTTACTGGATTTTAATTTGAAGATGCATAGATTTAAAAGATGAGAGAGCTATGTAGACATCGTCTTTTAAAGTTGTTTTTTTTTAAAAAAAAAATACAAATCAGTGCTTTTCAAGCTCAATGTACCCAAAATCATTCAGAGATCTTGTTAAAATGTAGATCCTGAGTCTGTAGCTCTGGGTTGGTGTTTGAGATCTGAATTTCTAACAAGCTCTCAGATGGCACTGAGTAGCAAGGCCTGTGCAAATATTGCTGCTTTCCATTCTGTAGGAGAGTTTTTGTGAATGTGCATGGGAAATTGTAAAGTTTGTGTATAATATGTTGGAAATGAGCTAGACAATTTGGGGAGAGGATTGAGAGGGAGGGAAAGTGGGAGAAAAATTAGGGGGTAACAAGTTAAACAAGAAATGTACTCACTACCTTATGTATGTGACTGTAACCCTTTTGTACATCACCTTGACAATAAGTTTTTTTTAAGTCACACAGCAGCATGCATTAAACAGAGACAACTTTTAGTTTTATTATTTAAGACCTTGTCTGTTCCCGAGAGTAGTCTTTCCTACTTTTTCCTCTTCCCTATTAATCTGCTATCCATGACGTCACAGGCCTCATCTCTTGATTTGGGCTCTCAAGTATTGCTTTAGTAGTTTTCAGTTGCCTTCTAAAATGCTACAGATGTCTCAGATACATATTAGAGCAAATGGAAGACTAAATGTCTGGTATAGGAAAGAGTTTTTGATTAGATTTAAACAGCTGTCATCTCTGAAATTTCCCTCTCTAAATCATTTTCTGCTTTCAACAAGCTCTTATAATGTTGCTTTCATGGATGCATGCAGCCGCCAGTCCCCTTCTAACTACTCACGTTAACTGTGTCTGTTCTCTGGTACGGATCTGACACATGTTTAAGAACATCTTCACTAGCTAAAAGAGCACTTGGCTTAGAGAAATTTTACTCCAGTATCTCCTCCGTTCTAATGACAATTTTTCCTTGTCCTGAGTGAAATTCACCCACAGGAAGGACATGATGCTGCCAGTTGTAATGCAGAGAACAGTTTGGGAAGCTGTCATAGATGTCACTTTTCAAGCTAGGCACAGGTAGCTCACGTCTGTCATCCTAGCTACTCAGGAGGCTGGAATCTGAAGATTACAATTTGAAGCCAACTGGAGCAGGAAAATCCTTGAGACTATTTTTCCAATTAACTACCCAAAAGCTAGAAGTGGAATTTTTGTGGCTCGAATGACAGAGGGCAAGCCTTGAGCAAAAATGTTTAGGACAATGCCCAGGTCATGAGTACAAGTCCCAGGACAATCATACACACAAAGTTGTAGCATTTCATGTAAATTAGATGACTGTAATCTCAAGTATATTTTTTTTTCCTTAAGCAACTTGGACTTGGGGGGAAAGGCAATTACAAATCATGAACTCTGAATCGAGATTATGTAATGGAAAATTGATTAATGTTTTAAGGATAAGTATATATTTCTAGATTGTGTTATTCTACATTTTAATAATAAAAACTAAAATTCTCTATAGAGTATTTGACTAGACTTTCCCCAGAGAATTTATAGATTATAACTGAAATGGCTGTTTTCTTGTTAGTCATGATCAAAGAGATTTGGGAATGTCTGAAACCATGTGAGAGTTGATTACACATTTTATTGCTGGCACTGCACTGACTGGCCACCCATATGATGAAGCCGTTGGGACTGTGTACTGCTTCCAGCCAGCCTCAGGGAAAGGGCACATGGGGGTGAGACCTTAGAAGGCATTTGCTCGCTTCGTTTCATCTAGTGACTTTTGTCATTTTCCAGCTTTTAGCCATACTTATTTCACATAATGAGAAGAAAAATGTGTTGTTTTTGGCATTTGCACAGCAAATAGCCAGCATTTAAAACTTCATTTCAAGCCACAGAGCTATCTTTTTCATAAAATTTTTATGTTTTGTTTGTCAAGGAGACAAAAGACATATATATATATATATATATATATATATATATATATATATATATATATATATATATATATATCATGGTTTTTGTTTTGGGGTTTTGTTTTTGAAGACAGAGTCTCACTATGTAGTCCAAGCTGGCCTAAAACTTACTATGGAGGCCAGGCTGATCTCAAACTCAACAATACTCCCACCTGAGCCTTGTTGGGATTACAGGCTTGCCCTCCTTTGTCTAGATTTTCACCGTAGCATAAAATGACCAATATTTGTCTTTGAATTTACCTAATTTTAAATATTTTTATCTTGAAACTTTCTTGAATTAATTTATTAGTTATTATTCAAAATTTTTTTAATTTTTTATTGTGAAAATACCATTCAGAGGGGTTACAATTTCATGGGCAAGGAAATGAGTACATTTCTTATCAAGCATTGTTGCCTCCTCCTTTGTTTCCCCTTCCCATCCCTTCCCATCTCCCCCGTCCACCAAAGTTGTAAAGTTTGTTTTTCGACATAACGACTTGTGCATCTCATTGTTACAATTGTTAAATATCCCTATTTAAACGGTTTGTTTTTGCCCTTCCCCTCCACCAATTATACCAACATCAAATACAATGAAAGCAGGGGTTATACCGTGGGGGGAGAGACATACAAAGCAACAAAGAAATTATCTGATAAATACGTTAGAAACAACCACAAGAAAGAAAAAACATTTGAGTCCTTATCTTGGGGTTCATTTTGCCTAACATGGACTTATCTGACCTGTTCTGCTTGTCTCAGACATATACTAGTTATTGCAAATAAGGGAAACCATGGGATCTATGTTTTTTAGAGCTTGGATTATTTCATTTAATATAATTTTTTCCAAGTCTTTCCATTTCTTAACAAATGGGGCAATGCCATTCTTTCTGATGGAGGCATAGAATTCCATTGTGTATATATACCACATTTTCTTGATCCATTCAGCAACTGAGGGGCATCTGGGTTGGTTCCATATCTTAGCTATGGTAAATAATGCTGCAATAAACATAGTTGTGCTGGTAGCTTTAGTATGGTCTTGTTTGTGATCATTTGGGTAAATGCCCAAAAGTGGGATTGCTGGGTCATAAGGGAGCTCTATGTGGAGTCTTTTGAGGAACCTCCATACTACTCTCGAAAGTGGTTGAACAAGTTTACACTCCCACCAACAATGCAGTAAGGTTCCCTTCTGTCCACATCCCTCCAGCATCTGTTGTTATTAGAGTTCTTGATTATAGCCATTCTAACTGGGGTGAGGTGATATCTCAATGTTCTTTTGATTTGCATTTCTTTTATGGCTAAAGAGGTTGAGCATTTCTTCATGTGTCTATTGGCCATCCTTCTTTCCTCTTCAGAGACGTTTCTCTTGAAGTCTTTAGCCCACTTAATTATTGGGCAGTTGTTTCTTTGACGATTTGTTGTTGTGGGATTTAATATTTTGAGTTCCAGATATATTTTAGATATGAGACCCTTTTCCATTGTATGGTTTTAAAATTTTATTCATATAAGTTGAGGTAGTTTCCAAGGGGAGAGAGGGCCATAGATGAATGAAGTGGGTGAAATGCAGGTCATAATACTCAATTCGCATCCCATGAAATGAGTAAAATTGAAGGAAGGGCTGGATTGGGAAAGATGGGGGCAAATGATAAAAGGGGTGATGTTGATCAAGATGCATTGTTCTTATAAACTGACATGTTGAATGGTAACCTCTTTGTACAACTACTTAAAGACAATAAAATATACTTTTGAGAATAAAAAATTTATTCATATTTCAAAGCCAAATACAAACTTTTTTAGAAAACTTGTGTTTCTCTGGTCAAAATTACTCTTTTAGCTGTGTACCTGTGGCTCATGCCTGTAATCCTAGCTACTCAGGAGGCTAAGATCTGAGGATCGTGATTCAAAGCCAGCCCAGCCACAAAAGTCCATGAGAGGGGCTGGGAAGGTAGCTCAGTGGTAGAGTGCTTGCCTTGCATGCCTGAGGCCCTGGGTTCAATTCCTCAGCACCACATAAGCAAAAAGGAAAAAGCCGGAAGTGGTGCTATGGCTCAAGTGGTAGAGCGCTAGCCTTCAGCTGAAGAGCTAAAGGACAGCGCTCAGGCCCAGAGTTCAGGTCCCACAACCAGACAAAAAAAAAAAAAAAAAAGTCCATGAGATTCGTATCTCCTATTAACCACCAGAAAACTGGAAGTATCTCTGTGGCTCAGGTGGTAGAGAGCTTGCCTTGAGCTAAGGAGTTCAGAGAGAGTGCTCAGGTCCAGAGGTCAAGCCCCATGACCAACCAAAAAAAGAAATTTACTCTCTTATTGTCCTGCATTGTGAAAGTAGAATTTCCATATAAAGAATAGAGGCTGTGTGTAATCTTATGACTAAAAGATGTGTCTTCCATTTTTAAATTTTCATTTCCTCCAAAGAACCTAGCCCAAAGACTCAGGTATAATATTATGTTCTCATATGTTCTTTTCCATGGTTGTGACTTTAAGTAACTGCACTATGGGATAGTACACTAACTGATCATATTTTTAATAAATAATCTTTGTAGGTACTGGGATAGTGGCTCAAGTGGTAGCCTAGTAAGCCCAAGGTCTTAAGTTCAAACTCCAGAACCAGTGAAACAATTTAAAAAGAAAAGAACAACTCATGTATATGATTTTTTTGTGGGGGGAGGTCCGGCGTGGGGCCTGAACTCTGGGCCTGGGCACTGTCCCTCAGCTCTTCAGCTCAAGGCTAGCACTCTACCACTTGAGCCACAGCGCCACTTCTGGCTTTTTTCTTTTTGCTTATGTGGTGCTGAGGAATCGAGCCCAGGGCCTCAGGTATGCAAGGCAAGCGCTCTACCACTGAGCCACCTTTCCAGCCCTGTTGTATTAAGTTTGAAGTGTTTTTTGTTTGGTTGGTTGTTTTTTTATTTTTATTTTTTTTTTTTTTGCCAGTTCTGGGGCTTGAACTCAGGGTCTGGGAACTGTCCTGAGCTTCCTTCGCTCAAGGCTAGCACTCTATCACTTGAGTCACAGTACCACTTCTGGCTTTTTCTTTTTATGTGGTACTGAGGAATGGAACCCAGGGCTTCACACAAGCTAGACAAGCACTCTTTCACTAAGCCCCATGTATATGATTTTTAAAAGTTAGTTTGTTCTTACTCAAATTTGAATATTTGAATACAATTTGATTAAAATAAAATAATATTTTAAAATATGTTTTTATGAAGTAATTTTTTAATTTCATTTTTTTCATTTGTAAAAGGTCATGTAGGATTTTCCTTCCTTTCCATTAAATGTAAATAAAATTATGTGTACTAACTGTTTAGTCCATAGGTTTGTGGGGACCAGAATGTTGGTTTATTTCTATTTTTATTTAAAATAATATTATTCATATTTTACAAAATAGTACACTAGTTAAACTAGCACATAATATGTACTTAATCATTAGTTCCATATCCTGCTCACTATTTTGAGAAATGACTAAGAGAGACCAACAGAGAATTAGGGCCAACTTTAAACAATGCTTATCTTCCTGTTCAAGTTAACTTGTACAATAAGATGTCTATGTGTATATATTTTCTTTTTGACCTTCCTTTTTCTTTTAATGAGGTACTTTGGCAAATTTTCCATTTTCTCTATTTTTAGAAGAGTATTAACAACTCCAAAAGCACCAGAGGAAATGCATTCATTGGAGTATCAGAACAAAAGAAATGAATGACATAATGATAGTCTAACTTTCCAAACCATGGAGATGTTCTACAGTAGGAATAAGAGGGTTTCAGATAAGAAAATCACAAATTAGTCCCCTAAATTCAGGCAATAAAATTAGAATAATTTGGATTCAAGAACCAGAGCTATTTCTTTCTTTCTTTCTTTCTTTCTTTCTTTCTTTCTTTCTTTCTTTCTTTCTTTCTTTCTTTCTTTCTTTCTTCCTTCCTTCCTTCCTTTCTTTCTTTTTTCCTTTCTTTCTCTTTCTTTCATTCTTCCTTCCTTTCTTCCTTTCTTTCCTTCTTCCTCTTTTTTTTTTTTTTTAATCAGTCATGTGCCTTGAATTCAGGGCCTGGGCACTGTTCCTGAGTTCTTTTGCTCAAGGCTAGCACTCTACCACTTTAAGCCATAGCACCACTTCCAGTTTTTTGAGTTGTTAATTGGAAATAAGAGTCTCACAGGTCCTTTTCTGCCCAGGCTGGCTTTGAACCATGATCCTCAGATCTCAGCCTCCTGAGAAGCTAGGCATAAGCCACTGGAGCTTGGCTCCAGAGCTACTTCTTAATAGATGAATGTCTCAGGAAAGAGTATCTTTGAGACTCAGTCCTTTAAGCTAATATTATGGAAACAATAGCACAACCTAGCTCATAGGTTGGTTGGAGAATGTTGATGCCTATAGAACAACTTACTACTGTGTCAGGCATAAAGCACATCTTGAAAGTGAGGCTGCATTGTGGGGTGCAAAGATCTCTTTCCTGACAGCCAGACCTTTCAATCCATCAGCTCATCAGGCACGTGAGCTGCTGAGCTCCAGTATCTTCACCAATTGTTTCTGCTTTTGTTTATTCCCAGGCAAGAGGGGCACCAGATTGTAGTAATTAGGAAAGTAAAACCCTCAAAGTCACCGAGAAAAATCAAAGCAAAGACTTAGCACTAAATCCTCCAGAAAGAAGAAGGAGAGACATTCACTAAAACTTGGTAGATTAAATTCTGAATGTAGTCTCTAAAAAGGAATTTTTGCTGTAAGGAACAATAGAAAGATACCAAGTTAGCAATACAAACCCATGGGCAGGCCTCATGGAAATCAAAGAAACTGGCACTGCAGGCGCAATGTACAATAAGGGAATGTTTGAAAGAAAGCCATGTATTTACCATTTTGCTTGATCTACATATCAAAAACATCCTCTACTGTATATAGAAGATCCTTGCAGAAAGATGTTTCATATAAAAAATAAAAAAAATAGTAATAAAATAAAAAGGAAAGAAAGAAGAAAGCACCTGAGGCCATGTCATTTTTTGTTGTTGTTTTTCATCCTATTCTCTTTCGAATTCCAGGCCAGGTACAGTGAGCCACTCACTGCAAACGACTGTCTTCCCAAATCATCACAAATAAGATACTGAGAAATAGAGCAGCCACAACATTGAAATAAAACAACCTAACTGAGAAGTGGAGATAACTGGTAAAAATTAAGTAGCCTCAGTACAAACATAAAAAGCTCCTTTTGTCCACGAATAACCTGTTACATACTCACAGCTATGGTGCTTGGCAGGAAAAGAAAGACACATGCTCAACTACTTGTTCTGAACTAACCTCAGAAATGCCCTTATTTGATAATAAGTATTTAGAGTCAATCATACTGAAAATTTCAAAGTCAAATCTCCAATGAGCCAAAACCCAAATGATTAGCTATTTGAAATTTATATTATTTTATCCATCTATTAGGCATCATACTTAGCAGACTTACCACAAAGATTTTCCTTAACAAAGAGATGTTGAGATGCCATTCCTTGGCTTTTATTGGGTCAGGTGCAGGTGGTTCATGCCTGTAATCCTAGCTACTTAGGAGGCTTAGATTGGAGAATGACAGAAGCCAGCCCAAGGAGGAAAGTCCACGAGACTACTTTTTTTAAAAATAATTCTGAAATAGTTATTTATTTTTTGTTTTATTGTAAAGATGATGTACAGAGGGGCTACAAGTTACATAACCCAGGTATTGAGTACATCTCTTTCAGAACAGTGTCACCTCTTCCCTCATTTTCTCCAGTTTTCCCCTCCTGATCTCCCTTCCCCCCAAGTTGTAGAGTTCCTTTCCAACATAATGTCTAGTAAGTATCACTCTGAATTATTAGTGCACCCTTGGTCCCAGTTTCTGTGCTTCCCCTTCCTCTCCCCAAATCAGATAAACTTACATACAAGACAAAAGGGATATGAGACTCTTATCTCCAATAAACTACTAAAGAACTCTAGAAGTAGAGCTGTGGCCTAAGTGGTAAAGCACTTGCCTTGAGCAAAAAAAATCTCGAGACAGCACCTAGGTCCAGAGTTCAAGCCCTGAGTTCAAGCTCCAGGACCAGTGCGCGCGCGCGCGCGCGCGCACACACACACACACACACACACACACACACACACACACACACACACACACACACACACACACACACACACTATGTTAACAGGTGCTAGAGATATGAACCAGTGATGGAGTGCCTGCTTAACAAGTACAAAATCCTGAGTTTGAATCTCAATGCCAGAAAAATAAATAAGTTAACCAGAAATTTAAGCTTTTTTTTTTCATCAGTTGTGGGGCTTGAACTCTGGGCTTGGGCGGTGTCCCTCAGCTCTTCAACTCAGGGCAAGCACACTTGAGCCACAGCACCACTTCCAGTTTTCTGGTGGTTTATTGGAGATAAGAGTCTCATGGACTTTCCTGCTTGGACTGGCTTTGAACCGCGATCCTCAGATCTCTGCCTCCTGAGTAGCTAGGATTATAGGCGTGAGCCACCACTGCCCACATGAAGCTTATTTTTTGTTTAGCTTTGTTTCTGTTATTGTTGTTAACATTTTCTCATGTTTTCAGAAGGCATTTAACCAGAACTGATAAGTAGGGTCAGAAGAAAACAAATGATTTCACACAATATGTAAATTTTTGTCATAAGAAGCAAATGTGTGATTGACTTTGATTCAAAAACCTCTAGCAACATCTTCAGGTGAGAGGATTTTATGAATGCTATCTGGAAATTATGTGGACAACACGTGATCTTTTTTGAATTTTTTATTTTGGGTGTTTTTGTTTGTCTGTTTTATGTGCCTGTCTGGGGTATGAACTCAGAGCCTGAGCACTGAGCTTGTTTGCTCAAGCCTAGGCACTACCACTTTGAACCATATAGCCCCATTTGCCAGCTGGTAGTTAACTGGAGATATCCTGCCCAGCCTGGCTTTGAAACCCAGTCCTCAGATCTCAACCTCCTGAGTAGTTAGCATTACAGGTATGAACCACCAGCACCTGACCACATTGGTCTTTAATTAGAAAACTCAGTTTCCAATTCTGCACCTTATGTTCTGGTTGTAAGCCTCGGCTACTATTTCAATTTCCCTGGGCTTTTCAGAAAATAGCCAGAAAACTACCTCCTGTTTCTATTACATTGTTACTGTGAGATTTGAATAAATTAGCATAAAGAAATAAGCCAGTATAGTTACTGAAATATTTGTGGTGCAATAAAATGCTAGTATCATTTCCCTTAAGGTACCCCATCTAGACAGCTGTTCAGGTTGACCTCTGGCTCTCATGGGTCCTATTAGTAATCAAGTCCTGCCATTCCTACCTCCTACATACCTCTCAATTACATCTTCTTTTTTCCTGTCTTCCTTTGCATTGCTTAAATAAGCCCCTCATTACCTCAGGCCTTGGCTAAAATAATGGTCATGCAATTCACTCTTACCTAGACTCACTATGACCAACCTGTGTTTTATGCTTAATTCTTTTTCCAGAGAATAAATATCATCACTTTATCTTCCTGCTTAAAATTTTTGATGATTTCCTCATGCCCATAAAACAGAATTTAATCTCTCTAAAGTGATGTACAAGGGACTTCATCATGAGGGAGTTTAGCACTGTCTTCTACCATTTCTCATCACACACTTGATGTAACTAATACACTACACACCATCCTTTTTCCAAGTTTCTGGCTTGGCACTTGCTCTTCCTTTTCCCTATGATGGATTTCCCATTCTCTGACAGTGAACAACTATTCATCTTTAAGACACAGCTGAAATGTCACCTCCCATATGTAGCTCCTTAGAGCACATAGGAAGAATTTATCATTCCTGTAGGACTTATAATTATATCATTATACCAAACCATATTTCTTTAATTACTTGTTTATACATCTGACTCCACACTGAACTGTGAGCCTCAATATATAACATAGGACCAAGAATACAAGTACTATTTGATAAATATTTGCTAAATTAACAACAGAAATCACAAAAATGATATTACAGTCGATCTACTCACAAATTAATATGTCCCAAATTTGCAAATAGCCAACCTGTCTTTTCCTTACAGAATAGTTATGGTCTTTCTACATGGGTTAGCAAATGAAACAGAAGTGAGGCATTTAAGCCAGGCCTGGTGGTTTGTCCTAGATACTTGTGGGAATGAAAACAGTTCCTAGTTCATCTCACTCAAAGAAGCTGGTGGCACATGCCTGTCATCTGAGCTATGGCAGAGACCATAAAATAAAAAGATCATGTTCCAGGTTCATGCCTGGGGAAAAAAATGAGACTATATCTAAAAATAACTAGAGCAAAAAAAGACCTAGAAATATTGCTCAGTGATAGAATATCTGTCCAGCAAGCATGAGGCCCTGAGTTCAAACACAGGACCATCAAAGAAAAAAGAAAGAAAGGAAGAAAGAAGAAAGAAGGAAAGAAAGAAAAAGAAAGAAAGAAAGAAAGAAAGAAAGAGAAAGAAAGAAAGAAAGAAAGAAAGAAAGAAAGAAAAAGAAAGAAAAAGAAAGAAAGAAAGAAAGAAGGAAAGAAAGAAAGAAAGAAAGAAAGAAAGAAAGAAAGAAAGAAAGAAAGAAAGAAAGAAAGAAAGAGAAAGAAAGAAAGAAAGAAAGGGAATATTGTTTAGGGAAGTCTATAAAACAAGAACAACCATAACTGCTTTTTTTTAACCAATTGTATTGATATCATGAGTAAATATATCTTTGGCCTAATTATCAAGTTTAATACTCTCAATGAACACAGAGATACTATTGTTAATCCTAGAAAATACACAATGTAGGTAGTCCATTCTTTTCCTTTGCATGCTCGCACAAAGGGAATGGTTTTGTCACTGTCTCTGAATTATCAATCAACATGCTGTGCATCTTGGTTTCCCCTCATTTGAAACAGTACTGGCCTCTAACTTCAGGATGCTATGAATTTAATGAAAAGGTAGTCCTGGTTTTTATTGTTGCTTTTGTAGTTTGCTTTTGTTTTTTACTTTTGTTAAGAAAATAAGACAGCAAAGCAAAACTCTTGGTATGCTAAGGTAGGAGTTGGTCTCTGGTAATGAACTTAAGTTAGTGCCTAGCCGAGTGCTGACAGTGAATAAATGTTCCTTACTGGTGATGAAATACTAAATATAAGAACCTGTGTTTCTAGTTCTGCCCTGTCATAAAGCTGCTATTATTCAGCATTTATTAGGTACTCACAAAGCACAAGGCATAAACATGACAAGGAGAAAACACACAGTCCCTAACCTCTAAATTACAAAAGACAGATGCGCAGGGAACTAGGTGGACCTCAAAATTGTTTCCAAATGGCTGTTTGTAGGAGGATTTAAAGGGTAAGCAAACCTCAGGAAAGGACATGGGTGGACAGGATGGAGTATAAGGAAATAGGAGATAGAAAGGGAGTTAGTGTTTTCATAAAAGGAACAGGGTAGGAAGTTAGATCAGAACCTAAGGCTTAGCATCTTCTAGTGATAATGAAGAACCCTAGGGAATAAAGAGGCGGGGAGTAATTTTCATTCTTTTTTCTTAAGTCTTCTTTGCTAATGAGAACTTCCTCTAGCTTCCCTGATTGGTAAGAGAAAAAAAAAACAGCCCTTTTAAAATCAGACACTCCCAGGATAAATGAATAGTTCTGCCATTTACTAGCCTTGGTTTCCTCATCTTTAAAGTGGAACAGAAACACATCAAAGAGTTGACCTGAGGATCAAAGGCAATAAAGGATGCCCATGGCCCAGAGACGTGTCATGTTCATGGGTTGAGAAGCAAACCTAGGACGCCCTAAAGTCTTAGTCAACCTCTGATGTCCTCGCTTTCTTATTCTTTTGGTGTCTAAAGGAACAAGAGAGTTTAGAAAGAAGATGGTGTTTCAACAGGCAATATTTGTTAGTGACATGTGGCAGGATATAAAAATTGTACGATTTAGTGTGAGGCCAGTGAGATTTTTAACTAGTTAGTAATTATTTTTAGCAGGAGAGAGAGAGAAAGAGAGAGAGAGAGAGAGAGAGAGAGAGCATAAAATCACAATGGGAGATTGTAAAATGGTTCTTGGGACCCTCAAGGGCATTTCTTTCAGTCTTTTCATCAAGTGAGCTGGCCTATAGTGTAAGTCTTGCTTATAAGGAGGCTTTCTGGCAATTTCACACTGCTTTTCTCTGATGCAGCACCCCCCAAAAACATGTAAACCCAAGGGATTAGTATCGACTTAAAGAGAAAATAGTGTAAAGTTACACCATGAGCGAAGCGGTACAGCTGCCTTGATGCACTGTTCCCTTGGGCTCCTACAGTGAATGAAACTTATCTAAGTGGCCCAGTCCACTCCCACACTGCCAGATCCGCGGCCCTTTGTCACAACATGCAGGAGAATTGCTCAATCTCAGGGGGGCGGCCGGCTCTGTAATGACCTGCATTGTAGAAGCACATAGGAGTTCCCTATCTAGGAATGAAAACTTAAATCTCTTTTTATATTCTTGGCTGACAGTTGCAAAGCAGAGCTGGATAGTAAACAAAATGTTTACTCTGGCCATGCTGTTTTCATAGGTGGTTTTGATACGTTTATTGAGTAGTACAGCCAAATGAAATAGAAATAGATGGGAATATCATCTCAGGGCTCATGGAGGGTCTCACCAGACATGGAATATTCCCCAAATGCAACCGTCCTGAGGCTGGCATACTTACATTGATGATCTCACCAGACCAATAATTAATAAGCGTGAATGAGGCTAATGAAATCAGGGTAATGAAAAGCAGCCTCCTACTTTTTAACCATTGCTATTTTCTCCATTATTTAATCTCTAGCAGAAACTGAATTTGCCACTCAAGATCTAATTGAACCTCTTTGACTTCTAGATAGCATTTCCGAAGTATCTCAAAGAGCTTTTAAAAGGGGGCAGGTATAAAGATCTTAACAATCCATACCATGACACATGAAACATTGGGAATGGAGATCAGATCAACAACTGCAGATATTTCTTGCTCCTCTAGAAAAAGGTAAAGAAATTACAAAAAATGGAAACAATAAGGAGATGGTTTTTCCCCCTCAAGGCTGAGATTTATTTTAAAAGGTAATGATTCTCTTATCTCCAAAGGCAACTTCCTAAATTTGGGGGTACACATAGCTTAGTAGATAATTAAATGCCTCTTTCCCTCTGAAGATAAGCACTATAGTATGATCCAGCAGGGTGAAGGCACTGCTGTGGCTGAGATGTGAGGATTGTGTGTTCAAAGCTAGCCTAGGTAGCAAAGTCTGTGAGACTCTTATCTCCAATTAACCAGCCAAAACCTGGAAGTGACACTGTGGCTAAAGTTCTTGAGGGAAAAGTGCCTAGGTCCTGAATTCCAGCCCCAGTGTATATTTTCTCCCCCCCGCCCCCTCTCTCTCTCTCACACACACACACAAAAGAAAAAGAATAATGGTGTAAAGAATGAGTCCTTTGGCCTGAAGAACAAATCTGTAAAGGTGTGACCTGCACGTGAGCAAGGTTGTCTCTTGCAGGTTGCCTCTGTATCTTAAAATCTGCAAGAAAAAGCTGCATGCCAGCCTGATATGCTTTGCTTTGTATTTGAGTCTTCTCTTCCAAAGAAAGCTTGAGAATCTGCAAAAGGAATCAAGGGCAAAGGAAACACGTGCTTCCCATTCTTCTTCCCCAAGAAGCATGTGGATAAGGGGAGCCCCATGTGAAGTGGAACTGTCTGGGATCCATTCCAATGACTTCACATGTCCTCTTGTCTTCTGACTGAAAGTGAGTGCCAAGAGAGACAGGAAGAATGCATCTTTCAATAAAGGGTTAAACTCAGCAGGATGTGGAGATTCAAAAAAAAAAAAAAAGAATTCCCAGTGCATTTCCTATTTGATAATATTGAATCTATTTTGAGATTACTTATCAGTTGGTTATTGTGCTAATAATTGCCATTAAAATTAATACTACATTTGGGGAATTAGGCAAAGAGCTAACAAGTTTTCTTTTACATGGAGCTTTCCAAAGGCAATCTGGGTAACTTGTTTCTGGAATGCAGCTGTGTGAGTTTCATTAGCATCTTGCAGGTGGAGCCTAATTTTAGTTCAGCCTTGAGAAGGGGGAATTGTTTTCCTCACGACATGCAAGCCCGCAACAGCAGCAAGGCAGGTGAGGTATCAGCAAGCATGTGTTTACCTTCCTGTTTAGTTTTTTAAAACAAAACAAAACCAAACAAAAAAACCCAGGTGATTCATATCATTAATCATACAATTTCGATTTGATTTTAACATGGTCTAATAGAATAGTCTGGAGCACGTTTGACCTACAGTTACTCTAATGTAAAACAAAAGCAATGAAATGGAAAATGATAAGAAAATGAGCAAAAGATCCTAAATATAGTGGAGAAGAAGCCAGTGAATGAACTGAAGTAAAATTTAGAAATACATCTGTTTGGCTACAAAGCATGTTTTAAAGAACAACCTTCCAGATTCTAGTTTGGCAATTTGAAATTGGCTAGTTAGAAGACATATATATGTGTGTGTGTGTGTGTGTGTGTGTGTGTGTGTGTGTGTGTGTGTGTGTGTGTGTGTGTGTGTGTGTGTGTGTGTGTGTGTGTGTGTGTGTGTGTGTGTGTGTGTGTGTGTGTGTGTGTGTGTGTGTGTGTGTGTGTGTGTTAGGGAAAAGAAACTATTGCTGGGAAAGAAGGGAAGAGTTCAAAAAGGGCACTGAGTTGCAGACTGGATTCTATTGCAAGTCTTCCTTTGGCCTCTGAACTCAGGGAAGTACTGACAATGGACTTAAATTTTAGGTCTGAGGAGAAAACATTTTAAAGAAGCAGGAAATGATTGATGACAGTCATTTCTCTTTCAATTTGTTTAGTAAGTGTCTTAAATTTCATTAGAAGCTTCAAGGTTACAGGCTGCATACTTTTGCTATCTATCATGTGTTTCACTGTAGTGAACCTACTCTGTGTGTCTTCGGACATGAAGACAGAGTAATATACCATAGTACTGCTGTGTGTTATCCCACTGAAACAGCACCTTTGAATTCTACCCCCACCCTCCACCCACCCATGGGGGTGTGTATGAAAATTCCATTCCTCTGCAGAGAGGGGGCAGCTCCACATGCATATTTGTTTCTTTCAATTCAGCCTCATGGAATGGATGGAATTTGTGATTATGTTGTATAGAAGTCTATTGTTCTGAACCTTAAAAAAAAAAAAAACTTTTCTTAAAAACCCTCTCTTGGACCTTGAACGGCACCATTCAGGGCTTTTTGCCTTTATGAAGAATCTTAACATGCCATGCAGGTCTGCCTATGAATGTATTTTCAAAGGATACCTTAAAAAGGGTGCTTTTTGTCTCTGCTTCCCTCCCCCCTTAAATTTCATGAATAGCAAGAATGTGCATTTTTCTTGGAAAAGTGTTCATCAATGTTCTTTTTAGATTCCCAAAAGAATTCATAAGCCTATCCCTGCTTTCCCCCCCCCCCCCCACCAATGTTATGAAACATAGCATTCAAGCCGGGCACTGGTGGCTCACACCTGTAATCCTAGCTACTCAGGAGTCTGAGATCTGAGGATCATGGTTCAAAGCCAGCCTGGGCAGGAAAGTCCGTGAGACTCTTATCTCCAATATACCACTAGAAAACTGGAAGTGGTTCTGTGGCTCAAGCGGTAGAGCTTGAGCTGAAGAGCTGAGGGATTAGTGCCTAAGCCCAGCGTTCAAGCCCCATGACCAACAGCAACAAAAAGAAACCATCATAGCATTCAGATATCATCTTTAATATAATTCATTTTGATGAATAATTGCAACTGAAATATAAAACTTATTTGCCTTCTTCTTCCCTTTTCTTTCTTTTTTTTTTTTTTTTTTGTCAGCCATGGGGCTTAAACTCTGGGCCTGGGCCCTGTCCCTCAGCTCTTCAGCTCAAGGCTAGCACTCTACCGCTTGAGCCACAGCTCCACTTCCAGTTTTCTAGTGGTTTTATTGGAGATAAGAGTCTCACATACTTTCCTGATCTGGCTGGCTTTGAACAGCAATCCTCAGATCTCAGTTTCCTGAGTAGCTAGGATTACAGGCGTGAGCCACTGGCGCCCAACTGTGCCTTCTGACATAGAAAAAGGTTCAGCTTTGCTGGGCACTAGTGGCTTATGCCTGTAATCCTCGCTACTCAGGAGGCTGAGATCTGAGGATCTCAGCTCAAAGCCAGTCCAGGCAAGAAAGTCTATGAGACTCTTATTTCCAATTAACCACCAGAAAACTGGAAGTGGAGCTGTAGTTCAAAGTGGTAGAGAGCTAGCCTGAAGCAAAAGAGCTTTATTTTATTTTTATTTTTTTTATTGTGAGAATATCATACATAGGAGTTACAATTACATGGGCAAGATAATGAGTACATTTCTTATTAAACATTGTTGCTTCCTCGTTGTTTCCCCTGCGAAAGAGCTTTTAGGCAGCACCCAAGTCCTGTGTTCAAGCTCTATGACCTGACTAACGACATAAGAAAGAAGGAGGGAAGGAAAGACAGAAAAAAAGAGAGAGAGAGAGAAAGAGAGAGGGGGGAAGGAAGGAAGGAAGGGAGGAAGGAAGGAAGGAAGGAAGGAAGGAAGGAAGGAAAAAAGGAAGGAAGGAAGGAAGGAAAGAAAAAGTTTGAGCTTTGCATCTGCCTGTCTAGTTTCCTTCCTTAGGATTTCCTAATTTTGTCCTTGTCTCTGACATATAACCATGTTAAATAAGCATCTAAGAAAATATTAAATATTCTTAATATTTGTTCCTTTTATTTCACATGGATTTGTTTAATATGTATTGTATATAAGGACTTCAAGAGTTTAGAAACACACAACACAATCTATTCCCTTAAGAAGTTCCCTGGCCTTTGACAAAGATGATCTACAGGGTGGGGTGGGGGGAAACTCAGTTAGCTGATCTGTTTGTAAAAGGAGAAATGTTATATAAGGCCTCAGATTTTCCAAACATAAGGCACACTCTCATTTTGACATGTATGTGTAAAGGTTAAAAGCAAACAGTGTTGACCTTTTGACAGCAAGACAAAAACCACACCACACCCAAACATGTTGCCATTACATTCCACCCACTGGCCAGCTGCTGTGGCTGTAGAGAAGGCCATGTGAGTAACAGGAAGGAGCAAGGGAACTTTAAAAATGCTCCCAGGAATGGAATGATAGAAAAAAGTCACCCAAAGGTGAGATGGGACCAGAAAGTTTGAGATTTAAGCTAAGATTTTTTGGACTGATTTGAACTTACAGATTGTAGTCACACAATGAACAGATTGTGATTTTGCAACTCTCCTGACAGTCCTATGGAACTGTCATAAACAGGATGCTCTCTCATTTTCTTCCCATAAAACACAAACTTTGGATGAGAACTGTCTTGTAGTTTGTAACTCAGAATTTGCACTGGGTCTTCCATTCGTCACATGATAGTTCTCACTCCATCCCAGATTATCCCTTAACAACTTGCTCAGATGCCTGGAAAGAGAAACAGGAAGGGAAATAACCTGATACAAAGCAGGAATGTTGTTTGTTTTTTTCTTATTTGTTTGTTTGTTTTGGTGGACTTGAACTCAGCACCTTACACTCTTGCTCGCTTTCTTGCTCACAGCTGACACTCTACCACTTGGGCCACACCTTCAGTCCAATATTTGGCTGGTTAATTGAAGATGGAATCTCTCAGGCCATATCACCTCAACTGACTTTGAACTTAGAGCCTCCAATTCTCAGCCTCTTGAATAGTTAGGATTACAGGTATGGAACCATTAGGAATGAAGTACTTTTCCTTCACTACCTTTTCTCATTGTAACCTACCCTATCAATATTGATCTTCCAATCATTGTTCTTTTTTTTTTTTACTTTTTTAATATGTTTATTGTAAAGGTGATGAACAGGGAGATTACAGTTACATTAATAAGATAATGAGTACATTTCTTTTTAAACATATATTTTATTGTAAAGATACTGTACAAAGGGGTTGCAGTTACATCATTGTTCATTTTAAGCCTCATTCAGAATGTAAAACTCAGCATCTACTTTCTACTCATATACTCCAGAATTATCTTGTGTGGGAGGACTTGTGCTCCATTTCCAGAAGGTAAGAAAGATTATTTTGGCTATCAGAAGAGCTCACTTTGTTGTTATTGCCTTCTTTTCTATTTTTTTTAAATTTTTAACCAACCTTCCTTCCTTCCTTCCTTTCTTCCTTCCTTCCTTTCTTCCTTCCTTCCTTTCTTCCTTCCTTCCTTCCTGTCTTTCTTTCTGTTTTTCTTTCTTTTTTGCTGGTTCTGGAGCTCAAACTCTGGGCTTGGGCATTGTCTCTGAGTTCCTTTTTGTCATGGCTAGCACTCTACCATCTGAGCCAAGCACCACTTAAAGCTTTTTCTGTAATTAATTGGAGATAAGGGTCTCACGAACTTTCCTGGGCTGGCTTTGAACTGTGATCCTCAGATTTCAGCCTCCTGAGTAGCTAGGATTACAGGTGCAAGTCACTGGCGCCTGCTAAAAATGTCATTTGAAATTTTCTCCCTTCTTCTTTCTAGGTAAACCTAGAAAGTTTGCTGAGATTTTTTTTTTAGTTATAGAATTTTTTTAAAGTCACCGACAGAAAACACGCGATTCATTTCACTCTTGCTGGTAGGTACATTAGAGTTTTACTTCTGGAGGTTTATTTCCCATGTTTAATCTAAACCTTATTGGACTGCCTGCTGTGGAACTGCACCACAGCGGCTGAGATGAAGTCTTCAGAAGCGCTTACAGAAGGCCCGGCTGTTAGGATGTTACTTCTGGAAGAAGTTCCAATCAGCAACAGGGAAAAATTTATGAGCCTCTTAGAGGATTTCTGCTATCTTAAAACAGTGCACATGCCACTGCGAATTTGAGTACATTCCAGGAAAATTGCACAGTCCTGTCAACCTGCATCTGCACATGTGCAGAAACTCGCCAGGTCACCATTTGTCAGGCCCGCACTAACATCGTAGGAGATAAATGAGATCAACCCCACTTACAGGTTCTCAGTGAAAGACACTGTACTTCGGCTGGAAACCCGCGCACGTCTCATTATATTTAGTTCTAGGTCCCATCTTTAGTATTCCTAGGTGTCAGTTTTGCTTGGTGTTTTTTTTAAGCCTACAAATTGATTAAGAATAAACAAAGCATTAACCAAAAACCTTTGTATGTGAGAGTCTACTTTGTAGAAGAGAAACAGTAATTTAAGAATAAAGAATACTTGGGTTGTACATACCAATATGCTTGGGTAATGTCTACTGGGTTTTATTTTTAAGCCTTTCAGTTATCAAGAATTATGTAGGCTGAGGCAAGATGTCTTTCATAATTTCATATTTATTTTCATATATATGAAAGTTATTTTCCCTCAGCCTACATATATATTTAAAATCAAGTTAAGTAATGTATTTCAAAAAGTGTTGATACTCATCCTACTGCCAAGGAAAGAACCAATCACTCAAATACACTGAATGATGTGGGATAGGAGACGTGCCAACCAATCTTCACCCAGCAGTATTGGACCAGTTCCTTTGACAACAGGCCATTGTAGGCTGTGTTCTTTTTTGGATTACTGTTCGACAAAAATAAAGACGAGGAAGAGCAAGCAAAACACAAGTCAATTTGTTGGATAAACAAGAATCGTTGGCATTGATAGTAAGATAAATGATATTTAAATTGCCACCACACATTGTAATGTTCTCAGTGTTCATCTATAAGATGATTTGATCGTTCTAGTAAGTTTTAAAGAGAAAAGCAAAGAGCTAGCAAGTAATTTTATAGGATGGAAAGTTAAATCAGTTGTTCTAGAGTCATCTTAGGTATTTTTGCCATTACAGTATTTAATTGACAAAAAGTACATATTTGGATTAAAAAAAATAGAGATTTCACCTCAAAACTGATTTACCTCAACATTCAATGGTACAGTCGTACTGGAAAACACTGACCCCATAAATCTGTAGCAATGCTGTTCTCTCTTTCCTGTTGCTTTGCTGCCTTGTTCGTATTCAGTAATCTGTACTTGGTTGGTCTTCTTAGGCATTTGGGTTTTTTTTGAAACCCTGATATAAAAATGTTTTATGTAGGCTTAAATTTCAGTCATACTGGCTGTACTTACTTTTCCATAACGTGAAACTGGCATTTCTTTCCCTCTTTTCCTTCTCCACTGGACTTCTAGTTACTGATCCCCGTTTCAGTATGGCTGCCTCTACTTCTATAAGGCTTTTCACATTGTCCATTGGTCTCAAACTGTCTGCTGGTCACTTTTCTCTCCTGAGTTGGTCCTACTGATTGGCTCAAAGTCTCCATCCTTGGCAGCCAGAACCCATCGGCAGGTGTCCACCTGTGTCCATATGGTGATTTTCTTTTCTTTCAGTCTTATCCTTTATCCACTGAACGTCAGATGAATGAATGCAGAAAGGAATTGGCAGTATTCTGCCCAGACATTAGTTTGCACATGATAAACTCATCAGAGTGACAATGTGATCTCTTCCTTCTCTGTTTAAACTATGGGACAGATTTCCTAGCAAGGAAGCTTTAGGGGCGAATGGAATGGAGTTTATAAATATCACAGGGAATGTGGACAAAGTTTAGACAACTTCTCTTTGAGGCAATCCAACATGACTGATTTATTTATCAGAAAATGTTACTCATTTAAGGAGAGAAGCTCATGTTTCTTTATGTCTTTAGTTCGGTAAACCAAAAACATTAATTCAATTTGGAGAAGGCAGTATACTGCCTTATCCCAGCAGGAGACAAATTGGTGCCTGGCAGGGAAAAAAATATATGACAAAATAATGATGCAGAAAAGATAAGAACTGGCCTCAGTTATTGATTCATTCGACCAGTGTTCTTTACCACAGTGATCCAAACTAAGCTAGGCCTTGGAAAGTAGATATGTAAATAAACAGGTGCAAAGGACGTTATGAGAATATATAGGTATCATAGAGTGCTGTGGCTACAAAGAAGATGGCATTTGGCTCTGCCCAATATATCAACAAAAGTTTCATAACGGAGTTGACTCTTGAGCTGAGTCCTAACAGATGCCAGCCTAATTTGCAATCACTCTGGAGACATGGAAGAATGTTTAACTCCACAAAATAAATTTGGAAAATGGACCTCTCCTTATGAGAGTATAAATCATATTTTTTAAAATTAAGAATTAAAGAGCGTCAAGAAGGTACAAAATAAAGTGAATAATGGTGAAATAGGTACTAGTTACAATACCTTAATTTTAATACTGATTCACTCATTTGCAAGGAGTGTGTCCTGGAACAAGTTACTTAAGTTCTCTGTGCCTCAGTTTCTGTCTCTGTTCAGAGGAGATGATAAAATTGTTTGCTTCATGGAATTAAAATTCACAATAAATGATGTGATATAGGAAAAATGCTTAGCCCAGTACTTGGCACACTGTATTAGATATTAGCACTATTAGATATTAGATACTAGCACTATTATACTAAAATATACTGGAAAATCATCTGCTGTTTTTCTTTGAAACAGACAGCATCCAAAAAAAAGGATCATGTATTTCAAAGCAGTTATTAATGAAAATCCACATAATTAAGACAAAAAAGAAATCTCAGACCTAATATGCCTTGCATCCTTTATGTTTTAGTTTTGCATTTTATTCTCACTCATCTTAGATAATGAAACCAGATCAGGTCTCATAATTGCCCTTCTGCAACTAACTGTTCAGTATTCAGTTTCTTGAATTTTTCAGTGTGGTTCATCTTCCAGCTGTAATGAATTAGCATAATACTTCTGTGCTGGTGTTTCCAATACTACATGTTACTGTATATTACCGAAGAGAATCATCATCAGTAATAACTTTTTACTTTCCAACATTGATTAAAGTTGTGACTTCTTAATTTTTCTTGATTGTGGATTTTCCACACACACACAAATACACACACAAGCCTGTATCTCACTTAGCAATATATATTATTTTATACTCTCCATGATATTGACTCTTTTTATTGATAAACATATTTTACTTACTAAGAACATTTTAAGGATATTAGGAAAAATACAAAATAAGACTTCTTCTGGAAAAAGTTGACCAAAATCCTTTATCTTACTAATCTTATGAATTCTTTGATTATTCTTATAGAATTTACATAGCATTGATGCTTTAGTATCTACTAGAAAGATTATAGCACATGGATAACATACCATCATTTCATTCTGTGTTTGCCTGCCAAAAATAGCCTTAGACATTTCTATGTAATAATAAGATATACAATGTTATAAAGGAGTTCATGTGGCTCTTAAAAATACAGTATGATGAAAATACAATTAGGAGAAAGTTCTATCAATAGAATATATAAGAGAAGGACTTTACTGTTTTCTAGTGTTCACTCCAACTCAAACAATAAAAGTTATAAATAGAAGCCATTTCTCTTCCAGGGGCAAGTTTCATTTTACAAAACTGGGATCACCCCTTTATTTCCATCCTGAAGGAAAAGACCCTCTTTTATATTACTGCTTCTGTGTCACCCCTTGGGCTAGCAAGGCTGAGGCAGCTGTGTTTGGAGCTGTGCATGAGCTCCTGAAGGATTTCTCACTGGCCCTATTCCCCTGTTGTGTTCTGGGCTCTCTGCCATGAGCTGCACATCACACCATTGCACTTTTCTTATCTCCTCCCTTCTTCCCATAGCCAGGTCTTTCCCTGACTGACCAATTGTTCATAATTTATTGTACAGAAATTTAGCCCTGCTTTTATTCAGTGCTGTTCATCAAGTCAGGCCCAGAGAACCTTGACTTTATCAACTTCAACATTGAATCCAGATTTATTTGGTTGTTTTCTTTAACCAAAAAAACCATTTGTGCTATATGTTGCTCTTTCTTTCAAGACAGCATTGTGGGTTTTTTTTTTAATTCTCTTTCCTTGATGTTTTTTTTTAACAGCTATTTTTGTTGAAAAACAACACATAAAAAAAGTGTATTGTGGCTTGAATTCCAGGACATAGGCCTCATGCCTCATATATTTGCTCAGCTTCTGCTTGCTTTCCGTTCACTTGGCACACATCCCTACTGTCAGCTTTTTGCTGGTAGATTGGAGATAAGAATATGGCAGATTTGTCTGTTGATTTCCATATTTCAGTCTCCTGTTCTGCAGAACAATTCCATCTTGATTTTACTTCCAGTCACTCTGATAAGAAATGAACCCCAAGAAACTGAAGCAAGTAGCTATGCAAATAAATTTTAGTGTCTTCCAGTAAAAAGTTAACTTCAGATATGTTCATGGAGTGTCTGACAATGATTGTTCTGGTCTCATGGAGAATGGACCAGAGACAAGAAGACTGGAGACAAGTCAATGCTGACCTAATTTTATTGGGAAGGAAAGGTGGACTGAGCCACTTTCAAACCAATGAATTTGACATCAGTCCCTAGCAAGATTTAGGCAAGACTGTTAAAGTAAAAGGAAAAAGTGAACATTTTGAAATGATAGCAGTTATGTGTAAGAGTTGGATTCATGAACAAAGCAACCTCAATTTAACTAATCTATTTTTACTCACAACTGCTCAAGCCTTTTAATCAGAATACTCACATGTACTTAGAAATTAGGTTATAGTTCATTTCTCATATGGTTAAGAATCTTCCAAAATGGTAGAATTATTTCTTTGGAAACAGAGTCTTGGAGGTGCAAATTGAAGCCTTGAAAATTATCGACCATATAAATATCTGGAAGGTTTTGAATTTTCTGAAGTTTAATCTTCTCAACTGTAACAAAGGATTAAAACTATATTATTTATGATACTCTGCTTCTTCAGTGACATAAAGAGCCTACACTGCTTTTTACTCATCATTAAATAAGTGTTCAATAAAAATGATAGGTGCTATGCTCTACTCTTATTTGCAAAGGCTAAATGACTATTGTGAACCTAAAGAGAGGTCTCTGAGATGTGAACTAAGCACCTTTTTGCCAGTCAGTTGAAAGAAAAAATGGAAGGCATCATAATTATTTTGACAGACTCCTTCTGTGTTTTATACTCCTTCAGGAAAGGGTTCATATTTTCTTGCTCCTTGGATCAGTGTTTGGCATAATGCCTGACTCATACTGGCCACTCAGCCGTCTTTTAAAGAATGACACAAATTAAAATATGGTAACAAAGACATTGGATAGCAAAGTCAGGATTCAAAAAAATGTCACAAATAATTACAAAAATGGCCCAACGCCAATGATGAACTTTAATATGAGTGAATATATAATCTAATATTTTCATCAGTTGCAACAAGAACAATTTATAAGAGATTTGATAGAATTCAGTATGAGAAAAACGTAGATACTTTAGTTCTGTAAAAGTACAAAAGTGGAGAATATGAGTATGATACCCACCATCCTCAGAGCGCATTTCCTGCCTCTATAAAATTCTAAATAATTAGAAATAGAGTCCAGAGCAAGCCAGGCATCAGTACCCATGTACTTTGCATAATTAGACCACATTTCAAGTAATATATTCAGTTCTGACTGCCACATTTAGGAGAGACATGGACAAACTGGAGTCTATCCAATTTGATGATAGGTCTTAAAAGCCATATCATATTATAATGATTAAAGGAATGCTCAGTCTAAAACAAAAAAGAGTGGACTTAGGGAAAAATGATAGCCATTTTTCAGATAGTTGACTAACTTTCATGTGGAATAGGGATTAAATTTGTCCCCAATAGATTCACAGAAAAACTCATACTAAAGAATAGAAAGCTCAGAAAAATATTAGTCATGACTGATGAAGGACTCTATTTAAAACAAGAACAGTCTGTTTTAAATGAATGGTCTTAGGGGAAATGATGTATTTCTCTTTAGTTATTTAATTCTAATTTATTTAGCAAATTACTGTTCTTCACATTTAGGTACTTACCCTATATAAAATCCTTACAAAAGAAGCCTTCAAAAGTTTGTTGGTTACTTGACTTATTTACAATTTTCTTATCTGTTATTTTACGTGTGCCTTGTAAATGTTGACTTAGCAAACATTAATTGAATATCATTACATGCCAACTTTGTGTTAAGACTATGGACAAACTGAAACAAAAGCAATATGATACATGAGACTCCTGGTTTGTAATATTGGATGAAACTTTGAAATTTGAGATTAAATCAATCTAAAACAAAACAAAACCAAAAAGCAAAGTTTGCTTAATTTAAATGTCACTGAGGCTTCAGTGAGAAAATTAAAATCCAACTTCTAGAGTACATTGATTACATAGGTTGAAATCAAAGACACAACGTTTGTATCTACTGAGTTCCATTTTTCTAGAGTTTGTTCTAACCATGATGTACTTATATTAACAAATAATAAATAAAATTCTAGCACCTTTCTAAAATCCTGTCTTGTTTTCTCAATACTGGAATTTTATTTTCATAATGCTTTTAAAAAGATATGTAGCCAACCTTTCAATACTAACTTCAAGAAGCTAGGTACCAGTGGCTTATACCTATAGTCCTAGCTACTCAGGAGGCTGAGATCTGAGGATTATAGTTTAAAGTCAGCCAGGACAGGAAAGTCTATGAGAAACTCTAATCCCCACTTGAACGTGGGAAGAGCCACAAATGGCACTGTGGCTCAAGTAGTAGAGTGCTAGCCTTCAGCAAAAGAAGCTCAGTGACAGCATCCAGATCCTGAGTTCAATCCTCAGGATTGGCTGGGGCGCACGCATGCACACACGCACACACACACACACACATGCACATACACACGCACACGTGTGCATACACACACACACACACACACACACTTACCTTAAACAATTTTAAGATATCACATACAGTGAATACCAACTGCCTATTACTCAATTAGGTTGCTAAAACTTCTCTTTTAGAAGTTTATTATTATCCTTTTCTTTTAAGAAGAAGTAAAAGAATTATAACCAGCTCATTTTCAGCTTTCTGAAAATTTAAGAGCAAAATGTTCAATAAACATATACAACAAACAAGCTCCATTTTAATTGTTTGGAAGACTCTGATTTTGTTTTCTTTTGTCTTGTTTTATAAACACTTGGCTGTGCGAAAGATTGAAATCTAGAAATTTCTTATGTATTTAATTTCAGAATGAACTTCAAAAGGATTCTCTTTTTTTGCTAAGTGGTTAATTAGAAGAAGATGGTTTCTAAAAAGGAAACAAACAGAAAGCAGTAGAACTGCCCAGTCCGGCTCACTGCAGCCCAGTCCTGATTCAGCAAATAGGTATTTGCCAGTAGCAATGAGCATTGTGTACTACAATGATGGTCCTGCTTAACTCGATACTGTTCCCACACCTCAGTTAGTGGAGCCCAGTGCGTGGGGAATTCATGAAGTCACCAGGTACCTTAGTGAAATACTGAAAGCAATGGAGGTTATGAAGGTTTAGAGACAGGTGGAACTGGCTATAGGATCGCAGCCACGCCCACCTTTTAAAATGTTCTTGGCAACCAAATCCATGCCTCTGACACCTGTCTGCATAGGAAATTCATGACTGGACAGAGTGTAGTCTTTGGATCCTAATAGTATTGTGACTGGACTCCTCTCCGGAACAAGTTCATTACTCTTTTCTCACTTGTAATCACTTGTCTTAGTTTGAAGGAAGCTAACTAGCTGATGGTCTATGTGAATTCAGAACTACTACAGATAAGGTAAGAATAATTATATCCCTTTTGATTTGATCATTAGATATAGATTATACATTTCCTCTTAGATTTTGCCTTTCAGATGTAGATGATCTGGGACAATTGTAGCAGTACCTAAGAATTCTGAACTTGAGGGATAGAACTATTTGATGTCTGCTCTAAAAAGAGATATCCAGACCCTACAATTGCTGCCTGTACAGAATATGGATGATGGGATAACAGGAATGAGAAAGATGATTAGCTCTGTTTGGGTGGAAAGGAGTGATAATGTCAAAAATAGCTTATTCTTACAGGACTGATAGGATGTTTTAGTAGCCACCTATACCCAGAGATTTAAATTTATTAAAGAGAATGGTAATGCTATCTTAATTGCTCTGAGGATATTATTTTAAAAAAATTATCACAGACACAGCTCCTTCAGAGGAGCTGAGAAACCAAAGGAAATGGCTTTATTGCAGAAGAGCTGAGGAAAGCCTTCTGTTCTAGAAGTCAACGTTCATGGATTTCTTTGGCAAATAATAGTCTCCATTTCAATTCCACTCTGTTTGATGAGGATTCACAAAGTCTTAATCAAATCTAGCAGTCATCACTGCTTCTTTTCTGTCCTAATCTCCCTGATCTTGAATTATGAGATCCTTAGCTCTTAAAATAAAATAGCATTTGTTATAGCCCTCTCAAAATTGAGACTAAGCCCATCAAAACTAATTGTTTGTTAACATCAGATAAACAATTTTTTTAAGTTTGATGAATTGTTTGTAAGCTCTAATCAAGTGGGTGGAGTTATCAAAGAGGGGAGGGAACCCATTGAAACAATATATGTAATTTGTTTGCATTATTATTTTAGATAATTACAAGCAAGCATTCAAAAGCTGTTCTTTCTCTGTGTACCAGATTGGGAGGGATGGGGAGAGGAAAAAAGGACAAGAACACCCAGCTATTGTCGGCTGCTCTTCAAAATATTGCCTGATTCACAATTGTCGAGTATTAGCATTATTAAGAATCCCAGGGACAGAAGTGTCACGTTGAATGTAGAGTGATGACTTCATAGGAAGGCAAAGCTGAGGATATGACCAGTTTGCAGTCACAGAGAAATCAGCTTTAATTAATTTGAGTGCCAGCTCTGTGTATAATTACACAGCATGAGAGTTTGCATGCAAATGTGGAAATGCTGATTGTTCAAATACTTGCACTTGCTCATTAATACGTTGGGACTAAGCAGGGCTGGCAAGCAGTCAGGGTACAGCACACACGGTGCCTGCAGGCTAATTTGTATCATATGTAGTTAGCAAACAGATTTCAGATGTTTCTTCTTTCTTTAAATAGCAAGCATATAAATACGTGTATCATTTTCACTAGTGAAATACCTTGTTTTCTTTTTGGTTAAGTAATTTAAAAAAAAACTGCTAAGTACAATAAATACTACTATCACTCTGACTTACAGATATTGGGTTGAGTAACATTTATGTAATTTCTAGGATATTTCTATTTGATATTTCACATAGTTATCCAAATGGATGTTGTTTCATGATTGATGAAAATACAAAGTGATTGTTGTAAGTGATCTGCCTTCTTCTCAATGGAATCTAGTGTGTGCAACCAACAACAACTAGGTCCAGAGGCCTCAGGCAAGACTGACTGACTTGTTTGTGAATGTCCGGAAGTCAGATTCTCCATTCTGACCTCTGAATTCTTAGCAACGATTAGTTTCACCCAAATTCCTGTCTTGATAATAACCTCAGGTGTGTGTGGGACAGAGGTCGGGGAAGGGTGGGAATCACAATGCTAGGAGTAGTAGGTACTTTCCTCAGAGAATGGTGTAAGAAGAAAATACTTTATGGAGATTTACGCCAAGTTCCACAAATCTGATGCGGCCAGTCCCATCTCTTTTCTGGCCAGTATTTCAGTGCATTGCAAGTCTACACTTATTTATGGACACATGTTTCTGTAAGAGCACTGTAAGTAGAGGATGTGAAATGCTAAGCAAGGTAGACACATATGGCTCCTCTCTTATCTCTCAGGAGAAGAAATCTAACTCAGTTTCTTTGGGAAATGCGTTCCATTAGCAGCAATGTGGGGAAAACCCACATGGCAGAAGCTTGAATCTATGCCTTTTAGAAGCGGTTCCCAAGACACTCTCAGGAGACTGAGTCATTTTCTGGTTTTGGGGGGCTGAAACCGGGACTCAACTAGATATCTGATGCTTTCATTCATTGGATAGCGCTCTATCATTTGAGCCACATCACCAACTCTTTTGCTGTTTCTTTCAACCTTTCTTTGTATAACGTTGACAGGGGTTTTTGCTTCCACCACCCCCACCACCAACCCCAAGATCGAATGTAAATTAGTTTATCAGCAATTCCAACATGTGATAAGGATAAATCAAAGAAGAAAGGCTTTTGTACCATTCCCTGAAAAATTATCTGAAACAGTCATTTCTCAAGGAATAGAAAGGTAGGTACAGTACATTGATGGGTATGGCACAATTCATATCATTTTGGCTTGGCCAGAAACTAGCAGGCAAAATCACAGTATCCTCTCAATGTGATCAGCTGAGTCATATTGTCTATATAGAATGGTCCTACCTTCCTGACTTCCTTGCTTCCTTTTTTCCTTCCAACCCTCCTACCAAACACACACACACACACACACACACACACACACACACACACACACACACTCAGGTTCCATGTGTGTGTATGTGTATGTGTGTGTGGTATGTGCATATAAAAGATAAAAACATGCCAATAAAAAGGAAAGTGACTTGCACTTTGCTTTCAGAGTGGTTTAGCCTTCTCACACTGAACATCAATAATATACAAGGAGAAAAGAACATCTAGGATGCTGAAAGAGCTATCTTTCTGGCAAAAAAAAATACAGTGATTTGGGAAAAGCAGTGTTCAGGATCTATGAATAATGTCTCTCAGTTCAAACAACTTTCCTTCACAGTCCTATCAGGATCTGACACCCATAATCAGAAAAGAAAAATAAACATCACAAAAGGAAATTAAAATTGCATGCTCTGGGAAATATGTATGCTGTAGAAAAATTCTG
Source organism: Dipodomys merriami (assembly GCF_024711535.1). Taxonomy (NCBI): domain Eukaryota; kingdom Metazoa; phylum Chordata; class Mammalia; order Rodentia; family Heteromyidae; genus Dipodomys; species Dipodomys merriami. Next base: position 11,424,876 of record NW_027206290.1, read on the forward strand.
TCTGACAAAGATTTAAATATTCTTTAATTTTTGTCTTATGGATTGGGATGTAGCTCAGTGGTGGAGAAGTTGCTTAGAATACATGTGGTCTAAGTCCAATATTGACACTTCCAGAGAAAGTTTTGGGTTTTTTTATATAGTTTTATTATCATTATTGTTTATGTAGTATTGAGGACCTCATGCATGCTAGGCAAGCACTCAGCCACTAGGCCACATTCCTGTCTCCTTACCACTCCCCCCCCCCCCAGTTATTTTGGTATGTTGGCTATATTGGCATTTTTTTCAAGGAGCAGAAAGAAGAATTTTATAGCATTTTGCCTATTTTCAACATAGAGTTATGATGATATTTGACAGGACTTATGGATTCATGGATGATTCAGGTAATTTCATGAAACAATTATGACATAAAAAGGAAAGGCAACAAATGTGTTCAAAAGAAGGAAGGAAATGTGCTCAAAAACCCTGAGGAAATTGTATTTATAGAGATGAAGAAAGTGGGAATCCCAGTGGTGGACCAGGATGTTGACCCGCACTGACCATTACAAAATGAAAGCCATAGGAAGGTAGACAGCAGCTACACAATCTGCAATGATTAGGTCATCAGGAACTGTTGACTTACAGATGCACAATATGTATTTCAAGGACCTCAAGAGAATGAAGGTGACAATAGTTGTGTATAATCAATGTAAGGATTCATGAATCCGAAAGTACAAGCGAATTAATGAGATGAAAAAATTGTTAAGTCCTAGGAAGGTGGAGATTTGACCATGTTTTCAAGAGAACAAAGATCTAAAAGATCTAAAGGAGAGGAATAAGTGAGGGCAGAGGGAGAAATATGTTACAAATAGGAGAGGACTTGGGTAGAGGCCATCAAGACAGTCAACCTTAGAGCTTATTTTGTTTCATTATTCTTACTCCAAGAGGAGAAGAAACTGGAGGATGATGACAGAGAAAATCTGAGAACATCTATGAGAGCGTGGGTTGGTTGTCTTTGACCTTTGGGATGACATTTGGGTGAGTTCATTCCTGGGGAGGTCCTAGGAGAGGGAGGACATCACATAGTGGTCTTTAAAAAAAAAAATCACTCCACTTTCTAACTGAAGAGAAATACAGCAAAATAATTGAAGACACTTTACAAGTTGTAAACAAGGCTTAAAAATGAGGGAGAAAGAAGAGCTGGAAACTGTTCATTGTTAAAGTTTCACTCAAGATTAACTTGTGTGAAGGAAGGGAGAAACAAACTGGACCTGTCATTACCTAACAGTTTATAAATTTGCATTCTCAATACTGAGACATAGGAAGTAGATTTTTTAAGAGTTCAGTTGTCCTTCTTAATTAAATTCGAGCTTAATTCTTGAGGATGAAACTATGGAAAACAGTTCTATATAAGAAGCAAAGGAAAAAGATCACATATACGAGCTTGTGGTCTTCAAGAAGAAAAGTACCTTCTCCATAATAGTCTTCCTTCTCCTGTTCACCAATTTTCTTGCTGGGGGTAGTCAATGCATATTGTGTTTTGTTTTGTTTTGTATTTTCCCTGTACTGGGTCTTGAACTCAGGACCTAGGCACTGACCCTTAGCTTTGCGTATTCAAGACTCACACCTACCTCTTGAGCCACAGATCCACTTCTGGCTTTTAGGTGGTTAATTGGAGAAAAGGGTTTCATGGATTCTCCAATCTAGACCGGCCTCAACTTACAATCCTCAGATCTCAGTCTGAGTAGTGAGAATTATAGGCATGTGTGCCTAGCTAGTAAATGTATTTTTATTTTATTTATTTTCATGCTTATTATAAAGGTGATGTGCAGAGGAAGTACAGCACATCAGGTAATGAGTACATTTCTTTATGGATAATTTCACCCCTTCTCGAGCTCTCTCCCAGTTTAGTAAATGTATTTTTTAACTATAGGAACAAGACCTACAGGGGGGTGTCTGTGTCTCCCCTTATCATAACATTTTCCCCTTTACACAACTGCAGGTGTTTGTTGGCCCATTCTCCCTGGATGACATGTCATATGGAGGGCAGTCATGTCCTGAAAGCCAATGCTAAAAAGTACCCATAGATTACTGACAAACTGAAAATGCCCCACAGCCCTGTCTCCTCTTCATACGTCTGGAATTGTCATTAGCATTTTAGGATAGGTACATTCTTTGAATTATCTGGCTATTCCGGTTTTCCTGCCTAAAGAGAAGAGCCTAACATATCCGTCACTAAATGGCTGCCTATGGACACAAGGCATCCACTGGGAGTGGCGGGGTATGGTGTAATACAGGCACAGAGAATTAAGAGATTCAAAACAGAGACTAGTGATTGTGTTATATGGATGTCTGGGCCATCAGACTATGTAGCATTTGGTAGGCAAAAGACAAGACAAAAAGTGTCTAATAATGTTTCTAGCCTATGAACTGTGGCTTCTTTCTTTTCTTTTCTGGTTTTCCCTTTTTCTTTGCTCTTCTTTCCTTCAACTTGTAGAGTTGGAAGATCCCAAATCTTTGGTCCTGTTGAACAGGCAAAAGAATACGTAGCTTGTATCAAATAGAAAACATTGATTTAAAACAACAACAACAAAAACAAAAACAACAAAGAATGATTCTTGAATCAAATCAAAGATTTCTAGAGGATCTATCTGTGAGGAAATTCAGTGTGTACAGAGGAAACACATCAGGCCTTTTATGTATGATCCTTGTCAGAATGGAAGGACAAAGTTTTTAGATTCAAGTATTTGCTGATGTACCAGCACACAAATAGACAAAAAGAGGGTAGCAACAGGGAAAGACATTTCTTCTGTAGGGAAAGAAAAATATTGGCAAATGAAGGGCCTGAAGCTAATACATTCAGATATGCAAATGCATATAAACATGAACAAAACTCTATTTTAAAAAGATTTTCTGGCAGCAATATATAAAGTTGTTTGGATGCATAGGAGCCTAAAAAGCATTTAAGAGGTATTGATACAGTCTGAAGAAGATGGGATAGATAAAAGAATGTAAGTGGCAGAGATCCCTCCAAGGAAGAATTGATAGGGTTTTATAAATTACTGTGAAAAGAAACAAGGGCACTGTCATTTTTGACTTTAAGGTTTTGAACCTTGATGATAACATTTAAAAAAAATTAGTGAAGGAATGGAAATATGAGAGGGAAGATACTAAATTCCATTTGGATATCCTGAGTTTTTTTTGAAATGTAAGAGCTTGTCTCTGTGAAAATAGCATGTGAGTAGAGATACATACCTAATGCTCAGAGGAGACTGTGGGCCTAAAACAGAGCAGTGGGGGTCATCTCTACATGAGCCCCAAAGAGTATATGAGGTTGTCAAGGAGGAGTGAGAGTAGGAGGGAAGAAGATTGAGAAACAAACTTTTAGATTAGACATATGGAGAATGAGACAGGAAAGAGGAGTGGAGTTACAGTCACATGGTAGAAATCAAAGCCAGGAATGCCTTCAGCAAGGATGGGTGGACAGTCTCTGGAACAAGGGCCTGATCAGGTGTCAAGGAGTAAACAGAGAGAAGGAAGAAGAAACAGAAGACTGGATGTCACAATGAATTAGTCATTGATGACTTTCAGGACAGGGATTTCCTGAAGGCAGATTTCTCTTCGTGGGAAAAGAAGTCAGATGAGAAGCCATGCGATGGTTGGAAAGGACTTACTAAATGTCTCTGGGATATCTAATATTGAAAATGAAACACTAAAGTATATCTATCTATAGACATATAGTGTATATACATACATACGTTTATGTACATATATACAGTATATATATATACATCACATATACTCACATATAGAGTGTAAATATATTATATATAGTATGTATACATGTGTGTGTATTTGTATATATTTTTAAACTTGTGTGTGTGTGTGTGTGTGTGTGTGTGTGTGTGTGTACCAATCCTGATGCTTGAACTCAAGGCCTGGGCACTGTTCCTGAGCTTTTTTGCTAAGGCTAATGCTCCTCTACTTCAGCTATGGCTTTACTACCAGTTTTTTGGTGGTTAACTGGAGACCAGATTCTCAAGAAATTTCCTACAAGGGCTAGCTTCGAACTGAGATCCTCAGATCTCAGCCTCCTGATTAGATAGATAATTAGGATTACGGGCCTGAGCCACTTCTGCCTAGCTTTATTTTATTTATTTATTTATTTTTGTCAGTCGTGGGGCTTGAACTCTGGGCTTGGGCGCTGTCCCTGCGCTCTGCACCTCAAGGCTAGCGCTCTACCACTTGAGCCACAGCGCCACTTCCGATTTTGTAATGGTTTATTGGAGGTTAAAGTTTCAGGAACTTTCCTGCCTGGTCTAGCTTCGAACTGTGATCCTCAAATCTCAGCCTCCTGGGTAGCTAGGATTATAGGCGTGAGCCACCTGCGCTCAGCTTTTTGTTTGCTTGGTTTTTGAGATAAGATTTTTGTTCCTTAGCTAAGGCTGGCTTCAAATTTGCCATTCTCCTGTGACAATCTCCCAAGTGTTGAGATTTCAGGAGTGTGCCACCATGTTCAGCAATTACTATTCTTTCTCATAATTTACTTCTAAATTAAAAAAAGAAAGATGATGGGCTGGGAAGGTGGCTCAGTGGTAGAGCGCTTGCCTTGCATGCATGAGGCCCTGGGTTCGATTCCTCAGCACCACATAAGCAGAAAAAAAAAACCGAAGTGGCACTGTGGCTCAAGTGGTGGAGCGCTAGCCTTGAGCTGAAGAGCTGAGGGACAGTGCCCAGGCCCAGAGTTAAGGCCCCACAACCGGAACCCCCCCCCCCCAAAAAAAAAGATGAGGAAGAAGCCCTACCTCAAGAAGCTTAAATATTGAGGTAAGCACTACCAGTTTAACTTGGTCTGTGTACCATTTTACCCAGCCAGAGGCCTGGTGTCCTTCCAGTTTCTCTCCATCTCTTACTTCCTCTCATCAAGTGAAGGTGGGTGGCAGTTAATGGGGAGAGTTGACAATGATCAAAGATGACTAAGGCTGTAAATCACAATCAGGCTCTTCCTACAATTCATGCTTTGGAATTAAAGGAATTTCCCCTAAGAAAGTCATCTCCACCCAACCCACTATCCCTGACCTATTTTATCTCTTGGAATACAATGTATCTTCCTAGGTGTATATAAAATTCCTCATCTCCCATGGTAAGCCCAGTTGGAAAGGCTTTCATAATATTCTTTTTATATAAAGGAGTGTCTCTTAGTTCCCAATGACTGTTAAAAGCTATAGTTCCAGACTATGCTGGTGGCTCAGGAGGCTGAGAACTGAGAGTCAAGGTTTAAAGTCTGCTTGGGCAGAAAAGTGTATGAGACTCTGATCTCCAATTAACCATCAAAAAGCCAGAAGTGAAGCTATGGCTCAAGAGGTAGAGTGCCAGCCTTGAGCAAAAAAGCTAAAAACAGTGCCTAGGGTCTAAATTTGAGCTCAGTACTGGCATCAAAAGAATGCTAATGATGATGATGATGATAATAATAATAATAATAGTACAAGTCCTCAAAATGGTTTTATTGTCCAGATTGTAAATTTAATGCTCAGTCTTCCCACCTTATAATTACCTTAAATAAAAACGATGCTAAGTTGATGTATATCTTCACTTGGCTCTTGCTTTGAATATACTTTCCTTATTTTTGTATTCACATGTTAGATGCTCAGTGCTAAGGCATAAAGCAATATGGTAACAAACAATTCCATATTACCCTTCTCAAATACTTTTTATATTAATCAACCACAAAATCTATCTAGATGGTTGGAAGCCAATGTAATTTTATGTTCTTTACCTAATAAGTAACCTCTCTGTTTTTCAAGAAATACGAATGGGGAATATGAATTATCTACAAGCCATCTCAACAAAGAGTTAATTGCACATTATTTGTATCATTCCTTATAAAATACTTTGTCTAGGCTTCTTCTCTGTATCTTTTTAGCTTAAGGCCATCTCTACTTCTGGTATAATTTTACAGAATTAATTTTTTTAAAAATACTTATAATTATACATTGTCTATATTTGTATGTGTGTATATAATCTAGCTCTCTTTTTCTCTTTTTCTCTCTCTTTCTCTGAGTTACCTTCATAAACTTGCTGTGCATGTTGGTTGGTTTATCTGTCAAAGAAATTCATTACCAAGAGAATGCCTTGCTTTATATGCTTACTAAATTTTTTAAAAATGTTTTTCGTTATATTTGTGCAAACGTAACTTGGCTAGCTCATAATTTACCAAATGCAAGCATTTGTCAGGGTTATTTCCAATCACTCAGAAAAATGTGCCTTTGTGTATTTTGATTATTTAAAGCAATTTTGTTTCCATTATGCGTATGTGCTGCCAGAACAGCATGACCGTCTTGACTGAGGAAGTAGGAATGCTCTTAATTTTCATACATGCATCTGCAGAAGTACTTTTGATTATTTAACCAAAGTACAGATAGTGATGAAGGCATAAGTGTTTCTGCACATGTTTATTTTCCTTGGCACTTCAGAAGAGAGAGATAATGCAAAGGAAAATTACAAGTGCTGTTGTTTGCATTTAAATATGCATGCATGTATATGGAGAGAGGAAATGTTTAATATATGAAGTATAAAAATCAGGAATCGTTCTTGATATAGAAGTCTGTCATATGATCTCATTTTATGTATGTATTTCAGTTGATTTTGTTTTTTTTCTTTTTAGGAGAGGGCTTTGGCCTTATTGCAAGCTTTATACTAAATTCTGAAGTTGTCATTAAAATGTTTACCTTTTGTTAAAGAAAACCACTGCCTTTGCTCAATAGATAATCCACATTTCTCCAAGTGGACAGGAAAGAGAAACAGCCAACTCAATTCAGGACATTAGACATCCCTTTCCTGAAGATGGTCAGCACATAATGATAGAATGAAGCTCAAGTTTTTTTCATGTCTACTTACTGTATTTTAGTGAATTTAAGATACCATCAGTGGTATGAAGCAGTATTATTTTATATCCTATGTAAAAGCAATAGTTTCCAACTAGACAATGATGTATCACCACACCATTGTGATATAGAACACCAATTTCAGAGGTGTTAAAGTGGGAGAAATAATGTGTTCTACCATGTATATAGAATAGTGAAGAAGTTTTAGCTTTTGGAGATAGTATGTTGACTGGACTATATAACTCTTAAGTGTGGCTATCTTGGTGAAAGATTCATTGTATCTTCTATCCAGTAAAACTAAATAACTGTACTGTGTATTCTGAATGGTCTCTGACTATTTCTCATGTACAGAGTTATCATTGAGATACTGTCTTTTAAGAGATATGAGTTGCCTTGAAGGAGGCAGAATAATAGTAGCTAAGGAAAAATAAACACCACAAGGCTTAGAGCTTTTGAAATATAAATTTAATTCTTGCTTCTGTGAGAATGTAGACTGAGGATTGATCTGGCTGAAGCTTGACTTTTCTATTCATCCTTTAGCATCCTTGTTTTTCTGCCCATCATTTTGTTCTCTCCCATCATTGTAGGACTAAAGGGCATTCAGAATCAAAACTTAGTTATAATAAAATGGGCAGAAAAAAGTATTTCTTTGAATACTATTATAAAGCAATACAAAAGTGACTGAAGGTTTAGCTCAGTGGTAGAAAGCTTGTCTGGCACTAAGTTTGACCCATAGCACCACAAGAAAACAAAAAAAAAAAATCGAACGAAAACTTTAAAAAAAAGGTATAAAAAGTACCACAAGCATATTGCTGCACAATACGTAAGTTGATAATTAAGCAAATAATTTAGATGACACAAGAAAACAAAAAAAATCAACCAAAACTTTAAAGATAGTTATTAAAATTATCACAAGCACACTGTTGTACGATATATCAGTTGATAATGAAGCAAATAAATGTAGATGACTGACAAAGAATGGAGTTTAAGAAAAATAACTGGAATGTTTCCTTCACCACAACCAATACCTAAACCAGCAACATATTCTCTATGTGCTGCTTGAGTTGCCTTTTATTTCATTAACTGATTAATCATGGCAAAGAGTCTTTGTTTCAAAGATTGACATTATGAGGCAAGAGATGATGCTAGGGAAATTTTTTTTAATACTCATATCAAGATCTCGTTTATTTTGTTTTGTGTTTTGAGACAAGGTCTTGTTCTATAGTCTGTGTAGCCTCAAACATGCCTTGTGATCCTCCCTGACTGCTGAAATTATAGGAAAGTACTATCACACTCAATTCTTATATCAAGAATCATAGGGGCAGATTCTTCAGGGATTATATACAATATTCAGCTCCTCACCTGTCCAGAACTAAATAAACACATATTAAATAGTTGAAGAAAATGAAGCACTTTGGACAGAAATGGAAAAATGGCTGCCCTTTGCATCTATAGAATTACCACAATGAAAACCTGTCATATTATTAACATATGCAAAGTCAAAAAATAAAAGTTTTCAAAGGTGCTGTTCTCTATAGCAATGAATCCCAAACTTCATTTCCATTTTCAAAACTTACTGGAAAGCCTAAGAGTTTTTGTTGATGTGGATTATGTCTCAATATTTATCACATTGGAAATGAAAATTTTAAATAGGTAATTATTAACTCAATTTAAAATAGCTATAAAAACCCATTTTATACGCATATTTTAGAGACAAATAACTGGCATTCTCTCAACAAATTTTTTAAACTATGTTCTATTTAAATATATTTGTTAATCATATGTTTTGAAAACTTTAACCTACATACTTTATGAATGATTTCGAACAGTATGAATTGCTCATCTAGAAAAATGTTGCAGTGAAGATTTCTTACATGTCAATTATACTTTATAAAACACATTTAAAAGAGATGTCTATTGTGATATCAGCACTAAGCTTATCAGATAAGATTATAGATATATATGGGAAAGCTATCAAGCTAACAGTGACAGATACAGATTGTTCATCAGGTTCTGATTTTTGTGTGAGTGTTTGGATTTTATCATTAGCAATATATCAATATATACTATTTGTTGTCTTCCTTGAGGTGACTGGCTTGTTCATCGGGGAGGAGGGGTAGACAGGGGAAAACCCAGCTACCAAATACCCAAGTTAGAATAACCATGGTTTGTTTGCTCTCTCTTTAAAGCAAAAATGGTTTTCTAAGAGGAGAGCACCTCCTTCAGCTTGTGACTCATTTATTTCACTAGTGTTTTTCCTCCTGTCAGGCTTCAGTGTGGCATTGAAGTGCTGTTTGTCTCAACTGTACATTGTCATGCAGAATATTAATGGTATATTTTTGGAGACTCAGATTTCATAATAATTTTCATTATTTTTAAGACATAATTGATGGGAACTAATGTTTCTATTTTTTATTTATTTTTATGTTTTGTGCTCTTTCCTCTTCAGCAGGAGGGAGAGAAGGAGAGAGGGATAGAATGACGATAATACTATGATCTGGTTTTATGCCATTGGGTAAAGCTTTTCCTCTTGTGTTAGCAATTTCACATACCAGCACTTTCCATCTTTGCTGCAAATGTCAGCTTGGTGAAAAGGCAAATAATGGCTTAGTTTTATTTTGAAAATAGATGTGAGTTCACAACACCCCTCTCACAACACCCCCTGCAATATTCAAGGTATCTACTGACACCGGGGGTTCTATAGACTTGACTTGGAAAGCCTACTCTAGAGATTCAAATGGAGAAGCTAAATAAATGAGCTTGAATTTTCAGAGTGTGCTTGGAATATAAGGGCAGAATGAAGCCTGATCTTTTCCGTGCAATTTCTCTGAGGAAGCAATGTCTGAAAGAGAATGCTGATCTTCGAAGCTACAACCAAGTTATCAGGGAAATCTTTGGCTGATTGGATTCTGGATTTTGGAAATACTGTTTCTGTTTTCATTTCACTAACATTCTTCCACAAGTCTAAAACAGCTCAACCATATGGTTCCTATATGGCAATTAGATTCCAAAAGCCATGTATATCCAGTCAAGTAAGGTCACTAATAAGCTATTATCACTCAAGGCTGAGTTACTATGGGATTTTGGAAAGGACGATCTGGATAGTTGTATGAAATTTTGTATTGTATTGTAGACATTTTTATGTGGTGAGTCAGATGTCATCTATTCTATGTATTATTTGTCTTTGTGTCCCAGTAGAAATAAATTCAAATGAGTCACGTTCCATGTGACCATTTTAACTAACTCAAGGAGAAAGTGAGGTAAATGACATGGATTGACTATAATGTGCCACTTGGAGGTCTGTAACATATTATCACACTAACAGCAAACAATTTAATAAGTATTCTAATAGCCCCATCTTTAAGTCCAGGGGACTAAAGTTCAGAGTCAATAAATAATATGCTCAAAGTCACAAAGTACATAGATATAGATTTGGCTTCTAATCCCTATACTTTATTAGATAATGTTGTATATGTTACATAGCTAGGAGCAGGCAGAGCTCTCTCAGGAGTAAGATAATCACCAAGCCTACATTGCCTATTCACTGGAAAACCAATTTACCTGGGTAGTAGTCCTTAAATATTTTTAAAATTCCAAACAGAAACAGAAATGTAATTAAATAGAATGGAAACCATTTGGAAATGGAAATTAAATCCCGATGCTGATGGCTCAGCCTTGTAATCCTAGCTACTCAGGAAGAAGGCTGTGATCTGAGGACAAGGGTTCGAAGCCAGCCCAGGCAGGAAAACTCATGAGACTCTTGTCTCCAATTAACTGCCCCCAAAGCCAGAAGTGGAGTTGTGGCTCAAGTGCTAGATCACTAACCTTGAGTAAAAAAGCTCAAAAACAGAACCCAGGCTCTGAGTTCAAATCCAAGGACAGGGAAGAAAGAAAAAGAGAGAAAGAAAGAGAGAAAGAAAGAGAGAAAGAAAGAAGAAAGAAAGAAAGAAAGAAAGAAAGAAAGAAAGAAAGAAAGAAAGAAAGAAAGAAAGAAAGAAAAAGGAAGGAAGGAAGGAAGAAAAAGGAAGGAAGGAAGGAAGGAAGGAAGGAAGGAAGGAAGGAAGGAGAAAGAAAGAAAGAAAGAAAGAAAGAAAGAAAGAAAGAAAGAAAGAAAGAAAGAAAGAAAGAAAGAAAGAAAGAGGGAGGAAGGGAGGGAGGGGGAAGGAAGGAAGAGAGGGAGGGAGGGAAAGGAAAGAAAGAGAAAGAGAGAAAGCAGAGAATGAGAAAGGGAGGGAGGGAAGAAGGGAGGAAGGAAGGGGAAGAAAGGGAAGGGAGGAAGGAAAGCAGGCAGGCAGAAAGGAAGGAAGGCAGGAAGAAGAGAAGGAAGGAACAAGGGAAGGAAAGAAGAAAGGAACGAATGAAGGAAGGAACGAAGGAAGGAAGAAACGAAGGAAGGAAGGAAGGAAGGAAGGAAGGAAGGAAGGAAGGAAGGATGGGAGGGAGGATAAAGAAATGGAGACTTTCAAGGAATTTTCCTTTACATCAAGGATGGAAGTTCATGCTCTATAATGAGGGTAATTTTGAAAATATGCTCTGAAACTTTTTTTTCTGTTGGTACTAGAGCTTGAACTCGGGGTCTTATACATGCTCCATAGGCACTCTACGATTTGAGTCATGGCTTCAAGTCCTTTATAATCATATTGATGATTTTTAAGGTAGGGTCTTGATTTATGCTTGGGCATACTTGGTTAGTGATCTTTCTATTTATGCTTCACCAAGTCCTTGGGGGAGTTGACAGGCACATACAGACCACTGCATCCAGCCATTGCCTGAGACGGAGTCTCATGAATGTTGATGCCTGGGCTTTCCTTGAGCTGTACCTCCTAGATCTTTGCCTCCCAAGTGTCTAGAATTAAAGGCTACTACACTCATACTCTGAAACATGCTTTTTTTTTTTTTTAACCCCCAACCAACAGGTGTTTTTCAGTAACTAGGTCAAGGGCTGCCCAGTAAATGTGCAAAAAAGTGCTCAGAAATTGATAATACTTGATGATAGTTGTGGGCACAGGTCAATTTTTTAAGCATTTTATGGCTGTGACACAGGTGAGTAGCACAAGAGGTGAGATTAGAAGAAAAGAAATATCTCCAATATTTAGAAGTGTCCATCACTGGCAGATGATGATGATCATGATGAGAAGGAGAATGGGTGCAACGAAATGGTATTTTTTTTGCACCTACCATGTGTCAAGCCCTGTGTATAAATTCATTATCTTAAGTCTTACAGGGGGATCTTATTAGCCCCATTTGTGTATATAGCCAGATATAATACTATCATATTCACGTAATCTCAATATGTCTATGAGCTATTATTATCCATATGCTGTTGATGACAAAATTGGTCTCAGAGTGGATAAGTAATTGCCAAGTCTACACAGAAAGTAAATGATAAAAATCAGCGCAGACCCTGGAGGGCTTCTTTCAAAAGCCTCAGATCACTCCATGTCATGCTGCCTTGATGTTAGGTTGAAACAGACTAATAATTGTTCTAGAGCAAGAGACATAAATTGTCTTGTCCCAGACAACAAGAAGGAACAAATGGCTACTTGATTATTAGGTAAATTTAGGGGCTGAGCCATTATCAAATTTCTTTAACACAAACTCACCTTTACATTCATTCATTAAAAAAAAACTTTTTGACTAATCACTTCATTTTAGGTTAATTTAAATAATGAAAGAAGAATGCCTTTGTGTATGCTTAATACATAAGAAATTATTTTTTTCTAGAAAAATTTGAAAATAACATTAAAGTAAAAGTTACTCATTTTTGTTCAATTTTGTGAACGTACTCTTTTAGAGTATACTCTAAAAGCAGGCTTAGTAATAAAGTACTGGTGTTTCACACCTGGAATCCTAGAAATTCCTGAGATTGAAATCTGAGGCTGAGGTTATAAGCGGTTGGGGCAGATAAATCCTAGACTCTTATCTCTAACCAGCAAAAATCCGGAAGTGAAGTTTTGAATGAAAAAGCCAAACAAAATGCTTAAGGCCCTGAATTCTGTGATGGTACAAAAGAAAAAAAAAGGGTTTAGAAAACAAAGGTTACAAAAACAAATATTAGAAGTTAGTGACCATGGCACTTTACTATGTTCAGAAAGCTTACAACTTACTGTTCCAGGGAAGAAAATCCTGAGAAGTATGTTGCACACTGTAACAATAACTTTACATAGTTTTATATAATTGTGACAGGTAGGACTCCACCTTGATCCAAGTACATGTTTGGGCATGCATTTGATTTTCTTTTATAGTTGCTTCTATTTCAATGTTTCATCAGTACAAGTCTTAATTTCTTTCCAGTAAAAGAATAGCTTATAATTTCTTTTGTTTTTTTTTCTTTGATGCAGAGTTTTCTCCTCCCAGTTTTTAACCTGCTTTGTTCCCATTTCTATTCTGCTCTACCTTTTTTCCCTTCCTCAGTAGATTTACATAAAATTAAGTGACTTAAGCTGTTCACTACATTATTTTTGGATTTTACTGCTTCTTGCTTTGGCTGCTTCTGATCAAACCCAGATTTATTTTCTCAAGAAAGCTAATTTAGTTTTAAATAATTTGGGGAAGGAGGTAAAATAAATACTATAAACTTTCAACCAAACAGTTACTTAAAAGTAGAGTTAAAGTCACATTTGTTCATAAGCAGACATGTTTTTTTTTCTTTTTTTAATTCTAAAGAGACATCTATATATTGTTGAGTGATACAATATGGTCTATCTCTGAACAAACACTTTCTTCAGATGTTACATCAAAATAAGAGAAAGAGCAGCAAGTCAAATTAGTGTGTTTTACTGCTATGAAATGTTCTGTTGTAGGTGTGCTTTGCTGTGTGTCTGGAAGGGTGTGTGTGTGTGTGTGTGTGTGTGTGTGTGTGTGTGTGTGTGTGTGTGTGTGTGTGTGTATGTGTGTGTGTGTGTGTGTGTGTGTGTGTGTGTGTGTGTGTGTGTGTGTGTGTGTGCTGGTACTCAAACTTCAATTAAACTGTGCCTTAATTTTAGTTGCTCAAGGCTGGTGAAAGACCACTTGAGCCATAGCTGCACTTCTGGCTTTTTAGTGGTTAATTGGAGATGAGAATCTCATGGACTTTCCTATTTGGCTAGCTTTAAACAGGGATCCTCAGATCTCAGCTTTCTGAGTAGCTTACAGGTATGAACCATCAATGCCCAACACTTTTCAATCTTTTAAAATCATCCTTATAAACCTTTCCATGTAGTGGCTGGACAAAAGATGAGGCTTTGGTCCTTGTTGGGTATGACAGCTATTATGTTAAGCATTGAATCAGTGTGGTGAGCACTTAATGCAACATGACACCCAGGGTACTCCCCAAAGCTCATCTTCAAAAGCATGAGATAGAGACCAATATGGATCTGCAGACATGTCAAACTGCCAAGTACTTGTCAGTGGGATATCCCTTCTCTCTTTGTTTTTTCTTCCATTGTCTATCTATGAAGATCAAGGTCAGGGAACCTAATGAGATACAGAAATCAGAAGGAATAAAGTTCTTTTTTTGGGGGGGGGTCCGGTCATGGGGCCTGAACTCTGGGCCTGGGCACTGTCCCTCAGCTCTTCAGCTCAAGGCTAGCGCTCACCACTTGAGCCACAGTGCCACTTCTGTCTTTTTTCTTTTTGCTTATGTGATGCTGAGGAATCGAACCCAGGGCCTCATGCATGTAAGGCAAGCACTCTACCACTGAGCCACCTTCCCAGCCCAGGAACAAAGTTCTTAAGTCCACTGTCTCCACATTAGTACAATTTTGTATTGTAATTAATAGCTGATGTTTTGAGGCCAACCAGATCAAGAAAGGAAAAGTATTCTGTTCCCATAGGCATCACTCAGCTTCGAAATGCTAAATTCAGGGATGGTTTGACTCCATTCAAAGGCCTCATGAATCATAATTGTTCAAGGTACTGAAATATGTAATATCATTTCATCTGGAAATGTGGAGAAATGTGGCAGAGAAAATGAAGATACTAATGATAAGGAGAAAAAGAAGAAAGACATTTATACTGTTATATTTATATACTTCTGGGTGCCAATGGCTCACATCTGTAATCTTAGCTACTCAGGAGGATCTGAAGATGGTAGTTTAAAGTCAGCGCAGATAGTAAACTCTGTGTGACTTTTATCCCAATTAATCAGCAAAAAGCCAGAAGTGGCTCAAGTGGTAGAGCACTAGCCCTGAGCTAGTGCCTAGGCCCTAACTTCAAGCCCCAGTTACATCACACATGCACACGCGCACGCACACACACACACACACACACACACACACACATGATCTATTTATCTATCTACTAATGCCCTTCTCTTGGTCACTTAACACAGTTTGTCACATCTTAAAATCAATTGGTACCCTTAAAGTAGCTTGAACATTTCCTTCTGTAGACATGGCAGCCAGTGTGGGAAGAAGAAAAAGAGGGTACTTTAGAGAGAGAGAAATCACTTCTGCTTAAGATGTGGCATAACCTTAAATAGTGCCTTAGGTTATTTGAGCTCCATTTTGTGATCAGTAAAATGCTTACAGTAATACTCTGCAGGGTTACAAGTACTCACAATTTCTTTTAAAGGAAGTGTCCCTTTTCTCACAAGGTCTGGCAATGGTGTCTGCACTCCTGGGCTTTTGTTCTTGTCATTACTATTATAATTATACTGTCTTAACTTAGGTTTTGTTACTGTCAGTCTCTTAGAGACCAACCACAGACAGAAGAATGTCACTGGGTGATCAACATATTTGGAGAAAAATCTTAGTGGAACCTGGCACTGGTGGCTCACACCTGGAATCCTAGCAACTCAGCAGGCTGAGGATCTGAGGAACATGGCTCCAAGCCAACCAGGGCAGGAAAATCTGTGAAACTCTTATCTCCAATTAACCACCAAAAAATCCCAGAGTTGTGGCACAAAGCCATAGCGCTTCAGCCTTAAGCAAAAAACAGCACAGGACAGTGTCCAGGACCTGAGTTCAAGTCCCATGACAAAGAACAACAACAAAAATCTGAAGCCTAGGTTAAAACAGAGTTAAAACTACCAAAAGCATCATTAAAGGGTAAAGCCACAAAAATCAATATATAGCTCCCAAAGTGTGTAAAGAACATAAAACACTTTTTCTGTAGTAGCTATCAGGAAGATTGGAGGGAAGGGCAGTATTGAAAATGATCCAGAATGCTATACATACCATTTTAGCTTTAAAGAAACTAGCCAGGTTGCTGTAACATTTCTTGACGTTTACTCCTTTTATCAATAAAATGGGAACAACAGACCTACTTCAGGGAATTGTTGTGAGGCCAAGATGTGATGCTTCTCAGTAAGAATCAAAAAAGAGAGAGAGAGAATGAGAAAGACTCTTAATTAGTACATGTGAGCCTTTGGATCCTCTTTCAGCATTGATGAATCATCTTGCTTGTTTTTTCTTCCGGTGGTTTCTTTAAGTTATCAGGACTTCCCACCACAAAGGCTTGAAATGCTTTCTTCTAGAACAGCTGAATATTTCTGAGATCTGTAAGAAAATCAAGCATCCTAGAATGTAAAAATCATGAGTGATTTTTCTGTCCAAGTTTACAGGAACCCCAGGCTGGGTGTTTCTCTTTAGGAATGAGTCACAACACAGCTCCCAGAAGGCCAACTACAAGTTAAAAGCCATGCATCATGTTTTGACATTTTACCATCAAAATTCATCTATCAGTAAGATGCAGTTCATATGCCTAATCTTGTTTGATTTGGCAATGAGGTAAAATGTCAATAGGTTTCCTATTTGGACTAAAATTATTAAACATACCAGAGGGAATATTACATGTGTGTTAGTCATTCCAGAATAAAGATGAGCATATGTCCCTGAAAAGTTCAACTTACACTAATTGGATAATGGATCACCAGAATACTTTACATTTGAAATGCATACTTGGTTCACATTCTTGCTTCACTTGGAGAATTGTGTCACGGTTGCCAAAGTGTTGGGTTTCCTTTATCCCAGGCCTGGATTCTCCATCGACACTAATGGGAATTTCACCTTTAAGCACAGGACAATATTTGGAACTAAAATGACAATAGCAGAAGGAAAAGAAAACATTATATACATTGTGCCACAAAATATTTGTCTTGACTGTTCCTGTTAGACTCATTTGACAATTGCTGAGAAAGATCCATTTGGAAACCTGAAAACATATTGTCTCTAGAGGCCAGTCTTTCAAAACCATACATTTACCCTTACATGTCATCACAAATTACATAAAAGAATAATTATAGATCAATCTACATGATTTTAATTTTGTGGTTACCTGATTACAAAAGCATATTTCTCTGGCCCTCGTATTAGTCTATAAGATATGTATGCTTCTTTATTTCAAGCCCTAGAAGTTTTGGAGAAAGGATCATCTTGCATATTGTTAAGGAATCATAATGCAAAATTTCCAAGATACTGAAATTAAATGTGATGAACTCTTATAGTTCATGTCTACACATGAGTCATAACCTGTAGATCTATAAACTGTAATAATGTAACAACAATAACAACAAGGAAAAAAATAAAAACACTATGGGAGTGAACAAGAAATAAAAGCCCACATATATGAATGACCAAATGCCAAAAATGTATTAAAGCATTTTTATGAGCTATCCTGTTCATTATTTTGCTGACTTAGAAACTATGAAGTGTTTTGTATCCATTTCATCAGCTGCAAGAATCTGAACTATAATGGAATTTACATATAAACCTGGCTGCAGAGTCTGGAGTTACTACTGCATGGTGGGCTTAGCATCCAGAGCCAGTCTTCCTCACAATGCATTTGGTGTGGCAGTGGCCACATTCAAACAGCAAGATCTTTCCTGTGTAAAAAGATCTCTCCTGTATATTGAGCAGAAGTATTTTTTTTTTTGCCCATGTGCAGAAGTATTTCTCTATTACTCTGAATGCTTCTTCTTGCTGAGTTTACATGAGCTGTCTAGCAGGAGGTGTTATTAAAGAGCCTCGAAAATTAGCCCCAAAACAATTATCTTGGTTTTGCTGTGGAAAGAAGACACCAGAGGCTTAATGAAAAGAGCATTTGAATTTTTGTGATTGAATATCTGTTGGACACCTCTGTAGTTATTAACCCTTATGGGCAGGATTTCAGATTGTTTTATTATTATTTTTAATTGAATTGTTTTTGGAAAACTGCAGATTAAAAATAGTTTTCTCCCTTGTGACAGTCAGAGATCCCAGAGCAAACTGTGTAATAATGGGTTCTTTAAAACTTTGGTTTAAACCTCGCTGTATGGCAAGGTTCAACATAAATTAGGATTTCACATTATAATAGATTTATAGAAATACTAAGTAGGAAAGAATGTCAGTACTAATGTAATCCAAAAGCCATTCGGTACAATCATCTTCTTCCAGCACCCAAGGCTTTCTTTGTGTTTAATAGTAAATTTAGCACGAATTAAAGCTTCCTAGAAGCTCAAGCGAATATTCCAAAAGTTATATTTTTACCAAGTTTTAACTTAATTTCCAATCATAATGTAACCAGTTTTCTCAGGCTTGATTCTCTTTCCATAGGTTTTCACTCCCCCAAATAATTTCTGTCTCTATAATATTTGCTATTTTTAAAATGTTTATTGAGTCTTATCATGTCAAATCTTCAAAGTTACTTAAGTCAGTGCTTTTATCTTTCCTTCTAAGCCCCCTTCCCAACCTCACTTCCCAGTCACTTCATCATTTTTTAAATTTCTCTTAACTCTCTCCAATCTTCCACATATTTCTGGGATTGAGTTTATCCAAACTGAATGCACTTTTCCAGGTGGACCATATATCACTCCGTAGGTCTGGGATGCGATGGCTCTTGGTTCACAGCCCAAGTACTAGTGGAATTTGTCTTTTTTTCCCCCTGATCATTGTCAGCATGTTGACTCAGAGTGTTTTTTTTTTTTTAACATCTTCCCCTTATTCCTAAGGAACGCTTTCCACATGTGAACCATTCTAAAACATATATTCAGATGCTTCATCTCACCTCCTGCCATTTTTAGGAGCACATCTATATATTTTCTGGCATTTTCACTTTTCTTAACTGTATCTTATTATGAAAATATAATGAACATACAGACAAATTGCTGCTGAACTTTCAGAGTAAAAGTGGAGAATTCAACTCAACCTAGTGTAGTGCTATTCTCTTAACTATATAACAGATGCTTTTTAAAAATAGAGAAAAAGTCTGTCTGGATATGAAAACAATCTTTACTTCATATCAACAAGCTGGCATCCTTATGTACTCTTCACCTACACATTCAACTCTCTTAACTACTTTTGACCCACACAGTCATCCATTATAGAGACAGAGATGAGTGGGAGAAACAAGAGAAAACCAAAACAACCAAAACAAAATTAAATGATACCTGAAGTTTTAGTGATATTTTAAGTTCTTTCTAGAATATTATAGAGTACTACCCAACATAAGAAGACTGTTTTTGTAGCTATTAGAGCAGACTATACCAATATCAACTACAAGCCATTTTAAGCTGCATAAAAAATTAAAAAATAACTACGCATCAATAGTGAAAATCTAGAGAACTGACAAAAAAATTTCCCCTTCTACTACATTTTATGTCAATATAAATATACATCCTATTAAAAATTCTAAGAGCTATCAATTACACTAATTGCTTCTCGCTAACTTGATGGAGGCTTTTAGAAAATAAGTGACATCAAATTTAGAACATAATTTTTAAAAATTTTTGTCATTGTAAAGATGATGTACAGAGGGGATTATGATGACCAAAGTCAGATAAAAAGTACATTTCTTTTGAACAATGTAGAGCATTAATTTGTGGTAAATAATACTAGCATACATGTATATATTATAAAATTTTGTATCACTCACCTTTGGATTTCATTAAATTGTGACTGTAAACCTTTTTATATCCTTGGAGTCACTTTTAAATTTGAACAATGGTATCAAAGATATAACCACACTGCTTTGCAAAATATGGGACTTTAAAATTAATTAATTAATTATTAATTTTTGTGTACCAGGGCTTAACCACAGGATCTCACATTTATATTTTTTTCACGCTAGGCTAGCTCTCTGCCACTTTAGGCACACTTCTATTCTGACCTTTAGCTGGTTAATTGGAGATAAGATTCTTACAAACTTTTCTGTGCAGGCTGGCTTCAAACCAAGATTATCAAATCTCAGCCTCCTGAGTAGCTAGGATTACAGGTGTTTGGAGCCAGCACCTGACTTCTATTCATACATCTCAAATACTCCTTCAGTTGTACATCAAAACAACCATAGAACAGATCCAAACTTTCATAACTTAAAATCTACAAATAGTTTCACTTACTGTTGGCTCAAAAACTCAAAATACTTCACTACAACCAAGTTTCTCTTTACATAAGAGAACATTCTCTTCCATTCAGTGTTCATTTTCAGCAGCAATTTCCCTTAGGGCAATTATAGCAGCTCTGCTTTCTCGTCTCTTTTATTAAAAAGAATAAAGAGAACTTCTCACCCTCAATATTCACAAAAGTCTTGGGCATGATCATGTGCCCTTCATTTGAGTAATAACCATGGCTAATCACATGAGATCTACTGAGTTAGTGAAACTCCCTTGTATGGTCTTCCCCAGATTTCACAAATGGTTTGTAATCTACACTGTCCAATATGGTAGCCACTAGGTGTGTGTGGCTAAAAATTTAAGTTTTACTAAATTTTTTCACTAAAAATTTAAGTTTTAAGTAATTTAAATGTAAGTTTATATAGTTATTGCTGTATTGGACTATTCAACTTTGGAGTTTAGTGCATGGATCAGATTTCCTTATATATATATATATATATATATATATATATATATATATATATATATATATATATATATATATATATTATCATGTTTTGGAAAGGCTTAGGAGGAACAGGATCTATTTTATCAGCAATGAGAAATCCAGGAGCCACTAAAGGGTACAAGCAATACATGATCACTATAATTTATGTATTTATTTATTCATTCATTCATTCATTCATTCATTCATTTTTGGTCATGGGGCTTAAACTCAGGGCCTGGGTACTGTCCCTGAGCTTTTTCACTTAAGGCTCTACCACTTTGAGCCACAGTGCCACTTCTGGTTTTCTGGAGGTTTATTGGCAATAAGAGTCCCACAGACTTTCCCGCCTGTGCTGGCTCTACATCTCAATCCTCAGATCTCAGCCTAGAGTAGCTAGGATTACAGGTGCAAACCACTGGCACCCAGCTCGCTATATCTGAAATATTCACATCTTTTGCACTGATGGTTAAATTCATATTATATGCCTCATGTAACTTTTCCTATTTTTTCTATTTCCCTTTTGTTTTTACTGAATTATAAAATATATGCCACAAGAACTTTCAATGGACAGCCGTTCAACCCTATAGAGAACTTGTCTTAAGTGACTGTAATGAATCTACTACCTCTACTTCTTTTGTGCATACTGCATACTCATGGGGAGTTTGCGGCTGTTGTTTTATGCAGTTTTCATAAGCATGAGAAACTACTATTGTCATTCCTTTGTAACTTAATTTTTTACTTAACAATATGTTATTTTAAACAATTACATTTTTTAAAATGCCTTATTTTAGGTACATAGCTGTACAAATGGGTTTCAACTCAACAAGTCAGATTGTGAGTGCAATGCATTTTGATAAGTATCAACCCTTCCATCATTCTCACTCATCATTCCCAACCCCGTCCATACCCTCAAACTATAAAGCATTATACTTAAAGGCAGGATAATATTTCATTGTATGGACAAAATATACATTATCAACTGTAGGTAGAAAATGATTTCTATTGAGTTGTAAGAATCCGCCAACCTCAGCTGTGTATATAAATTAACTAATTTTCCACCCATTGCCATTTCTTCAATTAATTATAGTAATCAGAGGTATTTTTAAGTTTAATTTTAATTCTAATGTTACGCCTTTCTACATTCATTTTTAACTTCAATGTTTTCCCATTTGTCCATGTCAGAGATTTTGAGTCTATAGAAACAATTTTTTTTAAAAACCCACTATATTTCTTTTTGTTTATCTAAGTATAGGTTCCTATTTGTAGTTATTTTTAACTAGCCTGCTGAATCTAGCAATTTTACTACTTTCTTGCAGCACTGTATTTCTCAAAATTATCTGACTTTGCAAAAATTAAATAAATGAACAGAACCACCTCTTGCAATGCCACATTTCAAGAATATTTGGGGAAAATCATTATTAGCTCTACACCAAGCAAAATGATTAGTGATTTGATGATGTGCATATTTTCCTATCTTGTTGTTTTCCTTGTCTTTCATGAGTTTTGTATCTCCCACTCCCTCCCTGATTCTTTTGTATTTTAATTCCATTACAAGATGAGTTAAATGACTTTCAATTTCTATTTCTCTTCAATTTAGGCTTATTTTAAGAAAAGGGAAAGCAACTCAGATTTAAGTTACACCTTTGAACTATGAACTATTTAAATCAAGCTTTTTCTATTGTTAGTAGTCATACTCATCACTCTAAGCATATACTCTTAAATCTTGCAATCTATGATAAATGGCTAGCTTCACACATTGGCCATGTTACAGCTTCATTGCTTCCATTATTCAGATCTGTCTCCAAATTATGACAGTGAGTGAAATGACAGCCTTCTTTAATGACTGATGGGGATAGTCTCCTCATGGTTCTGGTCACCATGATAAGCATCAATCACAAAGACAGCTACAGATTTCAAATCTGCTGAGATGCTCCTTAATCCTGTGATCCTAGGATGTCATGGCTATGAGTACAGATATAAGCAATTGTCTAGCTCAATGCTCCAACTTTCTCCCTACAAGAACTATGTTATGCCAGAAAGCATGGTTGAAGCATTCTACTTCAAAGCATGCAATTAGTAATACCAGGGCACATTACACATTGTAGCAAATACCTTTTGAGAAATTTTGTACTACTTCAGTCAATGTTCTTTCTCTCTCTATGTCTCTGTGTCTTTGTGTCTCTGTCTGTCCTGAGAACTCTCATATCAGATGTAGAGCTTGGCGGCACTTAAGGTTAGAAAGAGCTGTAAATGACTTTTTATTTTGCTAACTATAAAAACACCTACAATAATTCAAAGAAGTTAGTGTGAAACCTGTTATTTACTTACTCAACAAATAGTGCTTAGTGCTTCAAACAATCTGAGAACCACTGGTCGAGAAAAATGTATGGTTTACAAACACCCTTCCCACCATAACAACTCAGATAATTGAAGAAAATGTTTTGTTTGGTTGCTTTTTATTCTTTACCTAACATTATTGGGTAACCTGATTCTCTATTTCACCAAATGTATATAGAGACAAAGGCAAGGATTTTATTGGAAACCATGTGTAAAGTACCATACTGCCTCTGCTATGATTCAGGCAAGGTAAAATTATAAGTGCATTTCCCTGAGGTGCAGTAAAATAGTTTATTTATTACTACTTCCTCACCACTCACTCACAGGTGGTTAGATTTTGAACAATTACTATGTAGGCTTGTGTAGGCAAGCATAATAATTTGACTTTAGGAAGCTATTATCTGAACTAGCCTCTCTTCTAGCAGAGCCCAAGGATATGATTTAAAGAAATGCACCAGTGTATTATGTTTAATATGTCCTTAGAACATTGTTACAAGCACCATGTCATGTTTTCCTATTTAAATGTTTTTGTGTCGCATGAGTTCATTAAATTTTTTCCACATAATTTTCTCTTAATTGTGTTTGAGTCTTCAAGTTCCTATAAGCTTTCTATGCATCACATTTACACTTCCTTAGACCAAAGAGACCCCTTACCCTCTTCAAGACTTGATTCAAGGTTTATTTTCTTCAAGAATTTTTTTATGATAAAGCCTATGAATTTTGCACCTATTGTAGAAACTCCCGAAGCGCTAGCAATCAAACTCAAAGCCTCACACGTTTTAGGCAATGCTCAACCACTGAGTTACAGGGTCAGCCCACCTGTCTACATCTTGATAATGCTTTGCTTTAGCCTGAGGCAACATGTTCCTTTTTAGTTTGGGTTTTTGATTTTTGCTTTTAAATTTTGCCAAATGACTTGCCATATCATCGATCATTGTTAACAAACAACAAAGATGTTTTTCCAAAAGCTGAATGGTGATCAATCCTGCATCTGGTTCGTTCATTAGTTTACCCATTTAAGATTATTCATTAGTTACCTCCTGGTGCCTAGTACTGGGCTAAGCACTTGGGACACTGTAATGAAAAAGACAGACTCAGCCCTAGAGGGCTTACAGTCTAGACCAAGAGAGTCTGTTCAAGGCATTTGAAGCATGAGGCTAACAAGTATTGTTCCAATATTCACATGTTATCCACAGAGACTGGAGCATCACTAGTATTGTCTGTCTTGTTGCTTTTCTCAGTAACTGACTTACTGCTCTTTACATAGTCAAGGGACCAGTCAGTTGTAGTAACTATAAGAAATCCATATATTTTCAGAAGAATGTGAGCAATAGATCATATATTCATTATTTTAACCTTGGAGCAGGTCAGAGTAGAAACAAAAGAAAGGCATGCTACCTGCTGCCAACTATTGTTAAGAGAGTACAATGCGAGATCTACCCCCAGAGTTCTAGTTAACACATTCTCCAAAACCTCCAGGTATGCTATCTATAAAAAAATATGTCAGATGAATATCTCAGCAATAAATATATTTGAAATTATACCTGCCAAGAGAAATGTTTGAGAGAATTAGAGAACTAGAGAACTTTAACTCGGTTTTTCTTGCTTTCTATCTTACATTTGCCCAGTACCATTTATTAACATTTTGTGTCAGCTGCTTATGTACAGCGCTTAGATGTCATCCTAACTGCACAGATGTGCCAGTTTTAAAGATAGGCAGTGGTAACAGAAATGGTGATTTAAAATATACTCTAAGCCCAGCTTCTTTATAAAAAAAATCACAGAGACTTTACAAAAGCAATGGAACAATAAACTGAAATAACAGCTGTGCTAATCATAAGCTACTTAATAAAGATAATTCTTAGGAGTCTAGAGTTTTTTGTGAAGCCATAAATAATCAGATGTAATGATTCATGCTCACGAAAAGTAGCTTCTAGAATTTGCTTAATAGAATCATAGAACAGATGTATTAAAATATAAATCAAAATGTCCTTGAGTTGAAGTAGAATATCATAAACTATTTTAGAACTTTTACTTTATATATATTTTTAACTAAAATTGTTGATTTATGAAAAATACTTTATTTTCCCATTTAATTTGCAAAATGAAAAGATAGATCATGGGGAAAATGAAGTTATGAGGATTTTTAATCTTACAAATTTTCTAGAGATTAGAATTGCAGTTTGGTGTTTGAGAACCTGTTTAATAGGTGTCAGACCATGGGTTTAATCCCAGCACTGAAAGAAAATACAAAAAGGAAGAAGAAAGGAAAGAAAGAAGGGAAGTTAGGAGCTGAGCACTGGTGGCTCACGGCTATAAGCCTAACTACACTAGAGGCTTAGATCTAAGAATCCTGGTTTGATTCTAATGAAGTCAGAAAGAACTGTGAAACTTTTATCTACAAGGAAGAAAGAAAGAGAAGGAAAGCAAAGAAACTTCTAGTACTCTGTAATCTCCTGTATACCACCAACATTTCATAATTAAGTAGCAGGCTACTTGATTATATTTTACTTATGTCATCGAGGAAAACAACCAGAACGTCAGTGAGGTGACAGCATCTGATACACTAGGCCTTATCTTAGTGGGAGAAGTGAGCTTCCTTGATACCACAACATCTCTGGTGGGTAATCCTATTCATTGTATACACTGCTCTCTAGAGAAACCTAAAGCAACTAAATAGAGCAGGCTAATCAGTAATTTTACTTGTCATATTAGTGTGTTAGAGTTGTCATAGACTGGGGAGCTTACACAACAGAAATTTTTCTTAGTCCTGGAGACTAGAAGTCTAGAACAAAAGACAGCAAGGTTGTTTTCCTCATTGCCTTGCAGATGGCCACTTTTTGCTGTTTTCTCATGGTCCTTTTATGTGCATGCATTCCTGTTATTTCTCTTTGTGTCCAAATTTCCTCCTTTTATCAGGACCCTAGCAACCTCATTTCAACTTAGTTATCTTATTTGTGACTCTGTCACCAATACAGTCATGTTCTAAGATTGTACATGTTAGGGGATCAGCTTATAAACTAGGGACAGAAACCCAATTAAGCTTATAAGATATATTGTAGTTAGTCCAATAGTGTCACCACAACAGATATGTACTCTTGGAACTGCAGAAGATGACCTTACTTAGAGTAAGGATCTTTTCAGATCTGAAAGATCTCCAGAAGAAATCAGCCAGAATAAGGATGGATCCTAAATCTTGTGATAGATTACTTACTTATATGTGATAGAAAAACAGACACTTTGAAGCACTGGAGGAAAGGTGTTATGAAAATAGAGCTGGTGAGAGAAGTCAGGGAACACCAAGGTTTGTTTGTAGCTATAGAAGCCAGGGGAAAGGCATAGAAAGGATTCACCTTCAAAGCCTCCAAACGAAACACACCTTTCTACTGCCTTGACCTTTAAGTTCTTGCTTCCAGAGCTGTTGGAGAAAAAAATTCCTGTTGTTTTAGACAAGCCAATTCAGAGCCACGAGAAACTGATACAGATATTGAGAGGAGGAAGTAATAGACACAACTACCATATACTAAAGATTTCCATACAATCTCCTGAATCTTCTAATTGTCTATTTTATAATGAAGAAAGAAACTGAGTCATAAAGAAATATAAGTAAGCTTTCCTGAGAGGCAACCCAGAGAGCAAATGTCAGAAGCTGGAGAAAAATGATGATGATCATGCTTTAGTCATTCCATAATGCTATAGGCAAGAGTTTCTTGTGGCTAAAATGAACTCATGATTTTGTACCTAAAGAGCCTAATTGATTGGGTTAGGTAGTAACAGTCACAGAGAAGGGCAAGGGGTAGATGGAAAAGGCAACTTGTGATGATATTGGAGATAATTCCCTGCCTAAAAATCATCCCATAACTAAGAGAGAGACATGAGGTGATACTTCTCTAACTATTCTATATCTAATGGAACTCCAAGGATTTCTTTCTTGACAACTCTACTGGATATAGGTTCTGCTACTTTTTGTTGTAGATAGAGTCCTGGTAGGTAGCTGAGGCTAGCCTTGAATTTATGATCCTCCTGCTTCTGTTACAGGTCCACACCACAGGCCTGGCCAGGTTCTCTGGGACCTACAGTTTGTGTTGCACAGAGGTGTGCTCTTCCTTCTCACATTCAGTTTCTTTTTTTTTTTTTTTTTGGTTTTGGGTACAGTGGTGGGCCTGAACTCTGGGTCTGGGCGCTGTCCCTTAGCTCTTCAGCTCAAGGCTAGCCCTCTACCACTTGAGCCACAGTGCCACTTCCGGCTTTTTTCCTTTTTGCTTATGTGGTGCTAGAGAATTGAACCTAGGGCCTCATGCATGCAAGGCAAGTGCTCTACCACTGAGCCACCTTCCCAGCCCTCACATTCAGTTTCTAACCTTGATTTTCTCTTACATCCAGATTTCTGTGCCTCATAAACTTTATCTGATCACTGACTGATGCTTTACTGTTCTTACTGAACAGAGCTTAAGTGCTCACTACATGCAAATAAATGAGGAGTAAGGACAGACAGAGACAGTGGCTGGATTTTTGTGCACATTCTTGCCCCATATATTTCTCAGGTCTTCTTCTCCATGGGTAGTTTTAGGAAGACTCTTTCAGTCTTGACCCTTCAGTGCTAGCTGGTATGTTTTGCCATGTTGATGAACCCCAGTTTTCCAATTTGTTTTTCTCAATTTTTCTGTGTCCAGAAAGCTCTAATAGTCTACGATTCAGCTTATTTTTTCACATTTACATGTTTCAACGTCAGGGAATACATGTATTTTCTGCCCTTTCAAGGCTCTAAGGTACTGTCAATATAATCTGAGTGCACCAAGAACAGCTGACTAAACAGAGCCAAGCAATGGGTGGCTCACACCTATAATCCCAGCTACTCAGGAGGCTGAGAGCTACGGTTTGAAGCCAGTCTGGGCAGGGAAGTCCAGGAGATTCTCATCTCCAATTAACCACCAAAAACATTGGAAGTGGAGCTGTAAGTCAAGTGGTAGAGCACTAGCCTTAAGTGAAAAAGCTCAGGGATAGTACACAGGCCCTGAGTTCAAGCCCCAGAACTAGCACAAAATAAAGTAACCAACAGAATATTAGCTATGGTTGGGGAAAAATAATGGAAGGACTGACATTGATCAAGCTGCATAGTACTCATAAACTGAAATGGTGCATTGAAATCCCTTTGTACAAACTACTTATAGACATTAACAAAAATTAAATAAAATAATATTAGTTATAAAGCTTCTAGAAGTCATCCTGGAAACTAAGACCTTTCAAATCTGATGGTTATTAAAACTAAAACATAATGTATCTGTTTTTATTTATAACTGAATTTTAAAAAGGTGTCTGAATTCCACAAGATGCCCAAAATATATTTATCCTATAATTTTTTTTATTTTTATTTTTTTGCTGAAAGTATAAAGTTACCCTTTGATGCACTGGGTATATCTAAAGACTTGCAAACAGACTGAAACCCGGTTTAGAAAACAAAGATTTGAAACAGTTTGGGAAAACAGACCACAACAGCCTCAGAACTAAATTTAAATAAATAATGAAGTCATAAAGTAAATGAACCCTCTGTTTCCTACAGTGCAGAAGATATATCCACATTGTGCAATTATGTCTTCATGGGACCCCACAACTGGGCAGGATCTGGATTTGGGTCAAAATTGAATAGGGAGCCAACTGATCAGCAGTGCTTCAACCAACCTCTCCCTTTCTTGGGCCCTGATTCTCCTGACTGGAAGAAAAGAGTGTCTGAACTAAGCCCTCACCATAGTTTTGCTGTAAATTCCAATACTACCCTCAGTAACTATCAAAGAAGAAACAGCCCTCAGTCTTAATCTGATTTTCCATCTGTAGTGACAGCCCAACGCAAGGAAGGTCAGTGAAACAGGAGCAGATTGGAAAAATGAAACATTTCCACAGATTTCTAGACATAGCCCCCACCCGTGTAGGAGCCTAACACTGAAACTGAGACATCACATTCACGTTGTTTATCTGTAGAAAAAGCAGATGGGCTGGGCACTTACAGGGCTGTCATGGCAGTTAGATGAGCTGCAGGAGAGCCTCCCACCCAGGGCTGTGGAGTAATCTTCCTTTTGTTACCCTTCTCACCATTTGGCCTGTCCTTGGTCCACACTGTGAGCTTTAAATTGCGGTTTCATCCCTGTTTTCCTGCTGCAGTCTGGCATTCCAACACCTGTGTTGCTGACCTCATTTTCTTTGAGCTGTCTGGGCCTCACCTTAGGCCCTGAACTCTGTGCTCTTTGCCTGAAATCCTTGGCCTAATGACCTATGTGATCATTTCTCTGGATTCTACCATCATAACAATTAACCTGGTTATAAAATTCCAGCCAGCAGGACGTGGGATACTTCTGTTGACACTCATTCTATTGGGTGATTCGCAGCACCTGCTGCCCCAGGGACCAGTGGCCTAGTGTCCTCCAGATAACTCAGGTGTTTTTGCTTTGGAATAATCAGGGCAGGAGAAAGAGCTTCTCAAAAAGAACTTTTGTGTTAGCAACTATAGACAAGGCATTTATTCAGCATGGACTGATCCAGCAAAGCAAGCCTAGCAGACACAAAACAAAACAAAACCACACTAGACAACAAGAGTTGAATTAATTAACTCAGCTATCCTAGGGCAACCTTAGTTGCTGAGGGAGCAGTCTCTGGAGTCACATTGCAGAGTTCCACCCTTAGTTCCACTGTGTGCTGTAGGACACTAGGTATATTATTTTAACTGACTAGTGCCTTGGTTTTCCTCATCTGTGAAAAGAGAATTAGAAGAACAAATGAAATCTAAATGTGTAAACATCTACAACATTTAGTAAGTGTTCCCAAATTATTAATGGCATTACAGTGTATCAACTCATTTATTTTAGACAAAAAACAAACAAAAACAAAAAACACAAAAAGAAACCTATAAGCTTTGTCAAGAAAATGTCCTACCTGGGAGCCATTGGCTTACGCCTATGATCCTAGCTACTCAGGAGGCTGAGATCTGAGGATTGCAGTTCTAAGCCAACCTGGGCAGAAAAGTCCATGAGAGACTTATCTCCAATTAACCACCAGAAAACTGGAAGTGGCGCTGTGGCTCAAGTGGTAGAGTACTAGCCTTAAGCTGAAAAGCTCAGGGACAGCACCCAGGCCCAGAATTCAAGCTCACAACCACACACACGCGCACGCACACACACACACACACACACACACACACACACACACACACACACACACACACACACACACACACAGAAAAGAAAAAAAAAGTCCTAGACCAAAGTGACATTTTATTGGTTATTTTAGGACATTGTGTAAATGATTCTCTTTCAGTTCCAATTTGACCAAAGGAGAAAGAGAAAAGTAGAAAATGAACCTAATCAGAGAGACAAAAGTTGTATGCTTTCTCTCATATTAGAACTAAATTATAACACATCTGAAAACATTTATAGAATAATATGCATATATACACACATAAATAGACTAAAGTATGGTATAGACGCTGAAGGTATCCACTAGTTTAACTGCTCCACACAACTAATTAATTAATAAAAGAAAATGAGCCTAAGTTGCTAATAATGACTTAATACTGAATGATAAGTAAAGCAGGTAAGCTGACCAAGAGATACCTTGGTACAGGCTACACAAATAACAAGGTCAGCCTGACTCCACCCAGCATGCTAAGCAAGTCTCCATAATACCACAGTGTTTCTAAACAGGATGTCTTGACTTTATGATGAAACCACCTTTCTTGATCAGTAGCCTTCTCCAGCCACTTTGAAAATGCCAGGTGCCTTCCACAACACACAGATACACACATGTGCACACACACAAATATATATACATACAAGTACTTACATTATGAAAAGCCTCTTAAGAAGGTGATTGGACAGAAGATAGAAAGCCACATCTATAGCAAGGAAATCACATGGCTCTCTCAATAAATAAACCTTGTAGAAGAAAATAGATCCTATGAAGTCCAAGGAAGCTTAGGGTGAGCTCAGTTGTTAACCTACATCTGTGAAAGTAATATTGGCTATTGTAAGCTATTAATGCTAGAATGAAGTCATTCTAAAGAAAAGACTGTAGTACATGAGTTTTTGCCCCAATTATTCTCTGACCAAATGCTATTTATTCAATATTTCCATTATCAAACAAGATTATGAAACTGATTAAACAAAATGACTAGCTGCATACCCTACATGTTAAAACCAACCAGAACAGGACACCTTTGAAGATAATTTCTAGTTTATTTAGTAATCATGTCTAAAATAACAAGTCATTCTTAAGTCCCAAATAGTGCCTATTCATACGATGTAGCTTAAAATCAACTTTTGTTCTTTCTGTTACTTTTGTGGAATTAAATATTCTGGCCTGGCAACATTTCTGTGAGAGTCTCAATACCTTTTGGCCTGAACAACTGCACTGAATAATCCTCATAAAGGTGAGACAAGCACATGGTTATTCAGACACAGAATCCAGACAGACACAGAGACATGACTCAGTTTTTGAGCTCCCATAGCACTTACAGTTTGTACTACAGAATCACCACTCAGTTCCAGCCAACATTTACATTTACCAAATGAAAGTTAAACCATTTGGTGGGCTTTCTCCTCTACATCTCCTTCCCTAGGTGGGATATCTAGAAAATCAGCAGCTATGAATAGAAGTAAAGCACTTTTGAGAAAAAGAAATAGAGGCAATATAGCAAAAGGGATGAAAGAGGCTCACCTCTCAAAGAGTAAGGTAGTACCTGCGTATTAAATGTGGAAAAGCAGTGATGGATTATAGAACAGGATGGAGAAAGACATGGCTAAAGGATTCTATTACCACAGAAAGAAAAGACTCTTTTTCTTAGCAACATATTTTTTTCTAAGGCAACATATTATATTTTCAGTCATACTGAATACTCTTACCTCTTTTGTGTATTATAGGCCGGAGACTAATCTTACATGAAGATGGTGCAAAGGTATTCTAAGACAAACTAATAAACAATGAAAGACTAGTTATAGAATGGAGAAAATGAAAAGCATAATAAAATTATGTTCAAGAGTGAGGCCAGATTGCATATAGGATATCAAAAGAAAAAAAGAATTGGTGGTAAATAAAAAAGTATATTAAAAGGCAAAGAAAGTTATGTTAGTTTTCCTTTGAGTGTAGTCATCTTTTGGACAAGTCTCTAGATAAGTATGTTCTAACATTGTGTGTGTGTGTGTGTGCATGTGTGCGTGCGCACGCACGCACACACACCAGTACTAAAGAAGGAACATGGAACTTAGGGCCTCAAGCTCTTGCTTGTTTGTTCCTCCACCACCACTTAATTATCATATTCTACAACTTGAGCCACACTTCCACTTCAGCTTTTTTGCTGGAGTTAAGAGTGTCACAAACTTTTTTGCCCAGGCTGGCTTCCTACTATGATCCTCAGATCTCAGCCTCCTGTGTAGCTAGGTTTACAGCTGTCATATTTTAACATTTTGAGTGCAAATCATTGAGATACTAAAACTTGGTTTAGAGATTTATAATCTTTATGTTGCAACACACATATTCTAGATCAGCTTTACATAGTAATGATCATACAAGAACAGAAAAATTAGCTATTTGATTAAATTTCATGAAGCTTATTTTTGCTTCTTACAAGACGTGGATGTTTTGCACTTAAAAATTAAAAGTACATGTGCATTTTACACAAACATATCTACTTCTTTTCTAAAAGCCAACACAGTAATAGTTTCTAAATAAATTCCTTTGGAAACTATATTTTTCTAAGTAACAAAAATCAACTGAAGACAACTTTTAAATATTTCTAACCAAGAAGACTGCACTATCCAATCAAATTAACATTATCAGTCTGGAGAGCATTTGAATATCTTTGATGTCTGAGCCAGGCCTTAGAATTGCAAAATTCACTTGACTTTGAAATCAAAGTATACATGCTTTTTCTTTCCTACTGTAATATCAAATATAAATATTAAAACTTTATCAAAAATTTGAACACACAAAAGGAACCTACAAACTTTGCTAAGGATTTTTAATTAGCTTTCAAATATCTTATTATCTCTAAAACATATAAAACCTAAGCTAACTATGAATGTGATATATATTTTATTAGTGTTTGTATAAAAAACTGGTTTTACTGCTGTGAGTTTAAATTAACATGTGTTTTTTTAATGCAGTAGTATGTATTATAATTCTGAAAAAGTATTGGGTCAGGACTTAGAAACTTACATTTTACCTTCAATCATGTCGTTATCTATTAGTTGTGTGACTTTGTTTTGTTTGGTTTTTTGTTTCTTTCAAGATTGGATTTTGTTTCCTAGTTGGTTGAACATAAATAGGCTTTTTATAACAATCTGAAATAAATGATAGATAAGTAAAAAGCTAGATGATAGACAGATAAATATATAGATATAGATATGAATTATACTTTCATTATTTTAATGCAGTTTCCTCAAGAATCATAAACTTTTCTCTTTAAAAGTATGTAATACACTGTTCTCTCCTTTCTTAATGTTGCCATACTCTTCTTCCGTGAATGAAAAAAAGTAAAAAATTGAAAAAGAGAAAAAAATACATTAACTTTGCAGATCCATTCCTTTATGATCATACTTTACTCTGGTTAAAATATGATGGAAATGACATTGGGATAAACAAATAAAACCAAATGTTTGATATCTCCTTTGTATTTTCACTTTCTAATAACTGTAACAGATAGTAATTTATTCCATAAATGAAACTATAGAAAAAGAGTCATTTTGCTGCTAGGATTTTTTTTTACTATCCTTCCAGCTCCTAGCATATTGAGGGATTAGAAAAATTCATGATATAAATGAATGATTTCTCTGTATTTATAAGAAAAATATTCTATTTTTCTGGCTAAATATTAGTCAAAGAATCACTCTTACCACATTTCCTATTCTTGAAATCAAATCTTTCTCAGGATCTTTAAAGAGATATTGTTGCTCTTTTATCATCAAATATCAAACCTAAAGTCACCATATCAATGCTTGTCAAGTCCAGCATAAGCACTTATGTCTTCTACTTACCAGAAAGGTGAGATTTTCAGAAGCATCTTATGGACAAGAGGGACAGAGCTTAGAGAACTTTAGGGGAAGGAAAAGCACTGTCCTGGCTAAACAGTGATGAAAGAGGTAAGGAAGTTAAGAGACAAAACTGAACAAATGAGTTTGAGGAGAAAGCTAGCCTTTTATGAAGGGGGGGGAGGGGGGAGGAAGCAGGAAGAGTGAAGTACTTTCTCAGCCAGCCTAATGAAGGGTTTGGAAATTGAGGGTCCTTACAGGAAACCTGGAATTAGAACAAGTTAAAAAAGTAAAGAATGTAGGGAATGAATGGAAAGCCCTTGTTTGTCTAGAGTTGGTGCCTTAAGAGAGAAAAAGCAGGACAGCAGCGATGACTGCTGCTAATAAATTGGCATGTGAAGAATGGGAGCAGGAAAGTGCAGTGCTAATGACAGTGACATTTTTTTTTCCAAAAGAGCACGTGAGCTTATCCAAAGGAGTTGCTTGAAATTATAGTTTGCTTGTTCTCTCCCTCCCCCAACCTCTCTGTCTCAGAATTCTTGAAAGAGAAGAGGGAGAGAAATAGGGAAAGAGTAATTTATAGGATGTACCTTAGGAACTATTATTAGAAGAATAAAAAAGCGAACTCCTGGCAAATGTAAGTGCATTAGAAATGCAATAATTAAAACATTCTGTAAGAAAAAAGGGAGCAAATCAGACCTAGTAGTCTCTATTAACCTACTGTGACTTATATTTCACATTTCACATTTGTTCACCAAGGACAAAATTAGTTCCCTTGCTCATGTGTATGATGTCCACAGGTGGATGTCTGTTGTGATCGCCTTCTATATGCAGTAATGAGGGCATTTTAATTTGGTTTTGTTAGTGCTTCCAGTTCACAGCCTTAAGTTTAGGGCAGAATTTTTTATCTGTACTTCAAAAAGAACTAAAGATAGCTCCTGTTAGTTAGCATCTGCTATCTATATTGGTAATACAGCAGTTATCAATACATGATTACGTGATTAGATGAAGCAATGAAATGCTTTACAACATTGCAAGAAAGTGAAAGACAGAGAGTTAGCTGGTGATTAAAGCATTTTAATGTGCTAAGTTACTCAGGAAGCTGAGTCTGAGGATCATGGTTTGAAGCCAGCCTGGGCAGAAAATGTGAGATTTTTATCTCCAGTTAACCAACAAAAGGTTACAAGTGGAGGTGTGGCTCAAGTGGTAGAGCACCAGCCTTGAGTGAAAAAGCCAAGTAAGAACTGACAGCCCTGAGTTCAAATCTAAATACCAGCACCAACATATTAATTTAAATTAAAAATAAATACTTTGTGAAAACTAAGAGATGTCGAGCAGGAAACTGGAAAGAAAAAAAAAGGCACTTCTAGGAAATAAAATAGGAATAAGACACACAGAAGGAGTATGATGAATCACTAAACAAATCCCCCTATTGGGCGGATGTTTAAGCATGCTTGGAACACACGAAATCACTTATATTTCTAAATGCTAAATTAAGATATGCTCATACTCTCATGAGAAATCAATATCCATTAAAATACTGAGCATGTTTGGCAATGATCTAAACACTCCTTACATTATCCCACTTAAAATACTTCTGAGCACTTTCAAGTAGGAGATAGTCTCATTTTCAAATTGGAAAGTGATGAGCAGATGTGAAGTCACTTGCTTAAAGTCACATAAGCATGTAAGTGACAGCAGAGGTAGAATCTGGATTTGAGCAAAAGTTGACTCCAGTTAACCAGCTCTGGTAACACTGTATCCTGTATGTCTAGAACCATAAAATAAAATGTAACTGTGATGGGAGACTTTTTTATAAAGTAACAAACACTGGTAATTGAGGACATCATTGGAAAAGCAGACCATATTGAGGAGCTCGACATTTCTTTTCTAGCTTCCAGGGCTTAGGATTGTGGCTGAACCCCAGGTAAAACGGGGAGAAAAATTGAACAAGCAGATGTTCTTATTTCGGTTCCTCTTTCTCAGGCTGTATGTATTTTCTAATCTGCTCTGGTTCCAGCTCAAATAACATCACATGAAATTATGTCTGAAGGATATGCTTATTTAGTCCTTGACAGATGACAGTGCTTCTTGGATTTTAAAACGTTATCCCCAATAGCCCTTGTACTTCCTTTCTTCCAAAGACAGCAGGAAATAATTTGAGAACAAAGCAAAGTACTCCAGCGCCTTCATCACATAGGATTGAGATGACAGAAAAAAGCCTAGGATGGGTGACTGCAAGTTGCCCTGTCAGTTCAGAGGCGAATCAGTTTAGAAGATGACAGATACAGGAGGCTGGTATTGGGAAAAGGAAGCACCATTCTTAAGTCATCCTTGATGAAGGGGATGGGAGGATAGAAAGACTCAATGTGGGGCTAGGAAGGGAAGATTTCATCATCATCATCATCATCATCATCAAAGTCAACTATCTCTGAGAAACACATACATGTTTTGTAAAGTAAATCTTTTTGAAAAGATTTACTTTTTGAAAAGATTTACTCATTCTGTCTTGAAGAAAGATGATTATGCTTAGACAAGGCTTCTTATCTAAAGTAGAAGAATTAATAGAATTAGGTTACAACATTTCTTGGCTAGTAATCAGTGGCTCCCAACCCCCCAAAAAGGCAGTTTTACAATCCTCCATTAACAGTTGTAAGGTTTGAATGTATCAAGATATTCCAGACAGAGCTTAGCTCAGAGTTAGTTGTACACACATGACCTCATGTCATTCTCAGAGCCACCCTGGGACAGACAATGGGTTTCTACCTGTGAAGATAAGTTTATAGAGAAAACATGAAGAATATTTATAGATTTGTGAAGGGAAAAATGTAGCTTTACAACTACCACTGCAGTATAACACTTTGCTCTATGGTTTACAGAAAGTCTGACGTTTGAATACTTTATGGGTCAGTTTGAGAGGTCTTTGGGTTGCTTCTCCCTCCCGTTCAAATCTGCCATCCAGCAGGTGGTTGCCCTAGTATTATACTTGAGTTGTCAGCTTGTGACCTGGTTTTACAAAATGACTAAAAGACATTTTGAATGTGAATCACTTACAGAAGGGGGATTTAGGAACATAGTTAATACATGAACTTTTTTTTTTTTTTAGTAAATTCAGGAAGAGGTTGGTTAAAAAGAAATACAGTAAGAAGTAACTCTTGGAAATGGCACTATGGCTCAAAGTGGTAGAGAGCTAGCCTTGTACCAAAAGCTCAGGGACAGGGCCCAGGTCCTGAGTTCAAGCTCCATGACTGACTATATATATATATACACACACACACACTCATATGCTGGGTGCTAGTGGCTCATGCCTGTAATCCTAGCTATTCAGGAGGCTGAGATCTGAGGATCTCTGTTCAAAGCCAGCCCAGACAAGGAAATCTCTGAGACGTTTTTTTGTTGTTGTTGTTGTTGTTTTTTTTTTTTTGGTTGGTCATGGGGCTTGAACTCTGGGCCTGGGCACTGTACCTGAACTTTTCAGTTCAAGGCTAGCCTCTACCACTTAAGCTACAGAGCCACTTCCAGTTTTCTGGTGGCTAACTGGAGATCAGAATCTCCTGGACTTTCCTGCCCCCACTTGGCTTTGCACCTTGATCCTCAGATCTCAGCCTCCTGAGTAGCTAGAATTACAGGCATGAGCAAGCCACGCCCCAAATGCAAGGCTCTGAGACTCTTATCTCTAATAAACTACTCAGAAAAAGCTGGGAATGATGCTGTGGCTCTATTGGTAGAACACTAGCCTTGAGTAGAAGAAGCTCAGGGACAGCACAACTCCCAGACTCAGAGTTCAAGCCCCAGGACTGACCAAAAAAAGTAACTTTTTTTAATATACTGGGGATCAAACATGGGATTTTTACATACTAGGCAAACAGTTTGCCACTGAATTTTATTCCTAGCACTGAAATGTAACATTAATGCATACCTATAAATAAAAGGAAATCTCAATATGATGTATATCCTGATTACTATGAGAAAATGTTTATATTTTTTAAGTAACTGTTGTAAGTTTCAGGCCAGATATTGTACATTTGCAATCATATTTTCTTATCCTAAATCAGCATTTATCACAGGAATGGTGTGTTAAAATTAAAGACATAGATGTCCCATATTGTGAAAGGTACATGAATAAAACTAATAAATATTTCAGATCTGTTTGACCTATACTTTTTAACTTTAAAACTGTTCAAAATATACTTTTTAACAAGTCATTGAAAATGAACATAGAAAAATGTGTTGTATATATTCTCCTGTGAATAAATGGGATTCATAAATCAAGGTATTCATATAATGATAAATGCAATATTATTGGAAAAATTTTCCAATAAGTTAAATAGCACATTAGTTATTTCAGCTACTGTCCTCTCTGAGAATTAGTACACCAACATATTTTAAATATCATTTATCTGAGAAATATATCTGTTCAGCGGTGCAGTGTTTGCTTATCAAGAAAAGTACGGGATTCAAACATCAGCACAGGGGGCTGGGAAGGTGGCTCAGTGGTAGAGCGCTTGCCTTGCATGCTTGAGGCTTTGGGTTTGATCCCTCAGTACCACATAAGCAGAAAAAAAAAGCTGGAAGTGGCGCTGTGACTCAAGTGGTAGAGCGCTAGCCTTGAGCTGAAGAGCTGAGGGAGAGCGCCCAGGCCCAGAGTTCAGGCCCCACGACCAGACCCCCCCACCCCGGGAAAAAAAAAAAAAAGCACAGGATTTTCCATTAAAGAAATGTTACTTTAGAACATACGTAAAATCTCTAAAGTATTAAGATGCAGTTGCCTTTAAAAGAAATAAAATCAAAAGAGTAATGTAATGTGATTGCTTTGTTGTTTTTCACATCTTCTTTCTCTTAAATATCATCATTTTATAGTATTACTGCAATTGTGGGGGGGTACACGTGTGTGCGCATGCGCACACGCACATGTTCCCTGGTCCTGAGGCTTGAACTCAAGGCCTGGGCCCTGTACGTCAGCTTTTGTGCTCAAGGCTAGCGCTCTACCACTTGAGCCACAGCACCACTTCCAGCTTTTTCTGTTTATGTGGTACTGAGGAATTGAATCCAGGGATTTAGGCATCCTAGGCAAGCACTCTAAACCATCTTCCCAGCCCACTATTGACTTTTGATGCTAATTTATGTTAGAATTTAGCCATTTTTATCTTTTTAATTTCCTGTGAATTAGTAATATCAACTCATTAAATTTATAATAAAAATTGCTGGAATAAACAGAAAGTTATTGAACTATGAACTACAAAGCTCTGTTTTTGCTTTTGGATAATATCTCGAATTTAAAAGGCAAAATAGAGCCAAGTTTTTGTTTTTGGTTTGAAATATGGCACTAGGCTCATTTACTTAGTAGTTTAAGAATCATTAATAGTATAAGATAATTTCATTGTGAAAATGTCTAGGTGTATATATATTTTATGTATATACTTTGAATAATTTCTCCTCTGTCCTTATATACCTGCTCTTCCTCCCCATACATATATGTGTGTGTGTATATGCATACAAGTGTAATATATGCATGCATGTGTATATAAACAGCAAACAATACAAAATAGCAATATGTGTAAATGTACATATACATATACATTTATAAATATTTCCTCCCCTGACAGTACCTTACACCGATGTGCTGTTGTTACTATTGTTCCTATTACAATTACTATTAATGTTATCAATATCATTATTAATATTTTAGAGATTTGGCATCTGAATGAAAACATAATATTTGGCTTGCTGAGCTTGACTTATTTTGGTCAACATAGTGATCTCCAGTTCCACCTATTTTCCTACAAAGAACTTAAATTGATTCTTTTTTATGGCTTAATAATATTCCATGGCATATACATAAGATACATATATGTCACATTTTCTTTATTCATTCATCAATTATTGGATACTTGGGATGATTGAACAGTATGGTTACTGTGAATAGTGTTGTGATAAACATGGGTGTGCAGGTATCTCTCTTGTGTGTTGATTTTTACTCCTTCAGATATATACTCAAGAGTGATATAGCAGGTTTTTAATTTTTGGTGAACTTCCATACTGATTTCCATAGTGGTTACACTAGTTTACATTCCTACAGTGTATGAGGGTTGCTTCCATGACCCTCATATCTATAATAACATGTGTTACTATTTGTTTCTTGATGCTTGATTGCCATTGTAATTAAGGTTAGATGGAATCTCAGTGTAACTTCGATTTGCATTTCCTTTATGACTGAGGAGGCTGACCATTTCTTCATGTGTTCATTAGCAATTAGTACTGCTTTTCTTCTGAGATCTGTCTGTTTAATTTGTCTGCCCATTTATATATTGAATTATTTTTTTCTCTTGCTATTTAACTTTTTGAATTTTTTGTATATTCTGGATATTAACCCTTTATCTGATACATAGCTAGAAAAGATTTTGTGGGTTGTTTCTTCATTTCAGTAACTGATTATTTTTACTTCTTCTTTCCTTATTTGAATCTCTTTTGTATCTTTTCCTTCCATTATTGCTCTGGCTAGGAATTCCAACAGTATATTGAATCAAGTGGGGAGAATAGCAGAATGCCACTTACTACTCACTCAAATTCAAACCTGGCTTTGAATTTGCAAAGCTAGGTTTGAATTTGCAATATGCCTGTGTCAGCTTTCCAAGTGTCAGAATTAAAGGAATGTACATGCTTAGCTAGAGTCAATGGTTTAGGCAACTAGCAAGACATAATTATCTGGGAGGTGGCTAATAAATGATGATTATTGTTTGGTTGTTTATCTTAATTGTTATGCTTCCCATTCTTGTTCTGGAACACATTAGCTCTGTCAACACACTGCTTAAGTAGAAATTAGATACACTGAACTTTTAAAGAAAGTTATAAAGCAAACTCAGATTAAAAAAATAAAAAATAATATAAGAAAGTTATGCAGGAGGCCAGTGGCTCATACCAGGAGGCTGAGATCTGAGGATCAGTGTTCAAAGCCAGCCCGGGTAGAAAAGTCTCTGTGAGACTCCTATCTCCTATTAACTACTCAAAAACTGGAAGTCTTGCTGTGGCTCAAGTGGTCAAACACTAGCCTTGAGCACAAAGAAGCTCAGGGATAGCACCCAGGCTCTGAGTTCAAGCCTCACAACTGACAGAAAGGAAGGAAGGAAGGAAGGAAGGAAGGAAGGAAGGAAGGAAGGAAGGAAGGAAGGAAGGAAGGAAGGAAGGAAGGAAGGAAAGAAAGATTCTTTTTCCAACTATTTCTTTTTCTTTCTTGCTGTTTTGATTAGGAACTTTTCTGGTCTTTATAAAATGATTTAGACAGGAGTTCACAACAAAGTTGAGGCATATATATATGTATTTATAAAAACAGCAAACAAATATAAGGATAATATATTTCTTGTTATCTTCAGACAACGATTCTCATGGGAAAAATGATAAACTATCATCAGTCCAAACCAACACCATTCTTGTCACTACTGTTTGGTCATACTCTATTCAACCACTGTTCATTTTCTTGATAACACCTTGAATAACCTAGTGTACCACATGTTGCCTATTTATTGTCTTTTGGAGGGAATAAAATTTTATGGCTAATTGATTAAAACTGTATTTATTGGAAATATTTCTCATGTCTGTGCTACCATGACAATGTTTCATATTCTTTTTAGGTCTATAATTCTATAACTTCTCATTATAAATTGTATTGTATAAACCATAGGAATTACAGTAAAAATCCATATTGACTTCAAGACTGACCCTATTTTGAATAAATCTTCAATCTGAAAGTGGTTTCATATTAATAGCCTATTTCCTTGAAAAGTGAGTAAGTAAAATACATTGATTAATTGAGAACTTCAGTTAATTGGCTTTTTACTAAAAATTTATTATGCTGCCACAGAGTAAGCACTCAATAAATACTGGTCAAATATGTGAACTCCAGTTAGTTCATGTAGAGTTACATTTTGTTTTGGTTTTTCAAATAATAAGAAAAGTGTTCAATGAAATAGATGACATATACAATAGTATTAGAATTTACATAGAAGACAAGCTATTTCAAAAGTATTCCATGCCTTCCGATTTTCTTCATAGCTATCTTTTCCCCTTTATTCTTCCTTCTCTTCTTCTCTTCCTCTCTTCTTCTCTTCTTTCTCTTCTTTCTTCTTGTCCCTCAAGAGTTCAAAGTATTGAACCCATGATGTGGGGACAAGTAAGGCAGACATGTGCAGGTGAGGTGGTAGACCAATATGTGGCAGCCTAAGAACTCTAAAGAGACTCCTGGAGTTCACATAGAGTGAGAGGGGGATCCGGAGGGGGGTGGCAGTGTTGAGTAGTATTAGGATATGGGATACATACAGGCTGATGGACCAAACATAAATATATTAAAGATAACAGAAGGCAAATTTTTCACTGTCAGAGAAAGCAGTTATCAAAATAAATGTAGAGGCCTAGGAACCCACATGGTACTGATTTGGAAATGGAAATAGCAGTGTTTCATGCACACACACACAAATAAAGATATGTGTGAATATGAGGACAGGTAGATAGGTAGATGAATATTTACATGTGTGCATTTCCTTGTTTGGGAGTCCTGAAAATAACATGTTTACAACAATGGGCACATCTACCTCCAAGATGTCGGTTTTTTGTTTTGTGGTTGTTTGTTTGTTTTTAATGTCATCTTAACTAAAAAGAAAACTATGATTCCTTGAAGGAATAGCCAATCTCAGGGCTGTGACATAACACATACACACACACACACACACACACACACACACACACACACACACAATGAGCTTAGAATTTCATACTGTGAAAATATGGAAGTACTCAAGTGATAACACATACATGTTAAAGTAGTAAGATTAAGTGGAATCATAGAGATCATATTGGAGATAATCTGAAAATCCACGTGAATTATAAAAATATCAACAGGTGTATGTATTCAGCTTGACATGCCTGCAGTCCTCTTGATTTGTAACCACTATGACAACCACAGAGTGACCCTGCTTGCCTTCTTCTGCATACATTCCAAGCAACAATAAGTAGATAAAGCCATTAGAGTAGCTATGGAGCTTTGTAACTAAATTCTGCTGCCAGGAATGTGCCTGACTCTTTGATTTTAGCTTAATATAAACCAGGTACATTCTGGCTTTGATGATGTCACTCTGTACTAATAAATATATACATACCTACTCTAGCCCAAATATTGGGAATCTACTTAGTCTTGTTACTGCCTACCTTCCGTCCATAAGCTCCGAATAAATGGTATTCTGGGCAATGGGTCTGTCTGTTTCAAGTCTCATAGTACCTTGGGTTTCTTTCTCATGCCTTAGAAAAGGGATGTCACAGAATGGCAAATTATAACTCACTGAATAAAATTAATATCTGAAAGTCCATACTGAAATAAGTAAATGCCCTAAAATACTTATAAAGCTGGGTGTCGGTGGCTTGCACTTATAACCTTAGCTGTTCAAAAGACTGAGATCTGGAGAATCTTTGTTCCAAGTCAGCCTTGACAAAAATGTCTGTAAGACGCTATCTCCAATTAACCAACAAAATGCAAAGCTGGAGGGGTGGCATGGTAGAGCATCAGCCACAAGCAAGAGCATGAGTTCCTGAGTTCAAACCCCAGGACAGGTACACACACACACACACACACACACACACACACACACACACACACACACACACACACACACACACACACACACACACGTCTTATAAAAAGAGAGAGAAAAAAAACAATTTTACAGTGATTACCTTAATCATGAGGTAATGATCAAGAAGCATCAAAAGTAATGTAATGTACCACCTGATGGGTTGCTGCTGTGTAATGAATTGCCAGATAGACAGATATCATGGATTTATTAATAAGAGAACAGAAAAAAACAAGGAGCATCTTACAAAGTACTATTTTCAGATATGTCAAATACATGCTAGGCATGGTGGTATAAGCCTGTAATTCCAGAAATCTGGAATCTGGGTCAGGAGGACTGATTTAGCTCAGAAAGTCAAGGCCTGCCTCACCTACAAAACAAATAATGTGGAAATCTTTAAATATCCCGTGTGTGCAAACTTCTAAATTATTTTTTCTGTACTGGGCTTGAGCATAGGTGTGTGTGTGTCTGTGTCTGTGTCTGTGTGTGTCTATGTATGTCTGTGTCTGTGTCTGTGTGTGTCTGTGTGTGTATGTTAGGTGCTCTACCGCTCGAGTCATGCCTTCAAGTGTCTGCAGTTTTAAATAGTAAAGTCTATCAAAACTGGTCCAGGTAAGAGAAACCTAGGACAGCATAGAAGATGACTATTCAATTCAACATTGTCAATGATTGTTGTGCAAAAAACAAAACCAAAATTAGAGCAGCTAGTAATGTTATGGAGGAGAAATTGGATTTAATCAGACTGATTTGCTCAAAAGCATATCTGAATACTTGAGAACATCAAATAATTTTACTATAAGACAAAGCAAGAACTTACACAATTTCAGAAATTATAACAGTGGAATATCCAGTTTGCTAGTTAAGAATTTGATTATTTAGATCCAGTAAATTGTCTGCATCTATGAACGTAGAGCAATGACATCTGTTAAAATTATTTAGGGAAATGGAAGAAAGAAAAGGAGAATGATAGAGGGGGTGAAAATGATTGGAATGTATTGTAAATTGGTGTGGAAATGTAATAATGAAATAGTCCCCTGTATAACTAAAGTAAGAAGGAGGAGGAGGCAGAGGAGGAGGGGGGAGGAGAGGGGGAAGGGGGAAGGGAGAAGGGGGAGGATGAGAAGGGGGAGATGGGTGGCGTATGTCTATAATCCTAGCTATTCAGGAGGCTGAGATCTGAGCTGGCAGGAACATCCATGAGAGTCTTATCTTCAATTAAGCACCAGGAAAGGAAAGGAAAGGGAAGGGAAAGGAAAAGGAAAGGGCTGTGCTTCAAATGGTAGAGCACTAGCCTTGAGCAAAAAAGCTAAGAGCAAAAAACCTAGGCCCTGGTTCAAGCTTCAGAACTGGCACATGCGCGCTAGCACACACACACACACACACACACACAC
Organism: Dipodomys merriami; assembly: GCF_024711535.1. NCBI lineage: Eukaryota > Metazoa > Chordata > Mammalia > Rodentia > Heteromyidae > Dipodomys > Dipodomys merriami. Next base: position 11,469,868 of record NW_027206290.1, read on the forward strand.
ACACACACACACACAGAGAGAGAGAGAGAAGAACCCAGGACCCATTGCAACAATGAGATGTACAAGACGTTATGTCAAAAAATGACTTTACAACTTTGGGGGGGGGGATGGGGATGAGGATTGGGTGGGGGGCTGGGGGGATGGGAAGGGATAGGAAAGGGAAACAAAAGAGGAGTCAACAATGCTTGATAAGAAATGTACTCATTATCTTGCCTATGTAATTGTAACCCCTCTGTACAGTATTTTCACAATAAAAAAAGTTGTTAAAAAAGAATAACATAACATTGATATGAAAATAAAATAAATAATTTGAATACTAAAAATTTAGATTAAGTGGGATATTATGGAGCACACATACCTATTGTCCCAGCCAGGAGAATCAATCACTTGAAGGCCAGTAGTTCCAGGTCAGCCTGGGTGACATAACAAGACCCCATCTTAAGGAAGAGAAAAAAAGAAAAAAAAAGATAAGAAAGGTTGGTGCTGGTGGCTCATGCTTATAATCTTAACTACTCAAAGGACTGAGATTTGAGGATTGAGCCCAGAGTACAAGCCCCAGGACTGACACAAACTAAAAGAAGTTATGCTCATTTGGTAGAATAAACAAGTATACCACTTGTCTATAATAGCTATTTCATCAATCAATTGAGTAACCTTGTCTATCACAAACATTTGAAACATCTAGAAGGTTATGATTGTTACTCCTGTTTCTAACAAGGTATTACAAAGGTTGGCTAGCCTTCCTGAAACACAAAATTACTTAAGGAAAATCTCTTTTTTGAATGCCAGTGTGCCAAGAGAGATTTGGAATATAATTAGAAGAAGGAAAGGAATGTGGGCACATGGAATGTGGCCATTTACAGAAAGATTGTCCCCTATGACTGACTATACATAGCAGTGTGCTCACAGAAACCAGACATGGTAATCAGCCCTCTTGGATATCACTCATACTCTCTTCATGTGTATGAGAAAATTATCTTTTAACAAACACTTGGATTCGAAGAATATTATGGTGTTCATTTATGAAAATACCCAGAATTCAACATTACTAAAGACAAGTAAAGCTAATACCAGTAAAATAGTATAGTGGGTTTTAAATCTACCTTTCCTGCTTTATAGCTACAGAAACAAAAAAAAATCTTTAAACCCTTTGCATCTTATTTTCTCCATATATAAAATACAGATAATAACACTGAAATTATAGGATTATTATGAACATTAAATGAGATAACACATCTAAGTTGCATAAGGTAGTGTACTTGGGACATAGGAGACACTAATTGTTAGCCATTATTATAATTACTAGAGATAAGGAACAAAGGTTTTATTTTTAGAAAAGCAAACACAGAAACACAGGAAGAAATCAATGATTTCATAGAATACATTTTTATAACTCAAATATGTTTATTGATATATGCCCAATACAAAATTAGGACATATGCAGATTTTTTAACTCATCTGTATACATAGGAATTATAGCCGTTGTACTTATAACACTGTAATAAGGATTTAATTATAAAAATTCTTAGCAATTTGCCTGACACTACTAATAAGCACACAAACACTAGTTGCTAATTATTATCATTATCATTATGATATAATAAGTTCAGAGTTAGGAGGATACACATAAGGGCATGATTACAATTATATAGTGTATGAACAGAGAAGCCAACATTTCAACGTTTGTAAGAATAAATACAGTTTTCCAGATGGAGAGGAAGGAGAGAGCATGCATGGATTCCCTGTGCGTTTTACCTAAAGTTGACTTGTTTTCAAAAAAGTCCTTACACCCATAGTGATTCCTCTGAGAAACTGCTTTTGAATTAACCATGTCCTCACAAACCGATCAATCAACATGTAATTGAGCACCCAATCTGTGAAATATGCAGATAAAGTGTAGACAGAAACCCCAGCTGGTTTTCCTATATTCACATTCCCTTTTCTTCAGCATAGTTTCCTGAAGCTGACATACTAATCTCCCTAAAGTACAATTTTCATCATGCCATAACTTCTAGACTCCATAGAATAGTTCTCAAATGCCTTGCTGCATCAAACCCAGAGGAGTCTGTCTAGCTTTAAGGATCCTCTGTAGACATCTCATTAAGTGTGTGGCATCAGTACCAACATCACGTGGGATCTTGTTACAGATAGATAATTTCACACTTACTCCACTTACCCACTAAATTATTTTAACAGGATTCCCAGTTTTACAAATTAAAAGTTGAGAAAAGGCTTCTCTACAATATTCGTTTATCTAAACCAAACAAAACCACAAACTAGTAACACAACCCATGTCTCACGAAGAAGAGTTCTAACAGGGATGTTGTTCAATGATAGTGCTTACCTAACATGGTCAAGGCTCTGAGTTCAATCCTCAACACTGTAGAATTATATCTTTTCACTAACTTTTCTGCATCCAAAGCAGTCTCTTGCTTTTAGCTCCACTGGAAATACCCTATTTCTTTTCCTGCTGTCTGTCTGTCTGTCTATCTATCTATCAATTGATCAATCGATCTATCTATCATCTATTTATCTTCTATCATCTATCTATCTACTGTACCAGTATAGGGCACTGTCCATTAGCATTTTTGCTCAAGACTGACTGGCACTCTACCACTTGAGCCACAGTTCCATTTTTAGTATTTGCTAGTTAATTAGAGATTAAGAGACTCACAGATTTCGCTGCACTGAACTGGCTTCAAATCTTGATCCTCAGATCTCAGCTTCCTGAGTAGCTAGGATTACAGGTATGAGCCACCAGTGCCATTTCCCACCTACTATTTAAATCTTATCTGTTCTTGAAAACCAGTAAAATGAAGACCATTTCATACTACACTATTCTTGCTGAATACTTCTTGGATTTGAGTCAACACCATTTAATTCTTTTTATCTATTATTCATTCATTATTCATTGAAAAATGATTGTTGTTATTTATCAGACACTATTGCAATGGCCACATTGCAAAAAGAACACAGACTTCACTATCTTCAGTGAGCTTACTCAGAGCTTACTCTACTTAGTAGAAGGCTTATGTTCAACAGCAATAGGGACCTCCGGCTTCTTGGTGCTTATTTGCAGAGTCACACAGACTTTCCTGCCATGAGCCGACTTCAATCCATAGTCCTCAGATCTCAACCTCCTAAATAGTTGGGATTACAGACAGGAGCATCTTAATTTTTAAAAATAGGCCAACAATGTATTTTCATCATTTTTTTTCAATAAAGACCACCATTTCAAATAGTTCCTGTTCTTCCTTTTCTGGCTCTATGAGTTTCAGAGGCCTAATGGAAGTCATTAAATAAATACTTGCTGATTTCAGACAGTCTTTGATCTCAAGTTGAAGACTAGGTTTACACTTACGGAACAACCATTGCACAAATGCAGTCCTTTCTCCCTACCACTGTTACCGACATAAGGAAACGTTCATGGATTTGCAATGACACTTTGGTTTACTAGTACTGTCTTTTGGATCAAAATGTTCCTCCAGGGTGCCAGGGAAGTTTCTGTTTCTCTATAGCTAATGTTTGCACTCTACAGAGACTATGTTGGAGCACAGCCAACCAAATGGCTTGTAAAAGCTTTTGTGGGTGACCATTTGCTAGCAAAATCTCAGCAGGAGGAATTTTCACCAACATAATTTAATGTAAAGGTTTGATTTGAAGGGACTGGAAAAGAGAGGAGATAAAATACTTAATGAAGTATGTAACATTCCATATTCCTTAATAGCAAAAATAAAAGTTAACTCTTCTGGTTGTTGCAAAAGCACTCATTGGCTCTTTAGGTGGAAACAGATGCTCCTGGTAGACAGTCATTCTTCAAAGACCTCATGCTCCGAGCAAGAGCACTGGAGTGCATTAAGTTTTGATATCATGCAAGGCCCTTTGTGAGTTCTTCAGTTCCTTCAGTGTGATTCAAAGTGGGGTCATACAAGGAAACTTCAAAACCTAACTAAGTAAAACACTAGTCCCCACCAACGTAAACTGGAACTTTTATAGGATCTGATGTTACATGAGAAGTATACATTACTTTGAATCAAGAATCAGCAATTTCCTTATATTTATAATCTCCAAATTAGTTACAACTTTTCCTTTATCTTATTCAGTAATCTTGCTGAAGATGAGCATTCCCACTCGTTGTGTAATTTTCTCTTTAACTTTTAATTTCTCTGGATCCAGAAGAAAAGCTCTGGTCCCTTAATTGAGCAATTATTATTTCTTAAATGAATATAGAGTTTGAGGAGAGAGCCAAAATCTTCCTTTCATCCAGAGAACAAGTCTAACACAGGCAGTAGCATAAGCATTGTCTGGCAGCACCCCAGCTCTAGGTAGAAGAGCCAAGTCGGGACTAAAAGGGGAACTCATTTTTCACCTCTCCTTTCTCGCTGGCATCTACTGAGGTCCTTGAATGAATGCCAATTAGGACCGATTTACATGTCTCCTCAGAGGGTTTCGATAACTCTTCACTAAGAACTGTTTGTTTTTCTCATTTAGACTTTCTCCAGAGTAGGATTTGCAAACTCGCTGCTGACTATGCTATTTGCAGACCATTGCTAGATTTTCATAGTAACATAAAGCACTGGCATTTTGAGCAATTTATTTAGCAGTGACTCATTTTACCTCCCAGATCTAACTAGACAGAATGGTTCTAACATGTCTCTTAACAATGTTGTCCCCAAATTCCAGCAATGGAAAACAAAAAGTACTCCTGTAAACCATTCATGGAAAATGACTACATGAGGAACTTGCTGCTTCACAGCCTGTTTCATTACTGAATGTGTCAAGTATTTCTGCAGATAGAACTGGAACTAATGTCCCCGTAACATCTACCATTTGTCCTTGTTTTCTAAGACAAGCTCTGTCTTCTTTCCATAAGAAGTCCTTTACATACTTGGAAATAGGTTATCTACTTTTCTCAATGTATACGTTTAGCTTGGGGTTTGGGTTTTTTTTTGTTGTTGTTGTTGTTTTTTTGCTTTTTATTTAAAATTAAAAGCCTGTTACTTCTCTAGCTTCTCCTGAGGATATATGGCCTATAATTTAGAGATTTGTTTATGTTTTCATTGCTGTATTTAGCCATCTGTAATATACAAGATGTGATTTAGAAATGGCTATTTAAATACCAGACAGAAACTCAGATAGAAAGACTTTTCTGTTTGCCTCCTTTAATGGGAATTTTATTAGATACTACAAAGTGGTGATTGAAAATCATGTTAAGATGTTACCACTGGCTACTGATGTAATACTTCTCACTACAGAATTATTGCAACTTTAGGATAAAATGCTTTTATCTAAAGATAAATTTTTGCAACCACTAAAAATTGTTAGGAAGGTCTTAGATCTTTTCTTCTTAATTACACTTTGCTTCTTAATTTACTATATAGTATCAAATTAAAATATAGTAACTATTTGCAAAATCCCAAACATTTATGAAGATGTAATTAGCACTTTAAATCACAGTTGAAAACATTTTTCAGTATTTTTATATATCCTTAGATGCCAAAATCTTTCTAGCCTTTACATGCTTTTAATTCTTATTTAAGCTATTGTACCATGGAAACTTGACAAAATTTTCTTCATAGTTGGCCCTCCATTTAAATCCGATGTTCTACAATTTTTTCCTCCTATATCAGATTTTGCTTTGTCTTCCAATTATTTTTCATCTCATACCTGCATTCAAAAAACAAGAAAGGCTCTTTGATGTGTCAGTCCAAAGTATGCTCAGATAAGAGGTAAATAATTCAAGAGACTGGTTTAGGAGAGTTGACATTTGAACATTGGAGACTTCTTTCCATTCTCCAATTGAGGTCAAGTGACCCATGGTGAATTTTAAATTGGGGGCAAAAAAAGAGGGAAAAAAAAAACTTCTAAAAAAGGAAGAGTGGCAAAAATAGCATGAAAAAAATCAGTCAAGGAGGGAAGTCCAAACATCAAGTCTTACATTTATCCAATAGTTAAAGCCTCCCTTAAAATATTTGTGTATGTGGGTGGAGGCAGGTTGCCCATTAAATTGTAAGAGGTGTTATCAGATTCATCAAGATTTGGTTGTAAATTTGACTACAGAGTTTTGGCTCATAGAAAACTAAGGAGGAAATATCTGATTAAAGTGTGCATTGCCGCTGAGGCGATTGAATGTTGCCATAGCAATTGAGATGAAATGTGCAAGAAGTGAGATCATTAAATCTAACCCCTTTAGTAGTTTTGACAGTCAATGCACTGCCAATAGGAAAAGTTATCTACAGCATTAAGATAAAACACATTCCTCATGGAAAGTCTCCTTACCAGTATTTTGTTGTTCCTTTTCTAAACACATTGCTTTAGGTGTCTGATTTGAATGTTCTCTTTTAATAATCAAATGCAGTTTTGACCTTGGTCTGCAACTGCCTAGCAATTCTGTGAATTTATTGCATCATAGAACCAGATATCTGTAAAATATAATCATTTTCCACTTCTAGCCCTTATTTTTTTTTTTAACAAAAGCCAAAGCTGTCACATTTGAACTTAGAATTCAATAATATCTAGAACGTGCTGCCCTCTTCAGGAGCTGAAGCTTAAAAATGTTATTTTTTTCCTACATATAGCAGTTCAGAAACTAGAAATATGAGTAATAGTAGCAAAAGTACTGCCTACAATACACTATTATCAGATTTAATAACTGTAAATTTCTAAACTAAATTATGAACATTTATGTTTAAATATGAAATCGTTTCCTGAAAAGAAAAATATTTTATAGAACTTATGAATCATTACAGAATCTTACACTTTTATATTTAATATCCAACTATTTCCTTATGAATAAAAATGTCTAAAAAAGATAATTTTATGTAAAAAACTTCAACATTATTGTCCAGCAAAACATTTTTCTTAGAAACATGAAAACAAAACAAAAAAAGAAACATGAAAACATTATTGCTTATGGTTTGAAATGCTAGTTTTTATTTACAGAAATATTATCTTTTTAAAAAATGATTTTAAGCCACACACCAGTGGCTACATCTGTAATCTCAGCTACTACTTAGGAGACTAAGATCTGAGGATTGTGGTTCAAAGCCAGTCCAAGCAGGAAAGTCTGTGACTCTTATCTCCAGTTAACCACAAGAAAACCTGAAGTAGTGCTGTGGCTTTAAGTAGTTGAGTGCTAACCTTGAGCAAAAAAGCTCAGAGACAGTGCTCAGGCCCCAAGTTCAAGCCCTACCACTGACAAAAAAAATTTAAAGATACATTAAAACAAAATTTTATTGAAAATTACTTCAATAAAGATAGTTTAAGATCTGAAATATCATTACTAGAAAAAGTCAAACAAATCTTTATCCACATTATCAATTAAATATTATTTAGTCATTATAGAGTTTTCATAGATAAGAATTCAATGCATTTTTCCCCTAAATTAATGCTTGCACCACTTTAAAAAAAAATAAAAAAACAATGTGTAGCTCTAGTTGTAGAGTACCAGCTGCTTGAGACTTTGAGTTCGAGCTCCAGTACTAGCACGTGCATGTGCATATACACACACACACACACACACACACACACACACACACACACAAATCATAGGCACAGGAAATTAAGCAATATTTAATAAAATTATCCAAATGTGATAAGGCCTATCTTCTTTTCTTTCTTTATAATAAATATTGGCACAAAAAGGAAAGTTTATTTTTTAATTATTAAGAATGAAAATAAGTAATTTTTACAATATTTAAAGATCATAGTAAGTTCAGGAACCACCAACTGAGTGGAAGATGTAGTTAAGTGGTAGAGAACTTGTCCAGTGTACCAAGGCTGTGGGTTTGATTCCAAGCACTTTTAAAAAGAAAACAAACCAGTGCTACTTCAAAATACAGTTTTGCTCTAATTCTTATCATGTGTTGTAATTACAATTTTGTGGTTAATCAATACAAAACAACTAGGGAATAAATAGGAGCTCAGACTTCTAATTTAGTTTCTCAGTTCCAACATCTGATTTTCAAGTCAAGATTCTTGAAATTTTATTAACATTTAAATGGGTATAATAGTCATTAATGTTAATTTCAGGAAACTGGAATGCCTTCCAATTTTCCCTTAACGAACTCTAGGTGTAATTGTCTCATCTATAGCAATGAAAGATTCCACTAGGTTAAAAGGGAAAGTAGAAGGAGAAGTAATGTCAATTTTCTCTTAATCATACAATATTTGTTTTGCAGAAAATAAAATGCTTCTTTTCAGTATTTGAAAGCATTTATCATAATAACTGCTTAATGCTAAGGTAGTTCTGTCCAAAGGCATGTAATACATGCTCAAGAATTTTTAGAACACTGATTTGTGTTTTCTGCAATAGATTTACATCATTTTTGTTTTGCTGCTGATGCATTACATTTGGCAGTTAGGATCCCTGTGGATGGAGGTGTAATAAATAATATTTTCTTTGCTTTCCAGGGTATTTATGGCACAATGATAAATTTCATCTTTCCCAGAATGGTAAGTAAAGAACTTTCTATATTTGATAGTATTGAAGACAAGAGAAAGTGAATTATAATACTAAAAGTTGGAGTATCAGCTACTAAAAATAGTGACTGATCTGATCATTATAAGGCAGCTTACATGTTTGCAAATAAATGAATGTTGTACAGTATTCAAATTCCATAAGCATTCTCAAGTTCTCACCAAATATGCTACAGGAATGCAATACAAAGGTTCTGCTGTCTCTACTGAATTGAACATAGTGTATTCAACATGTTGTTTTCTGGGGTAATTTATTTTAAAATATACACAGATACAGAAATAAAGATGGTTTACATCTATGAGAGAAAGAGGAATCCTGTTTGTGATACATATTGAGAGTGGGTAAGAGTCCCATGGAATTTTTACTGTAACATAAAAATGGACTGTTATTTATGTTTGACCAGCACTTTGCAGCATCTGTGAATTTTAAAATGTTTACTTTCTGAAAGCATATATCATAACATCTCCTAGGCAAGCCAGCTACTGTATGATTTTGTCTAAATACATTATTTTGCTTTCTTTATGTTCTTATGACATAAAAGGTAATATTCGGTTTTAGTCTTGATCATAAACTCTTTACAATCAAAATAATAATAAAATTAATCTTACTGAATAGGAAGGGTCAGTATAAGATATTTCTCAGCAAGTTATTACTGTGCCCTATGAATTTCTTTCCCCATTGGTTTTTTTTTTTTTTTTTTGGTCTGATTGTGGGGTCTGAACTCTGGGCCTGGGTACTGTCCCTCAGCTCCTCAGCTCAAGGCTTCCACTCTACCACTTGAGCCACAGCTTATATGGTGCTGAGGAATCGAACCCAGGGCCTCATGCATGCAAGGCAAGCACTCCACCACTGAGCCACCTTCCCAGCCCCCCCCCCATTGGTTTTGAACACTACAAAAAGAAGAAAATTTAGCTGGACATGCTGTGTCTCTTATCTATAATCCGAGCTACTCAGAAGGCTGAGATCTGACATCACAGTTCGAAGCCACATCCCAGCCTGGGGAAAAAAAGCCTATGAGACTTTTACCTCCAGTTAACCACGAAAAAGCTAGAAGTGGAGCTGTGGTACAAGTAGCAGAGTGCTAGCTTTGAGAAAAAAGTGCAGCGACAATGTCCAGGCCCTGAGTTCAAGAACCAGTACATAAACAAAACTTTAAAAAGAAGAAGGAATTTCCCACAAAAAACCATTTTGAAATAAATTGTCATGAGAAAGTGTTACGTTAGTGCAAAAACAAGGACAAGAATCCTATATTGGATGGTGTATAAATGGGAGACAAAAAATCGGTGTTAGATTGTGCATTTAGAAAAAGAACTCACAAAAGGCAAACGATTATTAGGAACGTGAGTATTTTCCATTTATCATTTACTGAATTTCCTGTGATAAACTTACATTATTTTCTAATCAGATAACAAGCATTTTTATAACTTGCCATTCAAAAAGTATGCTTGTATTTCATATATATGTAATTGAGAAATACTTTCTCTATGCTAATTGCATAACCCAAATTATATTATAAAAACATACCCTCTACCTAATTCAAGGGGACCAAAAAATAACAAATAAGAGTAATTGAGTAAAAAAATATATTAAAAAGCAAGTAAAATGAGAAGAAACCTGGTTCTAGTGGCTCACGCCTATAATTGTTGCTATTCAGGAGGCTGAGATCTGAGGAACATGATTCAAATCCAGCCAGGGCAGGAAACTCTGTGAGAATCTTATTTCCAATAAACTACCCAATCAAAACAAGCACACACACACACCACACAAACACACACACATACACACACACATACACACACACACACACACACACACACACACACACACACACAGCACAGAGAAGTGGCACTGTGTCTTAAGTGGTAAAACCCTAACCTTGAGCACAAAGAGGTTCAGGGACAGCCCCCAGGCCTTGAGTTCATGCTCCAGGACCAGAAAAGAAAAGAAAAGAAAAAGTGAGAAAAAAGCTATTGATTTTTTTTATGTGCTCTTATAATTCAAGCACATGTGTGGAAAATAGGTTTACAATTTCACATTGGTTTCTATTAGGTAAGCATGTGGTTAATTTATTAACATTTTTCTTATAAGAAGGAAAATTCTAATGAGGAAAAGATGAAACACTTAAACTCTTGTCAGTTCATTTACTTAATAATAGAAGATTGCTATCTGATATATGCCGGGAAATTCCATCTAAGACCATTGTTGGCAAAACAGTAACAAGTGAACAGTTTGGGGCTGGAATGTATTTAGGTTTATGGCCTTGGAAATTGGAGATCATGATTTAAGTGGTAAAGTGTCTGCCTATCTTTTGGGCTAGGCACTGGTGGCTCACACTGGTAACCCTAGCTATTCAGCTACTCAGGATGCTGAGATCTGAGAACTGCAGTTTGAAGCCACCCCAGGTAAAGGAAAGTCCGTGGCACTCTTCTCTCCTATAAACTATCAAAAAGCCAAAAGTAGAGCTATGACTCATGACTAGCCTCAAACAACAAGAAGCTCAACGACAGCACCCAGGACCTGACTGAGTTCAAGCCCAGGACTGGAACAAAAGAAAAAAGAAAAGTGAAAATAATGGCTTTTTGATTATTTATTTTGTTCCAATCTATCAAACATCAATTTTAGGTCAAATAATAGTAACGTGAAGCATTGTTAACTGGTCACAGGTTGGTTATTTCAATGGTTTTGAGAAAACAAAGATAAAAAGAGTCTCCTCAATTTAAATTGCATTCAACTGATCAAGATGATAGATTTCTGGGGGTAGAGATTTCCACTTTTCAACAACCACTCCATTCATTTTACAGGAGCAATATTCATTTTAATTAGTAAGAAACAACTGATGGCTTGTTTATGGTTTTTTTTTATTTTTACAAGAAAGAGTTTTCTCAGTGCAATGATTGCAACTACTACCTTTATTGTGAATTATTAAAAAAAAAAACAAAACAAAACAAGGGGTTGGGAACATAGTTCAATGGTAGAGTGCTTGCCCAGCATGCATAAAGCCCTAGGTTAGATTCCTCAGTACCACATAAACAGAAAAGGCCAAAGTGCTGGTGTGGTTCAAATGATAGAGCACTAGCCTTGAGCACAGAGAGGCTCAGAGACAAAGCCTAGGCTCTGAGTTCAAGTCCCAGGAGCAGAAAAATAACTAACTAAATAACTAACTAAATAAATAAATAAAACAAAATAAAAGGTACTGTTTTTGAAGTCGCTGACTATATTATTTAATTGGTTGACATTGCTTTGGAAGATAGGATGTCTTGGTGAGTGGCTATCCCATTTTGTCTTAACTTCCTAACTTTTCTAAGTAATCAACTAAGTTAGTTTCTGAATTAATTTATTATCATTTTACATGGGCTCAAATATACAAACCAAAATATTGAATCAATGAAGATTCACTTTTAGCCTGTTATTCTTTTACATAGTTTCTAAAGTTAAATTCCTATAGAGCCTGGCACAAATGGCTCATCCTCAAAATCCTAACTACCCAAGAGGCTGAGATCTGAGGATCGAGGTTTAAAACCAGCCTTGGCAGGGAAATCCTTAAAACCTTTATCTCCAGTTAACAAGCAAAAAGCTAAAAGTGGAGGCCAAAGCTGAAGTGCTGAAAAAGCCAAGCTAGAACAGTAGGATTGAGTTAAAATCCAGTACTGATACAGAAACAAAGAAAGTTGGGTGTGAATGACTCATAACTGTAATCCTAGATACTCAGAAAGCTGAGATCTGAGGATCCTGGTTTAAAGCCAGCAAGGCAGGACAAGTCCCAGAGACTCTTGTCTTCAATGAACCACAAAAATCAGAAATAGAACTGTGGCTCAAATGATAGATTGCTAGCCTTGAGCAAAAGAGCTCAGGAACAGAGTCCAAGCCTCAAGTTCAAGCCCCACTACCAGCACACACACACACACACACACACACACACACACACACACACACACACACACACACACACACACACACAAAGCAATTTCCTTTAATTAAAAAAATAAAAAAAGTTTAAAATAAAATTTCTGACATGTATATAAAAGATCAAGCCTTTGACATTTTCTCTTTGACAGTTTCTTAATTCTCTTTAATCAAGGCTAAATATTTCATTGAATTTTCTCCTTCCCTTATGCCTTGCTTATCCACAGCAATATAACTTGCTTTGGCTTAAACATTTTTTATAACAGATAAAATTATAATTTTCACATAATTATCTATGCCATCCTAACCAATATTGTTGTTTCACATACTTTGTAAAAAGATGTAAATGAAAACTGTATTCATGTCTTTTTACATTGAACATTGAATTTCAGTCCCTTTAAGTACACATGTAAGATTGTAAGTTTACATTATTGCCTGATATTCCATTGTATGATATAATTTATTTTGTCTTCTTTAACTTTAATGGCTATTTGGATAGCTTCTTGGTTTTTGTTTTTGCTTTATACTGCATGTGCAGTGCTTCTATTCCCATTCTGATACATGTATAAGTAGATATATATAAAAGCTTCTCTATCATAGTTGCTTTTAATTTGGGCTGAGTTCTGTCCTCAGAGAATAATTGGCAATATCTGCAAGGGGTTTTGCTTCCTATAATTTGGATATGCTGAAAAATATCCTAACTAATGCTAAACATCAGAGTATAATCCCTATAAAGAAAGACTTGTCTGGCCAAACATACTAATCAAGTGAAGTAGAAAAAAAAACTGCTCCAGGATATATACACATATAAATAAAGTTGTTAGTACACAAAGTTTAGAAAATGTCATATTTCTGACATAATTTCTGTTACGCAAAGCTATATTTTACCAAGAGCATAAAGGCAAATGTCCAATTTTTCCAGATCCTTGCTAGCATCAACTACTGTCAGATATTTAAGGTTTTTTTCTTTCTTTTTTTATCTTTACATAGTTGTATGAAGAGATTTCAATTCATATGAATTTATGAATAAAATGCTTTCTTTTTTTGGGGGGGGGGTCCAGTCGTGGGGCCTGAACTCTAGGCCTGGGCACTGTCCCTCAGCTCTTCAGCTCAAGGCTAGCGCTCTACCACTTGAGCCACAGCGCCACTTCCGGTTTTTTTCTTATGTAGTTCTGAGGAATCAAACCCAGGGCCTCAGGCATGCAAGGCAAGCACTCTACCACTGAGCCACCTTCCCAGCCCGAATAAAATGCTTTTGATCAGCGTTAAACCTTCCATGGTTCGTTTTGATTTCTTGCCACTCCACCCACGTTCCTTGTTACCCGGCTCCATTTTCACATATGTATGTTGAAGGTTATCACTGTATTCACCCTAGTAATTTTTTTTTAGTAATTATCTTGGTAAGTGAAAATTAAAAGTCCTTCATAGTTTTAATGTTCAAATCCTTGATTACTGATTGAATTCAGCATCTTCTCTCATTTTTATTGACAAGTTCTTCTGTCCTGGGAGGAACACATTCTTTTTAAACTATTCTAAACATTGAATTATCTCCCACTAATTGACTTGCAGACAATATCTATACTAATCTATTACTTTTATTTGTAAAACAAATGTCCTTCTCTACTTTGTGGGTTGTTTCCACCACCACCCTCATCTTTCCAATGTCCTCTTATAAACGAGCTCTTAGTTCAGTTATGCTTCACAGGCTTTCTTATTCAGCCTGCATTTTGCATTTCCTACTAAAGAAAGCTTTGCCACTACCTTCTAAGTATTTTAGCATCTTGCTTTTTATATCTAAGTATTCAATCCATTTGACGCCAATGTTCATGTAAAAGATGAGGCAAAAATAAATGTTTTAAAATAGAAAGCTGTAGTCTTGGTGCTAGGCATTGAAAGCTAGCCTTTTCATGAATCTAATCTCCATATATTTGTGCTTAGCATTCTGCTGGACAATGGTTCTATCCCTTCATTGATACCATATTGCCTAAATTATTATAACTTTAAAATAATTTGAGAGACCTCCTCTGTTTCCTTCTTCTCAGGGGTGTTTTGGTTGCTGGAACCTTTTTACCCCTCTAAAGCAGTCTAGGAAGAAACTTGTCATAACTTCCTACTATATATACAAAGCTTGACTGAAATTAGAGTCTAGAGGTCAATCTAAAGGGAAATAATAGTTTAAATCATTTCTTCTAGTGTTTCTACACAAGAATATAAGTTTGCCTTTGCACTTATTTTGATTATCCCTTTCTTTTCCTTTCCCAGTACTGGGTTTGTATCTTTTTTTTTTCCTTTTTTTCTTTTTCTTTTACTTTTTTTTTTTGTCACAGGGTTTGAACTCTGGCCTGGGTGCTGTTCCCTCAGCTCTTTAGCTCAAGGCTAGTGCCACTTCCAGTTTTCTGGTGGTTTATTGGAGATAAGAGTATCACAGATTGGCTTTGAACCACGATCCTCAGATCTGAGCCTCCTGCGTAGCTAGGATTACAGGGGTGAGCCACAGGTGACCAGCTTTTTGAAGTAGTGTTAGAGTCTCTAACATTTTTGTCTTGGGTTGGCTGCAAACAATGAATTTCCTTCCCCACTTCCCACTTTCCTGGGCTTAGAGATGTGTACCACCATGCACAGTTTTATAATGTTTGTAGATAGCACCTCCCAAGTAGCTGGAATTATAGGCATGAATCTTTGTTTGCTTCCAATTCATTTTCCTGATCTTAAAATGCTTTGGACATCTCAATTTTATGTTAACAGATTTTATTTTTGTAGAAACCCTTCATTAAGTTTTGAAGTTTTCTCTTTACTTTTGCGTTTGTAATCTTTAATAGATGTTGAAATTTTACATTATTTTTTACTGCATTGATTTAGAGGATAATTTTTCCCCTGAAGGTTTACTAAGCACTGGACTATTTTTCACTGTGAAGATATTTACTGCATGGAGTGACCATGAACTTTAGTTTCTGTGTTCTTGTTGACATAGAGGAGTCACAATACCTGGGAATTGATGCTGGGATCCCAGATAGACATATATTTATATACCCACAGATATAGATATACTCACAGGGTTGTAACGAAAATTGCAAAGCTTAATGCATGATGGCTAAGAGGAAAATATTTCTTCCCTAAAATTTCAAGAACAAATTCATAAACAAAACCAGGGTGGCTGAGTAGTGGCTTAGTGAAAGAGCACTTGCCTAGCATGTACCAAACCCTGGTTTGAATCCTCAGCTGGAGGCTGGTAGTTTGATCAAAAGAAGATTTAAAACCAAAAGAAAATCCCCTCTGGTCAGGGTGTGGTGAAGATGTGTAATCCCAGCACTCTGGTAGCCAAGGCAGAGTATAGAGTATATAGGCTACAAAGGAGGCCCTGCCTCAGAAAAAGGAAAAACAAAATGCCATGAGGTTAAGTCCACAATTCAGAAAACATTTAGACAAATGGGATGGGTCTGGGAGATGAACAAAAACCAGCAGTAAAAAGACAAATCTTGTATATACACTTCTCTGATTTGGGGAGGAGAAGGGAAAAAACAAAATGCTTAAATAGGGAAACAGGTTAACCCATTGTAACAATGAGAAGTACAAGACAGTATGTTGACAAAGAACTTTACAATTTCGGTGGGGGTAGGGTGAGGTAGTTGTGGAGGTGGGAAGGAAGGGATGGTAGGGGAAAACAAAGGAGGAGGCAACAATGCTCAATAGGAAATACACTCATTACCTTGCTCGTGTAACTGTAACCCCTCTGTACAGTATTTTTACAATAAAAATGTAAAAAAGTTTTAAAAAAGACAAATAGAAAAATCTGATTCATCAAAGACTTCACATGTTGGAAAGCTTTTACTCTTTTTTTCATGTTCTTCCATTTTCTTGCTTTTTGTATTTAAAATAGTATATCTTTTAGGATTTAATTTTATCATCAACTACATTTTAAACTCTTCTTTGCAATAAAGTTAGAAAATCATACTACACTCAAGTTTGAACCTATAAAGTAAACCTAATTACGAGAAATTAGATGTTCATAATGACACATTTATCCCCCAAGTTATAAGAATTTGGATTTAAAAAAAAAAAAAGAGTAGAAAAAGAATATGTACTAGAAAGCAATACAGTCCAGCCCGGTATGGTAATAATCCTGCCTATAATCCCAGCACTAAGAAAGCAGAGGCAGGAGGTTTACATGTCAAGCGAAGGGTACATAGTACGGCTATGTCTCAATAAAATAAAATAGTAAAAATGTACTTTTCTGTTTTCCTTAAACAAACAAGTCACATAATATTGCGTTACATTAAACACAGTAAAATGTGTATTAATGGCTATTACATGAAGTCCTTTTTTAAACTTTAATTTTTATAGACAGAAAGCATTTAGCTAAACACTCAAGGTTTATAATATACTTTACATTATAATTATTTATAATATATAGTATATTACTATACATTATTAGACTCTGCCTTATGTGTGCAGCATATTTTCATTAAAATCTCAAGGACTTGGCAATATTTTTACATGTGTGTGTTAAAATTTCTTCAGAAAGAAAGTTACATCCTTACTTGACTCCAGACCCCTGAGTGCCCTTGTAGTGGGCACTTGGCCAAAGCTGAGCTAGTCACAGTCTGCCCCTGTCATTTTTGTAAACTGGAATTATGGGACAGACTCAGGCACAGGGAGAGTATATTGGCTGATGGATCCCAAGGAAAGCTGATTCCGAGCCTTATTTCCAGTTATTAAACTTCCTAGAGATCCATGAACCAGTAAATTGCCTTTGCAGAAGCTTATTTGAGTTGAGTTTTCTGTAACTTGCAACCAAAATGGTCCTGAGAACTACATTTATATAAAGAAAATTAAATTCTGAGATGGTTCCTCTGTATGCTGATAGACCCTGAAAAGCAATGAGTGAATAATACCTGTAATTTGAACTTTCCACCACAAGAGCAAAGGATTTGGGGAGAAGCCCTGGGTGAGTACTCTGAAAGTCTTGCTTGACGGGATGCGTTGCTTTTCCCTCATATCTCAGAGGCAGCTCAGCATAAGGATCCCTAAAGTCACTCTTTAGGCTGAGGTTAGAACCATTAGCATTTTGACAATGTAACTTCTGGGATCTGTAAAGATTCCATCAAGAAGATGTTTCCAGATGCAATATTATTTGCTAGTTTCTTTCTAGTTGGATTTTCACATGGTCTCAATGGAAGAGCAAGGGACTGAAATTTCAAGATGTTTTCGCTCTTTTACTCTATGTTAATTGCCTACTTGGTTGACTTAAGTTTGTATTCTAGTTAGTGTGGGTTGAATTGTATATGTTAAAATTCATACTTTGGGGACCTAAGTCCCCAAATTTCAAAATGTCACTGTATCTGGAAACAGAGTCTTTCAACAAATTAGTAAAATTAAATGAGTTTATTGGTTGGTGTGGACCAATATGACTAATATCTTCATAAGAAGAGGAGACAAGTATAGTGCCTTTCTGGAAGGCAGGAGGCCCAGGAGATGAAGACCCAGACACACATAAAAGAAGACCATATAAACACACTGGGAAAAGATAGCTAACTACAAGCCAAGAATACAGGGCTTCACTAGAAACAACAGGGCTAACATAGTTATTTTGGATAGTCTTACAAAGTGAGACAAAGACTTCTGTTGTTCAAACTACTGGTCTACCTTGTTTGTGGTGTTTGTTGTGATATCTCTAGCAAAGGAAATAATTAAGTTATCTACACTGTCCGCACTAATTGCTAATCAATCCTCAAAGTGAAACCTATCTCTAACAAATGTTTCTGGCATCTCTTTTATCAGTTCTCATTATTACTGTCTTAGTTTAAGCTTTATTTTTCATTCCAGTAATCTTCAGCTTTTCTTCATTCTGTTTATATCATTTGTAATTTTGCTAGTAAACTTACTTGATTGTGAGTTGGTTCAGAGTTAGGTCACCTTTGCACTAATCCTCTCCAGTAGATAAGTCACAGTTCCTAAGCTTCCCTGTGCTTTGGAATTTTGGATGCCATTTTTTTTTTTGGTCCGGTCATGGGGCCTGAATTCTGGGCCTGGGCGCTGTCCCTCAACTCTTCAGCTCAAGGCTAGCAATCTACCACTTGAGCCACAGTGCCACTTCCAGCTTTTTTCTTTCTGCTTATGTGGTGCTGAGGAATCAAACCCAGGGCCTCATGCATGCAAGGCAGGCACTCTACCACTGAGCCACCTTCCTAGCCCCTTGGATGCCATTTTAAAAGTTATATTTTCAGGCCCAAGACCACATCTATTAAGCCAGAATCCACAGGCAAATGAGCTAGAAAGTTAATATTTTTAATGTGTTCTATGGTTGATCTTACAAATAAGATGTGTGCGATATTTTTTTCTTTCTGCCTACTGAATTACTAGCAATTATTCTCAACTTCTTACCTTAGTGATTTGCTCTACATCTTATTGTTCCACCCATTAGTCAACATTTTCTTTGAATAATAAATTTACTTATATGTGTTTTGAAGTAAAATAGTGATTTGTCTAACCTGATAATGCATATTTTAATAGGTTTGTTTTCTTTTGTAGAAGTTATATGTCCATTGTAGGTTATGATGTATCTTTCCTGAGATACTACAAAGCTGCCATGTGGATGATTTCATGTGCATGATAGTAAAATAAATGAACTGTACCACCTCTGTTTATATAAAACTATGAAACAGGTTTCAGCACAAAGTTGTATGTTTACTACTGTTTCCAAGGGATTGAATAAAATTTGGGAAAAGATGGAAGAATATAAACTTTCTTAAGATTATTTTGTGGGCTGGCTCTATTCATATTGATAGAAGTTGTATGATAGGACCACAATTAAATCAATGTAGATGTCACCTTGGAAAAAGGAGATGATAATATCTCCACTTTTATCTGGTCCCCAATATTGTAAACTCAACTTAGGCACTCATTGCTTGGCAAAAACTGACAACTTTATACCCTGAAAAAATTATCATGTTTATATTACTCTAATTTAAAAATACCTCTAATGTTTGGAACTAGAAGTTCTTAGTATCTCTTCATAAATGGAAAGCATGGTTCTGGGAAAGCATAACAAATAATATAATTCTTAAGAATAGTCTACGGTGGTATATTCTTGAAATCAAGGGCAGTCCCTTTGATACTTAGATAAGGAAACAAAAGCTTGCTGAAGATATTCCAAGCCAACAATTTTTTTTAAAAGTTTCATGTCTATTATATCAAGTAGCATATAATCTGAGGACATCAAAAAAAGAGACATCTTTTCTGCTGTTATTGAGCTTTTGCTAGATAACAGAAGTCTTGGTTTAAAAGATGAAAAAGTAGGATGTTCCCAGGACCTTAGATGGAGGCAGAGAGGGAGTATCAGGAAAAAGCTCAGGCCAAATGGCACTTCCGGAAGGGACCAGTCGCTTATGCTCAGATGTCAGCATCCAGGGACATCCTGGGACCTAAGGAAACAAATGAACATTGCTGCTTTCAGTCTCATCTTTTCTGTCCATATATTATTCATGAGATGGTTAATACAGAGATTAAATATTATCTGTGCACTGCTTCTCTTGGCCTGAATGTTTCATGTGTTCTTAAAACAAATATTCAATAACTGTATTTATAAAATAAGATCCCTTAAGCAGTTTGAAAGGACTCCAGATGAAGTGACCTATAAACAACTACCTAGTATTTGGTTTCTTTTTTCTTTTTTTTTCTCCACACAAATGCAGTTTATAGGTTTTTTTTACTCTTTAAATAATATTTTTCCTTGTATAACATTCAAATAATGAGAGTGAAAAACCATCTTATTCAATCAAGACACTCTAAGAAAATTACCATTTGTATCAGGATTATCATTCTTTAGCGTATTTATGAGCATATGAACATATATAATGTGTGTGTGTTTTGTTTGTACTTTGTAAGTTGTTATTGTAAAGGTGATGTGCAGGGAGTTTACAGTTAGGTGAATCAGGTAATGAGCATTTGATTTGTTTTTTTTTTTCTTTTTTTAATTATTATCTTTACATAGTTGTACAAAGGGGTTGCCATTTAACAAAGAGTTTTTCTTGACTCATATTTTGAACATTCAGGATCTTTCCGTTTATAATCATGACCACATAGAATGATTAAATATTAGTGTTTCTAGACTTACTTTAGCATCTCTAGAACAAGAAGTGGACTATTTCTTTTATGAAGGTATTATGTCTTTGAAATTTTCTGACTAAAATGTAAGTGGTATCTTTAGGAAATTAAGATAGACTTAGTAAAAAAGACATAAAATTAAAAGTAGACAAAAAAGTAAAGACATTTTCATAGTGTTCAATTATAACCTTCTTAATATTTTAATATTTTTCTAGTCTTGGGGCTGGGAAGATGGCTCAGTGGTAGAGCACTTGCCTTGCAATGCATGAGGCCCTGGGTTCAATTCCCCAGCACCACATAAGCAAAAAGAAAAAAAAAGCCGGAAGTGGCGCTGGGGCTCAAGTGGTAGAGAGCTAGTCTTGAGCTGAAGAGCTGAGGGACAGCGCCCAGGCCCAGAGTTCAGGCCCCACAACTGGACCCCCCCCAAAAAATTTTTTTCTAGTCTTGTTTTAGTATATTATATGATTTTGTTATTTTACCTACTACCATCACATACCTACATACACCATACATAGATACTATGTATTAAGTAATCCATCTAATGGATAATTTAGTTCCATCTAGTGGGAGAATTCTGCTGTACAATAAATGAACAGGCACAAAAGAAAGACTGATCTGGATTCAAATTCAGACATTATCACTTGTAAAGAAATTGCATTTATTGCCTTGGATATGACTTAGACTCTCTTGACCTCAATTTTCTCATTTAGAACATCAAAATAATCTCGAACCCACTTGCAATTGCTACTACCATCAATTATTGTAAAGTGGTTAACATGCTGTCTAGCAAATAGAAAGTGTTTTTTAAAATGATAAAAAATTATTATAGTATTCAGACAGAACCATCAACTTTTAGGGTAAATTTTCCCAGTTTTAAGTCCCCTTACCATTTACACTGATGAATCATGGAATTTTTATTTTCATTCGATATCTTAACATTCCTTAAAATGTAATGTTCTCTAAAATGTTACTCTCAGAACTGAGCATGGTAATCTAAGCAATTGCAAATAGAATTAGATTATTTGCTCCATTATTGTATGTACATTCTAAATTTATTATGATTTAAATTTATTATATACTACTTGTTCTGTTGTTATTTGGTTTTGCAACCATATCATACATACTTGGCATTAACTCACTGCCAAGTAAAGTCCATTTTTCCCAGGAACATTGCTTGATGAGCAGGAATTCTACCACTTGGGCCATACCCCCAGACCTACTTCAAACCAAATTTATGCAGTTGGTGCTCTCATCCCAAGGCAGTGTCTCACATGTACTCCAGCCAAATTATATATTATTCAATTTTCTCTATCTATTCCTCCAAAGATTTCTTTATTGAGATTAAGTATCTATCTTTTAGCTGTTGAGACTTTTACATCCTGAGTTTTATAGCCTAAAATATTTATTCATCTTCTTTATCTCATGTAATCCATTTTTGTCAGGCATGACTTCCTATAGTCATCTGAGTCACTGATATATATGCTCAGCTCAGACAAAGACAAGGACAAAGGTGTGTGGCCTCTACTAGTAAACTTTTCCCCAGGCTACACTGACATCAGGTGCAATCAGTCAACCAGTTATGAAACACAGTGTAACACTACGACTAAACCTACATCTCTCTTTCTGGTTCACAAGGTTCTAAAGAGACTTCAAAGGTTTTGCTAAAATCTACATCTGTGACGTTTCCCTGGTACATTGGTTCATGACCTCTTACAGAGAAGAATACATAAAATGGGGGTTAAATGACATATCTTTTTTGAACTTACACTTTTTTTCTAGTAACCACTTTTTAAAATTGTTCAAAAATGTCTTTTATAAACATAACATAGGCCATTCCCCTCCAACCCAATATCAAATTCATAGACCCTGCCATTGTTTGAAGGTATGTCATTTCCCTCTCATGTCCCTTCTCCAAACTTGTCCTATCTCTTAAAGGTAATCAATTACACATTCGATCATATCACTTAGAAAGTCTGAGGTAAAAAGTTATAGAGGTGGACAGATACGTTGGCAGCCAGACCAGATTCTCCAGTATAGCATTCAGACTCTGTCTCTATCTGGATCTAAATCCTAGTTCTATACTTCTGAAGTTGAATGATCTTGGCCAAGTTATTCAACATAATAATAACTCATGCTTTATAGGGTGCTATGATAATTAAATAAGATACTATAAATACTTAGTGTATGACACCTACTAGGTCCTTAGTGAATGCTATCTAGATTCTTGATTAATGTTATAATCTCTTATCAGCCTTTTACATTTTAGCCAGTCTAATGGTCTTGACTTCAATCACTTTGCACATTTTTTGAGTATTTGATGCATACAAGGCCCTAGAGACACACTACTAGGCAAATCAAAGTCATTGAAGCTTCCAAAACAGAAAACAATGAAAACAACAATAACAACAACAACACAAACTTAGTACATAAATAATGGCAGCCAATAATTACAAAAAAATCTGTTAGGTAAGAACATGAGTGGAACTTTTTTTTAAAAAACTGTGGCCAATGTCCTCTCTGAAGAGGTGACAAGTAAACAGAGATATTTGAATGAATCATTAGAGGTAAAAAAAAAAAAAAACATAAAAGAATAAGACAGGTTTGCTTCCTCTTTTTCATGAATGAAATTCATGTCATTAAATTTTAAAAATGGCCTATTCTCACATTAATTCTCTTCCTTATTTCATGCTAAGTAAAACCATGGTTGGTTCTCTTTCACATCTTTCACAAGCCCTTGCTCATTCTGTGCTTTCGTCTTGTGGCATTTTATAGGTCTATGCTACTACCTTCATATATTTTATGCTTGATTATGTGTCCCCTTTCACCATCTTTTGCACATGCTGTTTTAAATTCAGAGCCTGTCAGTAAGTCCCCATGCAGTACACTGGTTTCTTTAGTTTCTTTCCCATTTTCTTGCTCATTAGAATCATTTGTGTTTGCATAGGCAGAACACTGCTTAAATCAAACTCTAAGAGCGCATGGTTGCTTTTCCCCAAGGTTCCAATCATTTCCATTTTACCTACTGGTTTCTGTCAGAATTGGGTCCTGAGCAAGAATTCCCCTTAATGCTTACTCTGCCTTCTGGGAAATGAAATTATCAGCAAGGCCGGTCAAGAAATTGTCAGTGTTTTTGCTTTCCAAGGGAAAGAAAGTCTATACTACTTGGAGACTAAAATCCCTAGCATTGTCACATATTGCTGCTCTATCAATTTGGTGGTCTGCAGTTAAAAAAAATAAATTTAATTTTTTAAAAATCCTTCTATCTTTCTTTCTGGCCAGTCTGTAATGCTGCCACATTGTGCTGTCATCTGTCAATTGCATATTCTTCTAGATTGTTCTCCAGTGTTCCTCCACTAATCATTCTTAGATTTGCATGTAGGCACACAGCTTCCAACCAGCTAGGCCTATTTATCTACCTTCCCTTCAATGTGGTCTTATACTTAAAATGTCTTGGATTAAAAATTACATTGTTTACATTGCCCAAACTCTATGCGCAGGAAGTCAGGAAGTTTTCTTGTAGTTTAGTTGAAACAAGCAGAATTGAAACAGTAGAATGCTTTGGGATAGAAGATTAATTCTTGTACTTAACTATCTGGGAGAACTTGGGACAAGCTATAGATTTATCACATTTCTCAACAGAATGGCCCTGAAGAATCAAAATCTTGAATTTTCTATGAGCAGATTATAACCTAAAACAAATAATTTACTTGTCTAAGGTACTAGTTGAGGGTTTTATTACAACCATTAGATAGTTCTGCCTACTCCTTCCCCTCCAAGCCTTAGGCAAGAACATGTATTGTCCTTACCATGTAACTTTCTATGAATAGTCCTGAGATCTATACTCCAATTTCGCCTGTGAAATGGAAATAATATGATCTCCCCTTCCATCTTCACAGAGCAGTGAGAAAGGAAGGTAATAGATGTGTAACAATGGTCTTATTAATATGATAATGATTTCAATGACCTAATCTGTAGGCTTCCTTGGACCTTTTACCTTCTCCTTTAAATTATTTGCATTTTAAATTTTAATCTGTGTCAAAATATGCTTACTTTGTTGAAGACTGAGAACAACCTGCTGGCTGTATCCCCTCCCTCCACCACAGAAGAACTTCCTGTCCCTCAAGATTCATGACAATTCTTCTTAGACTTTCAGATGATACTTTTTTCTTCTCTGTAAAAGATACACACTTCCTTTGTCTTGCAGTTGTATTCTTTCTTTCTTTCTTTCTTTCTTTCTTTCTTTCTTTCTTTCTTTCTTTCTTTCTTTTTCTTTCTTTCTTTCCTTCTTTCTTTCTTTCCTCATCCCTCTATGAGCTTTTGGTCACACAGTATTTATTTATCTTTGTATTCCTCCAGTCTAGCACTCAGTAGCTACCCAGTATATTTGCTGTATGAATTATTCACCAAGGTGAACCACACAAAGTGGGGCTGAGGGTGGTAGCAGTTTGTAGGTCAATGTTTCCCAACTCTACCCTTAAGAGTGCAGCACTGAGATTTGTGGAGGGGCCACTGGAACTGCAGAAGTGATGCAGATGTAGCTGAGGGCAAATTCTACTACCTTATTAGCTTCATTCAAAGCAGACATACTTAGTGCTCATTAATTGACTGGACTGCTATCAGAGGATTGCTTTCTAGAAGTGAAATAAGAAGGTGTACCTGGGCAGAATGAAAGCTTTAAATGGAGACTCAATTATGTCCTTTCTAATACTAATACTTCAGTTCCTGTTTGGCAAGTTACACTTTCTATGCCTCACTTCCTCCTTGGGCCCAGGATTGTGAAGATTCAGGATTGGTTGTAGATGGGCAGGCAATCTCATATGCACACCTGCCATTTCCCCATGTACTTAGTTAGCCAAGGATAAAGGACTTGGATATAACAAGAGCAGGTGCATGCAGGCGTAGCATACCTGGTGTGACTTGTTTCTTCCTCTGGCTTCCCTATGGGCCACACAGCTGCCAGAGATACCACTGCCAAGTTAGAAAAACACGGTTTTTAAACTCACTCTTTCTGTGCAGAAGAATTTATATTCGTGGCCTAGATATTCCCATGTAAGGAGCTGTTTAAAAACATAAGACTCTTCTACCAGTTCCGGAACCAAACTTGCACAAGCCTGAAAACCTCCTGTAAGTAGAGGCAGAGCCAACAGAGCCTGAATGAAGTCCTCCTTTCAATTCAGTGTTCCATCTCCTTGGATGTAAAATTTGAGGATTGAAATTGGGGTAATTTTAAAATATTTAATAATGTATAAAGGTTTTGGCTTGGACATCGCTACATAAAACAGATGTTGGTCAGAAACAAGTAACAAGCCCTGTTAGTACATGCCAGTTGAATGCCAGACCTAAAATACAGTAACATTAAAATGTCTTCACAATATCTGACCCATGGATGGTACTTGATTCTTGTCATCACCTATCGGGCTCCTTTCTTTCTTTTAGACTAAATTAAAAAAAAAACAAAATGGAAAATCCAGAAAGAGTTATCTCTATGAACCCCTCAAAAGCTACACTTATTTTATTAGTATAATGTAGTGATAGAAAGATAATGTCCTATATGAAAATGTATCATGTCTATAGTAAAATGGGCATACTTAAGAAATGAATTACAAACTACTCCCTTAACTTCAAACCTAGTTGTTAACTGCAGTATATCTCAGTTATAACTCATGGGTCTAATTTCTCTTTCCTCTGAGTTTGTCCTTTCCCTGCATGGAAGGATGAATTCATCAAATTAGCCAGATCTATCATTTGCTTTAAAATAGCCTTTCACTCATGGTAGTGCATGGTGGCTCACACATGTAATCTCAGCTCCTGTGGAAAAGATCAATCCAAGGCCAGCCCAGGCAAGAAGTTAGCAAGATCCCATCCCCAAGATAGGGATACAAGCAGTTTTATCTTGCTGTTGTTTTTAATGTACTTATAATGTACGGTGTGATTTTTTTTTTGTTTCTTTTGTATGTTCTTCCCCCATGGTATAACCCTTGTTTCCACTGTATTTGATTCCAGTGCCCTGAATCTTGTATATGCATTTTTTCTAATTTGGGGAGGGGAAGGGAAATAACAAAACGCTGAAATAAGGATACAGGTTGACCCATTGTAACAATGAAACGTACAAGACACTATGTTGAAAATGAACTTTACAGCTTGGGGAGGAGGGAGAGTGAGAATCTGGGGAAGTGGAGTGGGAAGGGATGGTAGGGGAAAAACAAAGGAGGGGTAACAATGCTCCGTAGAAAATGTACTCATTACCTTGCTCATATAAATGTAACCCCTTTGTACAGTATCTTTAGAATAAAAATATATTAAAAAAAGAAAAATATCTCAACTTAAAAAAAAAGCTGGGTATTTTGGTAAGCACCTGTAACACTTCTAGATATGAGGTAGAAGTCAATGGTTCTGGTTCAGGTCAAACCTGGAGGAAAATGACCTTATCTGAAAAAATAACTAAACAGAAAGAAAGAAAGAAAGAAAGAAAGCAAGAAAGTAAGAAAGAAAGAAAGCAAGAAAGAAAGCAAGCAAGCAAGCAAGCAAGCAAGCAAGCAAGCAAGCAAGCAAGCAAGCAAGAAAGAAAGAAAGAAAGAAAGAAAGAAAGAAAGAAAGAAAGAAAGAAAGAAAGAAAGAAAGAAAGAGAGAGAGAGAGAGAGAAGGAGGGAGGGAGGGAGGGAGGGAGGGAGAGAGGGAGGGAGGGAGAGAGAGAAAGAAAGCAAGAAAGCAAGAAAGGAAGGAAGGAAGGAAGGAAGGAAGGAAGGAAGGAAGGAAGGAAGGAAGGAAGGAAGGAAGGAAGGAAAGAGTCTATATGAATAGCCCCCATGGTAGAGCACTTGCCTATCAAATTTGAAAACCTGGGTTTAAGCTCCAAGTACCTCCAAAACAAAGGAAAATTCTCATTGTAATTGATGAGAAATAGCCAATGACAAACATCGGGTTTTTCTCCAGATATATATAGGAGATTGTGATTCGTTCCTTCTGAGTAAGAGTCCTTGCTAGAGTGAGGCTAAGTAGTAGGACTTCAGCAGTTTCATTTAAAAATAAACTGAAATAATCCTTGAAGAATTTTATGTCTGAGATAACAGAATTAAAAAAGGATGACATCAAGCCAGTTGCCTGTGACTCATGCCTGTAATCCTAGCTACTCAGGAGGCTGAGATCTCAGGATCGAGGTTCAAAGCCAGCCTGGGCAGGAAAGTCTGTGAAGCTCCTATCTCTAATTAAACAGGTTAAAAAAAAAAAGCCCAGAAGGGGAGCTGTGGCTCAGGTGGCACAAAAGGTCAGGGACAGCACCCAGACACTGAATTTAAGCCCAAGGACCAACACATACATACACACAGACACACAGACACATGTGCATACACACACAAACACACACACACAAACACACGCACACGCACACGCACACACAGAATGATATCTTGGAGGTAGAGGCAAAACTGGCTCTATTAGTGAAGACAAGGAAGGACCTGTAGGGGAGTAGTGAAGGGATGAAAGATGGATAATTGCTATCTTGGACAATTGGTGAGTTCTGGGTACTGTATATCTTATATTGTGTTTGGCTCTCCAAAAGCCGAAGGGCCTCAGGCTCTGGGTTCAATTCAGGGCTTAGATTTATTTATGTATTGGGTTTTTATTAATTGTACAAGGAAAGGTTCATTGTATTTCCATATATACATATAATTTATTTGATCAAATTCATCCCCCTCATTTCTCTACCTATCTCCTTCTGAAAATTTTAGTTGGACTTTATTCTATTTCCAAGCATGTATGCCAAGTACTTCAACCATATTCACTGTCATTCACTCTCTTCTTTGGTCCTTCTGCTAAGTATTGCTACCAAGACCCCAATATAGTCTGTTTTATTTTTCCATGATTCTTCATTTTCTTTTTAATTCTTTTTCTGTCATAAATTAATCATACAAAGGGATTTTAGATTTTTACATGCACATAAGCCTATATTGCATGTGTTCACTCCTCTTACTCTTTTATGTCAGTCCTTATGCTTTCTTGGCCTCAGTATTCTTATTTATTCTCATTTGTAAATCTCTTTAAGCTCTTTTGGAACAGGAAGGAAAGTAAATAAATGAGTAAATAAAATTAAGGTTCTTAATAGACAATTGACTACAATTGTGCTTCATTCACTCAAAGCTTAACAAGTTTAACTTTAGTGTTCTGCAGTGTCTGGCATTTGTGGCTACAAGGGAAAAAGTAAGCACTTTTTATTAAAAACAAAAATCATAAACTGCAAATATAACCAGGTGTCAAAGCATTCCTCAACATGAAAATATAAAAACCACATATTTTAAATTGTCAATCAAAATTCCTACATGAGCTGGGGTTATAACTTGGTGGGAGAGAGCTTGCCTAGCTTGTGTGAGATGTTAGTTTCAGTCCTGGTACTGAAAAGCAATCCTTTTTGTATTTATGGAGTACATTTGTCAATTGTTTTATGCCATTAATGGTACCAAATGATAACAAATACTCCAAGGATTATGTGACTGTGGTATTAATTTACATAATCCTCACAATATCATAAGATGTTCATATTTAGGTTCCATAAATGAGGAAAAGTTTAATTTAAAGAGATGTCTTCATAATTTTCTCAGACATACAGCAACAAAAAGAGAGGTGAGATGCAAATACAGGTGCTGTAGTCTAGATGCTTACCTTCTAGATTAAATTGTTCTTTAAAAAGAGAGAAAAGAGAAGAGAAGAGAAAAGAGAAGAAAAAGACAGGGAAGGCAAGTTTAAAATGAACATTAATCAAAATAAAGTGAATCTAAACTTATTATTTTTGACAGCACTAGAGCTTGAACTCTAGACCTCACATTCTTGTTGGGCTTTTGAACTTATGGTTAATACCCTACAACTTGGCCCAGGCCTTCCGTTTCAGCTTATTGCTGACTCTTTGGAGATAAGAGTCTTGAGGATTTGTCTGTCCAGGTTTGCTTTCAAATCATGATTTTCAGATTGCAGCCTCCTGAGTGGCAGATTGCAAGCATGAGCCACTGACACCTGTCTTACATTTTATTTTATAAGGCCATTTTCAGTTCTTTGACAAGGTATCTTTGTCAAGGTAAGGGACAAGATTAATCTTCAATATAGTTTTTATGTGGAAAATATTGGATGAATGAAATATTTCTGTGGTGCTGTTTCAAACATTTTTGCAGAGCAAAGTGATTTCAAATGGTATTTACCAAATTTTTGACTGAACCAAATTGTAGAACTTTAAGTAAAAAGTGAATATAAAGGATTTCAGCTGTGTGTAGCTGAAATCAAGAAAAGAAATTGCATTTTTCAAAATAGACATACTTTTCAGAGTTAAAAACAATGGCAGATGTTTATTATTTTGTGAATATGGGCATTTAGTTGGTCAAATATTGCATCTTTTCTTATTCAGTATTTCAGGAAAGGTAGATAAAATTGTTGAAAAATAAATACTATTATTATCAAGAACTTATTTTATTGTTATTTGGAAGATCCTTGTTTAATGAAAAGAGAAAAGTGAAAAAGAGAGAGAGAGAGAAATGGAGAGAGGAAAGAGAGAGAGAGGGAGGGGGAGAAAGAGAGAGAGGAAGAGAGAGAGAGAAGATAGTAAATTACAGCAGTTTCTAGGTTGTCCAAGAAATTATTTGTGATGATTTTCTTTTAAGTGGAGTCTACCCTAACAATTAGCAATATAATTATTCTAATAAAGTTTTAACAGTGAAGCTGCCTAACTAATTCTTTAATAAAATGGTAGACAGATGTTCCTATGCTCTGAAATAAAATAAAAAAAATACTTGCTAATTGAAAGTTTATGAAACTGCTAACTAGAGGATAGCACAATTTCAATAGGGCTACTACAATGAGCATAAAAGCTCTTTTCAGAAAGTATAGAGTATTAAGTATTTTTAATGATATAAATGTTGGCTAGCGATATAGGGGTATATTGCTCAAAGGTAGAGAACTTGCCTCATATGTGTGAGGCAATTGAATCTGAGGATTCAATCCTCAGCATTCCCTCCCTTGACTCAGAAAGATAATGAGGATAATTCAATGTATAGACATTAAAAACTAGCATGTTTAATACAGATGATTTTTACCAGGTGACATATTTATATAAAATAGTATGTTCAAAGGGAAAATACTTTGATGTGAAATCATACTAAAATGTGTATGTGGGAATAAAAAACAAAATAAGGAATAATTATGCTAATATTTATACTTACAAATAAATAGAATAAATCATGGATATTACAAAACATGTCTTAACTCAGTTCTATTGATCATCTCAATTCTAAGTGAAAATTCTCCTTTGGAAAGTAAAATCTTGCCGGGCGCTGGTGGCTCACGCCTGTAATCCTAGCTACTCAGGAGGCTGAGATCTGAGGATCAAGGTTCAAAGCCAGCCCGGGCAGGAGAGACCGTGAGACTCTTATCTCCAATAAACCACCAGAAAACCGGAAGTGGCGCTGTAGCTCAAGTGGTAGAGCGCTGGCCTTGAGCTGAAGAGCTGAGGGACAGCGCCCAGGCCCAGAGTTGAAGCCCCACGACCGACAAAAAAAAAAAAAAGGAAAGTAAAATCTTAAGATAAAACCCTTTAATATATGTGTGTCCAATTACTTCTAGTAACTTTTAGTGAAGGCTTGGCTTTTTGCCTTAAATATTTTGTGTTTACCTATTTCTGCTTAGCTAGATGTCTACTCATTACTTTAGCTTTGTCTATTAATTTCTGTATAATAATATAATGTAAAATGGTTGTTTCTGTTTGGATGGTTGCAACAGTCTGACTGCTTTCATTTGTTCTCCCTTAGTATGCTATGGGGTATTGCATGATACAAAAATAATTTTTAAGAATCACCCCGTTTATGATAAAATACTTTCCCATGTAGTGAAATGGAGCAAATCACTGAAAAAGTAAAAATAAGTCCAAGAGTAAACACTAGTGGAAAAGTTGTGGGAAGTGTGTGCAAAAAAGAGAAAAGAAGCATGAAGGTGCAAGCAGACAATGGACTAAGCGGTAAGAATAAAGGGGCCATGTACCTTAGTATGAACTGCAAAGTAAGTACACAAATGATATAGAATATAAACAAATCCTGTGCACACAGTAGAACACTACTGTAGAACACTACAGTAGAACACTACTGCCACCAAGTCAACACACTGCTTTATGCCTTATATATTGATGTGTACTCATATAGTCATTCATATTATAAATTACTGACCACCAGACCTCACAATTAAACTGTTGACACATGCCTAAAAGGATAAATAAATAAAGGGAAGGCAGGTAAAATATATAGTCTTCTTCATCTATTGTGATTGAGATACATTTCATTTTCCTTTGATGTCTAGTAGATAGAACAAACATGATGGAAACTGGGTGATCTGAGGCATGAGATGATTGGCTTTGGTGTCTTAAGGGGCAATAAAGAATGGTGCAGAACATCATGAGTCAGAGTTTGCATGTTGGTTTGGAAGGACAAGGGCAAGCCATGTGTTGTCACCGGGAAATCTGAAAATATAATCTACCTATTATTGATTGAACCCAGGGCCTCATGCATCCTGGGCAATCACTTTACCACAAAACTACAATCTCTAGTCTTAAAAAAAATCTCCTAATCGTTCAATAAACACATAATACAATTTAAAAAAAACATAAAACAAAAGGCTGTGTGAAGCTGGACACTGGTACCTATTGGCTATAATCCTAGCAGCTCAGGACACTGAGATATGAGGATAAAGTTGAAAGTCACTGTGGGCAGGAAAGTATGTGAGATTCTCCTTAGATCCACTAAACTACTCAGAAAAAGCTGTACGTGACACTATGGCTCCAGTGGTAGAACACTAGCCTTGAGCAAAAGAAACACAGAAGGGACAACAAGAGCCCAGGCTCAGAGTTCAAGCCCTAGGGATGACAACAAACAAACAAATAGATGAGAGAGAAAAGGAAAAAAAGACTTCATGACCCTACATCGATGGGCAAAGAGTACACTTTCCTTGTGGATACACACACACACACATACTATATATTATATATAATATATAAAAATGGTGTACATATATTATATATAGATGCTATTATATATATATATATATATATATTAATGGTACTAGGTATTGAACACAGGGCTTCTCGGTTGAACCATCCCACCAGCCCAATTGGCTAAATTCTTAATGGACTAGCAACCTGAGACTTCAACACTATGCTAAGAACTGGAAGTGTAAAGTCTAGATATATTTTATTTTAAACTTATTTTAATTTTATCTGTTCTTTCTCATCTTACATATGAATCTAGACATATTCTAAGAAAGTTCTATATGTGATAAGCACTATAAAAATCAACGTTCCTTTGATGATTCCTCAATACCAAAATCATTACATATCATTAAACAATAATAAAATGATATTGAATATAATTTTTTTTCTTTTTTCTTGGCTGTGGGGATTGAACTCAGGGCTTGGGTACTATCCCTGAGCTTTTTACTCAAGGCTCTACCCCTTTGAGCCACTGGGCCACTTCTGATTTTCTGGTGGTTAATTGGAGATAAGAATCTCACAGCCGGGCGCTGGTGGCTCACGCCTGTAATCCTAGCTACTCAGGAGGCTGAGATCTGAGGATCGCGGTTCAAAGCCAGCCCGGGCAGGAGAGACCGTGAGACTCCTATCTCCAATAAACCACCAGAAAACCGGAAGTGGCGCTGTAGCTCAAGTGGTAGAGCGCTCGCCTTGAGCTGAAGAGCTGAGGGACAGCGCCCAAGCCCAGAGTTCAAGCCCCACGACCGACCAAAAAAAAAGAGTCTCATAGACTTTCCTGCCTGTGCTGGCTTTGAACCTTCATCCTCAGATCTCAGCCTCCTGAGTAGTTAGGATTACAGGTGTGAACCACCAACGCTGGCTTTAATATGATTCTTAGAAAAGTACGAATGTCCTGAGATTTTTTTTTTTAAACTGTAATGTAAAACAAGAATGTAAACAAAAAGAAACAACATTTAAAGTGTCAGCAGAAAGTCAGTCTTATCTCCTTTCTTGGAAATTTCTACTAATTAATTTCCTCTTTGCCATAACATTAATAATGTTTTCTAGAAATTTGTCAGAATAATATTGGTTAAAATGCTTTTGGGTTCATGTAGGTAATGTTTCAGGCTTTGACAACTTAGTGAGTAATAAATGAGTTAAGAAGGAAGCTTAATACTTTCTAGAATAATGTATAATTTATCAAAGATGTTTTTTCTTTAAAACCAAAGTGCTAATGTGCAAAACATAACCCTTGAAATGCCCCATGTTGCAATGGTGATTCTAATATCTGAGGTTCCTTCCCTGGACATGCTTTTATCTTATGTAAGTTGTTGGGACAGGAAGGGTAGAAGAAAGAACAGTTGTGCTAGGTAAACTGGAAAGGCCAGCCAACACTTCAACTGTCCTGAATTCAGGAATACAAATGCCTTCCTGGTTACATGTATATATACTCAATAAGACTATTTATAAGAACCAGGAATTCCTTGAACACATTACTGCTTTTTTGTGTCTTTACTTAAAAACCTACCTGGAAATATTATTTTATTAATGATGTGCTTGAAAAACACTAAAATTTTCACTGTAATGACTAATTTGTGAAAATTTGTATATGGCTTATAAAGGTATTTTGGTGAATTGACTAAACAAGTTTTGTTAAATTAATTAAATTTGTAAGTATGTAAGTTTTTGTATATGTTTATCTGCATTAATAAAATTTTAGATTATTTGATTTCTAATATCTGTATCAGTGAAAACACTATAATATTTGAAGTTTTATCTTGATATTGAGCTAAATATTATGATGGCTTTCATGATTATATGGTTATAACTCTCATTTGTTCCATAAATACTTTCCATCACCCAACCATAGTTGCACCCTTAATCTTCAAAAAGCTCTGAAAATGTTAAATGTTTCAAATTAGTGCAAGCCATTGTAAATAGTAGACAATCCCAATTCTCCTTTCCTCCCTCCTGCCCTCTTCTTTCTCTCCCTCTTTCTTTTGCTACTTCCGGATTTCAAGACCTTAAACTTCCAATTTAAGCAAATTGAAAGATGCTCAATGGCTGGTATTCTACCATTTGAGCCACACAATCTGTTCAGATTTTTACTGATGACTTAGAGATGAAGTCTCTAGGACTCTTCTTTCTGCCCAGGCTGGTTTTGAGTCATCAACCTCCAGACCTATGTAGCTAGGATTACAGGAGTGAAACACAAGGTCAGGTGCCTAGGTTAATTTTTAAGATAGTGTTTTGCTTTTGGGTTGGCTGGCCCAATAGCTGGAATGACAGGTATGTACCACCACACCTAGTTTTTTATTAGTTGAGATAAGAGTTTCAGAACTTTTTGCCAACTTCCAACTCCAACCTCCTGAGCCTCTGAAGTACTTGTAATACTCTAGCATTGTAGGCATGAGCTACTGTGCTTGTCTGATCCGGAAATTTTAAAAGTTACATTTGATTTTTAAGGGTTTCTCATACCTCCTCATGATTTGAGTATCATAGTTAATATTCATAACTGGAACAGGGTTACAATTGCATTTGTGGGTGGTTGAATAAGTAAGAGAAGGGCTGGAGAAGAAGAGACCTCAAGTTTACTAAATGACACATACACACACACAAGGTAGATTATATGTGCAAAATTGTGGCCTCTGGGAAGTTAAAGCTAGAGGAATTTATTGAAAGGATGGGTTACAAAATGAACTGGAAATTTCATGAACCCTCAGAAATCTAACTACCATAGGGAAAAGAGTAGCATGTAGCAAAGAAAACTGAAAGATGAGTTTCCAAAACAACAACAAAACCTGAGACTGGCAGGTATAAAGAACAAACACATGAAGCCGGGCGCTGGTGGCTCACGCCTGTAATCCTAGCTACTCAGGAGGCTGAGATCTGAGGATCGCGGTTCAAAGTCAGCCCGAGCAGGAGAGACCGTGAGACTCCTATATCCAATAAACCACCAGAAAACCGGAAGTGGCGCTGTAGCTCAAGTGGTAGAGCGCTCGCCTTGAGCTGAAGAGCTGAGAGACAGCGCCCAGGCCCAGAGTTCAAGCCCCATGACCGACAAAAAAAAAAAAAGAACAAACACATGTTTCTATG
Source organism: Dipodomys merriami (assembly GCF_024711535.1). NCBI lineage: Eukaryota > Metazoa > Chordata > Mammalia > Rodentia > Heteromyidae > Dipodomys > Dipodomys merriami. Next base: position 11,505,438 of record NW_027206290.1, read on the forward strand.
TTAGGAGACATTTAACAAAAAGTTAATTTTTCCTACATGTTTAAAAATAAAATAAGATACTCATAATTTGATTTGTGGAATTGAAATCCCTTTGCACAACTACTTAAAATATAAATCTAAAGAATAAACACATCAATTTATTATATAACCTTACTAAGTTTGGGAAATTATTTAATACTTTTCATTATTTTCATGACTGAAAATGTGTCTTCAGAGAAAAAGGAACAAGATTGAGATCTAGTTGAGATAATTATGTGAAATATGTTGTGAAGATGAAGTATACAGTTAAAATGTCTGCATGCATACCCGTTAAGCGTAATAATACATACATCTTTACATCCTAATGGGTTTTGTGTGATTGCTTAGCATACATACTGTCTTTCTGTGTGTCCTTACCCTTGTGCCATAGACAAAGTATTTCTTTGGGGGAGGGGTAGGTTGATCACTTTAGTAGCAACAACAGCTCTGGGGTGAGGGAAGCAGATTTTGTAGGACTGTTGAGTAATTGTCTTTATTGTCCTTACATTTGGAAGAGCATGGTAAAAATGCAAACTTGAAAATGAATATAGAAACTAACATGCAGGTTTCTTTGACATGGAATCACCCTGTCTGAGCACAAATGGCTCTGTAATGGGGTCCCAGGTAACTAGTGGGTGCTTAAGAGGACAGGAACGGCAACCCTAAGACAAGTAGCTGATGCCAAGGGCAATGTATTCTGAATCCTATTTTATATTTTGTCTGTGTTATTGGGCTAGAAGAAAAATATATAGACACAGATATATACATAGACACGTTCATATATATATTTTACAGAATTTAAATAATTCATTCAAATAAATTATTTAAATGATTTAAAAATTCCTTTGTCAAATAGATTAATGGAACCTTGTTATTCAAAAGATAAATCATTTTATATGAAGTGGCAAAGACTTCAAGGGCTAATAAAGGTTTCATGAGAGGTAAACTTTTAACGAATTAATACTTTTGCATGTACTTATTTTGTACATGCATAAATATACACATGTTCACTTACAATGATATTTATATCACCACTTTCTGACTGATTTTTTTTAAGGAAGCAGTTTCACAATGTTTAAAATGAAGTAATCTTATAGATTTGATGTTTAGGAACTGATGTTGAAGCTTAACATAGTGCCGCTGTAAATGTTATTATTTTTGTAACAAAATAGTTAATTTTTAAAAAATTATATGAATCTAGCAACCACTAGTCTTGAACAGTTTATCCAGGTCATTTTCTACATTAGAAATGTATTTGGCACTAAAGTCTTTTTGGTGCTTGGATTTTCTAGAAAATTATGTTGAACTAGTATTTGCCTAACAAGACCTTAAAACCCTGAGAAAAATTTTAAGGATTTTTATAAAGCCCAGTACACATTCTTCAGCTAAATTTTGGCATAGTTTCAATTTGAGACTGCACTGAAATTCAATTGGTTTATTTTATAATTAAAAACAAGGAAATCATAGTAAGAAAAATATATAATGTATGGCACTCTTGTTTATTATAGAAACATCCATAAAGAAAGAAACATGTTCTAACTTTTCTCATTACCCCAAAGGGAATTGCATCTTTAATCACACAAAGCACAACTGCTTTCTAATTTTGTTTAAAGTGCTGCAGTACTTACAAAACCCAGATCAGGTTATTATAAATCTAGAGCAAATTAGAATCATTGGCCTCTGCTCAGCTCTATGTAAGGGTTCTATGTATATCATAAATTTAAAGGTATATTAGGACACACATCTGTTTCAGTTTTGTAGAAGTTAATACTCTACCCACAGAGTATTTAAACACTTCTTTCATTAAATGGAAAATTCAGGCAAAGATAGACTTTCCCTCAGTTCTAAGGTGCAATAATTTAGCTCAATTTTTGATAACTCATAAATTTATCCAAGTAGTTAAAGATAGCTTTCCAAACATTCAATTTAGTATCCTCTATTTGACATTACAGGATTTCTTCCCATACAGAACATTCGATGTATGCAAATATACTAGCAGTATCCTCTCAAATCTCCACCTGCATGAAATATTTTGATTTGTATATATATGTATATATACATACACATACATATATGAAGTTTAAAATCAGTTTGCAAAAGGGCATTGAAGAAAATGTAAATATTAAGTCATATGAACATGTCTAAATTTAGTCTTCCAGATATTTTTCTGAATCTTTATTTACTTACATGTAATTTTATTTTTAAATGATAATCTCTTTGGGATTCACTTTATTTAAAAAATAATTCATATTTATGAGTTGCTTAAAAATGTATCCTTTTTTGATTGCATTCACATTCAACTTCTCTGATTTTAACAAGCTATACATTTTTTCTTGTTATATCTATCATTTCTTTTTCTTCGAGACATACGACTTCACATACAATAACCTAGTATTATAATGAATTACTGTGTTTCAATTAGCATTAGATAACATACAGGAAATCAGTTTTTCTCGAAGTGTATTCTATATTGTCTGAGCAATTAAAAATGTGTGGTTTATATTTAGGCCATTAATCCACATAGTGAAGACCATAGTACTAATTAAGTTTGTGTCATAAATTGCATACCATGATAAAGGGAAACAATCTTATTAACACAAACTTTCCTCTTTAGTTATATTTTAGCTATGTGACTTTAGTAATAGGGCAGTGGTGTACTAGAGAGGGAGAATGCTTTAGTGAAACAATTCCTATCAAACAAATGCATTTAAAGAACAAATTATCTACTTGATGGTTAAGCAACATCATTTTTTAATGCAGTGACTGGGTGGGTTATTTATGTTCTGTGTGTGTGTGTGTGTGTGTGTGTGTGTGTGTGTGTGTGTGTGTGTGTGTGTGTATGTGTGTATGCACGTGCAAGTACTAGGGTTGAACTCAGGGCTGATTCCTTCGTTTCACTGGTTCATTGAGGAGGCTCATGGACTTTCTTGCCTGGGCTGGTTTTGAATACCAATCCAAAGATCTCAGCCTCCTGAGTAGCTAAAATTATAGGGATGCGTCACTGGTACCTATTTTTGTGCTTTTATTATTAATTTAAAACAACTGTTTTCTTAATTTTTTCATTAAAATTATGAAACAAAACCTTATCATTACCAAACCCATTTCGATATGGTGTATATGTGTGTCTATCCTGGAGCTTGAATTCAATGCCTGGCACTGTCCCTGAGTGTTTTAGCTTAAGGCTAGCATCTTATTATTTGAGTCCTAGCTACACTTCTGACTTTCTGGCTTTTTGGTGTTTACTTGGAGATAAGAGTCATAGACTTTTCTGCCCAGGATAGCTTCAAACCAACATCCTCAGATCTCAGACTCCTGAGTAGCTAGGATTACAGGCCTGAGCCATTAGTGACCAACATTCCAGTACTTTTTAAAGATAAAGTAATATCATGATATGATTCTAAATTTGGAGGTCAGTTATAGAAAATTCTTGTTTTCTATTGTACTTTTACTTATCACAAAAACATATGCTGATTACCTCATGGTTTTGTCTAGGAGCCAAATGATTGATTTCGTAACAACCTTAAGAATCCACTGTGAAGATCAGCAATGGGTTGAAAACTGAATTATAAAGATTTAAATTGTTTCTGAAAATAGAGATGGAAGTGTTCAATTCCCTTATCAAGAAAGTATGTGATGAGAATAACTTTAATAGGCAGTATTTTACTTTGCAAATTGCTATTCTAGTTTCTGTACTCTTCAATTTATTTTTACCAAAATATAACCAAGGAATAAACATCATCAAAATTAAAGCAGCAAAAAGTAGTTTTTAAAAAATCACAATTGCCAGGAGTCAGTGACTAACGCCTATAAATCTTTGCAGTTTAGGAGGCTGAGAGTTGTAGTACTACAGTGACAGACCAAGAGACTCCATTCCCGAAATAACCTGCAAAAAACAAACTGGAGATGTGGCTAACATGGTAGAGCACCAGTTGAGCCAGTAAGCATGAAGAGCAAGCTCAAAGTTCTAAGTTCAAACCACAATATTAAAAAAAAAAAAAGTCATATTAGTTATAAAAGTGAAAAGTGTTACAGCTAATTTGTATGAGCAAAGGACCAACCAAAATCTAAAGTTAAGAGGTGCTTGTTATACAATTTTAACTCATAAAATATTTTAAATAAAAATTGTGATTAAAATACTTAACATATATCACAATTATTATTGTTATCTACTGAAGATCACACTAACATGAAAATAGCAGAATAATATAATTTTATCCTTGTCTAAAATGCAAAGAGGGCATTTATGAGTTTATTTTCTGACTCTTAAAGTTTTAAGCAAGCTTTTCCATATTACTATGAATGTTGATAAAAATGATCAAATTGTATTCCCAGTGTCAAAAATCTTCACTTTGAACTAGTCACTGAAATGTAACTTGGTAGTATTTAACGGTTTAAATCTGATAGAATAGAGTTCCCTCTACCATTTGTTATCTCAAAGCGCTGTATTATAGGTTATTCTTAGGTTAACTTCAGCAATTTTGAAGAGGTTGAAAGACATGTCATCCTTATTGTTGTCATGGTAGACATGTGCACACATTGAAAGGGAATGGAGAAGTTTTACTTTTAAACCACATACTTTTGCTAAGACAACATTTGGTTAAGAGTATTTATCATGAGCAAAATAATCATTACAAGTTAAGATAGGCTGTTTCATTTAAACAAACAAACAAACAACTATTCTTATTGCTATATTTCTTGGCTTGCCAGAAGCATTGATGGAAGATCTATAAGACCCAATTATAGAAAATCCTCAAGGTGCAGGGATTTAACATGAGTATGGGAACAATCTATGGGAAAGGAAGTCTGATTTTGAATAAAACACAGAGGAACAATGATTATGAGGGATATTGCTTTTAATTTACTTGTTTTTGAGGCTAATAATTGAGATGTATAAAAGTTTTATAATCTTTTCCTTATAGTTACGCGTATTGAGACATCTGAAGTATAGAGAAAAGAAGTCATGTAACCAGTTGTACTGGTAGACATTTAAAAAAGTATTAATTATAAAATGATGGGTGTTAATAATATATATGATTATATACTTCTAAACAATATCATTAAGCACTGTATGCTATAATCATATTTGTAGCATGTTTTAAATTCTCCTTACTTTTGCTATATCTACCTTTTGGGTAAGGTTTGGATTTCTGGGGCAAAATTTACTCAACCTAGAGTCATAGTAAAAACTGTATAGGTTTTGCCAAATGCATTCATATGTTTCTGCTCTCATGAACAATGAGTTTTAATTTCTTTTCAACCTATATGCATGGCAAAACAAAAAATGAAAACAAAGCTAACAAGTTTCAAACAGTGATAGTAAAGTTTGGTATTAACATCTTGCTTTGATCGGCTTTGCGGCTTTAAGACAGTTTACTCTCTAGTGTTAGGGAAAGCTGGTTTTAGCACCAAGCCTACTTTAAAAGTAATGATGAAAGAAAAGGATCTGAGTTAAATTTGTGATATAATTTGACGACTTTTATTTCTGTTTCTGAATTATAAAGTCAAGTAGTTTTGCATGATTTTGTTTGCTTATTTCTTTTTGACTTTCACAAGTTCTAATCAGAAGCCAAAATAGGGTCTACATATAGATAACGTTTCCTTATTGATAGCTACTTCAAGCTTCATGGCAATTTTTGGCCTACTGCCAAGTCACAATATCTTCTCTCCATTCCACTTCTGTAACCTCTCTTAGAGATGGTTTATCTACATCCAAGTTTGCCGGAATGGGCCAAAAAGAAGTATTGGCTATGTTTTATTGGTTTACACTACTCACATTAATTCTCACCTTTGTCCATTTTCTTATTTCTTCACTGTGTTTAACTTGTTATTCAGACTTATATTTTGACAAGTGCCTGGTCATTTCCCTATAAACAAAGAATCTTGGGAAGTAATTAGCTTTTAAAATTAGCATAATTTCTGTATCAGAAATAGGTGAACCCATTGACTAAAATAATCTTTGGTTTTACTTAGAGCTGCTCAAATTAAAAACATGCGTTTCTACAGTTGGAAAAAAACATGTATGGTTAAAATATTTGAAGCCCATCAATCTCTCTAACCACATAAGCTAATGAGTTCCTTCTGTTTTGTTTGAATGAAATCACCATAAGTGGTTAGATGTTGATTTAACATAAAACAAATGGAAGTGGGTGTTTCCATTGTTCATTGTAGAATTTATTTTAAAAAACAATTAGCAAGTATTATGAATAAGTCAATGATTTTGCCATTACTTAAATAATAATATAGATTGAGTAGTTAAATTGATTGGGTTGTAGGGAATGTATTACATATTCCAACTCCCTTTAACTTGCTCACATCTGCAGACATTATTAAGCTTTTTGGTTCATTTTCCCCCCTTCCATAACACCTGCATTGTTATAAATTATGTTTTGAATTGTCACAGAGTGTCAGGTGTATTTTCTGGATGTGGCCATATTCTGTGGAGTGTGTCGTTTACAGTGTTCTCATCTAATGGCAGGTTTGTGAGGAACAGCTTAATCTTGAATATAACAGTGAATTGATTTCTCTATCAATTCTTCTTGAAAATATACAATGAAAGTTAAAGTATTATTATGAATAAGGGAGAATGAAAGAATTACAGGTTCTTTCCTATTTAAAATGTCATGGTGAAGGAATACTTTTTGATGTAATTTGAAAAGAATAGCAGCCTTATAGTCTTAGAAAAAAAATGTTGAACCGTCTGAATTCTATGAATACACATCCCATGGAATTAAGATTTGAAATCTGTAGGGGCTGTTCTCCATTCCTTATACTTTTAACTCTCATTTGGTAAGTTCTTCTCCCTGCGAGAGGCCTCTTCCTTGTTTTGTGATGTATCTTTAGACTCACTTTACCTCTTGAGCTTCAAAGAATTTCAGGCCTATGAAATGCAGACAGTGGGCTCTTACAGAGATTCTTTCTGGAAGAATTAGACAAATAAGTAAATGAGCCAACATACGGCCAGATTAATTCAGGCAAAAATGTCTATTGATTACTTAATAAGCTCACTCAGTAAAAACTTCAGCCTAAGTTTTGCTTCCCAAAAGAAAATAGGATTAGACTGATGTGTGTACTCTGGGGCTTCTTTTGAATCATGCCCAGATGAGTGAACAAAAGAAAGGACTAAAATTGTTTGATAAAAATTTGCTAATTATAGCTACTTTCACACTGTGCTTAAAAATCCCGAATAAAATAATTTAAATTCTAAAAGATACTATTATATAAATGACCTTTGACATCTGAGAATATTTCTGCCTTCTTTTCAACTACTTTAAGTACCCAGATTTAGTTTTCCTAGGTAGATCCGTTGTATGTATAAAATTTGACAGATGTAAAAACTTAGCTATGTCATAAGGTTTCACACCGGCTCTGCATTAAGTGTGTATATTTTTTCCATCTATGTTAGCTAGCAAGTCTCAAAATGAAGAGTGTCTGCAGTTTAAAGCACTAAGTACTCTAATTTGTTTCTTTTATCTTTTGAAATGGTGACAATATCAAAACACCAATACACGAAACAGAAGAAATTAGATTGTCAAAGGGTCTTGTTTTAATCTGAGAATTTACAATAGACGGAATATGTTCCACTTATTTGGACACACGTACATTTAACTTATGGTTTTCGACAAGTCCAGAACAAACACGACCAGCGTGGAGTTGGATTCACATTTGTAGTACAAAAAACTGGCTTGGTGACAAAACGCTGATAGGTATTTAGGATCTTCATGTCTTTTGGACAATCTCCCGTTGACATTTTAATAACATTGCTTGCTATGATTTCTGAAGTATGATGACTACAACATACCCACAGTAACAAACAGTCCATATTGTTTATGATAGCAAAGAAGCTCAAGTTTCATCCTATTTTATAGAATCTATAGGTTTTAAACCTTGGAGGATCAGCCACCTCTTCCCTCCCCCAGGCAAACAGCTGGGTCCATTGGTAGAATCAGTGGTTTATAAACACATCTGAAAGCTTACATGCTTTCAGCTCAGATATTTTGTAATTAAAATAAAAAAGGAAGCCAGGTTTGATGTTTTTTTCCCCTCCCATGCAGTGGACACTTTGATTAGCTGTTAAAACGTTTCTGTAGCGTGATTGCGCCTGGTCTCAGTCGGATCTTTCAGCTTGGGTCTGTCGTTAGCTGCGCCTGGCGGTTGGCTGACGCTGCCAGCAGATTGGGGGCAAGGAAGTGTGATCCGAGGACAAGAGCAAGAGCTGCTTCAATGTAAGGAAATGGGGGAAACAGACCGAACAGCACTCTGAATGTACTTGGGAGTAAAGAACCTTGTAGTCAGTCTTCCTTCCTTCCGTTGCTTATGCTTGGGAGTTTAATCAAAAACAAACAGAACGCTCTTGTGAAATATAGTCAATAAAGTCAAAGTTTAGCCAGCCCTATGCAACTACAAAGAAAAAGTCATCGCGATTTTAAAGGAGGGGGGGAAAATGTAACTTTCATTAACGAGCGCGCCGGAAATCTCAGGTATCAAAGACGCATTAACCCTGGAGCGTCCCCTGCGCGCCGCGGCGCGCCGCAGCCGGACGGAGGCAGCCTCGGCGAGCAGAACAGACGTTCTTTCTCCTCCACGCAGTCACACAAAAGGAGGGCTGCGGAAACTAAAAGTTTCGGGGGCCCCCCGGCTCAGTGCATGGAGAAAAAAGAAAACCTGGATATGGGTGGGTAAAAGATGCATCCTGGGCGCTTCCTGGAAGACTAGGCAAAGGGGAAAGCTGCTGGGCCTGGTGGGAAGATGGGATGGGGGGGGTGGGCTCCCCAAAGCCGCTTCCAGCTTCTCAACCTCCTCGTCTCCGGCGTCCCAACCGCTTAGGCTGGAGCGCCGCGCTCCGCCGCTTTCTCCCAAATACCCTTCACCCGCTTCCCGAAATAAAAATCAATGTTTTTAAAGTGCGAGTGTGGACAGGATGGAGAGCGTGCTCCTCCGGCGGAGCGCGCGGCGGGGCTGGCGCGGGGTGACCGGAGTTGGTGGGGAGCGCGGTGGAAAAAAGGTGGAGGTTGAATGGGTGTAGGGATGGGCTGGGGGTGGATGGGCAGCCCCGGGACCTGGGGCGGAGATGAGGGGGGGGGACTAGCCAATGGGGAGGGGTAAGGAAGGGGAGGGGCGCCAGCCAGCACAGGCCGCTTCTGGGGCGCGTTTCTCGGCCACGCGTGCGCGCGTCTTTAGCCCCCCCTTTCCTCCCCCCCCCCGGCGCCGCCGCCGCCGCCGCCGCCGTTGCCTCCCGCCGCCGGGACCAGCCCAGCGGCCGCCCCACCGGCGGAGCCCAGGCCTGCTTGTCCTGGGGCGGCTGCTCGGCCACCGCTACCCGAACGGCTGCAGCCCGTAAGTGTGTCCCCTTCGCTCCTCCTCCTCCTCCTCCTCCTCCCCTCGCCCCGGCGCACGGCCGCCGCAGCTGCTCAAATGGAGTGGAAAATGGCCATTGGGCGGCAATGAGTTATAGATTATCTGCTCCGCGTTTTGTACTTAGCTGCCTATAATCTTCTTTTGAGTTTGCCTGAGCCCCTGGCTGGAAAAATCAGGAGGGAGAGGTTTATCCTGTGCCGCTGCTGTAGACGCTAATATGTTTATATGATTAGCCAAACTCCGGAGGGGGGGTGTGTGTTGGAGAGGTGGGGACGGGTGGGGGGAGGAGGTGGAGAGGAGGTGGGGGGAGGAGGCTGGAGGTGACTCCAGTTCAGACCTCGCCGAGAGTCTGTGTCAGGACTTCGCACTCCCCGGTCTCTCCCTCGCGCTCCCTCTCGCTCTCCTTTCCCTCTCTCCACTCTGCTCTCACTCTCTCGGCTCGCGCGCACACGCCGAGGAGCCGGAGCGCCAGCGGGAGCTGACCGGAGAATTCTTTGGGATTGTTGGGGGGTGGGGGGCTGCTTCCCTTCGTGGCTGTGCGTGGTGCGGCTCTTCTCCGGCTCCTCCCTGCCCACCCCCCCCCCCGGCTCCGAGCCCCGCGTCCTCGCCTTCCAGCCTTTCCTGGAGCAGCGGCCAACCGCTCACCCTCGGCCGGCCGGGAGATCTGAAATGTGAGGAGGGTCCGCCGGGGTGTCCCGCTCCGGGCCGCAGGGTCGGCGCGGACGGCGGGCCGAGGGGCCGCCGCTGACACTCTGAGTTGGCCTCGCGCCGCCGGCGTCGGCTCGCCCGCCCCTCCCTCCCTGCTTCCCTCCCTCTCGCCCGCCCTCCCGCCAGTCCTCGGCCGCCGCTTTCTGGGGACTCCCAAGTCTGCGCACCTCTGCCAGGCTTTCGTCTCCACCAGCCCTCGGCGCTCCGATCTCCCGAGTCTTGTCTCTTTTTATTTTTTTCCCTTATTATTTTTCCTCCGAAGGGAGCGTGCGCTCTCGGGGTGCGTGCAAGGCTGTGCGCGCGCGGTGGACCCCTCTCCTTGGAGCGGCGTGTGGGAAACTGCGGGAAAATGTTGACTTAACCCCAGCAGCCGCCCGGCGCTGGCTGCTTGGCTGGAGGCGGCGGCGGCGGCCAAGCAGGAGGACGCGCCGAGCCGCGGCGCCGTGTCCCGGCCGGCGAGCCGCGGCGCTGCCCCCCACGAGCGGACTCGGCAGCCGGCGACCCGCACGCAGCCGTCCTCGGCCCTCCCTCGGCGGCAGCCGGCAGCCGCTGTCCTCTGCGCCTCTCCCCGCACGGCCCCCCGCGCCAGACGGCCCTCCCCCGGGGCGCGCTCGCCGATGGAGGTAAGAGTCGCGGGAACGAACAATGTGCCTCTGTGCCCGGCTGCGGAGACCTGTTTGCTTTGCGCCTGTGCTGGGGGGGGGGGGGTGGATGCTGGAGGTGGAGGGAGCCCCGGCTTAGTTAGGGGATCGACTGCTTGTGTTTGTGCGTCGGGGCCTCGAGACGGACCCGCGCTCGCCACCTCTCCACCCCCCCTCCCCCGCCCCGCCGAAATCGATCCGCAGAACTCTGCGCGACAGCAGGACTGTTCTCTGGTGTTCCACGAGCCCTCGGGACGCCCTCGAGGCACCAGTCCGGGGGAGACGGCGGGGAGGGCAAGAGTGTCGTAGGATAGATCTTCCCATACCACGCGGATGGGGATTTCTTAAAACCTTGAGATCGGAAGGTGCAGCTGGTCCTTACTCTGCGAGGCTGGGGAATGGAATGAGGAGGAGGCGCGTCCTCGGTGGGACTGCGCTTCTCGGGTTGCGAAGCCCCAGGCCCAGCCCGGATCACGCCGCCCCCCTTCCCTCCACCCCCCCCCCCCCGCGCTCCGCGCCCCGCGCCCAGAGCCCCGGACCCCATTCTGCCTGCCGACCCGTCCCAGGCTGGAAGTGAAACGGGGCAGCTGAACACTGGGAGCGAGTGCTGGGCAAGTGGCCGGTGGAGAAGGGCTTGAATGAGTTGTTGATTGGCCGTTTTCTTCTTGCCCGTGGTTAGGTAGTGTGGAGAGGCGAGGGTGACAGCAAAGCACAGCCAGATGTGGCCGCGCCAGCGCTGGGGCTGGCAACCATTAAGGGCGGCGGGCTGCCTGTGCGGGGCCGAGGACCCGGCGGGCCGTGGGGGGGAGGTGTGTGAGGGGGGGAGGGGGGGAATGGGAACCTCCTGGACCCGCAGTGAGAGGGCAGCCGAGGGCCGTGTTGGGCCTGCCTGCTGGAGAAGTTGCCGGGCGGGGGCCCGGGATGCCTTCGAGGTAGGGAGCCTGGGGGTGGGGTGGGCTGTCCTGGTTTGTAGCTGGGGGGGGGGTGCCAACTTGGGAGCGGCAGCCACGGGAAGGCGTGGGAGGAGCAGGAGAGGAGGGGAGATCCCCGGGGCTCCCGAGCGAGGGTTCCCGACGGAGAGGCGAGGACGAGCCCCACGGCGAAGGCGCCCGTGCCGTGTGCAGGCGTGCTTGCCAAGACTCCCCTTCAGTGGGGAGGGGACCAGCAAAGTTTGCGCTTTCGGCTTGAACTACGCTGCTTTGGGTTAGTGGAGGTTCTGGAACGTGTTATCTCTCATCGGTGTTGTGTGATCTTCGGGTGAGGGTGTCTTCCAAAACCATAGTTGGAGGGACCAGCCTTACCCGGTCGGACCCCCCCCCCCCTCCGCCCCGCTCCGTCTTCCTTTCCTCGCCCCCTCCCCCCCGCCCTCTTCATTCTGCTCTTCCTGATACAAACCTGGCTGTCTCCGATTCAGACCGAGGAAATGTTTTCCTCCTGTTTCTTGAAAGGTGTCAGGCTGCTTAGCAGCTTCTCTAAGCAGCCCGGGAGCGTCTGAGCCGCAGCCACTCACCATCTGGTTCCCGTTACAAAGGCCAGGTTCTGAGCGCTCCTCACTCCGCCCCCAAGCCTTTGATTTTGGTTTTTTTTTCTTTCTCTCTTCTCTCTCTCTCTCTCTGTCTTTCCCTTTTGCGTTTTTGACACGGCGAGTGCGGTTGCTCGGGTCCGCTTTCCCAGGCGTGCGTGTGATGGACGTAGTGGTTCATTCATTTCCCTTCAGTGCTCAGGTCTCGGGCCTGCCCCTCCCCATGTACTCGGGGCTCACCTCACCTTGCGCGGGGGAGAAAGTCACATCCGTTTGGTAAATAATTACCTGCTGGGATATCTCTTACTAAATCATTTTGAGCCTGGGCAAACATAAATAGACACTACGCCAGGCAAATCCTGGCTCACAACAGAAACAAAAAAATAGAAGTTTTTATGGTGTCTGTGGCTTCGTTCCAAGTTGGATTCAGACTGTTTGCACCTAGCCAAAGGTAACTTTGGAACTTCGAGCTTAGTATCCTTCTAAAGCTTGCGAAACCCTTTATAAGAAAACCTACTTAAGTTCAGGTGTGTTTTGGAACTTTCTTGCTTTTCCCTTCCTTCCACCCTGCTGTAAGTGTATGCATGATAAAAGAATAGTACGGGACAAATGTTCTGTTGTTTAGTTTCTTCAGACATCCTGATTCTCTCCTTTTGTTGCTCGCCTCTAAAAGAGGTGCCATTTCACATCATTCTGCACAAATTGTTTGAATTAATGCAAGTGTGAATTCTTACCGTTTGAAGGGGATATTAGCATATCAAAGGTTTCTTAGCTTCTGCTCAATTGAGAAAACTTCAGCCTGTCTTCCATTTGCTTCCAAGCTGAGGCCCAAAGGGCAACGAGATTTGTAAAGGGTAAAAATAGGGAGGTGGATTCAGGCTGTGTTTCTGAACTTTTACTGTTTTGTAATTATGTGAGCCAAAAACATTGTCTGTTTCTGTGGAGCCCTCGCCAATGGCAAGACAATTATTTTCTGTTGATAAATGGTTTGTTCCTAGAAAAAGGGCCACCTTTTGTTTTATGATAGTCGATGTTCCCTGTCTTTTGGGGTCCCTTTAGAGAGTTAGATGGCTTTCTACCCAACCTCATGCTTTTCTAGGTCCTATACTTCCTTATTTTAGTAAAAGGAGAATAGATTTTAATTATTAAGTCTTCTAAAACAACGCAAATTTTGTGATAAAAAGGTACCCGTTTTGGGGTTGAAAGGAATGGATGGCTTTTCTATTTGTTTGCTAAATTAATAAGGGAAAATTTAAGTACAGAATGCTAAAAATTGAAAACTTAACTTGAACTTTACTAGCATAACTTCCGTTGCAAGTTTGATCTTGGAAAAGCTTACTAAGTGATGAAGACCCACATTTTTACGAGTTTTACTTATGGAGATAACTCTTCATATAGATAACTGAGTTTTGTTCCTTAAAAAATTGGTTTTGTTGTCAAGACAGTAAACTTACATTCAGCTTAGTTTTCAAAAATAGTTTATGTTTCACTTTTTTACATTTGCAGAGAGCTTTCTTGTTTGAATTTCTCTTTATGAATGAAAAAAGCTGTAGGAAGGGTGTGGGTAAGTTTATGGAGAGCAGAAGGGTCAAGAGAGAACTTTTATCATCCAACTTCTGGGGAAACCTAGTTTTAAGATGAAAATGTGTTTCAAGGAACATCTAGAGATTTGTAAGCTCATATTTTGTTATCTGATAGTGGATTGCTTTTGGATGCAATTGATACTCTTTGGAGTACAGATTATTTCCTAAATGTTGAAGTCTCCTTGCTTTTATTTTAATTGTGAAAATTAATTCTTACCTAATAGTTTAACAAGGAAGGAAGTCCATCTTTAATTGTCTAAAGTTTATGGCCTACAGTTAAATGGGGTGACAATTTTCTATTTGCAGATTAACGTGAGGTTTTTTTTTTGTGTGTGTATGTGTCAAGTGTACATTATTATCCCCAAATCATGTAATAATAACTTATTTATCCAATCCCTGTACTTGTTTAGGAAGTACTTTAGTGGTTAAAAAATAAAGCTCACTTCGATGTAATTGCTATTATTGCACTTAAGTTGCTGTTAACTAGTCTGCTTTGAATATGTGTGTTTCAGAAAAAGCACACCATCCTCTAGAGCCATTAGTGATAATCAAAAACTGTCTTGAAAACATTGCTCTTCATTTCAGATGATGGCAGTACCAAATTCAGCACATCTCTAAAGGTGTAAAATATAGTGGAAGGAAGAGAGGAGATGAGAAAATTGGACTACTTAGAGAAAAATTAATATATTGTAGGAGCACTTCAGCTGCCATTTCCAATCACTGGATAACTGTATGTTGGCAAAAGAAACGGAATTTGAAAGTGCAAATCGCTCTGGGAGCAGGTAGTTGGGGACATCAGAATATTGGACCATGTAATGTAGAACAAACCAATTCAAGTTTTGACTTGAGAATTTCCAATTAAATTTTTGTTCAGTCTTTTGACTGCGTTAATAGTGGAGTAACATCAAAGCAGACAACATAACTTCCAAATGTTATAAAATCTAATGTAAATATACAGATCTCATATGCAGCACCACAAGTCTTAATTTAAGACAAGCAGTTGGAGTTTTTATTGCTGCAGTTTTCACAATCAGCAGAAACGTTAACACCAGACTTCTGGGTGTTTCCTTTCTTAAAATGAGCAAGAGAAGGTCTTTAAAACCAAGGTTTACTTAGGGTTAGATCTTTACTTAATCATTTCCAAGTTCTCTTTAAAAATTTAAAGTAGTATTTTAGTGTTTTAACTAGCATGGGAATATCATGAGATATCATGAAGGTCAGAAGGTAACCAGAAATCTGTAAATCACAGTCATAAAATGTTGCTATTTTATTTTCTATCGGAATACTCTTTTGACCTAACTTCTATAAATAAAAATGTAAATAATCAGTTTATTAATGGGTAACATGGAATATAGACAACATTGTAATTTATTCCAATGAATGGCTGAAACACTTGTGTCTAAGAAATCTGTTTTCGTTTTCACAAAAAGCGACACCATTTTGCCCAGTTGCTGATGCTGAAGAGCGTTGGATTATGAGGACTCATAGTAAGATTGAAATATAGTTTTGGGAAGGGAAGAATTTAACATCTCATAAAGTGCTATTTTTACAAAAAGTTCAAAGACTATAATACTCGACTCAATTCATTGTATCTGATTTTTGAGTATGGAAGGACAGGGTGCTTATTTGATGTCTACCTACTTTTCTGCAGCAGAAAAAGATTGCTATTAAACAAGTTATATTCAAAGTGCTATAGGTTAGGAATATGATGTATAATTGTATTTTAGAAAAGTGCAAAAGATTATTTGCCAGTATGCTTTTCTAAAAACTTGACAACTTATTAATTTTGTCAAAGCATTAAAAAATACAACTTGCTACTGTCCTGCAAGTCAATTTTAGTGTTTTTGGTCATATCAGTTTTTTTTAAATTTTAAATGATTTAAATGATCTCGTTACCTAAATCAATCCATGTTACCTATTTTCAAGAAGTATGAAAACATTTCAATTTAAAAGATTAAAATTATATGTTAGTAGCTTTTCTATTACCTAACACTTTGGCCTCACCCAAATATCTGCTTCTTCACATAATTCTTGATTGAAGGTTAGAAGGTTGAAAAGTATTTAATCACTGAAATTACTGTAATTAGAGTGATGTTATCGGAAAAATAAATTAAGATTATTCTCTAAAATCTTTTTGATACTTCACATGCTCTCAAAGATTGGTCAAATGGTGTTTTTTAATGCTTTAAGAAAAAGCATAAAGAAATTTTAATATACAAATGAACAGTTAATTACTAGAATTAGGTGCTTTAAATCCTAAAGAGATTTTCCCCTAGTGTAACAACTTTAAAACGAATAATTAGAGGCTCTTATGTCTAAATTTTAAGGGGAATTCAGTTTAGCATTTTGAGTTTAATGTGTAGGTTTTCTTAAGCATATATGTATAAACTACAGATATCCTTTACTATCATTTTGATATAAATAGTTAATTTCTAGGTGAGCTGTGGTATTTTAAAGGAAGTTTCTAATTCATGAAAAGTGCTTTGAAATAAATCTATATTTTTAAAGATAATTTATCTGCTTGCTTAAATGTAGGCAAGAGTTCGTAAGATACTTTAATTCTTACCAAGTTCTATAAAATAGAACTTGTAAAGCTCTTTTAAATTTGACAAATATTATCTGAAGAAGAAAAAGTGTAGCTCGAATGAAGAAACTAAGCACTTCACACCTGCAAGGGAAGTGTAGCTTACAGGAAAATGCTTTTGAAGCACAGAACAAGTTTAAATACAATTTGTTTAATTACAACAAAAATGCAGTTTTATGAAGTAATACAGTTTGTCTTCATAGAGGATTTTATGCATTGTGTGGTGGTAAGTAAAATCCCATCACAGTTGTATAAATTTGTTCAATTACTAGAATGGCTAAAAGGAAAAAAAAATCAATTTAGGTTGAAAGCAGCAGAAATTAGATTACTTTGGTTAGTAGGAACTTGCCAGCAGTGTCTAAATTGCTTAATAATATTAAAAGTTACCATGTTTCACAGTGCAAGGATATAGGTGCCTGTTTTAATATGCATACACTTGTTTACCTAGTAAGTTGTACTAGGAGCATTTTTCCGTATTGCCTTCCCTTTTTGTATTTATGGAAGATGTAAGACATACATGAAACTGTTTCTAGTTATATTTTCTTGTTTGTTTTACAGATTTGCTTTTAGTAATTGCTTTTCTAGGTTTCTAGAATTTGTAATTGGTTGGTAGTCAGATTACTGTAGTGAAATACTAGATTTCACTTTATGGCTCAAAAGAAACCCAATCCATTAGAAAGGGATAACTAGCTGATTACCAGTAACAGAAACACATTTCAGAAATTTTTATTACTGATTCTAGTATTATACCAAATCTTAAATCCTTACAGCAATAATGTGACATGGTATTCATCATAACAGATAGCTGTGGGCCACCTGTTTTATTACCACCTGGATTTCCTCTGGAACCCAGCTTCCTCCAAGTGGGCAAACAGGCACAGCCTCTGCTCACAGCTACCAGCCTGGCTTTTTTTTTTTTTTTTTTTTTTGGTCATGAAGTCAACTTCCTGGAATTTGGGGGAAAACCAGTTGAAAAGAGAGGACAAATGTCACTTTAAATAGAGATGTTTAAATCAGAATTCTGCCTGAGGGTAAAATTTGGGTCTGTTTTAGCCCGGATGTAATGTCTCCCTCTACAGAGCACAGCATTAATCACAACATGACAAGAAAATGTATGCTGAGCAAAGCTGGCCCCTGTTGTTTTTGTCATTGATTTCCCCCCCCCCTCCCACCCCGGCTGTGTGGAGTATGTTATGAACATTAAAATTCACACACAGGGATTAAATCTTAATCTTTCAGTGCCAAAATTAGTTGCCTTACCAAGGAGTTTCTTTAAAGTTGAACAAATCTTTGGAAGACTTTTAAAGGACATATTCAATACTTTGTAAAAGTAAAAACATAAGGTTCAAAACAGGCAGGTCAAATATAAGTTAACTAATATAGTCAAGTTTTAATTTTGTTTTAGGATGGATTAAATTTTTTTTTATTAATCTGATTTGAGCTGAAACGGAAATAAAAGTGCAGGATTTGTTCTTACCCAGAAGAGATACAGAAGTTGAAAAGATGGTTATCTTTACACTTTGCACCAGTTGAAACTATTTATTTTGTTAGGAAAAATCCATCCTTTATCTTTTTCTAGATGAAAAATGTAATCCTCGCATCTGAAGTGATAAAAATGTTATAGCAGGAGACTTTTAATAAAAAAAAAAGGTATCCGTTTACTCTTTTGGTTATTAAATAATACTTTATCCCCTCTTATAGGCTCCTATTTATCTTCTATTCTTTTGTTTATGCCTGTTTAATGCCAGTTGTTGCTGAAAGATTTGTGCACATTTAAAATATAAAATGTGTATGATTAGTGAACTCTTTAAACTAATTTGAAATGACTTGAACTCTGTCCTGCCTTTGGACCATAAAATGTTTGTAGAGCCCATAGTTTGCATCCTTCTGTAAGTTATTTTTACATCAGTCCACAATTCAAACTGATTATTGCTCTGAATTTGGATGACAGAATAATCTAACCCCAATTACTGTCAAAAATGGCACTTGCTGCTGGGGGCTGTCTGGATGACCTTGCTTTTGACTACTGCTTTTCTTGTAGAGGATAGGAATAGTATCCATTTTTAGAGACAGAGGAAGAGAGTTCTGCATTAAAAAAATAAAGTGAGCTCTAATTTTAATCATTCTTAAAATTCAAGTATTAGGAAAGTAGTTATCCATATATTGGGCAAAGAATTACAGAAATTTAGGTGAAGTTGTTAATTGATAGATTTTTGTTTTAAGTAGACTACATTTTTTTTTATCAATTTTTAACATTAGTTTATATATAAGAAAGAACCATGTTGAAAATGACTTTCTCTATATCTTTACTTTAAAACAAATACTTTTTTTTCCTGGAATTACTATTTCTTTATTCTACCAGTACCTGCGGCATGGAAATTTTATTCCTCTTTATAAAAGCCTGTCACTGTTTGAAAGTATTTGCTACTGTGGTTATTGATTAGAGACTACAGAAGACTTTTTTTTTTTTCTTCAATACAGTGTTTTCTCTGCTTGTGTTTGGTGCTGAATCTCAGGGCATCAAGTATATTTTAGTTCTTAAAACCCCTACAGTGAAATTCTTTCTAAAACAGTTTGGGAACATAATTTTGATAATGTTTTATGCCTATACATTTGTATGCTACTAATTGTATGTATTTTTCTTAGAGCTTAATGAGGGAAATCTAAGTGACAGAGACACCAGATGACAAAGATAATGTCTTTTTTTTTTTCATT
This sequence comes from Dipodomys merriami, assembly GCF_024711535.1. Lineage (NCBI taxonomy): Eukaryota > Metazoa > Chordata > Mammalia > Rodentia > Heteromyidae > Dipodomys > Dipodomys merriami. The sequence goes on from NW_027206290.1 coordinate 11,524,563, forward strand.
AAGAAAAAAGATGTATGCAATTCAGAAACACTATTATACTAAACATTTGATGTCTTAAGCATTTCAGTTTTATCCCTTTTCTGAGCTCTGTCTGTCTGGGGGGAGATGTTTGGCTATTAGGTGCTTTCTTTTGATAGGCCAGTAGATGAATGATGTGATGACCATGTTCTTTTGCTTTTTCTGCTTCAAGTGCTGTGATACCTATGCGGTACAGATGCCTGTTTTCATGCTATTATTAGTTTAAAGCAGAATTTCAATTTCTTCTTTTCTTCTTCAGTAAAAGCCCCACTCTAAAATGTCGCCTTTCTTCTTTATCTATCCTTTGTTTCCCAAAAGAATTAGGACTCATGTTTCTGTATTTTTAATTTTATATTTTTTCTATAGTTATAGTTCTGTGGATGGAATCTGGGGCTTTGCCCATGTTAGGCAAACGCTGTCACCGAGCCACACCCCAGGCATATATTTTCACTTGTTCAATGAGAATCTTTACCTTTTGGCTGTTGAGTGTGGCAGTTCACACCTGTTATCTCTGCACATAGGATGTAGAGGCTGGAGGAACATGAGCTCTAGGGCAGTCTGGACTGTGTAATAAAACACTGTCTAAAAAAAGAAAATTAAAAAATTACATTTTATAAGCTTGTCATTTCACTTTCAGATAAGTTGAATTTGATTTGGCTAAAGTTTCCAACGGTGGTGTACACATTATAAAGGTGTTATGTGTGTTGGAAGGAAGATATAAAGAGAAGAGAGCAGTTTTTGGTAGCTTGTTGTCCTGAGGACTTTGTAGCTGTTTTCTTCCTCTTTTTATTTTCTTGGCACAGATGCACCACATTCTTTGTGTACCTGGAGAAAGGAAATTGGGCCAAAAAAAAAATTGGTAGAGAAAAATCTAAAACAGTTTCTGCAAAAAATACTGCAGGATAAAGTTATTTTGTAACCCACATCGGATTTTTCCCCCTCTTTGTATTGAATTAATGGGAATTGATTTTTTTTTTCAGAAATACTCCAGGCTTAAGCTTTGCAATAATTCAAAACAAGAAGCAAAATGCACTTGTTACTGCCTTTGTTCATTTGAAACTGCACTCTCTCACTGTAAATTGATACTACTAACATGCCACTTTTGTGTACTTCTTGTAACAAAGGATGAATTAAAGGGGCTGTAGCAGGTTTGTTGCGGGGTGGTCTGTCACTTCAGGTACAGTGCAAGCCAGGAAATATTTTCTTTTTCTCCAAATACACTTCATGTTAATCGCTCCTGGTTGACTTTGTGCAGAGTTTGTGTATTCTGCCTCTCCAGGCTACCTTGACCAGGTGGAAGACAAGAATAATCATGTTCAACCACAGATTTTTTTTCAAGAACAGTATTTTACTCAAATGTGGAGGAAAAAAAGACTGGGTAACATTGTGTGTTCTTCTGAAGGCTGACTTGCAATTTAAACAGGCACTGGCTGCTTATTTCATGTATTTTTGCTAAATCTTGTTATTACCTGCAGAGGGAGCTTGTATATGAGAGAAAATAATTAGGGCACTATAAATGGATAATTTCCTTTTTTGAAAATTACATCTTAGTAACATATGTATATGTATGTATGTGTGTATATATATATATATATATATATATATTTGTTCCAAGAAAATGGTTCTCAGGGTAGTAAGGCATTAGCTCATTTCTAGTGAGACTTAATAGCTCAGTGCCAGATATTTATCATTTCCTGTATTCATAGATTACAAATGTGCCCCTCCTATCGTCTCTTAAAAAAGCTAAAAATAATGTGAAAGATAATAAAGGTATCTGGTGCATTTAGAAGTTTTCATTTACATGTGGGTTGGTTCACTTAATCTCTAGAAGGAATGATGGAATCGGCTCTTAAAAATATCATTAAAAAAGATACTAGCTCTTTAGATAGCTTTTCTGATTCTGTCAAATAATACTAAATAACCATTAAGCATAAACTAAGTAGTAAATTAGTTCTGAACAATGGAATCTCAATCGATTACAAAGAAAATGTATCCTTACCCACTTAATAGATCAAATTAGATGAATTGCATGTTCCCTTTTTTTAGGGAAAAAAACCCCCAAAAAATAACCAAGAAGGCTCACTTCGGATTAATGACTTTTACTTGCAGGCGATAATGGATAAATTAGGGCAGTGACACTTAAACAAGGAAACTACCAATAAGCACCTAATATGAAGTAATCAAGAAAACTGCTGACTAACTTGGAATAAAAATGAAGGCAAGCATAATAGACAGCATTTGACTGAAACTCATTCTTTTTTATGAACTCCGTGCCAACTGAATTTCTAAGGATAAGCCAAACACCTAGAAATAGTTCAATTTTGCACATGATTTTGGTAATTAGGGTTATCAACATTCGGGTCTTTTTTTAGTGACCACAATTTTTCTGTTACCTACATATACTTAATCTAGTGAATTTGATGATAGCACATTTTAAAATTCTATTAGAAATCAAATTCAATCTCTCTTTTTACATTTTGTTAGGTTAATGTTATTCAGAATTTGCTTGTTGGAGGTTAAAAAAGGAGCGCTCCACTTGCACATTCCTGAAAAGAAATGTAATAGTTCGTTTTCACTAGTTTATCAAGGAATGATGCAACAAAATAAAAAATATATTTAGTTTTATAAAATGCTTTGTTTCTTTTAATGACACTCACTGTTTTGGTTATATTGTTTTGTTAGCTAATCTCTTGAAGCATCAGATTGTTACTGTTACACAGAAAAACCCTCTAGGTAAGCAAACATGTTTAATAAAATAGATTCTTTGGTAATGGCATGGGCTTTTGTGTAAATATTACTGTCACTTCATGGCCCTCTATTATTATCTTAACAAGTCCATGCTACATTCATGCAGAGCATTTTTATAACAGGCAAAGAATGTTTGCAACAGCAATTATACTTCAATAGGATTACAATGGTAGGCTTTACAAAAGTATACGAACACTCTTTCCAGTAGGATTACTGATAGGTGTTCCTTAATGCCAAGTTTCTGTCATTGTCTTAAATAATGTAATAAAAAGATTTTTTTCCCTTCTGGTAGTTAATAGGTCCTGGAAAGTGCAATCTGCTATTACAGTTCATTATCCTTATCCTGCTAATACCACAGCTCCCTTCACACTGCAGAAAGGGTTATTGGAGAATTCATTCTAGGAAGCTGTTGGGTAACTGTCACAAGGTGCATAACTTCTCTCATGGTATTGGAAAGGCATAGGGAGGGTAAGTTATACTTGCTTGGTATTAAATTTGAAAGTAGACTCTTTGGTGGCTGTCAAAGTAGTGAAATCTGAATGGATTGCAAAGAAAATGCTACTGAAAAGTTAGATTTTCCTTCTTGTAAAAGTATTGTTGTTGATGTATTCTATTGAAGAAGTTTATGGAAAGGAAGTTAACTGGTAGCTGCTTATTATCAATTTAAAATAACTAAGTTTGGTAAATTCTCAATTTTTTTATGAGCTAGTCTTGAGGAATATTTTTAATGGAATGTATGTGTTCAACAGTGTATATGTGGTTTAAGAGTGTGTATGTAATATTCGCACATTTGATTTTTAAACTATAAGCTGTATTAGGAGTAGAATATATTCTTCAAAATAGTATACCAGCTAAGAAATACATGGTATGAGTATAGATTTGAGATAATTCCTTAAAAGCTTTGTAAAATTGTAGATTTTTCTATTTAAAAATGATTTTTTATAACATATGTTGAATATTTTAAATGGAAGTTAACATATTATTTAATCCCAAATAACATCTAAAATACATTTGCCACATATATGAATACTGAAATGCAAAACTATGAATATGTGTTTTAAGTTATTTGAAAAAATGGAAAATTGTTTTAAATTTCCATTGTTCTTAGATTTAAAAGTACATACAGTAAGTAAAAAATAGGAAAAAAAATCTTTATTTTTGTATATTTGAAAAGCATTTCTTTTATCTGTCTTAATAGATTTCTTTGAATAGAGATCTAACAAAATTTAAACAGAATACTTTTTAATCAGGTGTATTTATATAGCAGATTTTATGCCATTCACAAGATGCCGCTAATTCAAAGCTTTCCTAAAGATTGAAAATGTCCTAGAATATAAAATAGCTTTTTTTTAGACAATAAAATTAAAAACTTGGAAATTTTCTCTCATTATATCAACATACTAGTGTTTCCTTTATGTAGAATAAATGTAACACCTAAGGAATTACTTAAAATTCACAATAAAAAGAATGATGCTTCACATTGTCTCTACTATTTGTTTAGTCATTTTAAAGTAAAATATTATTAGTGAGACTGCTTTTTAAATATCCATGTTAAACAAAGTCAAATCAATTCAGCAGAATAACTGAATTTTATTACTATGCTTTAAAAAAGATCATCAATTATATTTGATGATCTTTAAATCAGACTTTTGATTCTAAAGGCATTGTTGTTTTTATGAAATACAATTCTAAGTACAAAGATAGTTTCAAGACTTTTTAAATAAAAGAATAGCCTAAATTCAAGGAGAGACATACTCAGCCATTTTAGTACCCAGCATCATAATAAATGCGTTGTTATCTCTTAGCAGTAGTTACCCAATGCAAAGACAAATACCTGTACCTTCTAAGATTACTTGAATTTCTATTAAACAAAACAAAACAAAACAAAAATGTCTTCCCTGCATTAGCTATTGGCATTCAGATAAAACTGCACAAATATTAAGATATTTAACAATACATTCTGAAAACAGTTTCTCTGTGATTGTACTCTAGAAATATAGGCTTGATGTTTAAAAATATTTGATAAAATTATGATAATAAAGAACTTGTAATGCAATAAAAATTATTAATGAAGTTGATGCTTTGACTCTTTTAATAATCATGTGGACATTACCTCATTTCCCCCATGTGTTTCATCTTTTGCTCATTTCCTTTTGCTACGTTATTAGTAAGAGGTATATATATTTCCCACTGACATTTCAGACTTATAACCTTGATGTTGGCCATTAAATGAGAGTAATTAAATAAAAGTGAATATTATCTAATTTAATGTTGCACAATTAAAAAGAATCCAAAACCAAAGCTGAAATGTAATTGGATTCACTTAAAAAATTGTATTTTTCAAAATATTTGAGATCTATTTTTATTAATTTGAATTTTCCTACAAAAATGAGAGAATAAGAACTTGAGCTTCTTAGAACAATAGTAAATTGAACAGTGCATGGTGCAGCTATGGTTTATTTTAGGAATGTTGATAAGCATGTGAATATGATGAAAGTACAGCATATGCATGTGTGGAAATACTACAGTGAAAACCCTTTATACAATTAATATATGCTAATAAGAATATTGAGAATTATGTAGATTGCATGGACTAATAGCCTCATTCTCCTTACTGCTTGTTATTTTTATGAAAATCAAGAAGAGCGTATAAAGAAGGTTGCAATTAAATCACCATAATGTTAGATTTTAATTGAAAGTAAACTAAAATCTAGCTTTGATTTGTTAGCTTACTCTATTAAAATCAATTCTGCCAGTTTTGAAAAGAATAGACATCACAAACAGCTATGTACTTAGAAAGTATTAAATACTTGCACTCTTCTTAAGAACACCGTTTCAATATTTTTATATTGTTTTGATATTTTCAATCGGTCCTCCTGTAGAATATTTTTTTCAGGTATTGCTTTAATAACTTGGTGGTCTTGTCTGAATAGATGGCTGAAGACTTTATTCTTTAATTTTTTTTTCATTTGCCTTTTCAAGTATTTATTCCTAAAAGGAGCCAAATATAATTTAGTGTCAATGCATAGGCTTTAAAAATCTAGAGGTGGAATTATGTGATGTTGTTTTTCCAGTGTTTTCATGTAACTTAATACATACTTAAACCCTCCGTAGGTACATATCATACTTACCTGGTTGGCATCAAAAGAGTCCTGTAGTGTTTAATCATTATCACTAACATAGGAGTGGCCAGTGTTAACTGACAACATAAACCTTTATTCCATGTACTATTTTTTGAAACAAAATAAAGAAGTTTGCATTGAAGCACTTACCAGACAAATTCTAAATTATTGTCTTAGGTGTATTAGATTTAAATCAGCCATTTTTTTTTCTCCATGCCTTTTTTTCTGTAAGAATCTAAGACTTAGATTATCCTTTGTGGTAATTTCACTCTTCAATATTGTTGTCATTAACTTATACTCATTGCATGAAACAAAATCTGAAAAATAAAAAAGTATACATAGCTCTGATGGTGATAGGCTTTTACTAGGCACCTTTGATTTTTATATCAGTAGTTAGCTAGCCAAAATGTCAAACTAAAAATATTATACAAAGTCTGACAAAAAATATACTTTCGGCAAATAGTTAATCTTTCAAAGGAATGTTTAATGAAAAATGTACCTTTTTAGCTAGCATATCAACTATGCCACTGTAAAATTATAAAGCGCTATTCATTTCTAAAAATTAACTCCTTATTTGTCATGTTGACTTTTTAATGCTGAGGACTTAATAAAGCTTTAGTGTTTCTCCCAACATTTTAATACAGTCCAAAATTGGTGATGGCTGAGGTATAGTCCAGTGGCAGAGTAGGTACTTAGGATGGAGACCTGGGTTCAATCGCCATCACCAATAAAACAGAAAAAAACAGTGGTGAAAATTTAAGGTAAGTTTTAAAAAAAATTACCTGCCATGGTAGTATAGAAATAGTTTTATCCTCAGTGCCTTTTTTTTTCTTCTTAATTTTCCCATGAATACTTGGAAACATTGGAAATAAAATGCTACCCACATACATTAGTGAACTCACTATAGAAAGACTTTTGATAATACAGTGGATCAGGAGTAACGGGCTAAAAAAGCACAACTCTTGTTTACATAAATACATAGATATTACAGATTTTAAAAGTTGAACATTATTCCTAATTCTCAGTATAATAACAAATTTGTCTTTTGAAATATAGGTTTCTATGATTAGACATGTAGTTGAGAGGCAGATGTTTTAATCTTTGGAATTAATTTACGTCCAAAACTATGCTAATCTTGATAAAAATACTTAAGCCAATTTTTCAGTCATTGGGCGCAATAAAAATCATAATAGGAAATTAGAAGAAAGTCTTGATAGTGGACAGTGATGCCCCGTCTCTGTTGCACAGTGTGTAGTTTTCCTAAGACTGCACAAATGATACCAAGCTAGAATGACTCAAATTTGCCATTCTCTCCTTTGTCTTGATAAAGTATATTGTTTGGTAGTATTTATAAGAGAATTCTTTTCAGAGAGCTATTAAAAAGAAAATAACACTAAAATTGCCTTTTGAAAAATTTGATGCCTTTTCCTGTGAATATCTCTGTTATGTTATGCTTCTGTAGTTCAGAGCAACTATTTCTTATATGTGCATAAAGACAGGTAGAGCTTATATTCACTTTAGTAATTCACAGTATTTATAATAACTTGAATTTTACTCTCAAAATGTTATTCTGGTTTCCTACAATACCACAGAGGTTACTGTGGTATACATGTGGTTTTAAAAAATTGACAGAATTTCTGGTACCATGTTTGCCAAAGTTACTAGACCAAAAATATGCATTTTCTTGTGTTGGTCTTAAAGCCTGTGTTTGAAAAATTGACTGTGTTTTATTCCTTCCAAGAATAATTTTACCAATAAGCGCATCTCATCTAGTTTACCATAATTTCTGGGCTTCAGTCTTGTTTTATTTTAGATCCACAGCCATTTATTATGGCCCTGCACACAGAAAGGTACTGTCACATAAACATCACTTTGCTTGGTTTATGAGAGAAGAAGGGCATTTGCCCAGATGATTGTACTCTAAGGCTCACCATAATGGCATGTCAAAATGAAGTGTGTAGGAAAAGCCATGGGAATATAGAGTAGGTAGAGCAAATTCAAAATTAGCCCTGCGGAAAAAGAGACCTAAGTTAAGAGGGTCTGAGATCATAAGATATAGGCTCCTTTGGAGGAAGAATGTTAAGAGATAAAGACCTGAGAAAACAGGTTGAGAAATATGGTGCTTTAGCGGAAATGTGCATGGAGCATGTGGAAGTGGAAGGAGATGAAATTGGAATGTTAGGTTGGGACATGTTGATGGAGAGTATAAGATTGGCCAAAGAGAAAGAAAACAATTATGCTTTCAATTGTGAAAGCATTATTTTTACTAAGTTGCCGGCTTTGAAGTTAGTATAACCAGTATAGGAGGGAGAGTGGGGAAATACAGGGAGAAATGGGAACTTAATTAGAAGGTGTGGTTGACAGTTCTGGTGAGAGACAATGGCAGTACAGAGATGGGGAGAAGGAAATTGACATGTGATTGAATGTAAGACAGAGGATGAGTTAGGGATCAAAGCCTAGAACCGGGGTTCTAGCCAAGTCATTGCTCATGTCTAACCCGCTTGGGATCGAAGAGAGGGAATGAGCCCTTTTTAATGATGATACTTTGAAGCACATGCATTTAAGCATAAATACTAGCTGCCTTTAAAATCTATGGAAGTTAGGATGTGCATTTTATTTATTGGTTGATTGAACTGGAGATTGACTCTAAGAACCTTGGGCACATAAACAAACATACTATCATGAGCTATAGCCCCTACTATGAAAATGTGTATTTTTCATGTGGTATTTATAAAAAATGCATTTTTCCTTCTTTTATAGATGTCTCTAGAAATATTTTTTGAGTATGAACCAGCATATGTTTCAGTTCTATTTATGTTTTCTCAAATGCCTATGTAAAATGAGAGATTGTTATATGTTGGTTTATTTGTATTTTATATAAGGTTTCTACTAGGTAATCAAGACTAACTATACAAGTTAGCTATTATAAAGCAGTTAGGAACAAATCTTTGTCTTCTCATGGCTAGACCTATTGAGATAGTTTTCCTTGTTTAGAACCTTTTTAGTAACATTCTGAAGAGCTCTTTAAACAATTTGATTTTCTTAAGTGTCCTTAGAGACCAGATTGCCCTTTTTTAGGATGTTTAGAAATCTCTGTGCCTTGGAAGTTCCCTCCTGCCTTTTTATTTTGTTAATTGCATTTTTTTCTCTTTTCATATTATGTGCTTCTAATAGTTTATTTCATTCTAATATTTATTTCATTGGTACATAGGAAATTTCTCTGCTACATCTTGCTCCTTATGAGACTGAAAACTTCATTTCTTCAATTGTGTTTCAGCTTCAAATACCAAGCCATAGGTTTTAGGTTTTATAGCTGATCCTCTGTAAGATGTTAATTATGGATGACAAGCCTGAGCAACCTAAAGCACCTCTCCACATATATGCTCTTGTTCTCTTGTCTATCAGTGATTAACTCACAATAGGCTCTCAAAGTACACTGAGTGTGTGTGTATGTGTGTGTGTGTGTGTGTGTGTGTGTGTGTGTGTGTGTATGTATGTATGTGTATGTTGGCAGTGCTCCAGACTGAGTCAAAGATTTGCCCATGCTAGGTAGCAGCGTTACCACTGAACTACACCCTCTGTACATACTTTGTTTCTGGTTCTAGGGCGACTTTACACATGTGGTGCATAAGTTCTACTGTAAACTACTCTCCGAACCATTTCAGTATACTTTGGAATAAATCCTCATTATTGACAGTAAGACTGCAATAATTATTTTAGAACGAACCAGTTATGGATACCTCTTACGGCTATAAGAATGATGAAAATTATAATAAATGCATTTTAGTATTGATTTTTCTGTGCTAATCCAAAAGTATTCATCAACTATACAATAGAGAAAATTTTTGTGATGCAGTTACATTGCAGAATAGAACTTCGTGTTATGTGGCGAGCTCTCAGAAATGCTTACTATATTATTGTTAAAGTGATTAAATGTGATGAACATTGTCACTTTTCAGATTTCTTTTGTAATTTTTGCTTGGGAGAGTCTCTTTTCCTCGTCTCAATTCTGCTCAAGGTTTTTCTTTCTTTTGTTGTTATGGGATTTTTCTACTCTTGTCACCTTATATAGATGACACATCAATGGTTGACTGACTTTGTCAAAACCAATGTCTGATTGAAAACAGAAGTATTGGTGTCTACCTGTCCATTTGAAAATATCAGTAGCATTTACTTATACATTTACAACTCAGTAAAAAATTAAGAAGGGATGACTGGGTTTTCCTTATTTTACTTTTGTAATTTGATGCCTGTCAGTTACCTTACAGAAAATATGCAAATGGCATTCTATCTTATAGTTCTTCTCTCGTGACCTACAATCACAGCTCCAAAATCCCTGCCCCCAAATCATTCCAAACTTTAGGATCCTCCCTCTAGTTAACAGCTTTAAAAGGAACTGAGTGGAGGAAGCTTGTCAGAACTGTGTCCTGGTATGATGATGGCTTCTTTATTCTGAAGGGATCAGTCATGCTGAAGACATAAGGTAATGAGCATGAAATGAAAGGGAGGCTCAATAAGCAAAGATCTTGTTACTGTGGCGTGAATTTTGTTTATTTTGTTGGTTAAGGAAACTATAAAAGTATAATAGAAATGATGTTTTAATGTTTATAAATTAAATATATAAAGAAAACCATTCACAATATTTGAAAAGATCCAGGTTAAACCATTGTCAGACGGTATAACCATCTTGTCACTTAGCAACATGCAAAACAGTAGCATTTAATTTTTTACATAAACTTCTAACACAGGTGGCCCAAATTTTTAGCATCAGAGACATTTTCTGGTATGCAAGAACCTGTTTTTGACATCCCACTTTTGCCCCCTTTAGTGGGTATTTTACGTCATAGATGGGTTATCATTATCTCTTAATTGTGAAGTAGTAGTTTGTATGTGTGTGGGAACATGTGTTTGTGTGTGTGTTCCTGCCTTCCAACAAGCCTTCAGATTAAAATCTGATTAAAATCTCATTGTGTTCATGTATTCACCGTAGATTGTATTATGTGAAACTGAATAATAACTGATTTGCTTTAAAGTATTAATAAAATCTAAATTGTATATTCATGCTGTAGGATTTCAGGATTTTAGTTGAGTGAAATGTCAGAACAGTTTTTAGTACTTGGTTTGATAAATGTTTTGTGAGAAGTACATCTTAACAAATAAGGATAGATATACACATAACATCCCACACAGTGTAAGAATTAAAGAGCTAAATTTCATATTTAACATCCTAGATATTGGTATTGCTTAATTTGTATGTTTAGATGATTAAGTTGAAAATGCTGGTCTAACTTACAGTTAGGAACGAGTATAGGATTTCAAGGTAACCATGCTTTTTCAGCAGTCATCTTGAAGCATAAACACACACACAAAAACTACAATGCTAAGTTCATTATAGATCATATCTGATGCTTTAATTATAAAGGCTGAAGCTTATTTCTCAATGCTGAATTTATTGGACATTTATATAGAGGTAAGATAGCTCACCCTTGAGTAGATATTGAACTGGATTTCTGACTGTCTCAACAATAAAAGAAGTGATTTTATTTTTCATTCTTTGTTTAGAAAGTGTGTGTGTGTGTGTGTGTGTGTGTGTGTGTGTGTGTGTGTGTGTGTGTGTGTGTGTGTGTGTGTGTGTGTGTGTATGTATGTGCTGTGAGGTAAATGTTGAGCATCTTTTTGTGTGTGCTTTGGGGGCTTTAACCCTAAGGCTATGCATGGCAGGCACACGTTCTACTGAGCTACACACATGAGCGTTCATTTTATGCACTGAATGAAGATAAAAATATATTCTACATACACACTGCTCACTGTTCAAAGAAATTTCATGGTTAAGAGTTACTCTACTGATAGGATCAGTATTTTATCATATTGAAGTTATTGCCAAAGAAGTAGGTAGATGTGGAAGTCTACTTTTTCTGAACATTTTGCAGGAAAAAGTCTAGTTTACACAATCCTGTTTTGACTTAAAAGAGCATCTATTAAGTTTATTTAAACATAAACAGCTTAATACAATTTTACATTTTGTTATACTTCAGAAAGTGATCCATTATAATTTTAAAAAATGGATACCGTTACAGTTCTAAGTTTAAGTTAAATAATGTTATCAAAGGATTATTCTTTTGGAGATTTGACTCAAGGTGTAGGTTTTGGTTCTAATTTTGGACCTTTCTGCTTCCTCAAATTCTACAATGAAGAAGCCTTGGGGTTTTAAACTCTTCCTTGAAGGATTTTACTTGTATAAGTTATAGAAATATTTTTAGTAAATAGTGATGTCATCTTTTTGATAACTCATTCTATCTTTTAATGGCATACTCTTCAGTATTTAAATGAAAAATCATTCTGCTTAGCAAAACATCATTGAAAAAAATTCCTCCTTTAGAAGATTTCAGAATTTTGTTATCAGTTTTAAAGCCTGGTGCCAATGACTCATACCTATCCTAGTTTCTCAGAGGGCTGAGATCTGAGGATTGTGGTTAGAAGCCAGTCCAGGCAGGAAAGTTTGTTAAAATTCTTACCGCCAATTATGCACCAAAAAGCCTGAAATACAGCTGTCAGTTAAGTGTTAAGAGTGCCAGCTTTGATCAAAAAGCCTGAAATACAGCTGTCAGTTATGTGGTAAGAGTGCCAGCTTTGATCAGAAAAGCTAGGGAGATATGCCCTGACTTCAAGCCCTGCATGAGTGTGTACACACGTGTGCGCGCACACATGTATGGGTTGCCAGTTTAAAAAAATGTTTCTGTTTGACCTGAGTTCCTAAACTCTACTGATTGTTTTTCTTTCTTTTCTTCATCTAACACTACTACTCATTTGCATTTTATTTTAACTAGGGTTCCTGTTTATTTCTTTATATTTTCCCTTCCTTCATAGTTCCCTTACTGTCAAAAACGTTTATTATGAGCTAGCTCATTGCCAAACATTATGAAGGGTATCTGGCACGCTTGAGGCAAGAGATGTGAAAGCCATGAATTCTGTTTTGAGTTAGCTCATCATCATCTCAAAATGATGCCTCAGATACTTTTTGATAATAGTGAGTGCATTGTACTCCAGAGGAAAATTGTGCTTTCCCTTGGTGCTTATTGGAGGTTTAGCTAAGGAGTCAGTTGGAGACAGTTAAATGATGGACCTAGATTTTTGGAAAAGGAATAGATTGGCCTGGTGACACATGGAAGAGGGGCTTGCAGGCAAAAATAACAACTTACATGGGCCAAGAAAATGACAGAGGTGAAGGCAAGCCTTTATAGCCTGGAAACTAAAATTGAATTGCTATAGTATTTCTACAAATCCAGGAAATAATGGTCCCATGCTCATATGCAGATATGTGAGATAAAAATGAATTTCACTTACTATAGATAAGTTATCTGTAGTAAGCTACTTTATTGTACATTCTGTATATTAATCACAAAGATATTACAGTACTCATTTAAATCAGATTTAAAGCTATGAGCACGTAAATCTTGTGGTCTCTAGGGAGCACTGAACTCAGTTACGTAGTTACACTGAAGGAATTTGTAGAATACATGCAGTTCTTTTGTATTTGTACCTTTGCATCATTATTTTACTTCTAGCACTAGCCACATTGTCTTGGTTTAAAGAGAATGATGTTGAAGAAAGACCCAAGTACTGATAATTTTGGCAAAAGATACTGAAAAAGTAATTTAAAAGCTTACTTGAAGATATCATAGAGATGACACAAAATCACCATAGAAATCTTCAGAAGTAGCAGAATTTTCAGTGTGTGAGGCAATCTGGTTGGCTTTATGATGATTTTTAAACAGTATCAAGTGTCTGTGCAATTTTTAGGTGAAATGTAAAAAGCCCTTTGAATGTGCAAGTCAGTTTGAGAGGCATATTCCGAATTATTGAGCAAAATAGGACAAGCAGATTATGGGATTTAGTAGTTATTTTTTGATGCTGGTACCATATTTTTGAAGTTGGATTGATTTGATCTTATTTCCACATTTGCTTTTTACCATTTGCTTTTGTTATTCCCTCCCCCTCCCTCCCTATCATCCTTACTTGCATTTTCTTATGATTCCCTTCAGTTGCAGTTTTCCTATTGTTAAAAAATAGATTGGTTATGTTAATTTAGAGTGAGCTAATAATAACATGTATACATACAGGGAAATAAAGTTAAGAAACCAGCCCTTCTGTGATCTTCCTTTGTCAAGCTGCAACTTCCAAGTGTTTTCTTTTTCTTATGAAACGATTTGTGGGATTGATTCCAGTTTAGCACATTTCAGTGCCTCAGAGTGAAATTAGGACGATTAATCTAGTTACTGTTGGCAGGCTGGGTGAAAAAGAAGTTTTGAGATTTTTGTCCACAGTTAGAGAGGAGGTTAAGGCAGGTAGACTGGAAGGAATGAGAAAGATTGAGGTCTTTCAGAGTTAGAATGCGGCAGGGAGTGGGTAACACTTAAAATGAAATACCTTTGGTATTTGAGTTTCATTTTATGCAAAAGTAAGGTGATCATGTTACAGTGGATTTTTTTGGTTTAAAAACTATTAGAGATTGTATGTATACCCATTTACATTTTGTAAACTAGGTTCAAAGGAAATCTCTTATTTCATTGTAGATGTGATTTTTTTCCCTTTTCTCATTTCACACTAATGTATTTCTTTGTTATTGTAAGTTAGCAATGGAAGGATGGATATATGTATAATTCATGCTAAATCATAAATTGGTCTAGAAGGTTTTTCAGGAGACTAATAATGGTGTAGAGGCTTCTTTAATACATGAGTATATAAAACATTATTAATGTTAACAGATGTTGTGCTTTAATCCCCTAGAACGATTGTTTGGTACCAGCAGGAGATTTATTAGGACTGAATTGTGTGAAATTGTGTGTGTATAAGCTGCTACTTAGATTGTAAAAATGCTATTGAAAACTGTTAAAAAAGTTTTAGCTATAATTGGCAGAGAAGTATTAACTGTGCTAAAAGAAGTATGTGTGTATAGTTGGCCCGTGCGCCTTAACCTTTTTATCATTTATCTTCTTGTATTAATGTCACTGAATTATTAATTCATGAGCCAGGGTGGGAAGGGTGAAGGCACCATTTAAATATGTGGCAAAGTTATTCTTATCGCTGGAGACATGAAAAAAGTCATTTTGTGTTATCTGTAAAATGGAAAGGACATTTTAAAATTTCATTTACAGTAATCTACTTCACTACCAGTAAAACACCTAGATTATTGCTACCATAGGATAATGGTATTATTAAAACTTTGTAACCCCTCTACTCTTTTGTCTTATATGTATAATATTGATAGAAAAGTTTAGTCTTCATTTATGTTAATATGACACCTATTAATTGTAGTGTAAAAGTTACTCTTCTGTATAGTGTATTATAGTTTGTCAAATTTTAAGAAACTGGATTTACAGAAATAAAAATACTGTAATAGTGTACTTACTGTTTCGATTGAGAGGAGTCAGCTTATAGGAAACTGTGTAGCTCTAAAAGTACTTTTCTTCTAAAAGGTATACATTTATTGTAACTTTATAGTTATTTGGAATAAAGATGAGTGATTTGGCTTTGTAGGTCTTTTAGCTTTAGAGAAGAAAGCCATCAAATTAGAATTTAGCAATTTCCTATTCATTCACCTGTGGAATTGGGATATATCCAGTATTTCTTATGGGTTAGTAGCCCAGCAATAGAAAATTCATGAGTTTGAAAGCCCTTATACCAGTAGCTATTTGAAGTCTTCTTATATCTAAGGTGTCTTAGCCAAATCTCATTACATTTCAGTCTCCCATTAGTTATTGTCTTGATTGGTTTAATACTTTCTCACGTCCAGCAGTGGAAGAATGACAAGTTACTGTGGAAATATCCTTTTCTCTCTTTCCTGGATTTTCTCCCTCAAATACTGTCAACCTGAATATATGCTCTGTTTTATTCCTACTGAAACATTAATTTTTTTTGTTAGTATAACGCAATATTGTTTTAGTTTTCTTTCACGTATTATTAATTTACCTTTACACTAATATTTCAATTACATTCTTCAAACAATAGACTGAATGGATATGATTATGCTGGCAGACGCTGGCAGTTATTAATACCCTACTTGACTCTGCCCCCTCTCCTACTTGCCTTGGTGTTATTCACGTCTGTATTAGAGTTGGCAAACTTGCCAGCCCCTTGAACCCTTGATAGTATGGTTTTATTGGCATAACTGCTGTCATTCACTTATGCATTATTGGTGACTCCTTTTATTTATTTTAATTTAATTTAATTTAATTTTTTGATGGTCGTGGGGCTTGAACTCTGGGCTCTTGAGCTCTTCAGCTCAAGGCAAGCACTCTATCACCTGAGCCACAGTGCCACTTCCGGTTTTCTGGTGTTTAACTGGAGAGAAGAGTTTTACGGGCTTTCTTCCCTGGGCTGGCTTTGAACCTCGATCCTCAGATCTCAGCCTCCTGAGGAGCTAGGATTACAAGGGTGAGCCACCAGTGTCCCTCATCCTTTTAGAATGTAGTGTACAGTTGTGTAATTGTGACAGTGACTATGTGATCCCTAAATGCCAGAAATATTTGCATCTCTACAGTCTAGTTTTTTTTTTCCCACCTTGGTCATGGGACTTGAACTCAGGGCCTGAGCACTGCCCCTGAGCTTTTTCACTCAACAATAGTGCTCTACCACTTCAAATCAAAGCACCACTTACAGTTTCCCTGTGGTTATTTGGAGATAAATCTCATGAACCTTCTTGTGTGGGCTGGCTTGGAATTGAGATCCTCAGATCTCAACCTGCTGAGTTAACTAGGATTACAGGCACGAACCACTGGCACCCAGCCTCTGTCTAGTTCTTTGTAGAAAATATTTCTTGACCCTGTCTATAGTATTAGTGTACATAATTTGTCAGTTGAAAATTTCCAAACATAATGGACAACAGTTGGCAATTTTAGCTTTCAATGGTTTGTGTAATCACTACTTATTGTTGGTAGTTGTTATTTTTAAGCAGTTTCTTTGCTGTTTAGTTTTGTTTGTGGAGAAAAGGGCATTCTGTAGCCATAGCTAGCTCTGCCTTGAGTTATGGAATGGAAGGCAGGTGCCACCAAGCCTAGTTTCCATTTTTCTTTATATGTGGAATAGGAAGAATAAGTAGTATTTTTTATTTCCCTTCAAAGTTCTCTGAGTTACAACATTAAAAGAATTGCTAGGGATTACAAAAAGCATATTAGTTACTTATCAAAAGAGAAACTGACAAGTAATTTCAATTTTTAGTCAGTTTTTGTTGGCTTTTTATAACCTGTGTTTTTATATTAAACATTATTGCTTTATTACTACTTTTATGTTACTAAAATTTTAATAGAAGCTATAAAATTCTGTTTTAAAGTTGAAAAGTCCCCCTTTTTTTTTTTAAAAAAAAGAAACACACAGGACTTTCCCCAGCTCTTTGATTGAGTAGTTGAGACACATTAGCACATGAAACTTGATGCTTTAATTTTTAATGAACTAAAGTTTTTGTTTCTCTTTTGAAGTATTCCATATTTCACCACCATTCAAAATGACTGTTATTTATTCTTAATAGTCATGGTCATATGCACTTTTCTTGTCTTACCTTCCTGTCACATGAGGCACATACAATGTGCCCGATATTGGATGACAAATAGTTTTGTCTCTACATTTATTTAGACTTTAAATTTTATTTTAGTATTGGTAATGTACTTCACTATCTACATAATCTTTTTCTCTATAACATAAGAAAATCTGGTTGTTTTGAGTTATACTCATAAACAGGGCTATAAATGGTGTGTAGCATAATAGCTTCATGGGGATTAACCCAAATGAAAGTTCAGGAACATGTTCTTTCTTGAAGTCGCTGATGTCATCTTGATCTTTGATCATCTCTAGTTTTCCCAGGTACAAATAGGAGTGTGGGATATGGGAACTAAGAACTCAGGTTACTATGTTATGGCTGCCAATAGAATAAATAATCTGTAAGTAGTAAAAATAAAAATTTTTCTGGATTAGCTTTTCTTTTAGATGTAGGTATAAAAATGAATTCAGTCATATCTGGGACATGGTATTATAAAAGAGAGGAGACACCAGTTAAGCATACCACAGAAGCCCTTAGATGTTTTGCATAAATTACATATGGTAGAATTAGTAAGTTATACATGTAATAAGGACAAAGATAATTTATCTTCTGTTATTACTTTTGTAATAGTTGCTGAAATTGATACCTGGTTGTTTGCTATGTGTCTTGAATGTTAACAGGTAGCTGAAGTGAGCTCTTGATCTTAGTCTTGAACTCATTAAGACAGTGTTGTTTGATCTAGTTATACATCACAAGGAAATGCAGATCTTAAAACTGTCTTTACTTCTGTTTTACTCTTTTGGTATGAAACATATTTGTCCCCATTGAGTTACTGGGAATTTGGTAATTAGTATTTAACATACATTTCTGACGGTATTTTCTTAATATTCTCCTTAAAATATATCTTGGAAATGACAGCCATATCTATTTCATATAATACCTTAAGAACCTAAAGAGGCTGAATTGTTAGTTTAAGGTGAAAAATAGTACTAATATAAGCATTCAATATAAAAAATATCTAGGAGATATACTCGCTAGCTAGATATTTATTGACTTGAATCGGCATATACACAGTTACAGTGCTAATAAGATTTGTTCTATTTTTAAAGAAGTGCAAGTTTAGAAAGCAGTATAGATTGCATAGTTTGAAAATGAATTATATCATTTATTCATCATAAAAGACAATGTGCTGTACTTCACAGTTTTTCTTTTTTAAGCTTCTAGGAATATGTTGTCTTTAAGATTATTGTATGTATTTTACTCAGATTACTTCATTACCTCTAGAAAACTTCTGGACATATTGGTGATCTAATATATAACAGATCCCTGGTCATTATTATTTCACTTAGTGGTTGTATATATAGACCAAGAGGGAATTTGAATATTGATTCAGGGAATGGCTAGTAACAAAGATTTATGAACAAAGGATTCAGTGAGCCAAACATAAGGTTGCATTTTACAAGCTACATTGGACATTTTTCTCTTATATTGGCCTAAATGATTGTTAGTTGATAGTCTCATAGACAATAACATTAAAACATCATTTCTATGGCTGTTAAGGATGTATTGCTAGTTACAGAAGAGGAAATATTTATGTTTCTTTTTCAAACTTAGAAGCAACCTCTCAGGTAGTTTGGTTGATAAGATTTATCAGTCTAGAATAATTTGTTAATTTATAATATGTAATTATAAGAGCTTTAAATAGCATTAATATAAATGAGCAAAATTAAGGTAGCTCAACTGGAAATACTAAAAATTAATATGAAGCTATCATTACCTAAGGGATGTTAGATTTGCTCATGTAAACATTTTGTAAATCAACTCATTATTCTTTTAGTATTTCATCACTTTTGTAATCCCAAAATGACTGTTGTTATTCCTAATTTTTATTTTAAAGGAAAAGATTACCACACATATAAGTTTATCTAATCTACTTAGTGACAATGGTGATTTGGGAACCTGGCTTTTTTTTTTTTTTTCCTAGCTCGGCTCTTTGCATATTGTCTTTGAGCAAGTTAAGTTTGTTATTTTCAGGTAAGATGGAGGTATTACATATATTTCTCAGGTTGTTTTGAAAATTACACTAAGTAATAATAAACTACCTTGCCAATCTAATTTAGCATTAACTCTTGAAACCTAATTATCATCTAGGCAAATAAAGCTTTATCTTTAGAGAGGTCATTTTTGAGCTATTGTGTAAACCTCCTTGAGAGTGAGAAGTATTACCTCTTTTATTTAGTACACAGGAAATAATAGATTAGCAGTAAATTTTTTTTTATGAATAGTTTGGTGAGTATATGTCAGGTCTAAATGAAAACTGAGGGCTTTCTAGTTTGTTTTAGTCAGAACCTAGATACTAACTAGAGTCAACTTTACTTTATAAGCCTCATATTCTGACCTTTATAATATTGACCATGACAGTTAGTGATATGTTTGGAAGATCAGTGTCTGATGTAATATTTTATACATAGGCACACAGGGAATGTTTCTCATCATAGTACCCAAAATGTGTATTTAACTCCAAAAATAGTTAATACAGTTAAGAGGAGATAGAGCAGTCTCTGTTAAAATTAAAGAGAACTGTCATTTAAAAACAGCTTTTCATTTTCCCCAAATTTGGAGAAGGAACCTTAGCTTCTACCTTAAAACTGTAGTCTATTTCTTTCTAGCAATAAATAACAAATTATATTGATTATTTTAAGGTTTTTTTTTTTTTTTTTAGATTGAAAGTTGAAGAAGCTGTAAGGTTTTCTTGCTAGGTAACATGTAATAGGCATGTAATTTTACTTTCTTTGCTCTTTCTTTGAAACCTCAATTGTGAGTGTCTATGCAGTCTTAAAACGTCCCCTGCATTGGTTTAAAAATGACAGTTATCTGTTTTTATTATTGCACTGGATGGATTTTAATGAAGAGAATGGCAGACTGCCCTGGACTGTGCCCCGGGTGTCCAGCTACAAGCCTCTTTTGCATGCTCAGCAAGACTCCTAGATTACAGCATATAGCAGAAGTAATTTACTGGGAGCATTCTTGAACTAACTTTCAGCTCCTTTAAATCCTCTCATAGGAGAATATATTCTTTCACAATAGAGAAATTCCAGTAAAGGGTAAGACCACTTATGACTATTAAGGGGACTAAGTAGTTTAATTGAAGTACTCTAGACTTTATGCCAGTGCCTTGGTACCAGTGTTTATAGAAATAAGATGGAGGTAGTGGCGACTAACGTTGGCCACGTGGTTGTAGAATCTATCAGCATTGCCAGCACCGTTCCTAATGGTGTCCTTGGTAAGGAAAGGAAATAAACTCAAATCCAGAAGAAATGTCTATAGCTACGAAAGCCTTTCTGATTATTGGTTGGCATTTTACTGAAGGAAAACTCCCAGTGGTCTTGGTGTTTTATCTGATGTTAACAAGAAGGGAAAATTCTAGCCTGTAAGGATCACATATGAAGTAGTTCTGAAAATATGAATACTGTAAGCTTTAGCTAAATTGATATCAGACTGTAATTTAAATTTTATTTTCTAAGCTTTTGCATGGGTTAGAGAAGAGGTTGTATCATTTTTATTTGTGTTTGAGTTGGTAAACTATAGTCAAGCAGCCCTTTTTTTTTGCTAGTAAATTCTATTCCATAATGATTATAATTTTGTAGTGCAAATAAGATCAGAAAGACTTTCTTGCAAAGCTATCCTTAGTTTTCATTTAGACCTGACATATACTTAATGAATAAAATTTTAGGCTTACTGAGAGCATTAATGTTTCATATTATACAGCATTAGTGTGTAATAACAAGGATGGGTGACTTTGGTAGGTCTCATGCTTAGATGGCTTTATTTTCTCCCTGTTCTCTTCGTGCTCCTTGGGCATAATACCAGTCCATCAGAAGAAATCAGAAATAAAGCTTAAATAGGAATCTTGGTAATGATTTAGGCTTTGATAATCTATCCATTGTTTTTTAACCCAGTCTAAAATTTTTAAATTTTTTTCCTCTAATTAACAATAATAAATGTTACATTCCTTTTTTTTTCTTTGGTGCTTATCAAACAAACAGTGCCTTTTCTTTTCTTTATTTATATTGTGAAGGGCATGTGAACGGTGCCATTTCTCCCCTACTTTTTCTGAATTTGCCAAGTGAACATCACATTACCAGGTTACGAGTGATTTCCTGGTAATGTAACATAAATATGTAACTGAAAATGAACTGATTTGTGGTATTTCCTTTTAAATAATTTTGCTGACAGTTTAAGGTGCAGGATATTTATTGCAGATAATAAACATAAGCAGGTTTCTGTTTGAAGACTGCAGCCGACTGTATGTTGTAAGTAGCGTATAAAACATTGAGGGCTGTAAGGATATAAACAGTGCTGAAGCATATTCCTGGAAGTCATTGTTTAGCTTTGGACAGTTTGGTAGTAATGATGCATTAATTGACTTTTACATGACAGAGTAATAGGATACTTAGATCTAAAAAAAAAAAATCATGGCAGAGGTTTGGTAGACAATGGCTTGTGGTTCACAGAAACAAGATTAAGATGAAATTGCTTGAATCTTATTTGAAGGGTAAGAGAAAAAAGGAATTGTTAGGGTGTATTAGACCTAGCTTGTTGTATTTTTTAAGATTATAATCATTATTAGTTTGAGTAGAAATGTGTAGTTTCACTTTTTACTAAGAAATGAAGTATGTATTATCCACTTATTTCCACCATCATTTCTTAACAAGCTCTATAATTTTCTTGGAAAAAAGTGGTATTTAGCTAAGTATTTATCATTGTTTATATTATGTTCTCTTAATTGAAGGGACATCTTATAACCCTTTTATACTTTAGTTGTTTTGTTTTGGGAGAAGATAATTTTTTCCCCCTTTACTTTTGGGTCAAAGTAATTATTTTTCCCTTTTTCAATTTAGGGTCACTATGTAGTTCAGGCTACCCTCATTCTCAAAGTGCTCCTATCTGAGCCTCCCAAAAATGCTGGGATTACAGATGTGCACCATCAAATCCGGCTTTGTGATTTACTCCTAATGAGCTTCATTTGGCAGATAGTAGCAAACAAATCTGATGGAAAATTGTTAGCCATATTTGTGCTCGTATCCATTGGCTCCAACATGATTTAGGAACAATGCTTTTTTGGGGATTAGTTTCACCATATATGATTATTTATTCATTCTTGCTTAGCTGATTGTGGTTTGCTAAGTATTTCAGTTTTCATTAACATTTGTTCAATGAAGGGTTGTTTTTAATTTGCATCCTAACAGTAAAATCTTTGGACATAGTTTTCAAAATTGCCCTTAAAGTTTGAATTTCTGGAAATAATTTTATTTGTTTTGAAAGTATTTAGCTATAGCTTGTAGAATGAGAAAAATAAATTTGATACTTTTTTACTCTTTGCACAGGCAGATGAACTTAAGCTTCATTTGAATAAAAGAAGGCATGATTATGTATATTCAGAATCTGTTTCTCTTTGTCAGAAATAATCATTCCCATTAAGCCTTACAGTTAACTGGAGAGTACTACTTTGTAAACTGTTTCACGTTCTTAAATCTTAAGAACATGCTGAATTTTAGTATATAAAAATCTGTTCATAGAGTGTTCTGTCCTGGCCAAGACCACAAGAGAGGTCTTGGTTGTGTGGTTTCCTCCTCTTTTCCTCTCACTAACAGAGGTTTTCCTATCTTGGCAGCTGTTTCCTACAGAGCAGACATCAAGTCCCTGATTTCTTCCCACAAACAAGAACTCTTTCAATAGTCAGTGACCAAAGACTGATCTTGAATTGCCTTAAGAAACTAGAAATGCATTTAGGAGTTGTGTATGTGGGCAAGCTCTGCCTTTAGGCATTAGCTCATTGAGATGAAAGTACCCATTGACAGTCAAAATTTTGATGCTCCAAGAATGGAGCAGTCCAAAGGCTGATACCTGCCCTCCCCCACAGTCAGAGTCTTACTGTGTAGCTCAAGCTAGTCTGAAAATTTGCTATGCGATCTACGCTAGCCTAAAATTTATCATCTGCCTGCCTCTATTTACAGATATGTACCATCATACCTAGCCTGACTCAGTTTTACTTGTAGCAGCTAATGCATGTTTTCCCCATATTGGGAGCTTCTGTTTGCCTGAACAGATCATTAAACAAAAATGTAGATGTTAGAAATTGTTCTTTGGAATGAGATAGGAATGATCTGTCTGAGTTGTATGTGTAAAAATTTTGAATTTTATGATAGGAAATTTACCACAGCACTTGTGGTTTCCCTTTATGTTGTCTTTTGACTAAGGTATGGGAACTGTGTAAAATCAAGTAGAATGAACCAATTGGTGCATATAGAGGTGTGTTATATCTCCATCAGATTAATATTTATTCCTTCCCTCTCTCCCTGCCTTCCTGCCTGCCTGCCTTTCTGCCTTCCTGCCTTCCTTCCCCCCTTCCTTCCTTCCTGCTTTCCTTCCTAAAACTTTTTTTTTTTTA
Organism: Dipodomys merriami; assembly: GCF_024711535.1. Lineage (NCBI taxonomy): Eukaryota > Metazoa > Chordata > Mammalia > Rodentia > Heteromyidae > Dipodomys > Dipodomys merriami. The sequence continues at coordinate 11,548,435 of NW_027206290.1, forward strand.
ACTTACTGGCTAGATTAGGAGACTAAGCCTTTATTTTTGTATGTAATATAAGACTGATGTTTACCGTATGACTCCATAACTACCTTAGAACAAAGTAGAACACTTGAACAGAACCCAGCAAATGACCTAATTTCATGTTATCTTAGGCTTGATTAACTCATAGTCCTGAAGTTACTGTTACCCTCTCCTGTTTTGGAGAACTGGACCTTTCTGGGCTGGTCAGAATTAGAATCAAGCTGGGGTTAGTATCTTTATTATATCCTTATACCAGTGGTTTTAAAAGGTTGATACAACTTTGAAGTTGTATCATGATCTTTGGGTTTTCATTTTGGGTTTAATGGACTTGACCATGAAGATTTGAACTTAAAATTATATGTAATATAAAGAAAACAAGTATACTACAAGAAATTGGAAAATCTTGGAAATTTCACTGCTCCTTCCATGAGTAATTAATAATAAGATAATCAACAATTTGAAATGTAATGTTTAGAAAAATGAGATCTCTAGAAGTTCCTGCGTTTTATAAAAATATCACCCATATGTTTAAAGCTATATGCCGTAGTTTGAAAAATAAATGCATTACCTATGTAGCATCTTGCAAGGGAACTTGATAAACATACTAGATTGAGTAGTAGATTGATTATATTCCTGTTATCACCAGTAGGAAAATTGTAGCTAAGTGTACTTTTGTAAAAACATATATATCAGGAGAGATAAATGCATTGTTTGAAATGACTTTCTAAGCTTTCATGGTCTTTTAAAAACTTCATTATGAAGAAGTTATGATTCTTATGATTTATGTGTCATTATTATCCACCAAATATCCACTGTATAGGGGCAGCTTCTATATTGGATATAGACTCAAAATACATTTAAAACTTAAGAAAGGAAGGGGAGGATAGAGTTGTTATTTTTGCATTTTCTGTGACATAGAAGGACCATAAAGTAAATGATGAATTTTTTTTTTTCAGATATGAGGATCAATGATGCAGACTGCTGGGTTCGATGAAGCTGGGCATTTATAACTAGATTCATTAAGGAATACAAAGAAAATATTTAAAGAGATCAATAATGGTGTCTTCTGGTTGCAGAATGCGAAGTCTGTGGTTTATCATTATAATCAGCTTCTTACCAAATTCAGAAGGTAAGATGCAGTTCAAATTTTCTTTCTTAAATCCAGCAGAACTCAAAGGATACAATTTTATTTATATGTATAAATGGCTAGAATATTGTTAATTTAAAAATAAGTGCTGATTTTTTTGGGGGGAATAATTATTTCCATTATACTGCTGTGTGTCACAGAAAGTACTAGACAGCTGGCTTTATATTTCACATACCTTTACAATATATTACATATATAATCTATATAAATATACCTTTACAAAATACAATTGTAAATAAGCCAAAGGGAACTAAATGAAATCTTAACATGGTACATATTTTAAATTTATTGACCACATTTACTTCAGAAAAAAGTAGGAAAGTAATTTTTATGATCTTATTGCATCTTTTTAATTTCATATATTTCCTAGTAGTCATGCAGAGGTCTCTTTCATTCTGCAGCTTTGTCTAGTTGTAAAAACATAAAACTTTTGTATCTTTTAGAAAGGCCTGTTTTCATATTGCTTTGCCATGTTATATTAAAAAAAGTCCTTGTAGATCTTTATATAGGTATATATGTGTACACAGAAATCCCATGTAGAAATTTGCCGAAATATAGTAACTATTTTCCATATACTTAAGACCGGAGTAAGAGTTTTTCTTGACCACTATTACTTTAAATAATTGTGTTCATAGGAAATGTACTCATTACCTTATTCATGTAACTGTAACTCCTCTGTATAGTATCTTTACAATAAACAATTGTGGTATTGGAGGTTGAACTCCAGGCTTCACTTGACTAGGTAAGCTCTCCATCACTGAGCTATACCCCTACTTCCTAAATACTAGTAAAATTTAGAAATAGTGTATTTTTCAACACTGCCTTAATTTGTCTTTTGGAAGAAACAAATACACTTTGGGGTTTAATGAAATAACTATCATTCCTTGATTACTGTAGATTTCTTAATGCCTCTTATTTCCATAATAAATATTATTTATATATGAAAATAACATTCATTTAAGAGCATTTTAAGGTTAACTGAATACAGAAGTTAAATATGGTGGTAAGATGTGTGGATTTTATAGCTACTTGATAATGATAGTTATTGGCATAAAATACATTAACTTCTAAAATCTGAAGGATATCAATTTTCTGAGAAATTCATATACATGAATTTCATGGATTTTTTTTAGTCCCAAAGAAATAGTATTAAAATGGTTTATAATTTTAAGATTTATGTGTACTATTAAATAATCTTACTTAAACCTATTAAAAAATGAGAGATAGGGAGATTGAAGCATATTATCAACTAATAGAAGCCTTTTCCATTCTTTGTAATAAGCTTCAAAATATTAGACATTTTAATTTTGCTGAAAGGATTTTATTTGAATTACTTTTCCTAAACTTTAGGTTTTGTCATATTCTTTCCAATTTCCCTGTTTCCTCCATTTACTGTATTGTTAGAACTTAATGGTGTAATTTAAATAAATAAAAAGCATAGAAATATTCTTATCTTCTATATTCAGGAAGTATATAGATGGTTCACATAGATTCAGGTCACTTGAAAGTTACAAATGGGTTAATATTTTATTTCTAGGTGACATTGCTCTTTGCTCTAGAATAGAAGATATATCAAATCTAAAAATAATATCTGAATGAATCATACTGTATAATGATAAACAAGTAGAAACTGAGTTTAACAATATGAATCTCAGGCTTGAATTATTATGAAAATCATATGTATGGTCTATAATTTTACATCTGGTTTTTGGGGATAAAACTATCTTAGTTCCTGCTGTTATATTTGAATGTTTTTATACATTTAAAAAAGATTCCAGGTGTGGACCAATGGCTCATTAGCTCAATAATAAAAAATTTCCAATCAAGATAGAGACCACTTTGCTGGCACAGTAGTTTAGCTCAGTGGGGAGCTAGCAAGCAGTCGCTTTTTCATGAGATACTGCAGTTTTATTTCTAGTGTCACCTATTAGGTCAGGATTCATATCTGCTGTTAAGAGAAATTTCATTTTTTGGCATATCAAGCTAGGGGGTGTTGCTTTTGAAGGAATTCCCTCCTACCAGTAAAAGAGAACCTGGGATGAATTCACACTGCTAGTTGTGAGAGTGTACACAGCCAGTGCACACTGTTAGAACATTGATTCAGCATCACATGAGTTTGTCTTAGAAAAGTTTTGCATGATATGATAGCCCTTTATTGCCGGAAACCAGATAATGGTCTTCGAACACCTGTCGAGAAAACCAATCAAAGTTAGGTATGAGAGGCATAGGAAAGAAGATAGAAATGTAATTTTTCAGCCATTAAGTTTCTTCTGAGCCCTAGCATGAAAGTTAGCTTTTAAAATCTTAAGAAGTGTATGTCTTTGTGTGTGTGTGTGTGTGTGTGTGTGTGTGTGTGTACGTACGTACGTACGTATGTGTACATACTAGTTTCTAGGCTCTTGCCTATAAACTCAGATGAGATTGTGTTCTATAGTTTCAACCCTATATTTATTGAATGTGACTATATTGAGTCAGGTGATGGGGATTCCAAAATGGTATGAAGCACAGTTCTTATTTGATGAACTGGTGTTCTTAATGTTGGAGTTGTAACCTCAGACACCTACCGAGGCCAAGAAACAGATAAAGTAACCAAAGAGCAGCAGGCCAGGTGAAGGCTGCCACAATTTGAAAAGTGTTTGCCAGGGGACAGTTAGTTGTATCATTTCAGGATTTAACCTGCTTTCCTAGTCTTCCAACTTTTCACTTGAAACCAGATACTAAGATTTTTGATATCAACTGATTTGAGATTTAAATTTAAAAAATACAGTAAAATAGCCATGCTTTCTGCCTGCCTTTTTTGAGTTTTGTGTGTTTCCGTTTTGGTTGTATTTTTCTGTGGTATAATTTTAGTCTATATCTCATTTTGAATTTGTTTTAGGTATGTACCTTTGAGCAGTATACTTCCAAATTTGCAAAGAACACTTAATCTGTTTTTAGGCAAGCCCTAAAAATATGTAGTAATTCTTGTGTGTGTTTTTCTCTGTTTTCATTTTTATGGCCTTTTATATGCTACCACTGAGCTATAACCCCCAAACCCTCTTATGCACATTAGAGAAAATCAGTAAGTATTTTAGACATAATGACAATGAAAGGTAATTTTAAGAAGATTTAATTTTTATAATTTCCTCTTCTAGTTGTCTGTCAGTCCATTTGCATGAATATTTTGCAAATTCAGAATATTGTTGTTAACGCCAGATTTTTAAAAATGTTTTGCCAATTTTTCTTAGAACTGATTTTGTTCCTGGAGAGCTAACCTCAAGCCCTTGACAAATCAGTTCAGTTGAGAACCTGGTGTGCTTTGATTATTTTGGCCAATTTTTGTAAGCATAGTATCCCACTGTGGAATCATGTATCAGTAAGTAGGAAAGTAAATTGAATCTTTGTGTCCTAGAGGATTAAATTATGCTATATAATGGAGCCCTGGCAAGCCTAAGTCAGACGTATGAAGGCTTGCTCAAGTGACAAGTTACAAATAATAGTGGTTCCTCGGCAAAGACAATAATATGGATTTCAGTTTGAACTTTTTATGCAACGAGAATGTGATTAGATCTCATAAATCCAAATTTTAGTTAATTAACTCAAATGACATTGTTGCTTATACTTATTTCAAAGAAAAACATAATGCTTAATATAAATGGCAGATATGCCAGTATGGCTTTATGTATTTATTTTATGTAAATCAAGAACATTTAAGAACATAGTGGTAGATATAGTATCTTGCCAGTGTTTAATGTAACAGTTACTCTAAGCACATTTTCTATTGTCTTTTGAATTGATGTTCTCATGCTAAAATATGGTATGTGTCTGTAAAGTATTTTCAGTACCTAGTATAAGAAAAAGCAGATCCAAAGGTTCAATGTGAATCAGAAAATTATTTCCTTCAGAATAATCTGTCTGAGTTTGGTGGAAGAATTGATAACTATTCTCCATGGTTAAACTTTAAAAATATGTAAGCAATTCCCAATACTGCACTTAAAAAAAAAAACTTTTACTTACACATAAAATCTGTATTGTGCATATGTATACATAGTTATACAGTATGTTGGCTATATAGTGACAGGGACTTTTTGTTGTTCACTGATGTATTTAAGTGCTTAGAACATAATGCCTTTTTCGTTTTTTAAGCAATTCGTCAATTTATATTCATCACCTAAACAGCATGTTAAGAGCAAGGGAGAGGACAGCAAGCAGTTCTATTAACAGGTGCCAAGTGCCAGGCCTCAAGCATGCTAGGCAAGACTCTTATCACTGAGAAAAAAATTATGGTTTGATTCCCTGTGATTTAGAAGTTAGTACCCATTTGCTTTCTTGAAGTTAGTGTTTATGTAGTCTCAGGTTTCTTTTTTATGCCTTTGGTCAGGGTTGGGTATAATTCTGTCCTATGGAAAAGGAACTTAAAAATAATAAAAAAAATGCTTGACACTCTTAAGGAAAAGGAAAATCGAAGTAGTCACATCACCGTGCAAAAGCAATATATTTTCCATTAGAGATAAGCACTTCTAAACTTCTGCTTTTATTTGTCTCTTCATTGTAATACCCTGTTCTTTTGCTTGTTGGAAATAACTAGATGCCCATTTTTATAATAGTGCTGAATTGACTTATGGTAGGGGTTTTAGGTTTTTTAGTCTAGCAAAATTGACTACTTTTGTTCATTGCAGTACATTTGATTAGTTGAAGACTAGGAGGTAAATTTTCAGCAAGGTACATGGGGATTTGGCTGTATGACTCCTATTAAACTTAATGGGAGTCAGAACTCCCATTAAATTAATGGGAATTGTGTATCTGTGCTCGATGCATAGCAAATGTAACCTTATTTTATAAACTCACAAATTATGTAAATGAATATCCATTCAGAACAATGCCATTTGTTTTTTAATGATTTTATTTATATTTTCAGTGTAGACCAGTGTGAATTTATTCTTAAGGAAATACATAACAATATTGCTCTTACAACACTTTAAATATTCTTTATTATTAGGTTTTATGGGTAGAATGTAATTCGATTGCAGCAGCCTTCTCTCTGTAGGTAGTGATCTAATTTGGTTTTAAGAGTATAAATTTGCCAGGCATAGTGGTGCATGCCTGTAATCAAAGCACTTGGAAAGCAGAGGCAGAAGGACAGAGAGTTCAAGTGCAGCCTAGACTATATATCAAGAACCTGTCTTAAAAACATATATAAAATTTAAAGCCACTTGGAAATTGTATGATGTTGATCTTTTTTGTGTGCTAAAACCAAATGCCACAAAGTTTTACTATTGAAATTCAAGATGAAGGTAAATTTGTTGTGAATGTGACCTAGATTTGCAAAAAATTAAAAACTAAGTGTAATAGGATACATAAAAGTCACTTGGATTATAATTTGATCATTTTTATATGCTAGCATTTAGAATCAAAATCTTCCATGTTTCTTAACTGAAGATTAAATTCAATAGATGATTATTTTTGTTTTTCTCCCACTTTCTGCTTTATTTATCATCTTTTACCTCTTTTCCTCATAATGGAAAGCCTTTATTTAGCTTTAGGAAGTATTATAAGGAAGCATTGTTGATAAGTAAGTGTGTGACATCAGTTACTATAGATCTCAATAACATTACAATCTTTGGCTATTTGAATTTTATGAGCCTCTGTTTTGTGGCAGTAGAGATTGTATCAAATATTTCATATACAGTATTCTGAAAATTTAGCTTTTTTAAAATACCAGAGTACATTTAGCCTTGACATGAATATTAAGCATTTGTCACAGTTTTTGTACATTGAAAACAATCAGTAATGTATTAAAGGTAGCTTCATTTAAAGGCAAAGCAGCATTTAAAGGATTTTAATTCTGTCAACCTGTTATTCTGCCAATTACTCATTACATATTAGTTTCTACTTTGGAGCTTTAGCTTCAGTTTATAAATTAAGAGTTTCACTCTTTATGTACTGTATACTTAGGTTGTAGTATTAGAGCCTAAAACAATATAAGGGATTAGACATATCAGAGAATGAAGGTAGAATCTGGTATGCCTTTAAAAATGGATTCTCTTGCAAAATACTAAAGAGGTGTTGGACTGAAACATGCTTGTCATACTACTAAGGGAGCATCTGATGAAGCATATGCCTGGTACCCTGCGTTACTCTTGGTTTCCTTCTCACTTCCTTCACATGACAGAGAATGACATATGACAGCCATGCAGGCTACATGTATTAGACATCACTATGGATTAGTGAATATCTCATGACATCTTTCAACCCTGTTCTTGAACTCCTTTTGTCAACTTGACAGAAGTGATTCTCAGAGAATACCTAGAGTCAGCCTTGGGAATCTCTTGGCTAAAAATGTAAAGCTGAGAAGAGAATTCTGTATCTGTGCTTCAGGAAGCAAAAACAACATTTTTAATCTTCCCTTATCAGCACAGGACTCTCAGGAGATTGGCTTTTATGTCTGCCATAATTCTTGCTTTGAGAGTTTATTTTTAAAAATGTCTTTTTTTATCCTGATTTTGAATGTGACACGTTTGTGAGAAAGAATAGGAAAAAATTAAAGTTCATAATACTTTGACCTTCATGCATGTCACATTACTTTTTTATAAAAATTTTCTCCAATATGCATTTGATATTATAAATAACACAACTCATATATATATATATAAAACAATAAAGTTAAATTCTCAATCTTCATGTACTCTTCAGATTTTTTATGTGATAATTTATCATGTCATTATATTTAGCTCATGGATTATAATGGCTCTTCTGCTAGTTGACAGTGTTCCTAATTCCCTTCAAGTGTGAGGAAAAGTAAATACTCCTATATGATTTTCTTCTTTTACACGTGGTTATTTACAGAGTCTAGAATTCTAAGAATCTGATCATTATATCCAAGATGTGATACAAACATAGTCCAAATTGGCTTTAAAAAATTAAATTTTATTTTCAAGGTGACGTTCAGTGGAGTTACAATTCATAAGTCAGGTAATGAGTACATATCTTTTTGAAGAGTTTCACCCTCTCAAATCGGCTTTTATGAAGAGCTATGTGAATGTTCACATTAAGTTCTATATTGGAAATTGTCAGTCTTACATCCTTAACCAGAGATACTTTACATTTTTTTTTAAACAACTGACACATTAGCAGGCAGTGACTCCTGCTTGTAATCCTAGCTAATCCTACTACTCAGGAGGGTGAGATGTGAGGGTCAAAGTCAGCCCAGGCAGGAAAGTCTGTGAGACTCTCATCTCCAATAAACCACCAGAAAACAGGAAGTGGCACTGTGGCTCAAGTGGTAGGGCAGGGCACTAGCCTTGAGCTGAAGAGCTGAGAGACAGCACCCAAACCCAAAGTTCAAGCCCCATTATTGACAAACCAACCAACCAAAAAAAAAGCTGATGCATTAACATGTGAAAAAGTGTTTTTGTAAGTTAGGTTTGTAATATAGGGGCTGATTGTGTTTTTTGTATACTTATTTTTTTTGTAATTGTAATTTTGATGTTAATTATTTTGTTCAATTTTTCTGATTATATTACTATAGTTCATTGTTATTTTTATTAGGAAAAATGTATTCTAGTTTGCCTGGCAGTGTGTGTGTGTGTGTGTGTGTGTGTGTGTGTGTGTGTGTGTGTTAGATTTTAAAATGAGAAGAATTTACACTAATTGCAGATTAAAATCTCACCTTTGTATCAGTTAAAGTATTCACTTGCATTTTCCTATATGACTAAAATATAAATTTAGAATTAATATTGACTTTTGGTAAGAGCTTTATCTCTTCCAGCTTTTTTTTTTAACTAGTGCTTATGATCAAATTTAAGGTTCATTATTGATAGGCAGGTTCTACTTTTTATCCCAAGCCACTAAATTCTTCAGTTGCTTAATTTTAATGACATTAAGCATTTTTAAGCCAACTTAATGGGTCAAAATTTGACAAAATAGAGGAAGTTGGTACAAAACCACTTAAAGTAACTGATATTGATACTGATTGGACTTTGAAAGATAGTAAATATAAAATTGTTTCTAATGAATCCTAAAGTGTCAAGAAATATGAGTTTCCTTGGGAAAAAATAGAGGGATTCAGAATTTAATCTGCATTTTTTTTTTTTAATCAGAGGGATGCAGAATTTAATCTTGTGCTGGGGTTTACTGTTAAAAAAAGAGATACAAGTAACTTCTCAGGTATTTTGTTGCCTATTTATAGAGTGCTTCCTATGGTTTACTTGTGTCCTTTGTGTTTGTCTAATTGATGTATGTGTATAGTTTCTCCTTTAATTATTGCTCAGTTTTCTTTTTTTTTTGTTGTTGTATAGATAGGCATTTCCAAACTGAAAGTCCATTTACTCTGAACTAAAACTTTGGAATTCTGACTGACATGCAGTTTTTGTTGTTGTTGTTGTTGTTGTTGTTTTTAATGTATACAAACATTCCCAAATCAGAAACTCTGAAATGATTTTGTGCTCAACTACTAAAATCTTAACTCTGCAGCAATAAGCCAATATTAAACTCACGTTAAATAGCTTAAGGTAGTGGTACAATGAGAGCCCAAAATTTTAATATTAAGGATGATTAACTGTGCAGATAGTGCAGAACTCCTGTTGGGTTGTGAGGTCCACTTCCAAAGGTAGTCTGCTGTCAATAAAACGATGCTGCTTAGTAAAACAAAGGAGACATGCAGTGTAGGTTATTTGAATTGTTTAAGGAAATTTTTTTGTTTTTTAGGTAATTTTCCCTTTGTGTTGCTTTAAGTAACATGAGATTTTGTGTCCTGGTAAAAGGACTTAGAATAGGGGATGGAAGGTCTGTCTGTGGTATCAATGTAAGGATTCAGAGCATAGAAGATTCTGGAAAAGATGTGTGTGAGAGGAGAAAAAAATTAAGGAAAGGTCATGCTGCTTTAAAATAAAACCATCTTACTTGTCTAGAATGTTCTTCAGAATTTAACTTGTAAATCACTTGAGGATTTTGTCACAATGTAGATCTCATTTCAGAAATTGGGGATGGGCCATGGTAGCCTGTGTTTTTACCAAGGTGACTCAGGTGACCTTGAGGGTCCTGAGCCAACGACAGGACATTTTGTATCAGGAGTTTTGGTTACTAAAATGTTATGCCTAAAGAAAAAAAATCTGATGTTTTTCTAATGATAATTTCCATGATTAAAAATCAAGGTTTGTTCCCAACCCAAAAAACTCAGATGAAGTATAGAAATAACAGTATTTCAATTTTATAATGCATTTTATTAATAAAGGAACCAAACTACCTTGAAACTTGGCTGAAAATTTTTATAGTTTGTTACAAGCCTAATCCTGTTTTATGTGCTTTGTATTGACCTTTTATCTGATGATTTGCTTTGAAAGGTCTGTGAGCGCCAGTCTAGACTGACCCTTTCTCACCAGCATTTTCCTGGATTCCCCATTGATCTGTCCTATTTTCATTCTGTTGTTCATAAATTACTTTTAATAACATCTTAATACAACTTTATTACTGAAAGCAGCATTTTGTAATTCTGTAACGAAGGGAAAAGTGTACATTTGCTTGCCTTAACTGGTTTTAAGAGAAGTTCACTATTTGATTGTAATCATCCTTATAATAATTTCCAAGTACAGTGGTCATTTTCACTTCAGTATTAATACTGTGTGACGTGTTAACACTATATGAATGTCAAATTGAGTACCTGTGAGTAAGCTGGCCAGTAAAACTAGCCAAGGATATTTTATCCATGCAAGGTCATTTAGTGGTTTTTTTTTTTTTCTTTCTACTTTGTAGTATAATCAAAGATTACTGGCTTTCTTTGAAGTAGTGGACATAATATTTCTTCTTTAGAGGACATGGTGTCTTTGTGCTTGTCCTGTTAAAGACAAAAATAGGTTACTGACAATGATTTACTTTAATTTTAGGTTAATACAGATTTTTCTTTTTTATGAGTCTACTCAGGCTTTTAAAGCCAAAATTAAAGGAGGTAAATATTTTAAACAGATTCTGTATAAGCACCATAGAATTTTTATTCTGTGGAATTAAGGAATTTTAGTTTGGAATCACACCTGGAGATTAGTGTGATGAAGAAACTAAGACTTAGATTGCCCTTTGGCCACATTCTAGTTGTGGCCAATCCAGTTTTCTTCCTCTAGACTTTCATGTTCAGCTCCAAGTCAGTGATTATATTTTACTACCTGCCGGGCCTCTCACTTAAGAATTAAAAAAGTATACCTCGAAATATGTGTACAATATTGTTTGGCTTAATGGGGATTGTCAAGAGATTTATTCATTACCATTTCAAATTAAAAAGCATAGTAAGGGTTGAGTGTAGTATAATCCTAGACTTCCAGAGGCTGACCTAAGGGTCATGAGTTTGAAGCTAGCTTGGGATACATAGTGGGACACTTTTGTCACAGAACAAAAGCAAAACCAAAAATTCTATATAAAGATTGGCTTTTTTCTTTCTTACTACTGGAGGACCAATTGTTTTGTGGGGGGGATTGAATGAAGGGCCTCACACATACACTCTAAGTCCTTTTGTTTGCTGCCTGTGTTTGGTTTTGGAGATAGGCTCTTGCTAACTTTTCCTGGGCTGGACTTGAACTCATGATCCCCCTGCCTGTATTTGTAGGTGCGATTTCAAGCATGTATTACCATTAGAGGATCTATCTTGTTAACTCTCAACTTTCTAATAATCTTCAGAAATTTGTGGCTACTAGCACATCTTTAAAATTTTTTTTGAAAGTGTAGTTTCTTTTTGGAGAAATCAAATATTGCTGGTTATCAGACTGTATAATTTCTAATAATTTTAAACAGTTTTAACTGTTTAGTTATTTTACACTGATTATCAGTGGTCATTAAAATAGACAGATATCATAGTTGTGGGTTTCTTCAGATCTAGGGTTTAGGGCATTACCTTTTCCTTTTAGTTTGCTTGCAGCAGGAAGCTTGTTAATCCTTTGCTTTGTTTCAGCATTTAAGCAAATACAGAGGGTTCCTGATAGCTTTTAAAAGCTTATTTTGGTGGCATTAATGGCACTCACTGCAGATTGAGATCCTGCTTTATTTACTAGAAAGCTTGCCTTTGAGACTTGTCACTCCTGTTCTTTCAACAGTGTTGCTAATTGACTGATAGCAGAGATGGAGAGGAAAACATTTGGTGACAAAAGCTAGGAATAGGTGTGACTCTCCTTTCAAAGGTAGTGGATCTTTGCTTCTCGATCTCAAATCTATTTGGACTCAATTACTAAATAGAGACTTGAAGAACAAAGTATATTAAAAAGCTTTCAGAAATGTTAAACAACTATAAAACCCGTAACCATTTAAATGACAGCAGCTGACTATTTGAATTAACTTTGTGTTTGGCTTAATTTGGGGCCCTAATTATTTCTAACTTACGTGAGTAGATTTCAATTATAGTAACCTGCAGGGATTTGTAGCTAAGGCAACTAAAAGAATCATTTTACATAAAGTACTTTTGTTCGACTGATTGGGCAAGTATAAAACATAATGATACAAAATTAAAACCCTTCTGACAAAGTCCAAACAAATGTTTCTAGTAATTTTGAAAAAATGAATTTATATTTGATTTAAAATTACATTTTGCTTTTTGGGGGTGATTTTTGATTGAATATTAATAAATATATAATTTGTGTGGGTCTGTGTACAAGGGTTTGTACCAGTTTGGGCCTTGAACTCAGGGCCTGGGTGCTGCCTGAGCCAGACCTCCATTTCTGCCTTTGTGGTAGTTAATTGAAGAATTTCTGTGTACAAGGGTTTGTACCAGTTTGGGTCTTGAACTCAGGGCCTGGGTGTTGCCTGAGCCAGACCTCCATTTCTGGCTTTGTGGTAGTTAATTGAGAATCTCACATACGTTCGTGCCCTGACTAGCTTTAAACACTGCTACTCAGAGCCATTCGAGTAGCTAGAATAGAGGCATGAGCCACTGGCACCAGCCTCTTTGTAAATGAGTTTTAAGGTTGCATACTTTATAAAAGTATTAGTACTGAAGATAAAGACACATTTGTCACAGTAAAGACACCTTCCAAAGTATTTTTCTCTCCCTGATATGCTGCTTGACAGTTTTAAATATTTACATTTAGAAGATAAATGTACATAAATAAATTAAATGACTGGTACTTCTTTAATTCTGTAGTTTCATTTGAACATTTCAATGAACAGAGCAGAGAGACTCACTCAAAGACAGGCTACAGACAGAAGCAGTGCAAGCACACACTATGTTTGACATTGTGCTACAGCCTGCAGGGAGACTCCATGTCACCCATTGTCCATACATACTCAGTTTCCTACTTTGAATATATTTACGTTTTTTAACATTCTTTACCTGCCAGCATCAATAGGCCCTTTTGAGCCTTTACTGAAGCATTTCAGTAAGATCTCAGAGCTATTTTAGTACACCAAGAGCCAGCAGCACTCTCATCTTTTTACTTCACTTAAGTCCTCTTCATCCTCTTTTCCTCTCCCCTCCCCCTTCCCATACCCCGTAGTGTTTGAAAATCTACAACACATTTAGTCATTGTCCATTCTGTGATCGATTTTCCACGAGCAAAGCAAAACCCAAAAAGTGGAGTATAAAATTAGCGAAAGTCAACTTTAGTTTTCTAGTGAGATTTCTTAAAGATGCACACATGCTATATCACTAATTGGTCCTTGTTAGTTTGTTACAGATTCTCAAAAGTGACTATCTTTAGAAGGCTTTAAAAGTAAATGGGAATCCTTTGAATTTATATAGCACTCTAGTCTAATATAGTAACCAGGAATTATGAATAAAATGGATCGCCACTAAACTGTGATTTATAGGTACTTTTTTTTGTAGTAAACTCTAAGTATCTCCTTTATATGTTTTAGTAAATTTCATGAGGTATCAAGGACAATATTTTGTTTGCTTGTTTTTCTTAGTGATTAAGTAGGCACTTGTATTTCAGTGAAAAACATTAGAGGAGACTTGGTGCCAAAGCAAGCTTTTAATTGTCCACATTTCATTCATGGGGCTGGCTGTATCTTTACTAATAGTCACCTACAAATAATATTGAGTTTATGAATATTGGAGTGTTTAGAGTATACAGAATGTGTAGCTTGCAATAATAGTCTTTAGGTTTAACAACTGAGTATACTTTTAAATGTGCTTCGAAACTAAATTGTAGCAAATGATAGTTACCTCCTTTCCATATTGGTGCAAAATTATCAGGATAGTAACTGATGCTGAATTAAAATAGGGAAGTTAGTACTTGAAATCCAGTGATGAACTTTGCTGAATTGTCATTTTCTTTTCAGGGTTTGAAAACTGCTTTAGAAGTAATTATGAAGGCATTCAAAAAATGATGAGTTATGAATATCTCTAGTTACTGGGAAGATCCTTGTAATCTTGTCCTGTGAATTCCCTCTTTTAGTAAACTAGAAAATCTTTCAAGCTTCAATATAACAAGGAAGAAATGCTATCTTCTTAATGAGTAATAATATCTTATTATATGTTATACAGACATTCTTTACCTAAATCAATATATGTTTTGTGTGACTATTATTAATATCAAAATGCTTTTTTATAGCTTACAATATTAAAACTAATAAATTCCATTTAAATCTACATGTAAATGTGTTTGAATATATATTCAAGAAGTCAGAATTTCTTGTTCACTATATTTAACATTTTTTCAAGGATACCTTATTTAACTTATTGTGTGTCTTGGAAAACAGCAGATTTTGTGTTTGGTAGCAAATGAAATAAATACATAGTACGATATAGAATGTACTTTTTGAATCTATTACCTTTGAAGAGGAAAGCATTTGACTTACAAAAAGTATTGTATTCTCCAATACTTTGTTGTTGTTGTTGTTGTTGGTTTTGGGGCTTAAACTCAAACCCTTGGAGCTATCCCTGAGCTTTTCTACTCAAGGCTACTACTACCTTTTTTCTACTACCTTGAGCCACAGTGCCACTTCCAGTGTTTTAGTGGTTAATTGGAGATAAGGTCCTTAGATCTCAGACTCTTGAGTAGCCAGGATTACAGGTATGAGCCACTGGTGCCTGGCAGAAACATTTTGAGTTGAGAACTTAGGAACTAAAAGATTTGTTCAGAAAAAAATTTTCCTTGGGCTGGGGGGGGGGGGGGGCAAGGGTTGGCTCAGTGGTACAGCGCTTGCCTTGCAAGCATGAGGCCCTGGATTCGATTTCTCAACACCACATAAGCAGAAAAAAAAGCCGGAAGTGGCGCTGTGGCTCAAGTGGTAGAGTGCTAGCCTTGAGCTGAAGAGCTGAGCTACAGCGCCCAGGCCCAGAGTTCAGGCCCATGACCGGACTAAAAAAAAAAAGAAAAGAAAAGAAAAAAGTTTTCATTGACAATTTGGACACTGATCTGATGTTTCAGAGTACAGTTGTATCATTTCTTGTTCTATAACAATAATGTAATTTCTCAGTTCAAAGCATCATTTTGTTGAACTTTGATCTTGATTACTTGGGTTTAATGTGGAAAGTCAATGAGTTCTGAAATGAAAGGTTGACACTACTGAAAATAACTTAGAATATATTCCTATTTCACAGGACAACAGAAAATGGGTATTATATTGTGAGAACAAATGATAACAGTCTTCTAGAAGGAGAAATTATAGTTTATTACACTGAACTATTTATGACTATAAACTGACATATATTTGGAAAATACTAATATTTCATAATTAATGATTTTTATATTTGTCATTCAAGCATGAAAGGAAAGAAAGTATCTAAAATGTATATTTATTGAATATTTAACAGGATTGAGTTGTCTTTCTGAAATATTTATTAAAAAAAAATTAAGCCGGATGCTGGTGACTCATGCCTGTAATCCTAGCTACTCAGGAGGTTGAGATTTGACGATTGCAGTTTAAAGCCAGACTGGTCAAGAAAGTCTGTGAGACTCTTATCTCCAATAAATTACTCAAAAAAGCCAGAAGTGTTGCTGTGGCTCAAGTGGTAGAGCATTTACCTTGAACAAAAGAAGCTTAGGGACAGCACCAAGGCCCAGAGTATAAACCCCAGCATCAATATCCCCCAAATCTATCTATCTATCTGTCTGTCTGTCTGTCTGTCTGTCTGTCTATACACACATACATACATACATACACACATATGTATATTCATGGAGGAAAGTAAAGTTTCATAATATTTGAATTTTAGCATTTTCAAGTGCATAACTAATTCACCATTCTGTGTCTGTGTCTGTCACTTTTCTTCCTGTTTAATGCTTTCCTTTTCTCTATCAACTTAGGAATAAAAACACTAGTAAATTCTCTATTTAGTAGAAATGTGTAGTATCATGGTTTGTGAAATTGGCAAGTATTATACTGGATAAATAAAGATAGCCATAGTGAATCTTCATTAAGTTATTTTTTACTTAAGGAAACTTAGTGTTCATTTTACGTGAGAATTTGATATTTTGTATACACTCTAAATGCCAGTTGTAGATTTTTTTAGTTTTATATATAGTAGAAAAAAGAAATGAAGTGTCAGTCCATACCAAGAGTGAAGAAGGCAGATGCAGCTGGTGCCGAAGAGAGGGTCTACTTGGTGTATAAAAAATTCATGTCAGCATTTCAACACTGCATTCTTTTGGGGTATCTGTTATCACTGAATAGGAAACTGTTTCAAATTGACAGGCAGACAGAATGTTGTGCTGAATGTGTAAATTGGAATTATCACATCTAGCAGTTGCCTTCACCAGGTGCTGGCTTGGAGCTGGGTTCTGTACAAATGTCGAGAGAGTGCCAGGAATAGTTTTATTTGCTAATTATCCCTCTTCTTTTCCAATGTCTAGGATTTTTAGTAAACAGCCTGCCCAGGTGTTTTTTTTTTTTTTTTTAGGAAAGCCTAGCAGGACAATGTAAGAGACTGCAGGTGCTTTTGTACCAGAAGAAAGCCATATAGAACACTGGAAACACCATATCCATGTGTGTGAAAAGGATTTGGCTTTCAAGAGTTTTACCCCTTAAAGTACTGAGAACAATCACTGTCAGTATTTTCTGGTCCAGAGATACTGGGGAACACAAAGATGTGGAAGTCAGTGTTTTAAGAGAACTAGAACATTTAATTAGGCTTTATGTTTGAGTTTTGAAGTACCAACAAACTGTGCTTTGCAAGCCATGTGGATAAAGAGTAAAATTTCTGAGAGATGGTGAAAGAATGAAAGTAAATTAAGTGCTCTTGCTTAGAAGAATATTGAAGATTTTTTTGATTTGTTTTTTTCCTTTTGATCTGGAAAGATTTAATACTACATGATAGAATTATAATGAGACTTTTCTTCAGAAAGCTCCTTTGCCATGTAGTACTATGGTGTTTGAAAACAAAATTTAAAATTTTATCCTTACGAATTTTTATCACAAGCTGTTGCTAAGTAGAGCTGAAATTAATTTATGCTTGAAGCATTTATAACAGTATTACTATTTTTGAAATTTAATAACTTGTTTTACAGAATTATCCTTTCATTAATTATGTTAATCGTGTTTTCTTGACTACCACAAATATTTTTCTGAAGGTTTATGGTCTGTCTTTTGCTTATCCCGAGGGCAGTGAATTTTCTTAGTGCTTTTTCTTCTATTAATGATTACGTTTTTTGTCTTCCTTTTTTTCTAATCTTGACGTTGAGGTAAGATAATGAAGTGCTAAGTGCTCAAAATGTAAGTATTTTTGTAGTTATTCTTGAGCCCCGAAAGTTGTTTCTTGTAGTTTTTTTTTTTTTTTTTGACATTGTTATCCTGGCACTTCTACAACTAAGCACATTTCAGTGATAGAGGTGAACATATCACAGGATTTATGCAGTCTGCTTTTAAGTACGAGGCATTATTGTTTGTATTGACTTGATCTCTCTTTTCACTGGCATATTCTGTGGTGAAATTACATTTCTGTTAGTTTCTCATTGGACCTACAAAAGTTATATTCAAAGACCGCTGGGTTTAGTGTAAAGTCCATTTATTCCAACTCTGATCATTATTTACCAGTTAACTTGTCCAAATTATTGACCTGGAGTCTGAGTTTTCTTATAAAATTGCAAAAATGCCTCCCTTTAAAAGTTATTAATGTTTAGAAATTCATTAGTAATTATTTAATATCTGCCAAATGCCCAGGCTGTGCTACTTGCTAGACATGAATTTTTTTTTAATGAACTTACTAATTAAGTATGACACCTGTAAAGGAACTAGATCATGCTACATCAGTGGAATATATAGCTGAAATTGAAACCATAGACATATTTGAATAAGGGAAAATTGGCCAGCTGAGAAAGCATGAGGAAGGCATCCCTGGAGAAGGTGTAGAGTGTACAGCAACTTGCCACTAAAAATGAGGTGATACATACAGCTCCTTGTGGGTTCCAGATGAAAGGATGCAAAGATGGAAGGCTTATGTAAAGTAGGTAGTTGCAGTCTGTTGCATGCCTGTAATCCTAGTTACTCAGGAGGCTGAGATCTGAGGATTGTGGTTCAAAGCCAGACCTGGAAGGGACGTTCTTCAGACTCTTACCTCTAATTAGTTACAGAAAAAGTCAGAAGTGGTGTTGTAGCTTAAAGGATAGAGTGCTAGCCTTGAACAAAAGTTTAGGGAGTTTGGGACAGTGCCCAGATGCGGAGTTCAAGGCCGGGGGAGTGGGGAGAAGTAGGTAAATGCTTTTTAGCTTTAGATGATTATTTTTTGTCATTATTTTGGTAGTTTTTTCTATATAGTCAGTAAGCTGATTTTTTTTGGGGGGGGGTCTTCGTATTTTTAACTTTTAGCAGCTAAATCAAAACAAATTTAAACTGAACAAAACATACACGTAAACTGAATTTATCCAGTGTCCTGTTACTATTTTGGCAGTATTCCAAGTGAGAAACAATCTGGAAAAAATGCAGTGATATTTGATTTTTGAAAGAAAATGTGTGAATTATTGAGATTTCAGAACTGTTTCTGAGGTTTGGCAAATTACCAATAAGGACAAGAACGGTTTATTCCTATTTGTTTTTGGTAAAGACCAGAGACTAATAAATGTTTGATCTAGGGTAACTCAGACCGCCTGTGGCCCTTATAGAGAAAGAAGTTGGAGTAGAAATGGTCACAGAACATGAATCTCAGATCTGGGGCAGCCAGGGTTTCTGGGGCTTTATTTACTTGCATAGTTACTTGGATTTTGAATTCCACTTGCGCCTGCATTCTTTCTGCCCCCAACTAGCATTTTGCTCATCTTTCTGAATCTCTTTCTTCTTGACTTACTGAGTTTCTCCTCCTATAATCTGTCTTTAGGATAACTTTGTTACTCCACCAGCCTTGTGCTGTCAACTTCATCTCTTGTACTGCCTCTGGAGTTTCCCAATTAAAAATCTTAAGAAAGAAAAACTCATGGATTTTACCATTTCTTTAAAGATGGAGAAATCATACATTGCTCCCAGGATTAGAGACTGCCTTTTTTCCAAGAATGCTTTCTTTCCCAGTAAACTGCCTCTGTCTGGTTATTGGGAAATCCTCATCATCACCTGGCTTTGCTTCCCTCAGCTTTGCTTTTAAATAGCATTTCGTGAAAATGAACTCAGTGCTGGTAGAAATGGCAGTTTATATCTGTAATCGTGAGTGATAAATGCTAGCAGTTGAAGTGGATTATGAATCAGGATTAGAAATACAAGAAGAGAAGTGAATCTGATTAATAATTTACGAAATCAGTTTAGTGAAGTTACTAATACTCAAAAATATAATAGGTAAGCTGGTCACAGGAGGCTCAAGACTATAATCCTAGTTACTTAAAAGGCTGAGATCTGATGATCTTATCAATACCGGGCCAACCAGAGCCAGCTGGGGTAGAAACTATTGAGATTCTTGTCTCCCAACAACAAAAAGTAAGTATGTCAGAAGTTGAGATGTTGCTAACGTAGTTGAGCAGAAAAAGCCAAATGAGAGTGGGAGGTCCTGAGTTCAAGCCTCAGTACTGGCAGGCATGTGCGCGCGCACACACACACACACACACACACACACACACACACACACACACACACACACACACACACACACACACACACACACACACACACACACACACACTCACTTCACAGTACAGGTAATAGATATTATGCAAATAACATGCAGAGATAACCTTGTCAGTGAAGAACACTATGTTCCAGAATAAAAATATTCTTAGACTTTAAATTTTCCATAATTTATAATGTGTTCACAATTATGATTGCTTTAGTAATTAACAGTTGTGGGGTAATGCTTGGAAAACTTTCAGAGGTATAATTGGTATTCTATGTATATAAAATAACTATGTTTTTAATTTCTTTAAATTGTACTTTTAGCTGGGTGCCAGTGGCTCATACCTGTAATGCTACTCATGAGGCTGAGATTGAGGCTCGCAGCTCGAAGCCAGCCCAGGCAGGAAGTCCCTGAGACTCTTATCTCCAATAAACTTCTCAGAAACACCTAGAAGTGGTGCTGTGGCTAAAGTGGTAGAACACTAGCCTTGAGCAAAATGAAGCTCAGGGACAGAGCACAGGCCCGGAGTTCAAGGGCCAGCATCACACACACCCAAAATTGTACTTGCAATTATAAAATTTAAAAAGTAATTGCATTTTTTTTCAAACCTATTCAGGTATCAGACATTTTATTAGGTGTTTTCTATTTATTGTCTTGGATAATGGTCCCCAAAGATATGTAATCTTCTAATTTTAGTCTTGTAGTTGAGGAAACGCATACATAGTTACATGCAAATACATGCAGAGCTGCAATTTATTCCCTCCTAAAACTATATGACACACATGTTCTTTGATTTGTAATAATGAATATCCATTTTTATTTTCCATTTTGGAATGTTACTCAATATCTGTACTGTGGTGTCTGTGACTAATCCAACCATGATTTAAAAAGCAATGCATATATGTATAAAAGAAGTGCCTGCAAAGGTTCATAAATGCACAAGCACTGTTCACACTCAGGCTCAGTCCCCTTTCCTTGACACCAGACAGCTTATTGGGAAAGTGGAAGATGAGGCATTCAGCATATGCTTTTGTCTCTGGTGCTAGACGTTATGTTTAACTTTCTTTTTAATTGCATTGAGTTAGATATTTTGGCATTGCCTTGATGGAATGCTAGAAAAAGCCTTTATCAGCTCACAGATGGTTCTTTCTGGTTGTAACTTTCACATAATACCACTTTCTTACATTCATCATCTATTGACGGCTTGTGTGCAGAAATGTTTTGTTCCTAATAATAAACATAAAATTGAAGGATTATTCTGTGCTTTGAGAATGCTACTCTTTCATCATAAAAGTTGGTGTTCTTAGTATATGGCAGTAGTTTAAAAGACTTACTGAAAAAATAGAAAAAAAATAAACTTGTAGGCTGGGGTTTATAGCACATATCCTAAACTTAGCATGCAAGAAATCCTGGGTTTGATCGTTGTTGCTAGAGAAAATGAACAATAAAACTTCATTTGTGACTATGACAGTATTATATTAGCATTCCCTTTCAGAGTTAAAAGAGTAGCAAAATTGGTGACTATAAAGTTGCTGGTTTTTTGGAGGGATAGTATTGGAGTACAGGGACTATGAAGGTACTCTACCACTTGAGCCATGTTTCCAGCTTGGAAATTTGTAACACTTAAGGAAAAAGAAACTTAGTATGGATAAATATGAGATTCAATAAACTGTGGAATACTTATAGTTCATAATTTTCAAAGAATTGTAAACAGGACTTAAGGAGGAGAGAAAAAATTAAATATGAAAAATCACACATATATATTAAGAATAAACACATTGATTTTATATTGTATTATGGGTAAGTTTAGGGAGTTGTGTATGTGTGTATTACAACTGGTATGTGCTGAACCAGTCCTTTTAGAAACTTCTTTCTTATTGTTGATAACAATAATATCCACCTAGTAGCTCCTATAATTAAAAAAAAACCCCAAACTTTTCTGTACTTCCCAATTGTTCTATGACAATTTCTGTTAAACAAATAGCTCTGTATTGATACCTAATATTAAGCTAATAAATAGATTTTGATTCAGAGTTAATTTTACTTAGCTTCATTGTAGTTCCATGAGAGGAATATTTCACTAGCATGTACTCAGGGACATCAGGAAAGTATCAGACACAGAGTATTTTCAAATGAATTAGTATTAGATGAAGGAATAGCAGATTAATGAGTAAGTGAATTTCCCAGCAGATGACCATATTAATTCAATATAACTGTTTTTTTAGTGTCTATGTATTTTGCTAAATTTGCCTTTTATAAAATCTGTAGAAAACAGTGTAATATTTTCATAGCACTTTTTAATCTTTGAACAAACAAGTTCACCTCTTTTCACATTTCACCAGTGTCTCCTGCGCAGTAAGAACAGGGTCTCCTGCAGAAGAGTTACTAAATAAATAATGATTGAGTGAATAAATAAATGAATGATCACTATCCTAATTGCACTGTATTAAAACAAATTACTAAAATTACTTTTGAAAATTAAATCATCCGTGAAACAAAATACATAAACTATGCTAGTTTCTAAGTACACGCACACAAATACACATATATTCATACATTTATACATACATACACAGAACAAACACTGGAACACGGAATAAGTAATTTTGGTATCTTGTTAATGTTCTATCATAGTTAATATTGTGTATGTACTTAATAGAGTCAAGTTTGGTGAAAGCCAATGTACAGTGAAGTCAGATGATTAACTTGTGATCAATAGTAGTAGCTAGCTGATATAAGAAACTGAACTAGAAATGTTTCCCAACATAATAGTTTTTTTGGGGTTTTTTTTTTTTTTTTTTTTTTTTTTGGGTCCGGTCATGGGGCCTGAACTCTGGGCCTGGGCGCTGTTCCTCAGCTCTTCAGCTCAAGGCTAGCGCTCTACCACTTGAGCCACAGCGCCACTTCCAGCTTTTTTCTTTTTGCTTATGTGGTGCTGAGGAATCGAACCCAGGGCCTCAGGCATGCAAGGCAAGCGCTTTTCCACTGAGCCAACTCCCAGCCCCAACATAATAGTTTTTGGCTCATAGGATTGATTCATTTCATAGAATTGATTGAGTTCTGATTCCAGGATTGGTCATCAATGAATTGAAAGTGGGCCACAAAGAACTCAGGTTGGTTTTCCTATTGCCTGCAAACTTGGAAAGCACTAGAGTGATCACTGAAAATAATTCTAGGGGTGATTGGTTCCTGAATTTTCCTGCTGTTTCCCAAGTGTCACATACTGTCCCAAGGCAGCACAGATTATTGATTGACTGATTGATAGTTCTGACTGAGTAGCTCACATTGGCCTAGAACTTGTTTGTAACCCAGACTGCCTTTCCGCCTCTGAATCCTACTGTCTCAGCCTCTACAATGTTGGGATTACAAATGGAAATCACTACATTTTTGCTATCAGGCAAATGATGCTTCTAAAAAGAGATCTTTCTCTGGAAACTGTAAAGAAAAGAAAAAGGGAAAAAAAAATTCTCAAAACAATTTGACAGTCTTTCTGTTCTCTACTCCAAACCCTGTACTTGAAAAGAATGTGACGATCTTGCCTGAAACAACAATCCCTCCTCCCCTTCAATGATTCTTACATTGCTGTAAGTCTCTGAGCAGGTTGAAAGGTGAAAGGTAGATAGGAAACATGTCTCTTGTGAATTTTAAATTTGGTTTACTAGATGCACTGAGATTTAATTGTTAACAATGGGGCAAATGAAAGTGAAGAAACCAGGCATCATAAATTGAAAGCCTGGCACAGATAGAAAAAGCATGTTTTCCCATACACAAAGGCTGGTAGTTGAGTTATATATATTTAGTTTTAGAAAAAAATAATAGAGTTGTCTGAAAAGATTAGAAGTCAATACATTTGACCCACACATATTGAATTTTGTGTCACAAGTATTAAATCACCTCTTAAACTCTTGTAGTTCCTTAGTACCAAGAATAAATTACTCTGTGGAATAGCAGATAATTTATTTTTCAGTGATTTTTTAAAGGTATTTTATAGGAATAGCATTAAAATTACAATTTCCCGATATAAGTAGCAATCTACTATGGAGGAAGAACTAAAAATGCTGGAGTCCAGCTTTTCCTTAATATATACACGTCACTGTGGAACCTATGAAAAATGAAAAAAATCAAGACTTTCAATGTTGTACTTTCTTGTACACTTTTTTTTTCTTTTTGGGGTCGGTTGTAGGGCTTGAAGTCTGGGCCTGGGCGCTGTGCCTGAGCTCTTCAGCTCAAGGCTAGTGCTTTACCACTTGAGACACAGCTCCACTTCTGGTTTTCTAGTGGTTTGTTGGTGATAAGAGTCTCATGGACTTTCCTGCCCGGGCTGTCTTTGAATGGCAATCCTCAGATCTCAGCCTCCTGAGTAGCTAGGATTACAGGTATGAGCTACCAGCACCTGGCTTTTTCCTGTACACTTACTTACTTTAGATAGTAGTCAACAAAGATATAGCAAGTTATAAATATTGCCAAGTAATAAGTTGTTAATTATATTTCATGGCTTAATTCTGTTATCCTTCTATAAATAAGGTGCTCATTGTGAGTCTCAGAACTTGTTAGCATGGAGATTTTCTTGTGTGGGGAAATTAAGTAAGTGCAATGCCATGTGTCTAAGCAGCATATCCTTGGAAAATTTAATAAAGACCAGTTTCTAATATGAAGAAATGTAATGTATTTTCTATATTGAGTCAGTGCATAAACAATCTCTTAGCCCCCCTTCCTCCAAATAACTATCATTAGAATGTGCACAGTATTATATCATTAATGAATTGACCCATGTCTTTAAATATAGGTAAAATTATTTTGAAATTTCCTGATTATTTCACTATTTCTATTTGACAGTTGCATCTTTACTATCGAGAAAGTTTCACCCATTAAATATATTCAGAGTCAAGTAGGAAAATGGGCTATTCCCACCTGCTTGCATTTGATTGTCCATTTGTAAAACTTATAACTCCTAGTATACTGTACTAGTTAATTGATAATGGATTTTTCATATGTAACTACTTTTATTAATTTATAATGAAATTTTTATCCCATTGTTTTCCTTTCCTTTATTACTTTAAACTAGCTGGCTGTAGTCTTTAAAACAGTATGTTCACTCAGTACTCTTCTTTCATATTTATTCTACATTTCTAAAACTGTAACCTTATTTTGTTTTCCTAATATTCCATGTAATTTTAACTGTTGATAAGGCTAATCATTGACTCTGGCCAATATTTCCAATGAGAAGTTGATGAGCGAGACTTTGAAATTTAGTAATCAGATTTTTAGTGATAAAACGATAATCATGATTAAAAGCACAAACGTATACTAATGTGATAAAAAATTAGAACTGTAAGTAGTAGATACAATGAAAATAGTAGAACTGTATGAGTTTTAGCTTTTATTTATTGATTGACATTAATTCTTGTCATTGGGCATATGGAATGTTCACATATCTTACTTAAAGGTGATAGTTTTCTTATTTATTTATTTAAATTTTGCCATTTTGGGGGTATGGGCAGTGGTATGGGATTTGAAGTCATGGTCTTGTGCTTGGCAGGCCAGATGCTTTAATCTTGAATGGATGCCTTCAGCCCAACTTTTTTTTTTAATATACAGGAAGAGGATACTTTCCCGCTAATTGTAAATGAGGACCTACCTTTGTAGAAACCAAAGTAGTTTCTAATTCTTCTCTGTTAATTGTACTTTGAGAAACGTAAGATTAGTATTGTTAGCTTCTGGTTTTGAGCCAATGGCACATTTCTCCTGAGAAACGCCTGGGAAATGAAGTGGTTTTTGTTAGTAACCTTTACAGTATGCCCCACAGACAGTACAGAGACTGTAGCTCCCAGGGAGACAATTAATCACCCTGCATAGAAGGGGAGGAGGGCTTACATCATAACTTTCCATGAAAACTTGATTAAGTGGCATTGAAAAAATTTGTTTGAAATAATTTTATTAACTGTGTTCTGTGTGGACTGTGACATTTAAAGGGAAAATAGTTGCTATTACTATTAATGTTTTTTAAGTCAAGCAAGACAAGAGAGACATCAATGATGGAAAAAGAAGGAATTGAGTGTTTTATGTATGGAAGACATTTTATGCCATAAGAGTTGTTATTTTCTCCACCACATAGAAAAGAAAGGATTAAAATGGGTTAATAACCACTGCCTGCAAATCTGTAGTTAGTAGACCTGAGATTCAGATTCAAACTTAGTTCCCCTAGCCCAAGGTTTAACTGCTAAGCTATGCTACTCTTAACCAAAATAGGAAAGAAATAACATTTCATGCTCTTGCCTTCTTCCTGCTCTGGAACATGTCATGTTTTCTTGGGTCTGGAACTCATTCCTCGGCTTGTCACTTCACTGACTTTTTCTCATCCTTTAAGTCTTGGCTCTAATTACTCTCAGTCCCCAGAGACGCTTTTCATAGCCATCTAATGGCAAGCACGTCCCAAGTTACATCATCCTATTTATTTTCTTCTAAAAACTTTGTCTTTCCCGCTATAACCTCTGTGAGGACAAGGTCTTATCATTATCCTTTATCAATTTTGATTCATAGGACAAAATATATTTTATAAAATAACATTGTAAGAATAGTATATTAGCATAACATGGCTCAATAAAAACTCAGTGTTGTAAATATTCTGCTTACTAAATATGTAGAAATATATATTATTTGCTAACAAATATTTGATACACTGCCATTTTAAATTTGAGTTCAGTAAGTACTGAACTTTATAGAAATTTATTAAAATTTCCCTAAATATTATTGAAAATTATTATTGAAACTTTGTTTTAATTATTATGAGACATGCATAAACTTGGATTTTGTATGTTGCAAAATGAAAGATTATTTTTCATTGTCTATTAAGATTTATTTCTGCAAGCATCTTAATTGCAGAGTTATTAAATTGTTTATCGTGTGCAAAAGAAAATGATCTTGTGTAGTTGGCTAGTAACATTCTGGTATGTGTATGTGCTAGATACTTTCAATACACTTAAGGATCTTATTTGTGATTCTTAAACAGAACTGTAAGTGGAAGATAATTTTAGAATATAAGGAGTTAATCTGTGACTACAAATAAATTACATAATTAACTGTTTTGTATTTCTGAATTTGAGAAGAATTTTGAGTTCTTTGTTACAGAAAATGGTTACTTTTAAACTTTGGTAGGAGAAAGTAAAACTTAACGTTCTTTATTGATTCAAAGAAGTAAGTTGGCAATAAATTGTGATTAATGGTTGGTGCCCAAAATCTCAGTATTTTGAGAAGTCTACTTTCCCAAAACAACATAAATAGCCTATATATTATATGTTTTACTGTACTTTGGTGGAGAAGATAGCTTTGTTGTTGAACTCTATGGGAAGAGTGAAATGCTATTGTTGTTGTTTATGAAAACAACCAGACTTCTTCCCTGGTGTATTCTGACTTCTTTATCATGACCTTGTACCATGGAGCTAGCTTTTTTCAGAAAGTGTAGAGGGCATGAGAGAAAAACCATTAATTCCATTCCCAACTCTAAATTATTGGTTATTTATGTCTGTACCTTCTAGCTTTAACGCCTTTAAAGTTTTAAGCCTGTTAACTGCTTGGAGAATTTGATAAAAGCTGCACCATATCCACATAAATATGTATTGACATAAGCACAGAATTACACCCTTTAAATCCACTTATTAATAAACAAGCTTCATAAATAAAGGTAAGATTGTGTGTTATAAAATTTATTGATGTGTTCACGTATTAACTACCTTATTAGTGAAGTTCATCTATGTCATTTGTGTAAGTTAGGTATTGTGGCAAGTACTGCTGTAATGTTGCACAAAGATCACTTTAAGCGTTCTTGGTGTATTAGGAGTGAAACTTAAGTTGTTGAGGGAGTTTACTACATTACAAATGGACTGTGCTCTACAGAGGCAGACACTTGGTCATCTTTACCCACTCTTTCTTTTTTATTCCCAAGGGTCTCCTAATTTTGCTTTAATTTAAAGGGTTACAGTTACATAAGTCAGGTAATGAGTACATTTTTGTGAACAGTGTTACCCCTCCATCATTTTTTTTGCCACTTTCATTCATTATACACAGCTAAGCAAAAATTTTTAGAGGAAATTGGATCATTTTCTTTTCCTATTATTCTTGTTCAGGGGCCTCCATCGTTAAAGTCCTAAGGGACATTGCACCTGAAGCTCTCTTCAACCTGTTGTGGAGATTCTTTTGGGGATCCTTTGCCTTCAGACACACTAGTCTTCTTTAGTATTCTTTAGAGCCTTTATTTACCTGTTTGATATTTGGATCCTAATCATTTCCCCGTTTCTTTTTATGATTCTGTTTTACTTTAAAAAATGTGTATGTTTCTCTCAGAGTAACTACCTGGTGCATACCTTACCTTTATAATGTTTCCTACATACAACATACTGCTAACTTGTTTCTTAGCACTTTTACAACATGAACATATTTAGTCTAAATTTTTTGGGGGGAGGTTGTGAAAGGGGATAGTCCCTATTATGTATGCTTTGAATATTAGCTCCATATAGGGGGCAATATAGTCCACTGCTTACTAAAATGTTCCATTTGGGTGCAGAATGGGAGGGATATTTGAGCAAAAATCAGGAGGTTTAATGTAATCTTTGGTTGGAAAGTTAAATATGCATAATAAAATGCAACTGGTAAATTTAAAGAATTTGGATTAAACCACATGAAAGTGTATTCAGGATATTTAACAGGAGATTGTGCTGATTCAATTGTTTTTGGAAAGATCATGATTGCTGAGAAGAGAGTGATTTCAGAAGGGTGATGGTAGAGCTACAAAACCACATGTATGGGATTGGAAAGTCTATTATGAAAGCAGTGGAATTATTTGGATTATTTTGCTAAAGTAGAAATTGGGAAAAAAGGAAATGGATTAGAAAGATATTTAAATAAAACATTAAAATCAGCTATACTTGGAAGTGGAAGGGATGGTGTCAGGGCTTAGCATTTAGTGTCTGGCTTGTGCAATCTGAGCTAATGTTGGCAGTATTGACTGACTGGGAAATAGAAGAGGACCAGATTGTTAAGGTTCAAGGAATGACTTTCTTTGTTCCTTTATAAGGCCACTTTTACTTTCCTTTTGAAGTCTGGTCATTTTCAGTTTATCAGGAATAGAAAAAAAATCAGAACTGTTTAGTCTTCTCAATAGATGCAAACCAAAACAAAACAAAATATACTTACAAAAAAGAGAATTAGGGAGCCTGGGTAGCTCATGCCTGTAATCTAGATACTCAGGAGGCTGAAATCTGAGGATCAAGGTTCAAAACGAGCCCAGGTAGGAAAATCTTTGAGACAAGTCTCTAATTAATTAAACTAATTAATCTCTAATTAATCACTCAAAACTTGAAAGTGGAGCAGTGACTCAAGTGGCAGAGTACTAGCCTTGAGCAAAAAAAAAAAAAAAACCCCTCAGAACTCAGGATCAAGCTTCAGGATCAGAACAACAACAACAAAAAAGGTTGGGGGGGGGGAGATTAGAACCCTTGCTCCTTAGCTTTCTTACTCTCAACTTTAGTATAAAAATCTACAGATCACTAGCTGGGCGCCGGAGGCTCACGCCTGTTATCCTAGCTACCCAAGAGGCTGAGATCTGAGGATCGCGGTTCAAAGCCAGCCCGGGCAGGAAAGTCCCTGAGACTCCTATCTCCAATAAACCACTAGAAAACCGGAAGTAGTGCTGTGGCTCAAGTGGTAGAGCGCTCGCCTTGAGCTGAAGAGCTGAGGGACAGCGCTCAGGCCCAGAGTTCAGGACCCATGACAGACCAAAAAAAAAAGAGAATCTACAGATTAATTTATTTTTCTTAATGGAGGCTGTGAGGTTGGTACTTTTTTTGTTTTTTGTTTTTGCAAGAAATCCACATAATATTGGCCACATCTATTATTAATAATAAATAGTTTACCATGAATAAATTTAACCCTGGTAGATACCTGAGCAGAGAGAAAAGTGCATCTTGATAGTTCAGTGCTAACACGTAGGCACAGAGTTGGATGGATGGATGGATGAATGGATGGATATATATATATATATATATATATATATATATATATATATGCACAAACATATATAAATATATACATATCTGAATAGTTGTTGATAAATAGCTAGTTATGTTTTCATTATTTAGATGAAGGGTAAATGTTATCCAAAATTATAATCAATTTCTGAATTTTTTGAAAATTTATGAAAAATAAAATATAATGTATGATTTAAAATGGAATAGTACACATTGTATGTTTAGATGGGCACTTCTGTTTATTTAGCTTTTGATTTTTAGTGGACATTTGAAATGAACCATGAGTCAAAGTTTAATATTTAATACTTTGTATTTATTTAAATACTCGGATCTCTCTGTGACAACTTGGTTACCATTTGGCTACATTGTAAAATAATTGTTTTATGTCTGTAAAAAGTAGAACATTTCTTCAACAATAAAAAAATCTTAGCACCCAGGCCCAGAGTTCAGGTCCCATGATTGGACTGGCCCCTCCCCCCCCAAAAATAAAAAACCTTAGTAATACTCATGGGATTTGTGTAAAATTACAGTCAGCTTGTGCCAACCAATTATTCAGAGTTAATTTTATACATATTGATGTATGTGTCTGCACATAAAACTTTGCATATTCATGAAGTATTATAAAAGAAGAATAAAATTTGGTTAGTTTATTACAGATACAATTTTTTTTGTAACCTAACATTTGTTGCAACTGAAGATTTTACAAAAACTTTTATTTACCCTAATTATCTAAGTTGAAATACTTCAATTCTTTAACTTTACTAAGCACATCTACACAGTTAAAAAATAAGATATAACCATTGGTGTTTTTTTTTCATATACATATGTCAAGGTTATAGAAGTTAAAATAAATACTGAAACTAAATACCCCTGTCTTTTCTTGAAACATTTTGATTATATATTAACACAATACAGGACTTCAAAAGTCAGCATTTCAAATTGCAAGAAGCCATTTTAAAGCAAAACAGAAATGGAGAGTTTTGTCTTAATTTTAAATAATAGCCTCACATTTTGCATGTGATTTAATGATTTTGGCATTGTACAAAATACTGGTTTAAGAGATTTTTCTAGATTAGTAAGGAATATAACATATAGTTGTAAGTCATCAAAACAGCTAGTTTGAATGAAATTATTTTTACAAAGAGGATTATTATGAAATGATCAAGGTGTTGGGTTTTTTCCCTAAAACAAAAATGCAAGTTTTACCTGCAGTCATTTGTATATTACTACTGCAAAAAACAACCAAAACATATATTCTGTTTTCTTGTTTGTGAGACTTTTTAAAACATTAGGTTAGTTAGTGTTAATTGTACAAAATTACTTTATAGGCTTTGTACACTTTTACTTAGTTAAAAGTGTTAACATGTAGCATCTCTTCCGATTTTGAAGATATTTCTATTGTATATTTAGATGCTAAATATAAATTACTACTTATTAATAGATGTTTAAAAAACTTAAAATTCATAAGCCAGTAAATCTTACTTCTTACTGATTGTTAGGTTATGACAAAACTAAGAGATTGTTTCAAAGTTTAATTGAGTATCCTTTGCTTAAGATGTAGATATAAATTATTTTCTGCCTACTAGTTTTGACTTGAAGACGTACTTGAGTTGTAATAAACAGCATAAAAGGAACACAACCTGCTGTTGTTATTACTATGGAGAAAGAATTCCTTAAACATCCTCAATTTAATCTGAAAAACTTCAAGAAATAGAATCATCCCTTTCCCTTCCATGAAACGATTATCAGTTTGTAAGCAGAGGTTTTAATTCTCTGTATTATTATTAATTCTCTATTACATTATTTTTCTGAAAGTACTTACAGTGCTGTTGGTTTGAATGCTGACTGTAACATTTTTGTATTGATACTTCTCTCACAAAAGTCATTCTCACTTTAATCAACCATTAGTAATGGTTGACTTCTCTAATTTGCTTGTCTTCTACGAAACTCTTATTAGATTTAGTAAATGGAAGAAGGTACACTTGGAAAATTCTTCAATAATTTTTATGCCATCATTTATGAAAACTCAATGCCAACAGAGGAACTTAGATATTTTTATAAATATCTGCATCGATCTTTTACTGCATATTTTAGAATTAGTATATGGGTAGTAACCCCTATAATCATATATGTGATTATACTACATATTCTGTGTGGTCCTGATGTTACAGTATTTACTACTACTATGTTTTAGTCTCTTAGGGAAAATAAAGTTCAATAAATAATACTATCAGAAACCCAATTTCTTACTAGATCAGTTAGTTAGCTATATCAGCTGAACTCATACTAAACTCTTCAGAGAACAGGTAGGATTAAAATGAGCAGAATATGGTATGAAATTGCAGTATAGAATTCACTAAACTGAGAGCAAACTAAGTACTGTGTTTATTCTGTATTATTGCCTCTTGTAGAGAAAATGATGAAGTTAAAGCTCAGGTTTATTTTTAATTCAAGCTCTTGACTGAAATATAAAGGGATTTTAAGCCACCTACCTGTTTCAAAGATGGTATGGGTAGACCTCCTGCTGTTAACACGCTGTAAGGAAAATGGAGAAATGTAAATGAGTTTTGGTGATTTTTGCTTCTGAATATAAATGAAACTCAAAATCTTCCTAGATTTTTAATAGTGAACTACTACAGTATTAACAGCTGTATTCAGAAGTGAAGATTGCCATAAGAACTATACCATTAAACTTTGTTTCCTTATTTATTTATTTAGTTTGATAGTGGTTTTATTATGAGAATACTTGCTAGCACTGGATAAATCAAATATAATTCATTTGTAATATTTTCTTTTATTATGCTTCTAAATACGGTGCTTTTAAAATATTCTTTCACAGAAAGGAAGTAATTCTGATTGAAATGTGAAAACCTCATTTTACGTGGCTAAGAATTAGAAGAAATGGCATAGCTTTTCCAAGCTATCTAAGACTACTTAGCCAATTCAGTAAAAGTAGTTTTTAGAATTGAAGTTTCTTCCAACTGAGACCTGAATTGATAATTAACTGTTAGGAGGGGACTAGATTTTATTTTTTGTGAAAATATTTATAGTATATTTAGGGAATATTACCTAGTTGAGATTGAGGTCAGTTGATAATCACTCCTTAGTTTTCTTCCCTGAATATGGAAAGACCTCATTCTTTAAGCATACCCCAGTACCAAAGTTGCTGAAAAGAATTTCAGTTTTATGTTAGCTAAAGTATTAGTACGTATTAAAATTTGCTAGTGACTTGTGAACCTGCTGGTGGTTGATTGTATACCAAGACTTGGGAAAGTATATAAGCACAATTTTCTAACTATATGTAATTGGTTTGTAAGTAACTTTAGATTTCCATATAATAAACTATCCCAAGAATGTGTAAAAGATTCCTAGATCTTTTTCAACTCATGAAGTTTTGGCCCTACAAAAAGCATGATTCATTTTAGTTGGGTGCAGTCCAGGCAAGCCCTCTGCACATTCCACCCCCGGGGCCTTGAAAACTTGCCATTCCCCTCTTCTGCATGCCTTGTCTGTCTTTGGAAACAATCTGATTGTACAAGATTGTCACAATGTAGCTTTAAGCCCTTCATAAGGTCATAGGTCAAGCTGAAAATTCAAGGTGAGCTTCTCTTTTTAGTTTCAATTATACCTTTAGAGCATTGGTGGAATATTGACTCAACATTTTAATAATTAGTTTTAGTCTGGTTTAATTTTTTTATATATTGTGTGACATTTATTGAAATCAAAATGGTCAGAGAATGGGATTATGAAAATCTTGGAGGTCCCCAATTCTACCTTTTATGGAAACGGATCATAAGTTAAATTCTTAATGAGATAGGAAACTCAGTAAAAGCTGTGTAACACCATATTCACACAAAATGTTTTGAACTTTGCCTGATGGGAATTCTTTTCATTGTAAGACAATTGAAGAGCAACAACTCACTGTTTATTAGTATTTTCTTCTTCTTATTTTGTGATTAAATATTTTATATAGTTACTTAAATTTGGAAAACAAGTGAATTTATGTATGCTTTCTGATGCAGTTTTATGCTAGAGAAATAGCATTAAAGGAAAACACTTATTTTGCCAGTGAGCTAAAACTTATTATTACTGCTATAATTTTTTTTTTTCTGCCAAACAAAAAAGGGTGGGCTGCTTGTGTCTTAAACTCTTAATTCTGTAAATTCTGTAATTCTCCCTAAAATCCCTGTAGCAAGTGACCTTGTCAGGCAGAAGTGTAGAATAATGGAAAGAAGCCCAGGGAAGGTGGCTCATTTACAAGCAGCTGTTTGCTACTGTCAGAACAAAGGCAAATCAGAGCTGCTTTAAAGGGATATGACAGGCAGAGGAACAACTGCCCTCCCATTCCCCTATTAATACTTATCTTTTAGTATTCTTTGTTAAACTGACTGGTTGGAGAAGTTGTTCATAAGGATGTGGCAGGAAAATGTGTAAGAAACTGTCTACCATTTAACAAAATACAGAATTATAAAAGTAAGATTCGATTAAAAACACCTTAGCAATGCCTTTGAGTGACAAGAACATTTTGAGCATGGTTCTGTCCCATCAGTCACTTAATTTCATTCTTCATTGTTTTGTGGGATTTGATCTATGATATGTTTGAATCTCGTTAATATTGCATCATGTTGTGACTAGATTCTTGATGTAGGTTTTTACATTTGGAACAACATTTAAATCATACTTTTGAATGTTGTAATTGAGTGCGGCATCATTCTTACATGCTCGTCATGGAGAAAGAAGACTTTGTTTTTATTTGTAGCTTGGTGATCAGTCTGCTGTTCTGCTCCTGAGTTTGGAGTTGCTTGGGGCTTAAGGGGTACTGAGTGCTGTGGTAAAGTGAGAGCATTGCCTTCATTGGCATTTACATTTTCCCAGTACTGCTTTAAAAATGTGACAGAGACGTGCCTCTTCTTCCGCCCTGCCTCTCTAATGCACAGTTAATAATATGTCCTTCACTGAACTTTTTCTCCCTCATAAATCACTTATGCATTTACTATAGTTCAACTTTTTAAAGTGCATAAGGATAACCCTGTATATTAAGTACTTATGAAGCAAATCTTGAGTAAGAGTCTAGACCTTGAAAGTTACCACCTTTTTTTTTTGGTGTGTCTTTCAGTGAATAATGTAAAAAATGAACTTTTTTTTTTAGCATATCTGAGCTAATTTTTGACATAAAACTGACTTAATCAGTGCCTTCTTGGTATGACTGTAGGTGCATCAAACATGTAGAATATCTAATGTATGTCTGATCAAATATAGAATCGAATTGTTTTTATTACATGCTTTGAGATAATCTTATTTGTTTTCAGTTTTGATTATTGTTTTATTATCTTTAACTTTGTACAAAGGGGATTCAATTCAACATGTCAGTTTCTGTGTACCGTGCATCTTGATCGGTGTCATCCTTCTCATTATCACTCTTCCATCCTGAGATACTTTTAAAAGCATATATGTTGAGACTTTTTTGATCAATTTATTTCTATTTACTAAACAAAGTAAGCTCTTAACTTCTTTTGTATTTTGTTATTTTGTAATCAGTGCACATTGTATCCCCTTCCCCATCTCCTACCTACCAGTGCCTTTTTTTTTGGTGCAGGTCTTGCTATTTGTTGACTTTTTCATTCCAGGATGGAACTCTACTACTTGAGTGATACCTTCAGTTCTAGCTTGTTGTGGGTTGATTAGGGATAAGAGTTTGCACAGACTGTTGTGCCCAGGCTGGCTTGGTGTGGTGATCTTCATGGTTCAGCCTTCTGAGTAGCTAAAAGGAATTATATGAGCCACCAACAGTGCCCAGCTGTAATGTTCTTATTAATACTGAAGTGGGAGAATATGCATGTCATTTTCTTCTAATTCAAATGTTATATAAAAATTAGTTTTTCCATTGATTCATTAGTCCATTTGACCACTAAAAGAACTCTTATTTACAATGAACTTTTCATATATGAGGAAGTGGAATTACCTGGCTATTGATCAATACTTGTTACCTAAGTTAAAGGCCATAGAAGTTACAGAGGACTTAGAGGAAAGTATTTAGCTCCTATATTTGCTTTGAAGAATCAAATTTAAAGTAGTCCCTGCCATATGTTTTGTTCAGGACAAGGTAGTGAGTTAATGATAGAATCATTGTACAAATTTCAACCTTCAGATTTAGAGAGAAATGATCAAAAATGTCTTGAATTGCAGCTAAACCCACTTTTAGAAGGCCAGCCAAAAAATGTTCAGCAATAAACTGCATGCCAGTGGTTCAGACCTAATCCTAGCTACTCAGAAAGTTGAGAGCTAAGGATTGTGGTTTGAAACCTGCCTGGGCAACAAAGTCCCTGAGACTCTTATCTCCCATTTAGCACCAGAAAAGATGGAAGTGGAGTTGGGGCTCAAGTGATAGAGTGCTAGCATATACATACACACACACCAGCAATAATTTCCACGCTGTGCACCAGATTGTTAGGTATATCAGCAACCCTGTGTCGGGTCTTTTTCTGAAAGAATCAGGATTTCCGGAGCACTCTTCTTAACCACTTTTAATTCCTAACTTTCTCACCACTAATGTAAATAGCTTTTTTTTTTTTTTTTTTTTTTTTTTTTAAGAGCATTGGATATTCTTACTTTAAGTTGTCATAAAACAGGACATTTTTCTCAGGCTTGAATTCACAACGCAAAATACTTTACTTTTGTGTATTAAAATTTATTACTTCAATTGGCAAGTAGTTAGACTGGTTGGGTATCATTGCTGTCCTGTCCATGAAGGAGAATCATTTGATTTCTGGGCCTCACTTCATATCTTTAAAAAAAGGAAGATTAAAATGTTTGTTAGAGGGGCTGGGAAAGTGGCTTAGTGGTAGAGCGCTTGCCTTGCAGCATGAGGCCTTGGGTTCGATTCCTCAGCATCACATAAACAGAAAAAAAGCCAGAAGTGGCGCTGTGGCTCAAGTAGTAGAGCCCTAGCCTTGAGCTGAAGAGCTGAGGGACAGTGCACAGGCCCAGAGTTCAGGTCCCACAACTGGCCAAAAAAAAAAAAAAAGACTGTTAGGAAGACTGAAAGAATTATTAGTAAAGTAGTGTGAATGTTCCCTGATACAGAGATTATCTGAAAGTGTTAAAACAGTAGAAAGGTAAATTATTTCAATTGTTTAATATGTATATAGTTGGATTTACGATGTTATTGTATTCATGATACTCAATATCATAATTCCTATTAGGACCTGAAGCATCAGGGATAGCTACTTATTTAGCATTCAGTATATTTATATTTATAGTGACATTTTACTGAATCTAAACCTGAAAAGTGCAGGTCAATACAGGGCTTCTTTGTTGGCTTGAAGACTTCTTTTAATATGTTTTGTTTTTCTTCTTCTTTTAGTAGCGGTTATTGAACTTGAAACCATACCCCTAAGTTCTTTTGCTTTTGTAGCCTATTTTCAGTTGCCAAGTTATTACTTTGCCTAGACACTCCTTGAACCCTGATCTTCCTGTTTTCTTTCTCCCAAATAGTTAATATTACAGGCTTACACACTTACAGCTTCTGAAGGTAGATCGTAAACAACTTTTTGTTATTGGCATGTATAGGGAATTAGGGGTATTGTGTTTCTAGAAGTTACTAAGTATAGCTTATCTGTTTAATAACAATTAACTATTTGAAATGTTTACTAGATCTGTTAATGACGAGTTAGGCCTAATATAGGTGCTTTAATCTTTTTGAAAGGAAAGGAACTCCGTAATTTAAGTTTGATTTCTGGGGAAAAAAAAACTAGAAATGTTTGTAATAAAATCTTAAAGTTTTTCATTTGGTCTTTTGTTAGAACAAATGAATGAGTAAGCATTTAGAGTTCTTTGTCCTAAAAGTGGTACTACAGTTTGGTACAAGTTCCTATGGAAAGCTTTTCAAATTATTCCATAGTTTCACACGTAAGTACATTTCTTACATTTAAAGTTCATTCTGTACTCTGGCATAAGAAAACCATTTTGACAGTTTTTTTCCTTGAACATTAAACCCAGCATGAGATTTTTGTTAGATACATAGCTTATTTATTTCCAGTATGATCTACAATCTATACACACTGAAGTTACCCTGATAAAGATTTGATATTTTTGTTAATTTATTTGACATAAGTGACTTATAAATAAGTTTCTCGACTCACTATTATATATGTATATATATTAAATATATAAAATGAGTTTCAGGCATATTGTATGAGAGGTGTTGGTGAGAAATTTGATTTTAGTAGTTTGCTTTTTGTTACCTTAATATATAAAATTTATCTTTTAAAGACATTCCTACTATTAATAAAAACAATGTATTTTAAATTAAAATTTTAAATGGTGTTTTAAATTAAAAACAATCAATGAAAAACTTATTTTTAAAATGCTGAGGCATTATTACTCAAGTGGTAGAGTTCAATCCTTAGTACTACCCATCTCCCTCCTCCCTAAAAGAAAACTGAAAAACCTTTCTTCAAACCTTGGCACTTGATTCATCTGCTTCATCCTTTCCCACCCCTGAATTTCTTTTATTTAACTGTTCTTTTAGAGCAAAGATGATACATTGTTCCTTATCTTGCTCTGATAATGTTAACAAACTACCAGATGGTCACTTTCCAACTGGTTTGTCTTCATAAAAGAAATTAAAATATTATAGTGCCAGAGAGAGATGTTGTAATATGTCCTTTAAAAAATTATCAGGTCATTCTTTTCAACTACTCTATAATTGTAAAATAACTCAATGTCACATAAAAGGCAAAAAGCTAGAGTAAATGGCATCCTGGGAAATTTCAAATGAATACCAGTCTTCGTATATGGTTTATAGTACACTTAGAAGTCCTCTAACACACATACACACACACACACATGCACACACACACACACACACATATGTGTGTGTATGTGTTTGTGTATATAATAGTATCATATAAAACTAACACATTCTTGCAGTGGTAGTATTCTGGTTCTATTAAATTGTAGTAGAAATATTCTTAAACAGATCTATCCAACTAAATGAAATACAAGCCAATGTGGAGAAAAAAGAATCTGCTTCTTTCTTTTACCAGACTCAGCAGTCCACCATGAAAATCCTGTAACTGTGATAACATCATCTTTGAAATTTCTGAATGGAATGATTGAAAGTAGTCAGGATTATTAACAATGGAA
Organism: Dipodomys merriami; assembly: GCF_024711535.1. Classification (NCBI taxonomy): domain Eukaryota; kingdom Metazoa; phylum Chordata; class Mammalia; order Rodentia; family Heteromyidae; genus Dipodomys; species Dipodomys merriami. Next base: position 11,587,691 of record NW_027206290.1, read on the forward strand.
CATTTGGATGAATAGCATTAGAGTTGATATGATTAAGAAATATCTGGAAAATTTACACTATCTTTAAAACAGTCATCAATGAACACATTAAAGAAACATCTAAGAGCACTTTTAAATGACTTATGTGTAGTTGAAAATCACTTCTTTGTCTTGACCTTTCTCTGCCTTTGAATTGCTCTGTGTCCTTGAGCAGTCACTCAACAATTTTCCAGCTACAGCAGTAGTTATTTGGATTAGATAACTTTTTTTTTTTTTTTTCATGGACCTTGAACTTTGGGCCTGGGTGCTGTCCCTGAGTCTTTTGGCTCAAGGCTAGAGCTCTACCACTTGGAGCCACATTGCTTCTTCTGGTTTTCTGGTAGTTAATTGGAGATCAGTCTCACAGACTTTCCTGCCCTTGGCTGCCTTTGGACTGTGACCTCAGACCTTAGCCTTCTTAGTAGTTAGGATTTCAGGAGTGAAGCACTGATACCTGGCAGATTAGACAATTTTTGTAGTCTTAGTTTTTTTTTTTTTTAACTTTATAACTTCGTATTAATTACTCAAGTCAGAGTACTTGAAATGATTCTGTTCAGGAGCCAATATATTTGTAATGAAATGGAAATAAATTTCTTTTATTTATACCTGTGTTTAAAAAAAAATCACATTACATGGCTAGGCATGTAGGCATGGTGTGATTCAAATTTGTAATCTTAACTTCCTGAGAATCAGGTTCAGAGGACAGTGGCTTGAGGCTACTCTAGGTATAAAACTTTGATACTACTTCTCAACCAATAGCTGGGTGTGAGTATCACATGCTTCTTATCCCAGTGACACTGGACTCAGTGGCATATACTTGTTACCCCAATGACACAAGTAAGTAGGAAGAGGTCTGCTGCCTAGGCCAGCATTAGCAAAAACTAAGATCCTACCTCAAAAACTGCCAATGCAAATAAAATGAGTGGAGGCTTGGCTCAAGTGTTAGTGAGTACCTGCCTGACAGATGCAAAGCTCTTAGTTCAGTCCTTACTATTGCACACCCTCTCCCTCCATCAAGTTGTGCAGAAACTAAAAGAGAAAATACTTGAATTTGACAGCCTGAATAAGAGTCATTTACATATACTGCATTCTGGCTCCACTTCTGAGAAATAGGAATAATAAACTTGTAGTTACCTCACTGTATCTAATGTGATGTGCTACTGCGCTGTCTTTTCCAAAGTGTGGCCATTGGATTATATGTGTCTGAACCCTGGTTGATGCTTTCCAGGCATATAGTACTCACTTTACATGCTTAACTTATCTTCAAGTCTTCCTGTGTGTGGAAGCTGCAGAACAGCCCTTTGTGATTAGTAGAGGTGAAGATTGAGAGCCTTACCTTGTTTCTTTTTTCTTTTTGATAGAAAGTGATTTTACCGTATCTTTCTTCCACCCTTCCCATTTTGACTTTAACTGGTGTCTTGGCAATTTTTTCAGTGTAACAATGTGGCCCTATGACCCAACTCTCCACGGCATCTTTTTCTGTTTTCTGTTTAAATTGCTTATGCTGATACTGCATAGTATAGGATAAACATTAGTTCATGGATGAAATAAGAAATTGTATGTTTTCATGACATGGTATAAAGCACTGATGGATCTCAGAACAATGATGGATAGAACTCTACACATACCTTTTAAATTATTTTTATTTGAAAATGCTAAAAAGCAGAGAGATTATAGTTAACCTAAGCCAGACAAAGAATATATTTCCTTTTGGACAGGGTCACCCTTTCCCTTGTTCTCTCCAAGTTCTTCCCTTGCTTATAATTTTTGTAAGTGAAAGTTAACTGTTGTATTATTTTATAGAAGTCAAAAACGAGGAAGAAACTAGTCTTTCTCCCTGCTCATGTTCTGAGGCAAGCTGAGCTTTCCAAATTTTCTTTCACTGCTCCTGTTCTTACTAATTCTTTGCTTCCAGCACCCCCACCTCTTAGGTCAGCACCACACAATTGAATGTTGCTTCTGTATTCTTTGTGAAGATGTTGGTGGCTCATCCATTTGTTTGCTCCACTGGTAATCCTCAAATGATCCAAGGTGAAGACCATTTCTGAGCTTGTCCAAATTGGCCTTAGAATGTGCTAATGCAGTGCAAGTGTTGTGATGACCATGTAAATGTTCATCAGCGCTTTCCCTGTCCTGATTCTGTTCCCTATTAGCCCGTGGTGTTTTTTTTTTTTTTAAATTGAGGATGGATATTGCTCAGAATAACTCACCCTCATTGTTTTCCTAAGCCTAGCTTTTATCTGACCTCCCCACTATGGTACTCCAAAATGTACGACCCAGTATCGACTGAGAAACATGTGTACAGTGAGGGAATGTCACCATGAAATACTCCCTTGTGTGCCATATACAGTTTATTTCTTGATTTTAAGCATCTGAGAAAGAATGTGAAGACAGAAGTATGATTTATGATGTGTTGATCTAATTAGAAATGAGAAAGTTGTTTACATATCTGAAAATCAACTTTTCAGCTAAAAAAATACTTATTTTTTTGTTAATCTTTGCAGTTTAGCCTGCCTGTCTTCCTTCCTTCCTTCCTTCATTCTCCCTTTCTTTTCTTTGGACTTGTATTCTGTCCATCTCTTCCCTGTCTCCTTTCCCTCTCTGCCCCTCCCCTTTCTCTTCCTCCTGCCCCCTGCCCCCTGCCCCCTCTCCACCCCCTTTCTCTCAGTAGTGTTGGTGTTTAATGTCAGGGCTTCACTCCTTTTAGGCAGATATTAAACTTGTCTAGCTCTTTTCTGGTCTGGTTATTTTTCAGATAAGGTCTCCTTTTTTCTACTCCCTGTCACATGAACTGCGGTCTGCCTACTTATTCTTCTTCTGTAGCAAGAATATCAAGTGCATTGTACCATTCCCAGCCTTTTTGGTTGAGATGGGATCTCAAAAACTTTTTTCTCCAGGATGACCTTTAACTGTGGCCCTCCCAATCTCAGTGTCCCAATTAGGTTGTATTAGAGAGTGTGGGCTACTATGCCCATTGAATATACTGCTTCCTGCTATAAATAAGACAGGATGTTTTCCTACATATTTGTGTAATGTTTTTGTTTATGTAAAACATGACAAACAACCAAAACATAGCACATTTCAGATTTTCATTGTTCATCAGAGTAAAAGTTAATGTTGTCTAATAAATACCACAGACCTTTTTAGTAGTAAAAATATACTTTCTGCAAACTCCTAGTAAACTGTTTATGTGGATAATGGGCCAATAAAGGCAAAGGAAGTTGGCTAAGTTGGAAACATTGGTAAAAAATACATGCTACTGTAAGGTCAGAGGAAAGACAAAGCATTTTCTATCCACACCATCATTAAAACTGAAAAATATCATTTGTGTCCATAGTTCATAAGATGTTCTATAATTAACTCTCAATTAACTAGTTTTGGCTGCATGTAGAATTGCTAGTATTGGGAAAATAGGCTTACAAAGCACTTCATGTGGGTCTTTAATCTTTTGAGAATCCTTGCTTCTCTGAGAAAGACACAAAACAAATTGTTATAATCTTTGGGTGGCATACATGTTTCAAGACTTTCCCCTTGTAGATTGATCTTGCATGACCCAATTTGTGAGCATTTAGGACTATATTGACTATATGGTATAGTCCAAAGATGATTGAGGCCTGTTTGTTTTTCAAAGTTTTAAATGTAGCCATGTTTTACTGACAGCATTTTTTCTACTTGATTATGTCTTTTGTTGACAGCTCAAACTGTCTATTTACTCTTATTTAGAATGCAGTTGGCAACAGCAGTTGGTTTGTGAAACCAACTCATAAAATTAACTTCCCGGTTAAGGTATGGTTTGTTTCTTTGGGAGAAAAACTATTTTATTGGATATATTGCTTTAGTCTAAGAAGTAATGCAGGACATTTCTAGTACTAAGATATATTTTAGATGTGAAAACTTACACAGAAGAAAAGAATGTGTAACATTCTAATATTCCTTGGTATACTAAGTTAAAATATAAAGAGATAGTTTAATTATGGTTCTAAGCTACTCTGTAAATTAAGAAAATCAGACAGCAATATTTAATTTAAATGTTGAATTTAAATGTTGAACACTGTGATCAGATTATTGTTGAATTTACTTGAATAAATAATCAACTTGGAGTATATTGCTTTCATGTAGACTTTTTTTTTTAAAGAAATGTAAATTCTCTCCTAGTACTCCTATAGTATAGTTACTAAATCTACAAGAGAATAAATAAATCATTTTTTTGTACTTAAAATAAATATAAATGGGAAGGAACTATTTAAACAATAGCCTTCATTGTAGGGATTTTTTTTTTTGGGTCCGATAGTGGGGTTTGAACTCTGGGCCTGGGCGCTGTCCCTCAGCTCTTCAGCTCAAGGCTAGCACTCTTACCACTTGAGCCACAGCGCCACTTCAGGCTTTTTTCTTTTTGCTTATGTGGTGCTGAAGAATCGAACCCAGGGCCTCATGCATGCAAGGCAAGCACTCTACCACTGAGCCACCTTCCCAGCCCCCTGTAGGGAAATTTTTATGTCCTTGTAACTTTCACCAAGGAAGCTACCCTGGGTCCCCCAGTGATACTGCACCAAGGTTTTGTTTTAGGTTCTTTCCTTGCTGGTGTTATCAAATTCAGCTTGATTAACCTTTGATTTCGAACTCTGATTTCTCTATCATTTCTTTACTTCCCTGCTTAACCAAGACATAGATTGTCTTTGCTTTCTAAAACTAAGATATATGATGGTTTAAAGTCAGAATTGTAGCCATTATAGTGGCATTCCAGAGTCAGGTATGCTAGTTCGACAGATTGGAATCCTTTGCTGGTGAATGATTTTTTAAAAATTTTGCCCCTTTCTCTCAAATTATATACTGAAAAGAATTTCTTTTCCTAAAATTGTACTAAACTTAATGACCCGCTATGTATGCCAAATTTTTTACATGGTATTTTATTTTTAAATTGAAAATGGAAATGTTGCCAATAATGTTGAAAGCAAACACATATGAATAATTTCTGGGTAATAGAGCTAGCTAAGCACTGTTTCATCAGAAACTCTTATAGCATAGTTAAATCTCTCAGTCTATTTAGATGATATGCTAGGTAGACAGATATGTTAAATAGTGGTCAGCCATAAAGAGACACTTTTTGTATGAATTGACCCTATATTAGCTTTAAACAAAAAATAAACACTGAACCAAGGGCAATGTTTTGATGAAGATAATTTTGATTTTTCAGTGTTGACTGGTAGAATAAAAAGTATATGATACTGCTGTGTAAACTATTGAGTAATAATTATAATGAATAGAGAGAACTTCAGAAATGACCTAGATGAATGCTTGAATAGTCTGTTATTTTGACTATTCATAAACAGACATCTTTCATTGAGAAAAATGAAGCAGTATACGGACTTTGATGAATAAAACTGCCAGTTTATTCTATGAGTTTATAGTATCAGTATTTTTGAAATGACTACTGTGAATATAAAAAAATAATGAATGAGAAGTGAAGTAAATTGCAGTGCTGATAAAATCTGTTTGTCATTCTGTCTGCTATATTATAGTTAATATTTCAGTTTAAAATTATTAAATGGCTTAATGTGAATATTTGTGTTTTATACATGGCTCTCTGAATCCTAGTGTTTCATCTGTATTTTCAAAGGAATTAAAAAAGTGATGCTTAACTTTTAAGACAGTAGTGGTTACTGGTTCACAAATAAGCCTTGTGATAATAAATTAGTAAATTAGTGAAAAATTCCTGTAAACACAGCTCGTAGGGTCTGACAAGATGCCCTGGTTTCATTACTTATCCAAGGGTTGATAGGAATATACTGTTGCTTTCTAGTTAATTACTGCCTCCAGAAAGAAAAGGAAAGGCCTTGAATTCAGCATTTGTATGGTCGCATGGCCCTGTTCAGTCAAGCTCAATGCATGTTACATGATTGCCTGAGAGGAATAGAAAAGCTACTTTCTCAGTCTCTGCCCAGAATGCATGATAAGGTTGGTGTCACAAAGGGCGAGATGGGGATAACAGCAATTATGGCAAAGGCAACGTGGTTTCCTTGACAACCAGATTGAGGATTCATTGTGATTTATTATTTACTACTTCAAAACCTCATTCTGTGATTTAATTAAGGCTTAGAATTTCCAGAAAATCTATCTTTTCCAAATTTGAATGCCCTGTTACTATTGTTAAAATGTACACGGAAGCTATCCTAAACTCATGCTATTCTAAAACAAGAACAAATTAGGCTTAGTTTATAGTTTTGTGAAACTGTGGACAGGTGTTACTTAGATAACACTTAGTGAGTGGATGTGTCTGATATGGATGATGTTATTAATCGGTACTTGCAATAACAATAATGAACCTGGGGACTTTCCAACGCCAAAGTGACAAGCAAATTCTTACATTTTAAAAAAATGAATGTTATTGAAAGCAGTTTTAAATAGTTTACCCTGATTTGTATTTCATTGTATCATTTTAGATGTGAAATACCGGTTATTTCTTTAATTACAATTTTATGCGTTTCCCAAATTACAATCTTTTGAATTTGGCTGTAGTCAGATAATTCTTTGCCAGAAAGCATAATTTCACCTATAGAGTATAAGTTAGCCATTAGATAATTCTATAATTTGTCCCCCCCAATATTTTTCTTGTCCTTCTTACTTTTACAAATAAAGCATTAAGTGGTGTTAATCCTTAATCAAACATCTAAGCCTTTTAAAGCCTGCTTTTGATTTAAACAGCATAATAAAAATAATTTTAAATAAAATAAAAAATAAAATGTAAATAAATAAATAAAAATAAAAATAATTTTAAAGCTCTTACTGGATTTTTGGTCAAAGTGAAATCTTTGCATATAATGTACTCTTTTTTTTTTTAAAGGAAAAGTTAAAGTAGTGCCTTCTTAGCTCGTTTACATTCTTTCTGTCAGAATTTCTGCCTGAGGAGTCCATATATAATTAATGTAAGAAAAACAAGAGGGTAATCCCTTGGTAGAAAACTGGTAATGGATTAAAAGACCGTAGCTCTGAAATTCCAGGAATGTGACATACTTTCTCAGAAAGGTGCACTTAGGCCTGAAGTCTGGAGATAGTAAAAAAATACCCTCTAGTGTAATTAGCTAAAGATAGACATTCTGAATATATTTTATTGTGTGTTTAATATGGGTTACTCTATGTAAATGTAAAACTAATATTAAATATGATTTGAGAGAATGAATCATCACTGTTCAGAGAAGAGCTTTGAGTGTCATGGGAAGCTTCAGGTTTCCTGCTGAATGAGTACAGTATTCAAAATACATTGAAAAGGTTCAAGATAGCTTTATGACTAGTTCAGTATGGCAGCCTGCCTGATATTCCTTAATTGAGGAAATCGGAGGGATTCAAATTATTGTTCCAGGTTCCAGTTTCTTTCTTTTTTTCCTCTCCTCCTCTTCCTTCCATGCCCACCCCTCATTCTTGATTGGCTGCCACTTTACTACTTGAGCCATACCTCCAGCTGACATTTTATTGCTTATTTTGAAGATGGAGTATCCTGGACTTCAAAACAATATCCTCTAAATAGCTAGGATTCAGGCATGAGCCATCAGCATCATTATTTAAGTGTTTGGACTAGATTAAGCATTTCAAATGTTTAGTCACAAGGACTCTTTATTAATTTGTAAAAATGTAATCATCTCTTAAAATAGTTACACATATAAGAAAGAGTACACTGTAATGGTTTTTTTTTTTTTTTTTAAATTAGTGCTGTATTAAGACTTGAACTCAAGAACTCTTACTAATTCAGCTTTCTTGCTGTGGCTAGCACTCTTCTACATGACCTACTTCTCCAGGCCAACATTTTGCTGGTTAATTGGAGATGGATTCTCACAGATTTACCTGCCTCTCTGCTTCAAATCACAGTCCTTCAGGTATCAACCTCCTGAGTAGCTACAAGTATAGGCATGAGCCACCAGTATTTGGCTCTAATGAATATTTTTAAAATGAAATTGTATATGAGGCGTAGGAAATATGCAGTGTTTTGATATAAGAAGTTGTAGTTGTAGGGTCTATTTTATGGAAAATATAAAAATAATCAGCTGCAATTGGTTAAGTCTCTCCTAATTCTAAATCCCCAGATGAAAACTCTTGTTAGAGAGCATTTGTTTTTAAAATAGAAACTGTCACACACAGTTACTTTCTGGAATAAAAAAGATAAGGAAGTTACAAGATTGATGTTCTGAGAGACCAGTACCTATACAAATTGTAATTATTCATAATTGCTAAGTATGATAATTTAGGCCTATATAAACGCTTTGAGAGCAGAGAAAGCAAGTGATTAGCTCTGATTGTCAGACTCAGAAAATACCCTCTGACATTAGAGTATATTCTTGGAAGACGATTTCATCAATTTGGTGTGGAGAATGCAGGGAATTTGAAGCTGGACACTTTGGATGTATTTAAAAAGTTAAGGTGTCTTAGATGCCTAACTCGGGCATGTGAAGGATATTATATTACATATATTACATGTATTGCAAAATATACAAGTAAATGTATGGGCCATGTACAAATATTTACAATGAGACCTGTATATATTATAATTCCATTTTTAACTAAACAAAACAACGGTAAGAGAAAATTGGATTTACTGCATGCATTTTGTATATTGTATTTTTAGAATGAAAGTCGCTTGTTATTGTTTTTTTTTGTTTAGAACTTTACCTCTTTGGGCTTATTCTTGATATGGGGCTTATTCTTGGTATGTCCTGTATTCTTGATACAGGACAATACATAGTGTTGTTGGTCTTACATGTTTCATTTGTCTCTCTCATTGTGTGATATCCTTTCTCTTCATGCTTTTAAGACTACACTTCTTAAAAGGAGAAACTGGCAAATTAAATACTATTAGACTGTATCTTAGACAATGCTTACTAACAAATATTTCAACAGTTAACAAATACAACAAAAACAAATATTTCCTAGGTGTGGCAACTAGTAAGTGGCAGCTTGTAAGTCCAGCAATTATAAGGTGGAGGCAAGATCTGAAGTTGGACGTCATCCAGGACTATATAGGGAGAATATCCCCTAATAAAACAATACAGCCAAAAGCAATCTATCTCTCCAACACTGTAAAATAGCCAACAAAAATAAGAGAGCAAGATTGAGTTTAAAGCTTATAAACTGACTTGTTTTGAGAAATTACAATTTTAGGTTTGCTCTAATGATATTTGGACATACGAAATGTTAGTGCTGGCTTAATGCTATATTTTTTATTTCTGTGTATTTACTTAATTATCTTTAGTTGTATAGAAGGATTTCTATTCAACATGTCAATTTATAAGTACAATGCATCTTGATCAATGTCACCCATTTTATCATTTTATCTTTCTCATCCCCATCCAACATTATATATTTATTAAGTAAACACTTTGGTAAGTGAACAGAATAAGAAATCTCTCCACATTCATGCACTTGTTTTTCATCCTTATGCAGAAAGCATAGGAATTCGAACTATTGCGAGAACAGCACAAAGCAACTCAGTATACCTGAGAAAATATCAGTTTATTATAAAAACGTATAATGTCCTATTCTGAAATTACTGACATAAGAGTTTTGCATCCCTGAACACATATATTGAGATTGAAAAACTTAGTGGTAAGAGTATTTAGAAATACTAGATAGACAGATGTGCTTATTTTGGTTAGTCAGTAACACTAGTAAAATAGGAGCTCAAGATAAAGAAGCTTAAATGAAGTCACAACCATTCCATGAAAATATAAAGCAGTTCTCCTAGCTCCAAGAGGAACCCTTCCATGAAAGTTCTTTGTCGATTAGAAAAGCAGTATCTGATGTCTTTTAGAAAACAGTCATGTGTAGGCAGGCTTATTTCTTTAAAAATAATAAAATAGGATTTGAGATAGATGATTAATTTATTCAACAAAGTGACTGTGCAGGATACTGTGAACTTGAAGGTGACAAGGCAAATGGTCCAAGACATAGAGACTTTTATTCTAGTTCCTTTGAAACCTGCAGAGGTTTTACAGTCTTTGATCATTTTGTATGGGTAATAAAAAATGCTACAACTGAGTGCTCAAGAAACCTGAAAAAATATTACATGTAATGATGTTTTCATCATTAAAATATTTACTAGCTTTTAGATCACTTTGAAATTTTGCCTGTCATTTTGTCTAAATACAGTCTCCTCTTGCATAATATGCAAAAGTTATTACTAGGTAATGAAACTATAAATAAAAACTTACAGTTTAAAAAATAATTTTAGTATAATCTGTGGAAAATCTATTTGATCATGGTGACTTTATAATGTGCATTTAATATATTTAATTTATAGGAATGTATAGATTGTGAGTGCTGCAATTCTACTCATGATAAAACAGGACAGACAGCCAGGCACTGGTGGCTCAGACCTGTAATCCTAGCTACTTGGGAGGCTGAGACCTGAGCATCACAGTTCAAAGCCAGCCCAGGCAGGAAAGTCCATGAGACTCTTATCTCCAATAAACTACCAGAAAACTGGAAATGGTGCTGTAGCTCAAGTGGTAGAATGCTTGCCTTGAGCTGAAGAACTCAGAGACAGCACCCAGACCCAGAGTTCAAGCCCCATGACCCGACCTTCCCCCCCCCCCCCCCACTCCTCCCCCCACCCCCGGGCCAAAAAAAAAAACAACCAAAAAACAAAAACAAACCCTTGATAGACAGTGCTAAGTGAATCAGCCTGGAAGTCAAAATGTGACCCACAGTAGGACTTGATAAGTATGCTGGTGTATTAAAGAATTGGCTGGTGCCAGTGGCGCATGTTGTATTCTTTGCAATTCAGTAGGCTAAAATCTGTAGATCTGTGTTTGAAGCCAGTCTTGGCAAAAAAAAAAAAAGGGGGGGGGTGAGTTTTTATCTTACTAATCACCCAAAAGTCAGAAGTGGGGCTATACTTCGAGTGATAGAGCTATACCTTTGAGCAAAAACTCTCAGGTACAGTACCCAGACTGTGAGTTCAAACACTATACTGTTACACACATACATTACATGGTAGCTTTACATTAGTCATATGGAGGTGGATGCGATTTCATTGTCACCTTTCCACATGTTAGTAATGTACTCCAGTTTTATTCTTCCTGACACTCTCCCTACTTCTTGAAATCTATGATTAGTATGTCCTTTTGATATTTTATTAGCATTTTGTAAGACTTGGAATAAAAGTATGAAAGCCAGTCTTTCAGATTCCTTTTGTAGTAATGTGACCTAGGTAAAATACTTATTACCATACTCCATTTACTGAATTATAAAATCAGTAATAGTGCATCTAGTATTGAGTATTTGCCTTAGCCAAGAACTATACCTGATACTTGGGATAAAAACCTGAGCACCCATTTCTGAGTCAAGGAATATTTTGTAGTGTATTGGAAGGAGAGACACCTAAATACATGGAAGTACTGTGGTGAGAACAGGGTTTCCCCATGGATATATAATTGGAATTAAGACACAATCTGGACATGAGAAAGGGTAGCATGGTGTAAAGCACATTTCTGAGGGATGCTTTAAGTGAAGTCTTACAAAGGAAGAGATAGAAGAGATCTCTTCAATAAGCCAGGAGATTCTGTGGCTTTTCCAGATCATCATGAGAATCTAGAGAGATAATATCTATTCAGTGTGTCTAGAACATGCTTAATCCCTGCAAAGAGTGATCTGTGTTCTTATGCTTCTACTTGCTTCCATAAAATGTATACAGAAGCAATGGAGAGAAGAACAGGTCTTAGCTTAATTCTAATTGCCTATAATTATAATTTCATAATCCGGGAGATATTTACATAAATGAGCTATTCAATTATATCTGGCATAAATTTGCCAATTAGGCTGTTCTTTGGCTGGCTCAAGATGGAATTTAAAACTTTTCTCACCTACGCTAATGGAGCTGGAATTGCCAGGTGTCACATCGCCACTTAGTCTGCTGGCAACATTGAACACTTGGCAGGTGTCTCATTTTGAATACTTTTCCTATAATTTATTTAATCTTGCAATGTCTATAAGGTCTGCTGGTATTCCCATTTTAAAGATAGGGAAGACCAAGAGTAGACTATGTTCTCTAAGGAAGGCCATTCTGCTATTTACAGAGGAGCACAGTTCACAATTCCAATGGTTTTTGCTGGACAGAAGACATCTGCAATGTAGCATATGATTAACCCGTTCCTACAAATAAGTCTTCTTGTCACAGAAGAATTAGATCTTGAAGACATCTCACTAACACGCAGGGACATCCTGAGTAGGAAGGATGTGCTGGCTCTACACTGCCTTTCCTGTGAGAAATGGGCATAAAGTTATGTAAGTCAGTCACCTCAGGACCCTGTCCGTTACCTTGACATTGCCACCTAATCTCACACTAGGATTTGGGTTTTTGTGCATATAATTTGTCTAATTGCAGAATTTACCCACCTCCAACTTAAATATTTTGTAACATTTCATGATTGTTGTACACTGTCTAGAAAAGGTTTGGAAAAGCTATTGGACTCCAAAAGAGAGTGGGGCTCAAAATGTAGGAGAAAAGGCTGTGAGGAACGTTACAAAGATACAAATGCACATATCAGGTTTTAAATAAATTAGGACTCAATAAAAATCAAGACTCAGTTCTATAGTACAAACAGATTGACTTTGTCATTTAAATGAATTATGTAGAATAAATAAATGATGGGATTTTCTGAAATAGCATCCTAGCACCACAAATCCCATTTGCTTCTGTCTTTTATGTAAATAGTTTACTTGTGGAAATAGCTTATTCATCCACATTCGTCATATAAAGATTAGCCTAGCAGTCAAGTGCTGGCTGTTGGGGTAAACTGGGAGGAAACCTGGACTAAGCTGGGGAAGTTTAGAACTGCAGCAAGGAGATAATGATGACTGGCTCTTGAGAGGTGAGACTTAGGAAAACAGCTAGCAATCCAGAGGGTTCCTTGTTTGTTTGAGTAAAACACCTTTTTCCTTATTGCATAATTATGCAAGGATCTCCTAGAGACAAGTAAGTCCTAGCTGAGCAAAGAGAACTTTGCTGACAAGAGTATGGACCTGTGTAGTCTCTCAAATGGCTTCAATGTTTCCACCACACCTTCAGGAAGATCTGATGTAGAATATGCAGCTCTGAAGCAGAAAGGTTAAAGAAATGGACACTTTCACTTCAGTTCTTGAGAGAACGCATATGATTCTACTGTTCCTGTAAAGAGGGGAGAAATCTTGCTTAATTTTCCTAGGCTTAATGCTTCTTATTCATTCACTGTAACTCATTCAATGCAGTTTATTTATTTATGCATTTATTTATTGATTGATTGATTGTGTGTCTGTGTGCCTGCATTGTTCTTTGGGTTTGAGCTCTGTGCCTTCCACTCTTGCCTGGCTTTTTCACTCAAAACTGATACTCAACTACTTGAACCACACTACCACTCCTGGTTGGTTTGTTGTTGTTGTTGTTGTTGTTTTTCTTTGCTGTTCATTTGGAGGTAAGAGTATCAAGGGGCTTTCCTGCTCTGGGCTAGCTTAAAACTGGGTTCCCCAATCTCCTGAGTAGCTAGGATTACAGACATGAACTACTGCTTAAAGCAAATTTTGTTTCTTGATACTCCTTAGTATTCTCTAGGTTATTCCTTTGCCCATCCAAATGGACAAGGAAGTAGATTTATAGCTTTTTTTGGGGGGGGGGAGGGTCTGGTCATGGGGCCTGTACTCTGGGCCTGGGCGCTGTCCCTCAGCTCTTCAGCTCAAGGCTAGCGCTTAATCACTTGAGCCATAGTGCCACTTCTGGCTTTTTTTCTTTTTGCTTATGTGGTGCTGGGGAATCGAACCCAGGGCCTCAGGTATGCAAGGCAAGTGCTGTACCCCTGAGCCACCTTCCCAGCCCCAAGATTTATAGTTCTTTTGCCTACTTATCTGGGAACCCATTTCTAAATCACTTTTATTTATTGTATTACTATATTTTAAGGCTGCATTATATGCTTTTAAGTTAACTAATATATTGAACTTTTAAACCCCTTCTCTTTGCCTCAGTTCTATCTCTGGCTCCTGCCTGTGATCTTAGGTGCTTGGGAGGAAGTAATCAGGATTATTGCTTAAGGCCAGTCCATGAGACCTCTTCTCAACCAATAGTTTGAGATGGCGATATGCACCTGTCATCCCTTCTATATGGGTGACTGAGAGTAGAAGGATAGCAATTCTTGGGAAGACCAGGTATACAAGTTTATTCAACTCCATCTCAGTGGAAGAAAGGAGTCTTGGCCCACTACCCTGGCTACAGCAGCAAATGTGAAATCATATCATATTTCAGACTTTGGCCCGGGAAACCAAAGATGAAATGAACTATCTCAAACTGAAGCACTCTGCATTGTAAAGGTCCAGAAAAAGAACTTAGATTATTGGTGTCCTATCACTCTGCCTGGTATTGTGAGGAAGAAAATGCCACAGAACTTTAATTCATTTTGCATTTTGCATCCTTACATAATAGTTTTATATATTTTTGGTGCTTCTGTTTTGTTTTGATGGCGTCAAGGATCTAGAGTAGGGCTTTGCTCAAGCATTGGTGAATGTTCTATCACTGAACTTCATCTCCCATCCCTTCTTTTTCTTTACCTACTTTAAAACTGATAGTTTGTTTTTTAACTTTGTTTGTTTTTAGGTAAAACATTTAACCTCGTGTTTTTTGTTTGGATCTTTTTAAAAAAAATCTTGGTTCACTATGTAGTTTTTTCTGGTCCTTTAAAAGACAAGGTGCATCTCTTATACATACGTCATCTTTTTTTTTTTTAAAGGATGTTTTATGTTCATAAACAGTAGGAAATCATTGCAATTTTGAGATCGGATTTACCTTAATTATTTTTATTAATACCATTATCTTCCAGGCTTGAATATTTGGAGTTCTTTTGTGATTTGAGTATTATAAATGTGCTTAGTGCTTGTGTTCCAATGTAAAAATTTCAAAGTTGCTGTGTCTTAATTTCTGGTCAATTTTAGTTTCTGTTTGAGTAGTACTTTATGGTTGAAATAAAATTTTATACCTATTAGTCTTTGTATCAACACTGTGCATTGTTCTGTGAAGCAATTTATTCAGTAGTGAATTCTAAGCCAAGTCAGGTAGATCCTAGCCCAGAATTTAAATAGCAGCAGTCAGGTTTACAAGGATGAAATTAAAAGGATTCAATGGGAAATAAAGTATCAAGGAAGGTACAGTACAGTTGTGCACTACCCATAACAACACTTCCTCAAATGGGGATCCTAGGAACCTTTTTTTTTTTTTAATTGTGAAAAAAACTGTACAGAGGGGTTACAATTACATGGGCAAGATAATGAGTACATTTCTTATCAAGCATTGTAGCTTCCTCCTTTGTTTCCCCTTCCCATCCCTTCCAAGCCTCCCCCTTCCCCAATCCTCCCCCCACCCCCCACCAAAGTTGTAAAGTTTGTTTTCGACATGACAACTTGTACTTCTCATTGTTGCAACAGGTCCACCTGTATCCTTGTTTAAACGAATTGTTTTTCCCCTTCCCCTCCACAAATTATACCGACATCAAATACAGTGAAAGCAGGGGTTATACTTTGGGGGAGGGACAAAGCAACAAAGAAATAATTCTACAACTCTTTGCAATTTGTTAGACTATCTAGATCTAGAATTTGGAACTGTTCTGTTGGCTCTGTACTGTTGTTTCCTGTAGAAACAGCAGTGAAAGACTACAATGGGCCTCAAGTATAAGGCAATGAGCCTGTAGGCACTGAGTGTCCTAAATCTACTTCTGTGCGGTTTCTGAATTCCCTTGATGTTAAACTTGGTAGTTAAATATGAGAAAAAATATAGCTTGAAGAAAAGAAGTAGTATTTCTCTTTTAAGCCAACATTTTGTAACTTTTCAGTGTCATATTACAATTCTCTCCCTTTCTTCTCTTCTGAATGTTGGGACAACTCAGATTCCTCAGCTTTTATTATAATTGGTCAAGCTGCATAGCAAGCAGGAAGAGAACACTCACCAACCTTGAACTTAGTTACTGTGTTGACATTTAAGGAATGTTTTTATAATTTGCTTATCAGTTTGGAATTGCTTTAACTCATAAGATTAAAGTCTAGTTCTTAGTTTGGCTCAGGGAAGAGATCATCTACCAGTGTGTAGGCTTTCTGCAATTCCAGGAAGTGGTAGAGTTGTCTCCAACCCCAGGACTTGATTTCTTGGTTTTATTTCAAAATAATTGACAGGAAAAATTAAAATTGCTTGTATCCTTGTATCCTATAACATGAATAAATACATGCACAGCAAATAAATGCATTCTTTTACTTTATTTATTTATTTATTTATTGGTGCCAGTCCAGGGACTTGGACTCATGGCCTAGGATCTGTCCCCAGATTTCTTAGCTCAAACTAAATATTTTGCCATTTCTGGATTATCATGGAGTTTCCTGCCCTGGCTGGCTTTGAACAGCGATCCTCAGATCTATCTCTTTAGTAGTTTGGGATTGTAAGCAGACATGAGCCACAGGCATGCTTGGCTGGTGTTTAATTTGATTGTTTGTACCCCATGGCATTTTGAGATGAGGTGCACAAAATGGGTATTTGTTTTCACTATTTATTTAATTGTCCAGGAGCATTCATTGAGAAAAGGTACAGCACGTTAGTTACAATTTTCAGAGTAATATATATATTTTGTATTACAGGCTTGATTAGTTTTTCCCTACAAAATTTCTGTAACATTTAGAAATTTATCTTTATAGTTGCTTGTGAAATGCAAGTAACTTTAAGTTAAAATAGGTAAATTGAGGGAATGGATAGCATTGGGGAAAATGAGGAAGAATGATGAGTGGGGTAATATTGATCACCATGTATTATATTCATAAACTGACATGTTGAGTGGTAACCCCTTAGTAAGTCTACTTGCAGATAATTCAGTTATAATTGAAAAATAGAATTTCACATATATGGGTAATTTATTCAAATTTCAAGCATGGTTTAGAGGGAAAGGAGAAACTGAAAAAACCCCTATTTTGGTCTTAAGCTTTTGTGGTGGAAATATCAGATAACTCCTCTTGTTACTTACTCCTGAAGGCTACTTACTCCTGAAGACAGACTTTTCCCTTTCTAATAATATTGTCTTGTTCAATGTGAATAATAATAATAATCCTCCCAATTTGGAGACCTTCCACGTACCTTTCTTCAAAGTATGTGGGGGAAAAACGACATGAAATTCTTCCTTTTGTCAGTGAAAAAGAAGCTAAATGTTCCATGTGTATAAATGATCTAATTGTTAAGTGTGGGTAACAATTTCTGACAATTCCAGAGTTGAGACCGGTTTCAAGCTATATGCTGTATTAATTTTTCCTACCTGAGGTATGAAATAAGCTCCACAAGAATATGTTTAGAGACTTAAGCCTTTTAATTTTAAGGCACATTGAATCATCACTGGTAAATGTGATCATCTTTGCATTCTTCTTTGGGGCTGAGAGAAATGAGTGGGTGGTTTCAGAGCAGTTTCAGTGTTGTTAATTCAAACAAATTCTACAGCTTGTGTTAATTGGCCGTTTATGGATAGATACCTTTAGTAGAGAAGCTGGTTGTGGAACAGGTAATTCCTTCACACATGTAGAGGTCATTGTTGTTCATAAAAAGTTCATTGATCTGGAAATCTCACCTTCGTGAACATTTGTTGTAGTTCAGTTTAAATATATATTTTTAATGATTTTTTTAAAAAATTAAATTTTTTAAAATAGCTTTTAGAAATATTTATTTTTCTAAATAAAACTTGGTCTTAGAGTCCAAGTGTTAACTGCCTTTGATCTGAGAGTCCTGCCTGAGAAATGCTTTATAGGAAGTCTCCACCATAAGTAGTCAGAAAAGGTATGAAATCCGATTTGACCTGTGTAGCTTAGGGTAAGAACCTTAACGGGGACACAAAGCTCGCCTTTCTGCCTTTTAGCTTTTTATTTCATTGCTTTTAAGAACAAATAGTAGTACTCTGAGGAGGTGGAGGAGTTCTTGGAAACAATGATAAATGAAGTAGCAAAAGTCATAAAAAAATTATACAGTTACTTTGTCAATCTGGAGGTGGTGATGATGTAGTCAAGAAAGTGATGAAATTTCTGATGAAATTTCGGATTTTTCCATTTTTTGTTGATAGTGGATTAATGATGCAAAAACATTAAGAGCTTTTATTCAGATGTATAGTGTGAGTGACTTGAACAGTTACATTTAAGATGGTAACTTCTTAATGTCAGAACTGGTTTTAACTCATGACAAAAATAATTGGAGAAAGGAGTATTTAAAAATTTCCCTGAAAAAAATTAGGAAAGGCTGTTACTAGCCTGATTCTTTGTTTTTTGCTTTTACACAATTTGATTCCTGACTGTGGGAAGATTTTTGAACTATGGCAAAAGATCAGTTAAAGACACAGCGGGGGTCTCTAGTGTAGATTGGTCTGAAGGTGCTATTTTTTGCCCTTAAGAATAGAAATTCCTGATTTTATTGGCTTCTGAATCTTAAAAATAAAAGTTTTGATGCTATGCATTACTTTTATTTATTTATTTATTTATTTTATTTTATTTTATTTTATTTTTGGGTCCGGTCGTGGGGCCTGAACTCTGGGCCTGGGCGCTGTCCCTCAGCTCTTCAGCTCAAGGCTAATGCTCTACCACTTGAGCCACAGCACCACTTCCAGCTTTTTTCTTTTTGCTTATGTGGTGCTGAGGAATCGAACCCAGGGCCTCGAGCATGCAAGGCAAGCACTCTACCACTGAGCCACCTTCCCAGCCCTACTTTTATTTTTTTAAACATTTTCTTTATTGTTATCGAAAAGTTGATGTACAGAGGGGTTACCCTCCCATCCCCACCTGCAAGTTGTATGTCATTTTCAATGCAGTATCTAGTTAGTATCACTGCTGCATTAGTTTACCTTGTGTCCCACCATTTCTGTGCTCTCATTACCCTCCCAGAGAGATAAACAAGACAAAAGGAAACCAAAACAAAAATAGCAACAAAGGATAAAAAGCCCTTATTACCATTTCCTGGAGTTCATTTTGATAAGTAATATTTTGTATGTTTAGATGAACGTAACTATTGTGTCATTGTGGTCCTGTCCTAAGAATATCTTCCTTTGGCCCCACTCTGTGAATGTATAGAGGTCGGAATTGCTTAATTTTAAATACCCAGAACATTAATTAAAAAAAATAGCAACTCCTGGGGAGAAAGAAGGACTTGAAGTTATGTTTGTGGATATATCTGACATCTTCTGGTACATTTGAAATTAAAAGTGTAAAATAAATATTGAATGCCAGTTATTTTTCTAGAGGTTGTGATGGAAATTAAAATTAAGGAGAATTTCTTCACTTCCTATTGCATAGTTCATAGGGTCCATCTGAGAAGAAATAGAAATTTAGAAACACTTAGAACATGTCATTTGCTCTGATAGAATAACTCGTAATTGTTCATTCACTCTTTTTTTTTTTTGTCGGTTCTGGGGCTTGGGTGCCATCCCTCAGCTCTTCAGCTCAAGGCGAGCACTCTACCACTTGAGCCACAGTGCCACTTCTGGTTTTCTAGTGATTTATTGGAGATCAGAGTCTCACGGACTTTCCTGCCTGGGCTGGCTTTGAACCTCGATCCTCAGATCTCAGCCTCCTGAGTAGCTAGGATTACAGATGCTCCCCACCTCGTGTCCCCTCCCCCCCCACCTTTGAGATAGATTTTTGATTCATTGCCATTGTTATTCATCCTTGTTTGAAAATTTTCTTTAATTGACTCTATCAATATTCAGAGATAAATAAAACAGTTGAACTATGGGTAAATCAATTTTTCTTTAACATGTCATTTTAATCCTTACGTTCAGTGTAGGAAGAATTATTCACATATACAGAAGATCTCAGAGATTTCATATGCTAGCCCTCGTGATAGGTGGTGGCTGTGGTAAATATTTCAATACAGCTTGAAGTCACAACCGCAGCCCCATAGAGGTCCCTAACAATTAGAATGCCTGATCCTTACTGATGCCCTCAGGCAGCATCAACAGTAGCACCCAGTACGGATCAATTCCTAGTAACCTAGAGAAACAGAGTTGACACTTTTGTGTGACTGCACTTTTTATAGGAATCCAAAGAAAAGAAGGAACTGAAGAGAAATAGTGGTAGATAGGCAAAAATGTCCTATCAAAAGCCTGATACCCTTTTAATACCCTTTGCAATAAAATGTTCTATTACTTCCTAACACACCATATTACCTTGCAGAAATGCTTAAAATGATATAAAAATCCAGTGATAGAATTCCAGTTCTAATCTTCCAAAGTCTCTTCTGTTTATTAGGAGCTAACCCTGAATATGAATGTATTAAATCCTAAATATAAGTACCTGTTGCCTGGAGGTATTTATTCTAATCACTAGCCTAAAGCACAGAGTTATTGCCTGACATTTTACAGCTTGGGGGGGGGGATACCCTGGGTTTCTTCAGAGAGGAGAAATGGAGCAAAGCAGTTGCTTTCCTCTAAGCACTGCTATTTGGCTATTGGCACTATTTACATATACATACCACAAAGCTGCCATATTTTATTCTTTGATTATAAGACCTCCTATCAGTTCTTCCTTCTAGTGTCAGGATTGCAAATGGATTGGGTTACAGTTTGCTTGTTGGGATCTTTTTTCCTCCCTTTGTTTTAATAAAAATAGATTGAGCATATAGCTTAAAATAAATGTCATAGTAATAGTATGATTAAAAGGCTTTGATTAAGGACTTCTTGCTGTTGATCATGTCGCTGAATGCTTGACCATCAGATAGCTTGCTTCCTGTTCTTGTTCCTGCTCTTCAGTCAAGATGGACAGCCTTGGTGTACTCTTAACTCTATTCTCCGCCAAGGAATTTGCAAACCTTTTGCTGATTTGTCATTGCCACTTGAAGAGGTAGTGAGTAGTAACATTTCAGAATTGCTGGGCTTTAAACTTTTCAGAAGTTATATGGCTATGGGAAATACAATGTTTCTTTTCCTCAGTTTCCTTTTTTAAAAAATGGTGACAATGGAGTTTCTGTGGTTTCAGAGAAAGCTTACCCTAGGAGAATGCTTACTCTAGGTATTGGTCATATCCTCACTAGGCTTTTGTCAATGGCATAATAAAGAAACTAAGTATAAAATTGAACAAGTTTGTCAGCAGTAACTAATTTGAGCTGTGGAATTAATTAACCTAAGCAGAACAAAAAAAAATGTGGAGCATAAATTTGCAAAATGCTGTGTGGATTCCTTCTGTGATGAACAGTAAGACATTTAAATCCTTGTGGCATGAGGCCACAGCTATTCCTTACTTGCTCTGTGTCTCTCTATGACTTTGGTTCTTCATTAGGGCAAGGCTGGCCTTCCAAAGCATTAGCTTTGCTGTCAGGGAGAGTTGACTTGATTTGCACTTGAGGGTAAAATTCAGTGCCTAACAACACTGTCTGAACTCTGCAAACCCAACTGCTAGCCCACCTTAGAAAACGGTAACAGACACATCTTGGAAATGAAATTTCAAGTTCATTTTCTCTGCATTCTTTTTGAACTCAGGGCCTGGGTGCTGTCTCTGAGATGTTTTGCTCAAAGCTAGTGCTCTATCACTTGAGCTACAACTCTACTTCATGCTTACTTTTGGTAATTAATTAGATATGACTCTCAAGGATCAGTTCTGTCTAGGCTAACTTCTGTCCTAATCTTCAGATCTCAACCTCCTAAGTTGCTAATATTACAGGCAAGAGCCACTGCTGCCCAGGATTTCTGTGCATTCTTAATGAGTTAGAATGTTGCACACATGTGAGGAGAAATGATAGGACTTGATTAGGAAGTGAGTAGTGGAGTCTCACAGGAAAACTTTGAATATTGCCTGGTGTTCACTGCTCATCAGGGAGTGGACAGCATAGCATGGGCTCATAGCTTCTATGCAAAGTCGGCTCCTAATCACTGGCTAAGTTATACTGAGACAGTTGATTGCTAAGACTGACAGTCAAAAAAAAAGATAGGAAAAAAGAAAGAAGGAAAGGAAGAAAGAAAGAAAGAAGAGAAAGTAAAACAATGAGCAGAAAAATCAATACCTGTATACCATGGGAAAGTCATAGTTACTAGATCCCATCAACATTCTAAAAAGAAAAAAAAATAGCAACACTTTTCTAGAGAAAGAAATCTGAACCCAGAGTTAGTAATAGTGTAAAATATATAGTTGTCTCTTTCCTTTGTGTTCTGGCAATACTGGGGTTTGAACTGAGGTCATGAGGATCCTCTATATCTCCACCTCCCCAGTAGCTGGGATTGCAAGTATGTACCACTGTGTCCCACCCTAAATTGTGTAGTTTTCAACCTAAAAAAAAAATCTTAAAATGTAAAAAGGAAAGTTGACCTATACTCAGGAGAAAATTTAATAGAAGCTGCTTCTTTATGGGCCCAAATGATAGATTTAGCAGATAAACATTTCAAAGCAGCTATTATGAGTATGTTCAAAGATTAAAATAAAACCATATTAGAGATTTAAGAGGAAATATAATGACGATGACTTAACAAATATATAATCTCGATAGAGAAATAAAAAGTTTTTAAAATGCCTCAGAGAAACTCTTGGCACATCTTAGTTCTGCCAACACGTTGTTAATAAATTAACATTTTTGTCCTCAAGTCTACATGCCCCAGCTTCATTGCACTGAGATTTTGATTGTGTAGATACAGAATGAGCTTGAGGAGGAGATGTTTTCTTCTGCACCTTAGTAGGTTGGTCTCTGTAATTGTGTTTGGTTCATATTTCTGGCAGACATGGTTAATGATTTTTTTTTAAATAGGGTTTACAATAGCCAGTTAAACGTATTATCACATATGAAGGAAAAGAAGTTTGAGAAATGACATCCACCCCTACACTGATTTTTTTATAGTTCATTAATATGGTGTAAAAAGGGTGTAAATATTATCTTTGGGAGTAAATAATTGTCTTTGATTTACTTAGAGAAATATTGATTTGGGGGGTGGGGTGTTGTGGTGCTTGAACTCTGAGCCTGGGCACTCTCCTTCAGCTCTTCAGCTCAAGGCTAGAGCTCTACCACTTGAGCCACAGTGCCACTTTCGGCTTTTTCTGTTTATGTGGTGCAGAGGAATGGAACGCAGGGTCTCATGCATGTGAAGCAAGCACTCTACCACTAGCCACCTTCACAGCCCAAAATACAGAAATTTTAAATCAGTCAGGTGAAGTAATGAATCATGATTTTTCAGGAAAACTCCTGTGAAAGTGGCCCAAATACACACAATCAAGAGAACTTTCTTTACATTTTATGTAAAACAGACTTTGTTTTTATAATTGGCCTGTGTTTATTTTCTCCCTTCTACTAAGGCTTGGGTTAAAATAGTTAATCCAGAATTCTCCTTTGGTTTGGGAGAACCCTGTCTAGTTTATGACAATTGTTTTTGAGAATTATCTCAGGAGTTTACAATATACAGCATTCATGTTACATGAATTAATTAATTAATTTGTCAGTTGTGGGGCCTGAACTCTGGGCGTGGGTGATGTCCCTCAGCTCTTCAGCTCAAGGCTACCACTTGAGCCACAGCACCACTTCCACCTTTTTCTGTTTATGTAGTGCTGAGGAATCAAACTCAGGGCCTCAGGCATGCAAGGCAAGCACTCTACCACTGAACCACCTTCCCAGCTCATGTTACATTTACATTTTAAGAAATTATCTGAGGCAGATAATTTTATAATTATTGATTACTTGAAAATGTTGGAATAATGTGTATATCTGATTAAAAAGAACTTGCCTGTTTGGTCTTATAGATTTGGGAAATCTTATAGGACTTTGAAATGACATGGTTTTTTTAGGAAAGAAAATGAACATTGAGAACAGAAACAACTGGTTCAAAGTAATTGAAGACACACCTTCCTAGTATTGCCATAGGAATTATTGGAATAGTATCTGTTTTGCTTTATTTTTATGTATGTATTTCTACATTTGCACAAACATGACTTCCATTATTATTTGTATACTTTGTAAGCCTTCAAAGTGACTATTTCCTTTCAGATGTAACTAACATTCTTTGGTGATTGTCAGTCATATGGAAACTTAATATAGTTACATCTGGCACTGGTGACTCACACCTGTAATCCTAGCTACCCTGGAGGCTAAGATCAGAGATCCAAAGTTTGAAGCCAGCCTGGAAGAAAAGTCCATGAGACTTTTATCTTTAATTAACCAGCAAAAAGGAAGAGGTGCATCTGTGGGTCAAGTGACAGTATGCTAGCCTTGAGCATAAAGTTCAAGAGACAGTGCCAGGCCCTGGTCCTGAGGGATGGGGGAAGGGGGTGTCTTTTTACATTATAGTGTTAAAATCCTGGCCATTGATTTAAAAAAACAAACAAACACAGAAACCCACAGGCTCTGGAGTCTCAGAGATTTGTATGAGGCAGAACAATCAATGATGCTAAAGCAGCTCCTATTTGATACCTTCATTTTGTACTCTGAAATTTACAACAATAATTAATTCCTAATTTACTATGGAGCCCCCCTCTAAAATGCTTCATATAAAACCTTTAACCCTAGTGTTAACCACATAGCAAAATGTTTTGTAACTATTAACTATTATAATATTTATCTGTTGAAAAACACAAGAATTTTAGATAATGGAAAATTCACAGATATGTACCCTATCTGTCCTGCATGAAACACCAAAGAACTCCAGTGATACATAAAAACATGTAAATTGCCAGACACTAATATGTCACACCTTTAATCCTAGGGGACTGAGGAGATTGAGAGTTGAGGGTAGTGGTTTGAAGCCAGCCTGGGCAAGAAAGGCCATGAGACATTTATATCCAATTAACACCAAAAAGGCCAGAAGTAGAGCTGTGCTGCAGTTCAAGTGGCAGATCAGTAGCCTTGAGAAAAAAAAAGCTCAGGGACAGCACTAGGCCCTGAGTTCGAGCCCTAGGACTGGCATTATACATGCATGCATAAATAAATAAATAGGATTTAAATACTTAGCTATGAGATATAATTTGACTATAGATAATTTATTTTTTTAATGTTCATAATTTTTATTTTCACTAGTGAAATAAATAGATGTTACAGAGGAAAGAAACTATAATACATTGTGCTAAGATAAGCAAGTGCTAGCTTTGAAATTCAGTGATTTGGTTTTTATAACATGTATTGAAATTATTCACATTCTTTCTAGGTATTGATCATAACTAAGCGCCTTTTTATAGCTGAGCTAAGTAGACATATATTAAAATGAACATGCACAGTAACATATATACTAAAATTAAATATATAAAATAAATTCAATGTAAATAGATGAGAGCAAGAATTTAGTGTTAGGTTTTTAAAAAGAGGAAGCCGAGTAAGAACTGCACCAGCACGCACGTGGTATTCAGATAAGGGGTTTATTCAGTAGACCTGCTGGGACCAGGCAAGGGTGGCACTCCACGTGGCTGGGAAAGGCCTGGGAATGAGAGAGAGCTGGGAAGAGAGGAAAGAGAGAGAAAAGAGCAGAGAGAGGGGTAAGAACAGTAGCACTCACGTGGTATTCAGGTAAGGGGTAAACCTGCTGGGACCAGGCAAGGTTGGCACTCCACGTGGCTGGGAAAGAGAGAGAGCAAGAGAAGAGCAGCAAGAGCTAGAAACGAACAGAGAGAGAAAAAAGGGGGCAGCAAGAGAGCAAGAGAAGAGCAGCAAGAGCTAGAAACGAACAGAGAGAGAAAAAAGGGGGAGAGAGAGAAAAAGAGAGAGAGGTCTGGGCCTGGGCTAGCCCTTATCTAGGGTATGGGCGGGGAAAGGTGTGGCCAGGTAAGGGGAAGTGGGATCAGGTGGGAGAAAGGTGTGGCCACATCAGGTTAGGATGTGACCTCAGCAGATGCGGACGTGACCTCTTCCAGGTATCCCAGTTGCCTAGGTAACGCAGGTACTGGGTGGAGACTTTGCTGCGAGGAGGGTGGAGTCTGCTAGCCATCCAGGAGCGGACCTTACATTTAGAAAAGGGAACATTTAAAATTTTTAATTGGTAAGCTTTGTAGCTTTAGATAAACAGTATTCACTGTTAAGAACTAACAAGTTCTTTTTAAGGAAAACACAATATCATGATTTCCTCTTCAGTAGATTCTGTATTAGAAGTCTTAAATTATTTTAAAATATGTTGGTGTTTCTTTTCCTAACTTCCTTCTTGATTGTGACGTAGGTGTTAAAATTTGTGTTATCAGAACAGCAAGACATTCAACTATATAGCTCCCCAAATATCTTCCTAAAGCAGAGGAAAATTTACTTAAAATAACTAAAATCTACAAACTAAGAAAGCAAAATTAAAGCACTCAGGCTAAAAAAAAAAACAAAAAACCCAAAACCACAGAGCTTCATAATCCTGTTTTAAACAAAATAGTAAGAATTGTGAATAATGGCTCCAAGCCAGTCTTTTAATAGCATTGTCATATTTCTAGCACTTCTAAATAATGATTTATTCTGCTTTTTTATGTTATTATGGTTGCAACTTTGTCATTCATTTACATTTCCACATAGCCCTTGCTACAAAGAAATAACAGCTTAAAAAGAAACAAATGTATTAATATTTTAAGCTGAGTGGTTTTTTCACAACAAGAGAAGATAGAGGAATATTTTGTGTGTGCTTTGAGTGACTGTGTGTGTACATATATGCACAGGCATTCACACACCCTTATACCTTGTTGTTGAAGAACTATGTTTTGGAAGTTTGATCTATTTGTTGTCAGTCCAGCTATCTGCCCAGGTCTATATCTGTATAAGGCTTCCTTAATAGTGACCTCTTCACATGTTTTCAGCTCTTTTATAATACCATAAGCCATAGGCTCCTCTGTACATTATTCTCTCTTTTCCAATTCAATGCAGCTGTGACTTTAGTTTTCTCAGTAGAGTCAGGGTGTAGCCACATTTGAGAATTAACTGCTGTTGTAAATCCTACTATGCCATCCAATCACACTTCTGAGCATTGTTTACATCTCCCCTGTTCCCCCCCCCCCCCCCCCCGCACAAATGTATTTTATCCAGGTGGCATCCTATTTCCTTGGAGGGACATCATATAATAAGGATATTGAACAGGTTCTGGCCTAAAAGAGCCCAGCTCATCAAGTTGAGGGTTTAGAACTGGGAACAGTTTCTTTACTTCTGTTAGTTTTTTTTTTTCCCTCATAGATAGATACATGGACTAAATCATACGGTGCAGAATAATTAAGATGATAGAGATATACAGTGTCCATAAATTCAAGAAGTGATTATACCATGAGTCTTTTCCTGTCACAACATGTTATGTTACTCATAAGTGTCATATTTATTTTGGGGAGAGAACTTTTAAGACAAGTATTTTCATGATAATGTAGCTGCCAGCAAGTAAGTATCTCGAATGAGAGGACAAGAAGACTTGTATCACTGCAGAGCTGTTACTCCATTGCGCAGATGAAGACTACTTCTATTTTAGTATTTGTAAAGCTTGCCACTGCTTCTAAAGTTAATTTAGTTTACTATTTTTCTTTGAATTTACTCAAAAGGAGTTATTTGTGCTAAGTTGTGGAGAAAATATTTTTGTTAAAAGTTTTGTTGTTGTTGATTGTTTTTATTTTGTTTTGGTGCCACTGTTGGTCTTGAACTTGGCATAGGCACTGGCCCTTACTTTTTGTACTCAATACTGATGAGGACCACAGCTCCATTTCCAGCTTTTCAGTAGTTAACTGGAGTCTCCATAGACTTTCTTCCTAGGCTTGGTATTGAACAGTGATCTTCAACTCTCAGCCTCCCGAGAATCTAGCATTACAGGTATGAGCCACCGGTTCTTGGCTATTGTAGTGATTTCTAAATGGCTTATAAAGATGTTATTTCAAAATAAAGATAAAGAAAAATAACTAATAATAAATGTTAGGAATATAACTAAGAATCAATATGTGAAGACTAACATGGTGGCACACACCTGTAATCCCAGGAAATGGGGAAGTGAATGATCACTACTTTGAGGTCAGCTTAGGCAATCTTATGATGAAAACAAATACAGTCAATCCATAATCCTGTCCACCACCCCCCAAAAAATGGCAGAGAGATTGAGAGAGGGGAGAAAATATGTGAACTTCTGATCCCTTGGCAGTAGATCAGTCACAATACTTGAAAGTACCTTATTCAGGGAGTTTATTCATATACAAGTTAGCAGGGGTTAAAGATTAATTCTCTTTCTTTTTTTTCTTTTTTTTTTTTTTTTTGTGTACTTTCAGGTTTCAGCCGAGCAGCTTTACCATTTGGGTTAGTGAGGCGGGAACTGTCCTGTGAAGGTTACTCTATAGATCTTCGATGTCCAGGCAGCGATGTCATCATGATTGAGAGCGCTAACTATGGCCGGACAGATGACAAGATCTGTGATGCTGACCCTTTCCAGATGGAGAACACGGACTGCTACCTCCCCGATGCCTTCAAAATTATGACACAAAGGTAAATGACTAAATGTTAATATCCCACTTCAGATACTGGATTCGAATTTGTAAAATTGTTTCAGTTTCTATGTGTAAGGATAAAACCATTATTACTCTTTAATATTAAAGTGAGTTTAGATTTTTCCCTATTATTGTTGATTACTGCTTTACATTATGTCTTCTGCAACATTTAAGTCTACATCATTTTAATACTGATTACAGACAGACTATATAGTATGCTATAAAGCAAAAAGGAAGAATAGTATTTCAAATGTTTTTGTAAGGTTTCAAAATTTTGAGAAATATTTTCTGTAACAGTGATGTTTAAATGTCAAAATTGATTTTTAATTTAATTTTATTTTTTTGCAGGTGCTAGGGCTTGAACTTGGGGACTGAGCTTTCTGTCTCTGAGCCTCTATGTGCTCAAAGCTAGCACTCTACCATTTGAGTCAAAGCACTACTTTCTGCTTTTTCTGTTTATGTGGTACTGAAGAATAGAACTCAGGTCTTCATGCATGCTAGGAAACACTCTGCCACCGAGCCGCATTCCCAGCCTTGTTTTCTTTTTACTTAAAAAGAAAATCATAGCCTTTAGTTTATAGTTTATAGTTTAATTTTGCAGGAAAATTGAACAGAGAGTTGCCATATAACCCTAATGCCACATAAGTATATACTTCCTTGTTTTCAACATTTTCCCCAGAGTAGTACATCACTTAGATTCAATGGATCTTTATTGACATACCTATCACACAGAATTCATCATTTGTATAGTGTACAGCGTTCATAGTTTGCATTAGGATTTGATCTGGGTCCTGTGTGTTATCTGGGTTTTATCAGATATTTAAAGTTACATATCCAGCATTGTAGTACCATTCAGTATAGTTTCACCATCCTAAGGATTTTCTGTGTTTCATATCTTTCCTCCCTTCCCCACATTGGCCCCTGACAATTACTCCTCAATTTCTCCATTTTGCTTTTTCCAAAATGTCATAGCTGGACCCATTCATTATGTAACCTTTTCAGATTGGCTTATTTTATTTTAGTTAATAAGCATTTTTGTCATGCTTTTTCTTAGCTTAATAGCTCATTTCCTTTTAGTTGAGTAGTATTCTGTTGACTGTATTTTATCACAGCTTGGTTATCTTTTCACACCTGGAAGGGCATCTTAATTTTTTTTGCATGTTGGCATTTATGAATAAACCCACTATAAATATCTTATGTGGTGCTTTTTGTGTAGACCTAAAGTTTTAGTTCATTTAGGTGAATGTCAAGGTGTGTTATTGCTAGATTCTATTATAAGATTATGTGTAGTTTCTTTTAAACTCCCTAAGTTGCCTGCCAAAGTGGCAGTACTGTTTTTTATTCACACCAGCAAATGAATGGGTATGTCTTTTGTTTCACAGTTTGAACTCATTTACAAAATGCACTTCTGCCATGAAATACTAATGGGTAAATTAGAATTTTGCTAATAGCATTTGTTCTTTCTGATACCTGAGTACAGTATAATAGGTGTCTGAAATCAATGTGCAAAACGGTACCTCAAGTCTTGGAACACTCACTGTTCTCCGTTCTTTACCCATAAGAATCTAGCATTGTTGTTAAGGTGGTTCACTGCTATGTTCTATCATATGTCTTAAGTTTTTAGCACGTTGGCCTAGATATCTCAGTGCAGTTCATTCTGTAAATATTTACTGATTTGTTATGATTGAGTATACAGTTATTGTGCAGAGCAACATGCACACAGTGTTGCTTGTACTAAATGATAGTACAAGGCAATAGTAAGCACAGTAGAAATAATGTCATTTTTCTTGATGATATTGAAGACTATTCTATTTTGGCAGCTCAATTCACACACACACACACACACGCACACACACACATGATAACATTTTCAGACAAAAAAAATATGGTAATTAGCCTCATTTAGACTAGCAAGAATTAGACAGTGACCTGCTTGTACAGAGATAATAAATAAATGCATGATTTATGAATTAGTAGTACAAGTCACAGACTTTTATCCTAAGAGAATGGAGGGAAAGTCTAGCTTCTAGAACTAAGGTACAATTTAATCAATTTAACCTAACTGATACAACAGTTGGGATGGTGGAAATGACTTTTAATATGTCAATACCAATAACTTTTCTGTCCTCAACCTTTCCTTTTCTAAGCCTACTAATGTTTTACTCTATTATTTCTCCACATAATAATTACATTTTATGTAACATTTTAAACACATGGATAACTGTTGCTGAGGATGTGAGTTACTGAATATCACATTGTTAGAACCACACAAAAACTGAAGCAGACATTTCATATTCTAACTCCTTTCCACTGCTTGTGGTTAATCAGCAAATTCTTTTAAAATACTTCTGGGAAGGAATGACAATGTGATATCCCTTAGTAAAAAACAAAAAGAAAAAATCCCTAGTGCTAGGATTACAAGAGTGATCCCCCAAACTAGGCTCTATTATAATGAGGCTTTTAATATGAAATGGCAACAAACAATGAAAACTTTGAAATAAATTATCCCCCTTTTTTTGAGAATTTTGATACATTAAAAATATTGCCAGCTTTTGAAAAAAGGAATTATTTGCCATAGAAGCTGAAGCTTCAAACTATCTATACCTTCAGTGATTAAACCTTTTCTGAAATTTTGTGATTTATTCCTTGAAAAAATTACTTTCATGTCTATTTGTACTTAAAACTAATTTTGTCATATGAGAGAAAACCTCCACCCTTTATCATTCTGAGCCTGACTTACTTCACTTATTATGATTTTTTTTCCTGGGCAATCCATTCCCTGCAAATGACATAGTATTATTCTTTCTGATAGGTAAGTAAAATTTCATTGTCTGTATTGGCATATGCCACATTTTCTCCATCCATTGGTCTGCTGCAGGGCATCTGGGCTGGTTTTATAACTTGGTGATTAGTACAGCAGTGAACATGGATATGAAAGTAAGTGTCTTTATGTATCCTGACTTGTAATTTATTCTTTTTGGTTTGTTAGTTTTCTGAGACAGGGTCTCTCACTCTGTAGCCGAGGCTGGCCTTGAACGCTAGTGATCTTGCCTCAGTTTTCTGAATTCTAGAATTAATAGGCATGTGCCTTATAGTCCAGCCTTGAACATTTCTTCTTATATAACTTTGAAATTTTATTCTATTGTATAGGTCTTGTGTGCTTCTCTTATTTTCAGATATACTCATAGATACTAATTATATATACTTAACACCCAACTTTATTATAAGAAGTGGGGAATACCATAGCTTTCAGAATTTAGCCAAGAAAATCCATTAAAATGCAGTTGCAGTTCCGCCAGTTTTCTCTGGCAGACTTCATGATTATAGATTTTAGTTTGTGTGTTCTCTCTTTGACATATAAGCCTCTCAACTTTTGTATTGATCAGTCTTCATAAAGCTTTGTCTGCTAGTCCGAGCCATATGAAAGAATTTTGTTATTTAATTAATACATGTTCCCTGAACTCTCTTTAAAGACAGTGATAAACTTTATCCTTTCCTTTTTAAGATCTTCAGATCTCTGTCTCTCTTATTAAATGGTATTTTTCAGAGGAATAAAATTAGCCCAATGTATCTTTTAATCATAGTTCATGTTTTACAGCATTTGGGGAGTTGTTTATTTTATGCTTGCATTATTGTAAGTGCTTACTAGTTGAGGTAGTTCTCTTGCTTAGTATATTTATTCGGTACACTTATTTATTCCCGTAGGATCTCAAGTATGCTATTTCTGAGAAACTACATTCATACTCTTTTATCCCAAGTGCTTTTATCTGTCTGTGGTGTCTGGTTTATCAACCATTTGTCCATTAGGATGAAGTATGTAAGGGGAAAAATAAATAACTCAGATGCTACCAACCTATCATCCCTGTGCAATATACTTTATTTATTTTCTGTTACTTAATGCATTTTCACTAATTCTTGTGCCCTTGGATGAGTTGTTACAAGATAACCAACTCACATTTCTAGCTAAGGATTTGAAAATCTACTGGTACAGATTCTTGATGGTAATAAATAACCATTAATATATAATTGGTATATCTATTTGGACACATACTTTCCATGTCACTTACTGATGGACATTTAAAGCAAAGCATTCATTATAGAAAGGGGAAACTGTTGGCAGTAAAAAAACAACAACCATGAACCATATTAAACATTGACATTTAGTGTGTAAGAAAGACTAATAAATTATAAAATGGCTTAGAAGACACATCATCTAAATATGCCTTATGACCATACTTATTAAAGGAAGGAAGAAGAAATAGTATCACTTCAAAGATAGTGTATTACACTCTTTCATTAGTAAAATAGCTTTCTTACTAGGTAATGAAGCCTGATGATGTAACTCTGAAATTTCATAATTTTTACAGATAAGATGTGCAGAGTTTACCTTTTACATTTTTGCATTAATTATGTCCATTAGTTGAAGGCTGCATCATTTTTTTTCAGGACATATTACCATTTTTTTCATAAGTTTTTTATTGTGAAAATACTGTACAGAGTGGTTACAATTACATGAGCAAGGTAATGAGTACATTTCTTATCAAGCATTGTTGGCTCCTCCTTTGTTTCCCCTTCCTATCCTTTCCCATCTCCTCCCTCCCCCAAAGTTGTAAAGTTCGTTTTTCGACATAGCATCTTGTACATCTCATTGTTGCAATGGATCTACCCGTATCCCTGTTTTTTCCCTTCTCCTCCCCAAATTATACCAACATCAAATACAATGAAAAAAGGGGTTATACCGTGGGGGAGGAACATACAAAGCAACAGAAAAAAATCACCTTATAAATATGTTAGAAACAATAGCAAGGAAGAAAAAACCACTTGTGTCCTTATCTTGGGTTCATTTCACTTAACATCATCTTATCTGACCTTTTTAAAATAAGAATTATATTCAGTAAAATTCATAGCTTGAATATGTTTTGTTTTTGGACAGCTACCAGTTGAATGAGGAAGCAAAGTTAAGTTTTTATTTTGTTTTTATTTTGAGGCACCAGAGGGGCCTCAGCCTCAGCCTCCTTTAGTGCTTGGATTACAGGTGTGGGATACCACAGTAACATTTAATCTGAAATGGCTATGAACAAATAAAATTTATAATCCCTATTAAGTTCACACCTAAGAATAGATTTTTTTTCATATTAAGGCAGAGTTGCTAGTTATGTTTATTTTTTTCCTCTACTCCCTTCCCCCATCAAAATCTTACAGATCAGTACAACTAAAATATAACAATGTATATTTTCCATCAGCTTTAGAAAAAAATAAATGATTTAGAACTTAAGATCTTTATCAGAACACTACATATCATTTTGAAGCTTCCTTGTAACTTCAGTATTTGAAATATGCTGTTTAGTATTTAATGAATAACTAGCAAGCATGACCGAGTAAAATTAAGAGTTTTTCATTCCAATTATCCTTTAATGAGGTTTCCAAGCTAAAATAAAAAAAACCCTATATATTATTGGGTAGAAAACACATTCTGATTTTTTTTCTAAATATGTTTAGGAGCAGAATATAGTTGGTAACCCAAGAGCACTCATAGTATACTCTATTGACTCAGTTTATTGAATGACAAGAGGAAGAGATTTGCTCTTATTTACATACAGTTTTTATTGTCATCTATGATAGCTTTGTTAATTATGTATATATTCTGAAATTATGAACATGTAAAATGGGATAGTAGCATATTCACAGGAAAAAAATACCAACATTGATATTGTACAGTGTATGTAAGGAAAATTATTGTGAATAATGAGTTTTCTGCTGACATTTCACTAATACATAGTTACCTGTCATGCAGATTTTAATGACCCATTCTTATTTTGCTATGTATTTTCCTTAAATTTTATTATGGTAATTTATTTATTTTCTTGTGTTTCCATTATTCTACAATTAGTTTGTGGGGCTAATAATGTCTTGGAGATGTTTCTAGGAAAATGCCATTATAAAGATAGAAAGGCGTGATTTTGTAGTCTTTTAATATTCCTTTACATGATATAAACCAATTAGTTATGTTGTATAACTAACATGTCACAGTATTGTTGCATGTCATATGAATCTTAAAGAGGTTTGATTTTGGAGATCACTTAAACACATCACCCATGTCACATACCTGACAGAAATAGTTAAAAAGAAGAAACATTTACTTATAACCCAAGGTTTTAGTGCATGATTGATAGATGCATTGCTTTGGCGCTTTATTGAAAGAAGACTATCATGGTGTTGGAAGACTGAAACTGAGAGAGGCTGTTCACCTCTTTTCAGACAGAAGTGTAAAATACCCAATGACAAGACATAACCTCCAAGAACTGCTCTCAATTGACCTAGTTCCTTTAGGCCCTACCTCTGAAAGTTTCCATTACCTTGCAACAATATCACGTAGTACCTATAGCTGTCATTTATGTGGAGAAAACTGTTA